>NW_028261385.1:53927974-54549224 GCF_051295495.1 Thamnophis sirtalis
AATATTGGAGCCACCTTTGTCTTAATGGACTCAATTTTAGAATTACTTAGTTTAACTAACTGACAGCTTTCTTTCATAATCAAGAAATTTTATAATATAACATGCTGAGATTTTATAGATGCAGGCTATACGCCTATGAAAAAAATATGTATGAGATCAAGAGAAATCCTGTTATGCTGTTCCTATAATTAAGTTTAAATCTAACTTATAGTGAGAGTTAATTTCAAAAATATACAATATATTGTATATATAGAATATATATCAAAAATATTACATATACAGACAACTTTATGTTTGAAGCACTTGTTGAACTCCCCATTAACTTGGATTATTAAGTTTAAAAACAAACAAACAAAAGATGAAGGAATGATTAATCCTAGAAGGTAGTTTTTCATGGTTGTCTAGTAGTTAAACAGAAAGTCTTATTTGTCTGTATTGAGCAGTCCTTGCACTCAAGTTAAAGAATCTATGTAGTTAATTTAAATCTCATTTAAGAACCCAGCAGGAACAAGTCACATTTTCTTTGGATTTAGATCAGGTCAAGTACAAAATCATTAGTAAAACTAGTGGAGGTACCTCTATAGCTAAATAGAAATTATATTTTCATGCATTTATATAGTAGTTGACAGTGTTATCTATTAAGAAATCATTTCAATCAATTGGAAAATCTGAATTTAAAAACATTGATTACAGAAAGTAGGTTCAAAAATCATTGTTTATAATTACATGCTAATAGCAATTTCTCTTAAAATGTACTGAAACATAAAATATTTCTGAAAAACACAAATCAGAAACCTATTTAGTCCATGTTTAGTTTAGTATACTAGCAAAATAATGGTTAGGATTATCCAATGCAGATTATCCAATCCTACATAGAAAAAAAGGTGCCAGATGTTCAAGCTAGGTTTTAAAAAGGTCAAGGAATGCAAGACACTATTTCTGATCATCCCAAAGGTGCTTTTTCAAGAGGCATTTGAACTTTTTGGTTTTTCTTTGAAAATGTTTCAAAGAAGCTTCTTGGCTGAGAAGCTTCTTGGCTGAGAAATTCAATGTCTTCAAAGAATAAACAGAAAGTCCAGATGCCTCTTGACAAAACACCTTTGGGACAATCATGACCTGGATGATTAAGAATCTCGATAGACTATTTCTGATGCATGCTGGATAATTGAGAAAGCCAAAGAATATCACAAGCCACTATGTGCTTCACTGATTATAGCAGGATCTTTAATTGTATCAATCACATAAAGATGTGGAATATGCTCAGAAAAATGATAATCTGAGAACATCTCATATTCCTCATACAAATCTATGTGTCGGTCAGGCAGCCTCAGTATAGATAGAATATGGTGAAACGGATTGGCCACAGAGACAGAACTGTAATATTTCCCCTTATTTATTCAACCTATATGCTCAATATATATTAAGTTGTATTGAAAGCAAATGAGTGTGATTTTAGAATTGGAATAGCATTAGTTACCTGTGCAATGCTGATGACTGCCCTGATAGCTAAAAATGAAATGCTTCTGCAAATTCTGGTAATAAAAAATTAAGACGTGAAGTAAAAAATTCAGACTAAAATTAAATATAAAATAAACCAAGCTGATGACAACTGATAGAATAACCAATCTTAGAGCTGGCAATGTGGATATAAAAGTGATACATAGCTTAGGATCAACCATTGTCAATAAAGGACCAAGCAAATAACAAAATAGGCTGCAAACTAGCAGTTGGTAGAGCAACCATAAAAGCTTTAGAAGAGTATATTCATATGCTCTGTATACAACAAAGATCAGACTCAGGCAAGCCACGGTATTCCCTGTGATACTCTATGCAAGCAAAGGTTGAACTTTGAAGAAGCACAATTAGAAGAGTATTGGCACTTTTAAACCTTAGTGTTGTAAAACAGCAGTCCTCTATATTTGCAGCTTGATAGCCCAGCTAGGAGGTAGAGGGGAACCGGGCTATATGAGCAGTGGGCCAGCATGCATGCACATGTCTGTGTGTGCCAGCCCACTGCTGACACAAGTGAGCTGGGTTCATGTGCACACAGGCCACTGCTTGTACAAGTTGAGCTGCGTGCACACCAACCCATCTCTCATGTGGCCTGGTTCCAAATAGCCCAGTAGTGGGTTGGGGACCCCTATTGTAGAAGACTATGGTGGAAACAATCAGCACATGATTTCATTATCAAACAAATCAACCCAGAGTTTTTACATAAGTTATGAATGACCAGACTCAAAATACTCTAATTCAGAATATTATGTGAAGGCCTAGCTCTCTGGAAAAGGCTGTAATGTTGACAATGGTGGAAGGAAATAGAAGATGATACTATGCTATCAATATGATAGATTGAATCAGTTACAATGGCAATGAGTGCACAGTTGGAAGACATGGAAGACCAAGTTAGAGATAGATCATCATGGAGAAAATTTATGTGGTTATAAAAAATAAAATAAAAAATGACTTGGTGGCACTTAAAATTAAAGATAAAATAAAACTGACTATCTCATGACAGTAACAAGGAGATACAGTAACTAGAAATCAATGCCCTGCCTAAAATCAGTTATGGCTGGTTGTAGGGTTGGCAGAGGTCTTACATAACTATCCTAGCTTGTAAATCACACTGATTCCCAGACAATAGGTATTCATGGCCTCAGTTCCTCTAATCCTAGTTTAATAATGATGGGAATGTATCTCTTTGGTTATATTTTCTATTCTATTAGTTCTAGCAATGAAGGCATGTTCCAGGTCCCATTCTTAAAATTCTGTTATTTTGTGTGACAGTTGAAATGTACATTTTCTGTGCCAATCTCTTCCCTATAGCAATGCCTTCCCATCCTCCCAGGTTTGCATAGCTATTATCTTCTTTTATAGGAATACCCTTAAAATCTACTTTTTACAGAAGGCTTTGCGTCATGGTAATTTGTGACCCCCACGTGGATAATTGGATTCCTTGGTTCTTAGTGTTGTTGGTTTTTTTTACCTAGTATAGTACATTGGTTTTTATTTATTATTGTTTTTTAAAGATGGTTTTCATATTTGCATGTCATCCAGAATTGCTTGGATGATGCTATATAGGTCATACCATATTTAAAGAAAGATAGATTTTGTAGACAAACCCTTTAGTGAGAACATATATTTAGATACTTGCCTGCATGGATACTGAATTATCATTTAAAAGTCACTGTCAGACCTGTAAATGATTTTACATTTTAAAATCTAATCTTACAAATCATATGTCAGTTTAATTTGTTCTGAAAAAAAAATTCTTCATTCATGCCTTAATTAATTTTTAAATCCCATTGATGTTTATTAGCATGTGAATTTTATAGTTACAAAACTTCTGGATGCTAAAAGCTTGTAAAAACATAGCACATAGTTAACACAATTAAGCACTCAAGTACCGCTTATCCTTATGTATTTGTGATGTTTTTACTTAACAAAGTAAAGTGTATGTAAAGCTACAGATTCCCCACTCATTTCACACTGAGTGGAAATGTAAAAGAAGAAGGTTCTCTACAAAGGTCAAATATAAAATACAATATTTTGCATTAATCCCTTCAACATGTTAGAGGCTTTTTGAGTTACCCCTTATTTACTCCTATTTTACCTAAGTGCGTCTGCTCAGAGATAATGAGATCTTCAGTTTCTGTTGGAGGGGCTGACTTTCTGGAACCAAGTGGAAAAGAATTTAAAAACTCAAATCTTAGTAACTTCTACAGTTTTAGTATAGAGCTGCATGCATTCGTATTATATATAACTGTACTAGAACTGACAAATACAGTGTTTGGAGAAAGAAGGGGGGAAAAGACTTATATAAACTCAGATTAAAATTAGTGGACCATATCTTGAAAACTGCTTAATTCTGATCGTATTTTGATATTGTTACTAAATAGTAAATAACAAGTACTATATAGAT
Organism: Thamnophis sirtalis; assembly: GCF_051295495.1. NCBI lineage: Eukaryota > Metazoa > Chordata > Lepidosauria > Squamata > Natricidae > Thamnophis > Thamnophis sirtalis. The sequence goes on from NW_028261385.1 coordinate 53,931,894, forward strand.
TCCTTCTCCCCCATCTCATTTCAAATGAGTTTTTGCACCAATATTATTCTAGGACCCTATATTAAAAAGCAATGTTGCTTAAATGTAGCGCCATCTAATTTTAACTCATTAGCAACAAAATAGTCTACTGGGGACTAATTGCAATTCCTTTAGGGCTGCTGCAAAAAATAAACTCTTGCATGGTATGGTGACAGATGGTATCTAACTTATGGCAATTGCTTAAAGTAAGGATTTTGTAATCTCTTAGAAATAGTAAGGTATATTCAGAATTATGTTTCTTTTTAAAAACAGATCTATCCGTTCTATGAAGATCTTTCAAAAGTTAGGGCATGTTTCCAATGAGAATTAGGCCTAGTAAACTTGGAATTGTAATCTTAAGTAATTTTAAAAATAAAGCCTGTTTTTTAAAACATAATTTCAGGAAACCTTAAAATTGCTCCAGTCATATTTATTGGCATCTTCAGTTCAGTTTATATAGTATGATAATGTTGGTCTATATACCACATATTCCTGTTGCTGCTCAACAGTTGAAACTATTATATAATAGGACTTCACACTGTTTTGCCTGACCTTTGCTGACAAGGCCAAATTATCAACTTGGTTAATACTTTTGAAAAAGAAATAGACAACATCTGCAACAATAAGCAAACAAAAAGACAGGGGAAGTTGATGAAAGAAATGTCCTTCTGGGTTCGGCTCCAAGTGGGGAAAAAGACACTGGAGACATGGAGGCTGCTTGGAAAGATGGTTTATTGGTGGACAGGACCACATGGCTTGAGTCCTGAACCGAAAAGGTGATCACATGCTTCAATGTTGGTGGAGAAGAAGAGAAGGGCTGAGGGAGGGGCTTGCTAGGCTTTTTATAACTGGTTCAGTCCCACCTCTCTGTTTCCTGTTCCTGTGTAAGAAATGTATTCTGATTGGTTGTCAGACTCCCATGGGACCATGCAGGGGCAACTCTCTGGGCTGTGTTTTGAATCCAGGTTTGGTTGAGTTCTCAGATGCCATGTGGTCAGTTGGGGACAATATTATCATGCTTTTCTGTAGCTAAAGTGGAGAAGTCTTTATTATGTAAAGTGGACTAGCTTGGCCTTCTTAATGGCCCATTAACAAAGTGGGGATGGGAAGGAAGTTACAGGCAGCTATTCTGTCTTTTAAAACATGTTTATTTCTTTTCACATCCAGAGAAATATTCTGCCTTTTCAATATTTTCTAGCATATTTCATTTTTCTGGGAGAGGGCTGGATGATAACTTCCTACAAAGTGTAGTTCAATAAATATTTAATAAAATCTAATGAGGGTAATAGAACAAATTACCATAAAATGCTAAATTTATGGTAGATTTTGGAAAATTGCATTCACAATAAATTTAGTAATGTCAGCATATTTTTTACAAAAGGAGTATTGGGCTGTATTTCATGGTGTCACTTTTATTTAAAGAATGTCACCAATAAAGGAAAGATAAAAAGCTGGTTACAAGTCACGTTTGTTTATCCCCGTCTCATTTTGAAATGCATTTTGGCTTGTGAAATAAGAGTTAAATTGCTGAGTGTTAACCTTTATTTCTAATTTTTGAATAATAGTTACCATCTTATTCATGTCTGTTTACACAGCCCCATCACTTTATATCACTAACATTAATATTTCTTCTCATGTTTCCTACCTAGACATCCTTCACTATAGATGATAATGCTATACGATATATTGGTATGTTAAAATATAGATATTAGTGGCAGGTACATATTTTGATGATAAACATACTGTGTAGAGTGCCCTATAGGGCTTCTTCATAATAACAAATAGTTTTTAGCAAACCAATTATATTACTTACTTACTTACATACATACATACATACATACATACATACATACATACATATATATACACACACACACACACACACACACACACACACATATATATAAGTCACATTCGTCATCTTCAGGCTGCTGCTGACTACTTCAGGTTTGGTGTTTCCAGTGTTTCCATATATATATTAGATTTTTACAACCCCTGGTAAGCCCCAATTATGGGAGGAAGCTAACTGCTTCCATCATCTGTCCTTCGGCTCGTCACAAGAGTCCATCACGACAGAAACCCAATATTTTTACTGTTGCCTTTGTTATATTTGTGGTTTTTTTTTATTTGTGCTGATAAATACTAGTCTCCCTTTATTTATTTATCAGCACAAATAAAAAAAAACACACACACACACATATATAGTTGAGCTCTGTAGCTCAATGGTTAACACATCTGCCTAAGAGGCAATAGAGCACAGGTTCGATTCCCAGCAAGGGTATGGCTAGCTGATGAGAGCTTATATATATATGTTGTATTTGTGCTGATAAATAAATAAAGGGAGACTAGTATAGATCTATTTCAAGCTATTTAGCTCTCATCAGCTAGCCATACCCCTTACTGGGAATCGAACCTGTGCTGTATTGCATCTTAGGCAGATGTGTTACCATTAAGCCACAGAGCTCGACTCCTTATCAGCCAAGCCAAGGTGAAAGGTATCTATTAAGATTTTACAACCCCCGGTATGCCCAAATATATATATAATATATTCTATTATATAATTTAACATGGTTTGGTTAAAAAACACTTTTTATGATTTGTAGAAATCTTGATTATACTGTAAATCAAACCATAGTACATGTTGACTATTATATTATAGTTGGTTCTTGCTTCATTTACTTTCTCCCTGTTTAACAATAAACTGCCTTTCAACAGCAATCAACATTTATTTGGAATAGCAAATAACTTTCTTCTAAAAAGGCTTTCCAGTTGAGTTGACACATAGGACAGGATACTATATAAAGGAAAAGCTATGAGGCAGAATTAACTTCACAAGAATGTTGTGAAAATGACTTGAGACAGGAGTGATATGTAAAGCAGTCTGTTACTCTACATTCTACCTATCTATCACAATATTTAATGATTAAACAAGTATTATTTTATTGTCATTTATTTTGGACTTTGTAAGTCTTAAAAAATGTGTATATCAGTGTGTATATGTCCAGGAGAGAAAGAGAGACAGACAGACAGACAGACAGACAGACAGACAGACAGACAGACAGACAGACAGACATCTGTTGGTTTTGTGATATCTGACACAAGCATTAATGTGTTTTCACTCTTCCTCTAAGGGACATTGTTTCTATAAAGCAGGGCTCCCCAACCCTGGAATCAGGCCACCAAACTGGCATATGTAAGTGCAGCTCCTTTTGCACAAGTGGCCGGCAGGTGCACTTACACACTAAACTCCACTTGCATGAAAACCAGGCAGATGCAGCCCAGCAGTGGGTTTCAGATTTTTTTAGAACCTCTTCTGTAGGTGTGGCCTGCTTTGTGGGAGTGGCTTGCCACCCATGTGACTGGATGGGCATGGCCAACTTGTAAAATGTGGTGAAACTCACTTAACAACATTCTTACTTAGCAACCAAAATGTTGGCTCAGAAACTCTGGCATTTGAAGCACGCAAGTCTTAAAGCTGCCAAATTACAAGACCCTTGCACCCCTAATCCTTTAGAAAATAATCCTCAGGGGTGTTCAAACTTGACAGCTTTAAGACTTCAACTCCCAGAATTCCTTCTCTCGCTCTTCAACTTGATGGGGGAGGGAAGCTGGAACTGGTCTAAACGGCACTGTAGACTTGTGGAACCTCTTCTATAGAAGAGGTTAGAATTGACAGGAAACCACCATGCAGCCACACATGAAGCTCCATTTACACAAATGATGGGTATGTGCACCTGCTACTCACATGGAATATCCCCTCTACCCCCTGCCCATCCGCCAAACTGAAAAGTTTGGAGACTGCTGTTATAAAGTGATTAAAAAGTAGTGCTTTTTTTTAGTATGTTAGAGCAACACCCATTTGCATGACTATTTATGTAGTTTTGTGGATGCAATTTCACCCTTAAAAACCTAACCAAATGATATCAAAACCCATGCCCATGTAGGCATAAATAAAAAAATATGGTTCCTCCAGATCCTGAAAAGTTGCCCATCCCTGCCTTAGAAGAATGCTTGTCTTTCAGAGAAAAGAAATTATGAAACATTTTGTTTATTGCTTTTTTTAGCTTGCTAACTTTCACTTCAGTTGGCATAGATTATTCTCTGCTGCTGGCACTAATTCAAGGACCTTACTTTTAGATGATTATTTAGCGGGGGAAAGTAATTGAAATATCTCCTGAAGAAAACATTCCTGGCAACAGTAAAGAAAACACCATCATCACAACAACCCAATTCTGTATACTGTGTATGTAATACAATTTCACAATATTATGAATATGTATCAGAAATATTCATTTTATATGTGTGCATGTATATCACTATGAAGGTGTCAGTGGAAAAGTATATGAGTGAAATATAGATGGACAACACAGGTAACGGCTTATCCCATGATGGAGGAACAAAGAAATCTTTATTTTCTGCCTTAGTTCTGCATTAGCACATGTCCAGCTGCCTTTTTTTGGAGGTAGATGAGTTATTACATTCCAAATATCAAGTTACCAATGAACATTTTCCACAACTGCATCTTGACATGCTTTGAACATATTTTGCTAATGAAACCACTTACATCCACTCTAATTTAGAGATACATACATATGAATACATACCGTATTTTTCAGAGTATAAGACGCACGTTTTTTCCTCAAAAAAGAGGCTGAAAATCTGAGTGCGTCTTATACAATAGAATACAGCATTTTTTTGCCTCCCGAAGCCCTGCCCCCTTCACCAAAATGGCCGTGCATACCCTTATGGATGCTTTCAGAGCACTCCTGGGCAATTGGGAGGGTAGAAATTAGCAAAAAATTGAACATTTTTTTGCCCCCCTCCAGCCCCCTGCAGCACTCTATAAGCCCCCATCAGGCTATGCACGCAATTTTTTTTGACAAAAAACAGGCCCATTTTTGTGAAAAATGGCCTTTTTTGCTTGTTTTTGCCCTCCCCGAGCACTCTGCAAGTCCCCCCCAAAGGCTATTTATGCCTTTTATTTGGAAAAAAACAGGGCCGTTTTCATGAAAAACGGACCATTTTTGGGAGGTTTGCAGAGTGCAAAAACTTTTTTTTTCCTTTCAGAAAGCTCTTTAGTTAGTGTGATTGATGAAAATTCCATTGATCAAGTGCTGTGCCAGCAGAAACAAATCTTAGGTGCGGCATGTTGTCAGCGATTTCCTTCTCCAGTATATGGATAAATACACCTGGAAACATCTACTATCTACCTAGCTACTCTCTCTCCCTACCTACCTACTGTATCTTTCTCTCCCTCTTTCCCTACCTACCTAATGTATTTCTCCTTCTCCTTCTCTCTCTCTCTCTCTCTCTCTCTCCCTCTCCCTCTATCTACCTACCTACCTACTCTCGCTCTCTCCCTACCTACCTACTGTATTTCTCTCCCTCTCTATCCCTCTATCTACCTACCTACTTTTTTTATTTGTCTCTTCAAAGCCTTGGTGCGTCTTATACTCCGGTGCTTCTTATACTCTGAAAAATATGGTACTTCCTTCCAATAAGTATTGCTCAGATTGTTGAATTTATATACATGTTTAATGTTTATAGTTGAATTTTAAATGGCACTATTTGAGGCCAAGTTCAAATTTGTGATAAGATCTGGGCCAATAAATTTAATAACTAAATACATAATAAAATGCAGGGAGAAATATTCCTTGGACCATCCATCTTGGCTATTAGTCTAGGTTTTAACTGCTATGCTCCGTCATTGTAGTTATTTCTTTATTTTTTAAGTTTCTATACAGCCCTTCAACTTGACTTATGATGGAATTTCCCAAGTTACAACTGTAGGTTGAGGACTACCTGTATTAGCAAATACATTTAAATCTGGATTTATTTGTGTCAAGCAGTTTTTTTTAAAAAAAAATTTAGAATTCTTGAAATCAATATTCCGAGACATTTAACAGTATTATGGTAACATTATTTTAATATTATGGTTGTTATAAGTTAGCCTTCCTGAAACAGTGGCACAAACTGATTTTAGTGAATTTTGTCCTTGAATGCACAACAACTTTGTTCCATAATCTTCCAGTCAGCGGGATCAACACAATTATAGGAAGTGAACTTCAACATATCTCAGAGGCACCAAGTTGGAAATGATACTTTTAAGTTACAGCTGTCATTTCTTGTGGACAATCATTGTTTCCACTTATTCTTAGCAGATATGTGGGGAACAAATCTATTTCTGGATACAAAGACATGTAGTGGCTATCAATCTAGACCATCAGTTCATTGTAGCAGCTTCAGCTATGCTGCTACATTGATTTTTGCCATTTAACCTTTTTTGTTAATCAAATTCTTTGTCAAAATCTACTGATCAAGTCAGCTATCTATCTCATGCAGGGAATGAAGTGTTTTGCCAGGACTTTGAAACAGAAGAGCAATATCTATACTTTGGTTTCAAAGGTTTAAATAAGTTTGTGGTGTGGTCTTGCTTGTACTGAGGCAATGAATAAAACATCATTTCTTGCAAAATGAAAATATAAAACTTTTTATTTTGACTGCCTGTATATTGGAATAACAAACAGTTTTTTCTATCATATGTGATGCACTAGATTTCCAAACAAATGTTAGAAGAAATTGACAGAATAGTGGTGAATTCATCAGAACCATCAGAAATTGTAGTAATTCTGTTTTCATGTCCAAAACTAGATATTGATTGTTAGCCGTATACATGTATCCATTAATTTAAAAAGGTTATTTAAAAATAGTCACAAGAAGTTTAGGCTCTTTAAAGCAGGGGTCTCCAACCTTGGCAGCTTTAAGAGTTGTGGGGTTCAACTCCCGGAATTACCATTAGACCTACCATGGGAAGTCTACCAGTCTTAAAGTTGCCAAGGTTGGAGTGCCTTGCTTTAAAGGCTAACTTTAATATATTTCTCTCCTCTATCAGGTAGCTATTATACTTTTAAAGCTAGGTCATAGATTATAAAACTCTAGAAGCTGCACAATAGGTAAAATTGGAATTATTAAGAACAAGATTAACCCCTGTACATTGGATTTTTCTGATGTTAAAAGAAGTGCAACATGCTAAGCATGCATATACATATGTATTAATGGGAAATTACAAAGTGTTTACTTACTTCTCCATAGTGAGGGGAGGAGTATCCAGGATGGGTTGACCTTATCATTTTGTTGATTGGACTGAGTCAGATAGGTTTTGGGGACATGTCCCTGGTCCACCAGGTACCACACAGTTATCGACTCAGTCCCTCAACTGAACGGTTTGCCATCTTGGATCTCCGATAATCTTGGAAAAATTCAAAATGCAAGAAATTGCTGCAGAAGATTTGCTGAAAGCCCCCAGGGGCAGCACGCTTCCCAGGCCTCTGACTGAGACAAGCATCACTCAGAAAGAAAATCTGCCGGGCAAGCAGGAGACAAGGGGCACAAGCCTTACAAAGGCAAGCCCTGCTGCAGAGGCTCCAGCGCGCCAGACCACTCCGCCGCTCCCCAAAAGGGTTGAGTGGTGAGCCACAGCTTTTTCAAGGGCTGCAGAGTGCCCATGCTGCTTCCACGTGGCCCAATCAATCGGGGCCACCAGCAGAGTCTAAGGAGGTGCCGGAGTCCTGCCGAGAAGGTGAGCCTTGCCGCACGCCGGAACACTCTGCTGCTCCCCACAGGGTCGAGTAGCAAACCGCGGCTTCCCCAAATGCCGCAGAGCGCCCGTGACATTTTCACGTGGCCCAGCTGGTTGGAGGGGGCCCATGAGCAGAGCCAGGCTTTCAGCAGTGCCAGAAAGAGGCTGGAGGCGAAAAACTGGTGGCAGGGGTGCACGGCAGTTCCTTGGAGCACAAGTTGCTTGGAAAGGAATTTTTAAAACCAGCACCCTTTGTTTCCTGGCACAGGCGCCATCTTGAAGCCGGGAAGAGATAGCAGCGCCCAGCAGCACCAAGGAGGTCAGCAAGACCCAGGTAGCTGCAGCGACAGCCAGCAGCCCCACCAGAGGGGCAGAGGATCACTCCAGGTTAGTGGCCACCCCAGAAGCTGCCCAGATGTGGTGGGGGGGGGAGAAAGCCTAGAGACAAGAAGAAGCACCTTCCCCCAGGGCAGCTAGAAGCAGAGGGTGCCCCCAAGCCTTCCAAACCTCCCTCTAAGTACAAAAGAAGGAGGCACCGGAAATTAGAGCAGGTCTGCACGAAGGCAATAAGCCATAAGTCCATCCCAGCCCTGGGGCAGAAGGGGAAGACCCCTGGAATCCCTCCAACAGGTGGGGCCATAGGGGAGGACCTACAGTGCAAGCAAGGATCCCTATTGACACATCCGGTCTTTGGGATCCTGTTCAGGGGTGGCAACCTCTGGGATTTCCCCCTGCACGGGTGGGCATGGGCACCAGCTAGAATCCCCCCCCCCACAGTGGTTCCCAATTTTCAAGACCTAATGATGCAGGCCTTCCAGCAATGCATGACAGTGGCATTTCAGCAGCCAAAAATGCAGCCTCAAGTGGCATCTTCTCCTAGGATACCAGAGGGCCTGGAAACCCAGGGGGAAGATATGCCTAGCTCCCCGGCCTCATCACAAGAGGACAGTGACCTGAATTGCAAGGAGGGGGAGGTTAGGGAGGATAAACTATCCAAAGACGAAGGCATGCCCCCTCCTAAGCGGGCCTTCACCGGGTTATTCCAACCCTCATTGTACAAGTCACTCCTATTCAAAGCCAAGGCAGCCGCCAAGCTTGGAAACAGAGCAGCAGAAGCACCACCTCAGCATCAGGGGTTCTCAGCAGAAACCATCTTTGATGAGCAGGCCATTGAGACAGACACAGTGCCAACCCCCAGGGCCTTTTTAGACTTGGTGAAGCGCCAATGGGCAGCTCCCACAGCGGGACCCACCCCCACATCTACAGACAAGGCCTTCTTCAATGTGGATCAGGACATGGCTAGGGTGCTGTCACAGCCCTCCATCGATGCACCAGTCATGGCACTGCAGACCCCTACTAATCTGCCAGGGGAATCAGAGGATGCTTTGAAGTTGGAGGACAGGAAGGCGGACCTCACTCTCCAAAGGCTTCATCAAGCAGCTGTCTGGGCAGTGAAGGCAGCCACCACAGCCTCTTCCTTCAACCAGTCTTCCTTACTCTGGTTACAGGAGCTGCAACAACGAATCCCCATCACCAATGTCAGAGCACATCAAGACATCAACAAACTGGTGGCAGCCATCCAATTTTCGGCAGACGCCACCTTGTCCGCAGCCAGGTTTGCCTCCAGGGCGATCGCTTCTTCCATTGCTGTGGCTGCGACAGTGGCAGGTGGATGTACGCCACAAGTGGCGCCTGGCATCTGCTCTTTTCATGGGAGATGCCCTTTTTGGAGCAGCTCTGGACCCCTACCTGGTCGAGAACAGGACAAGTGGAAGGTGTTTCCCACTGCTCCGAAGAAGGGCCGGTTCAGGACGGTGCCCTATCCCAGACGGTTCCGGGGACAAGACTTCGGGTCTTCCTTCAGAGGTCAGGATTCTTTCAGGGGGTCAGATGCGGGGTACTCAGGTGCCAGGCAGTACCAGGGAGGATTCTCTGCCAGGTAGAGATACCCAGATAGACAACAGAGAGGCAGGCAGCAGAAGCGGCCCTTTTGAGGGGGCAGAGGAGGCAGTGTGGGGCGCTCCTTCCGCAAAAACTAGTTCTAGATTCAATTCACCTCCCATTGGGGGTTGCTTGGCATACTTCGCTGACCTCTGGGACCGCTCTTCCTCTGATAAGTGGGTGGTGAACACCATTAGGCATGGCCTGTCACTTGAGTTTCTTTCCAGTCCCCCGAGTTTCATCCGGATCTGTCCAGTCTCAAATAATCCGAACTGGAGGTTACTGATGCAGGAGGCCATCCAGCACCTGTTGGATATCCGGGCCATCCAACCAGTGTCTCTAGATCAGCAAGGCCGGGGGTATTACTCCATCCTCTTTGTATTCCCTAAGGCAGTGTTTCCCAACCTTGGCAACTTGAAGATGTCTGGATTTCAACTCCCAGAATTCCCCAGCCAGCGAATGCTGGCTGGGGAATTCTGGGAGTTGAAGTCCAGACATCTTCAAGTTGCCAAGGTTGGGAAACACTGCCCTAAGGCATCAGGGGGCTGGAGGGCAATCCTCGACCTGAAATGCTCAAGGAGCCGAGGTGGTGCTGTGGTTAGGGTGCAGTACTGCAGGCCACTTCAGCTGACTGTTATCTGCAGTTCAGCGGTTCAAATCTCACCGGCTCAAGGTTGACTCAGCCTTCCATCCTTCCGAGGTGGGTGAAATGAGGACCCAGACTGTTGGGGCAATTTGCTGAATCAATTTGCTAAAAATCTGTAAACCTCTTAGAGAGGGCTGAAGCCCTATGAAGTGGTATGTAAGTCTAATAAATAAATAAAATAATGCCTGAACCGCTTCATTTGTTATAGGAAGTTCAAAATGCACTCACTCCTCTCCATCTTGGAGGGGATTAGGCAGGGGGACTTCCTCACCTCTATAGACCTCACAGAGGCCTACCTACACATATCCATCACTCGAGACCACCGTAGGTATCTCAGGTTCTGCTATCTAGGGCATCACTTTCAATACCAGGCCTTGCCTTTTGGGTTGTCTTCCACTCCCCCCCCCCCCCCCGAGTTTTCACTAAGGTAATGACTGCCCTGGCAGCCCATCTGAGACAGTTCCCAGTCAGGATCCAATGTTATTTAGATGACCTGCTGATACAGTCATCCTCCTTTGAGGGGGCCCTAAGGGATCTAGACACCACTATGACAGTACTGAGGGACCATGGTTTTTCGGTAAACCTGGCTAAAAGGCACCTTCATCCCTCCACTAGTCTAATTCACCTAGGGGCTCTGATAGATACAGAAGCAGGCACGGTCTCTCTGTCATCAGAAAGACAGCTCTCTCTCAGACAGCTAGCTACTCAGGTACTCACGAGAAGTAAGGTGTCCTTAGCCACTTTGACCAAACTGCTGGGCACCATGGTCTCCGCCATTGACATTGTCCCTTGGGCTTTTGCTCATCTATTGATACTATATCTGAGGAAATTGCAAACAATAAGAGGTAAGTATTTTTTACGAAGTAGAATTCATTGCCATTAGATAGGTTGACTGTCTTTAATTTAGATCATTTAAAGGAAACTAGATTTTTTCATGAACAATAGGGCTATCAGAAAGTGTTAGAGAATATTTATTAGCAGATACTTTCAATCATTAAAGAAACCATCTAGTCTCAGAAATGTATAGTTCCCATTTATGATGGAGGAGGTACATTTTCTGGAATTTCTAACATAGTTGTCTGTCAATGAGACAAGAACTAAATATCAAAGGACTGTAGCTGCTGCAGCTGTTCTAATAATGACTTTTGTAGATTCTATCCCATCTCTTGGGCTAACTTGTCCATCTAGTCTGACATTTGATTCTGAAATTGGAACAAGTGATTGGTGACTTGATCAATGGTTAGTGGAGTTAAGTAGTGGATTGAGTCTTTATGCTTTGTTTCTAAGCAACAACTTTCGTTGAAGATTGTTGGGAATAAGAGGAAGCAATCAAATTCTCTTGGAAGTAAATCATACGTTTCTGGACCCTTAACCCTTATTTAACTGTCTAGACTTGATAGACAATTTTCCGACATGACTCATGAGATGAGAATTTTTAGTGCAAATAAGAATGGCAACAGAAAGGCAGCAATTCCCCAATGGAAATCAAACAAGTTTAGAGACTTTCTATGACTATGAATCAGCATTTCAAGTATAGGCTTCTTTCTCCTACTCTTCCAAATTAATGGATATTATTTGGGTCATTTGGTGGCCTAGGGTAGCAATTGAGATATGTTTATGAATCATTCTCTCTCATTGGAAAGCATGAATAATATTGCTAGGTAAAGGGTGAAGAAAACAAATTGGAGAGCTGGATTGCTTAGGGTGACATAGATTAAAGATTAATTCAGGACCTGAGAAATCGAGTTATAGAAGGAGAACCTTAGAGAAGTAAGAAGTAAGGGAGGGGCAAGAGCAAATTAAGACTCTAAAAAAAGACCACCAGAAAGGATGGGAGGATGGAAGTGGCAAAGCATTCAAAAGAGTTCATCTTGTGAAGAAGAAAAGATAGGTCCCGAAGATAGTGAAAAGCAATACCAGTTAGATTGTTAGAAAACCCCAGTACCAAAGCAGTAGTGAGACAGATTTTCCTGCAAACGGGATTGTAAGTGTAGCACCTAATTGGGACCAAATGGAAACTGGGAGGAGAAAGATCTGGGAGGGATCAAAGTAAAACAAGACCGAATTCAGAAAAGTTAAGAGGACAAGCAGAAGCTCAGAAAGGATTAGAAGGGGCAAGAAGGAAGAAAGAAATGGGAAGATTGGAAAATAGAAGTGAGGGGGAAAGGAAGAAGTGAGATGATTGAAGGTCTAAAAATGGGAAAAACTTAAGAGATTGGGGGATAAAACCAAGGAGAATTGTGAAAGGCTCAAATCAGCAATCCAAAGTGGAGGAACTAATTTGTTGCCGTATGCTGTTATTTTTACAAACATTCCCTTTCAATAAAGAAAAGTGAAGTTTGTATTCTTCCCTTCCCTGGCAGAAAAGTTTGCTACTTGTGCAGAAGTAGAGTCATTATAAGTGGAAATCCAATGGCTGGGATTGTTTGGTTTTTGATTAGCATATTGTGTGAATCCAGCCATCATGATAGGCTTACATCCTAGTGGTAATAATTGTTTCCCACACTTTATTTAACTAAATAAATGAAGCCAGCCACTGAAACTTAATTCTGAACAGACATGTATCTACTGCCAAAGGATCTGAACAAATTACTATCTCAAGTGCAGCATGTCAAGCAGAGCTGTTAAAAAGATAATAAAACTTGAATTCATCTGAAATGAGCATATGTTGAAAGGAAGAAGGGAGGAATAAGAAAGGAAGAGGAAGGGTGAAAAAAAGTGAGAAAGGAAGGAAGGAAAGAACAGGGAGGAAGGAAGGAAGATATCTGATGTTCAATGCCAGCTTTCCACAAGGAAAGTCAACAGGAAGTTAGAAGTCACTCCCACTTATTTTTGCCCCACTCATGATGATTCTGTTTCTCTGTTTATATAAGGAAATACCTTGGAATTGATGATCATAAAATCTAGTTATTGATATTATTTATGACATTGCATCACACACTATTGTCATTCATTTAGAATTATTATAATACATTTTTTTATTCAAGAATTGCAGTCAGAGATACATCATTCTGTTATGGGCATGAAGTTAGGTATTCATATATAATTTGGAATAAAACCAGAACATCTACAATCAAGATGATCTGCTTAGCAGTACACTTGGATAATAAAAAGTACCACCTGCTGAATAAAAACAAAAACAAAACAAACCAGAACATACATTGAAAGCAAGAAACATGAAAGAAATTGGATATCATAAGGGCTGATAATGTCTATGAACAAGATTATAATGGTGGGTGAGATTAACAGAAGCAGAAGACAAGATTGGCAGTGCATGAGGTGGATAGGGCGAATGCTGAAAGTCACATAAATGTACCTGCAATAATTGTGTAATATGACAACAGTCAGGATGGCTTGGAGACTTTTATCCTTAGAGTCATCAGAGGTTGGCTACATCTCCATAGTGTATAACAACTATTGTTTCAGCAAGTGGTAACAGATGTCTGGCTTGGCTATGCATGGATGTTACAAATTGGCCTACAGGGTTGTAATCTTGACTACGAGGTTTTGAGAAGTCAGAAGAATGGTATCTTGGACATTAGGACTGGATTCAGGAAATAAGTGACATCAATGTATGAAAAGGCAATCTTTTTACCAAGCAAAAAGAATGGTGCAATGTCTTTCTATTTGGCACAGATTTCATTTACAACACAGGTGTCATGGGTGTCAAACTCGTGGCGTCACATTGCCGTCATGTGGTGTATTGAGACATTTTTTTCCCTTTGTGGAGGGGTGGGTGTGGACTGCATGTGATGCATCCAGTCCACAGGCCACCAGTTTGACACCCCTGATTTACAATAAAAAATTGAAGTTTTTATAAATAGCTAATATTTAATAAACATGATATGCTTAGATTTATTATATATTTGCTTTCTCCCTATTATTTGCTGGTTGTATTTTTGAATTTGTGCACTTTTTTGAATTTTATACACTATTTTTCAAAATAATAATGCATTGAGGCTGCATGTATAGGAGTGATCTATTTCTCATGCTGTGAAAACAGCCTTCTATTATAAGATGCTAAGGAGTAGGCTTATGGATCAACCCAGTCTTAGATATTTCAGTGAATATGTAAAACTTGAAATGTAGAATGGACAGAGGCTTCTGAAAATGTTAACTGCAAGGGAGAGGAGATGAAAACTAAAACTAAAAAAAAAAAAAAGCCCATTTACAAGTTATGATAAATTTGTAGAAGTCTTATATGGATTGTTCATAGATATGACAACTAGATTGTTCTTTCAGATACTTTATTGATGGGAGTAAGTAATAAGATTTTCCTACCCTAGGAAAATGTATTGTAAAATAAGTCCATATTTAAGTGTTACCTCCAGACAAAGATGAAAAACACCTGCATATATTCCTGACAGGTTATAGACAGTTAGTCACTGTCTATAACCTGGACCATAAGCATCAATGATAGGAGACAACTTTACAGATTTGTATAACTGCAAATGTTTTAGGTAATCATTTACCGTATTTTTCGGAGTATAAGACACACCTTTTTCCCTCAAAAAAGAAGGTGAAAATCTGGGTGCATCTTATACTCTTGAGTACAGCATTTTTGGCCTCCCAAAACCTTGTCCTCTTCACAAAAATGGCTGTACATAGCCTTTAGGTGGCTTCCAGAGTGCCCCTGGGGGCTGGAGAGAGCAAATGTGAGTGAAAATCGGCCTGGTTTTTTGCTCGTTTTTGCCCTCCCCAACCCCCTAGAGCACTCTGGAAATCTCCTAAAGGCTATGCATGCCCCTTTTGTTCACAAAATATGTGCCTGTTTTTGTGAAAAATGGACCGTTTTTTGCTCGTTTTTGCCCAGCCCCGGAGGTTTTGCAAACCTCTCAAAAATGGCCCCTATAAGCCCCCTAAAGGCTTTGCATGCCCTCTTTTTTTAACAAAAAATGGTGCTGTTTTAGCAAAAAAAAAAAAAAAAAAAACCCAAGCCATTTTTGAGAGGTTTGCAGAGTGCAAAAACTTTTTTAAAAATTTGCCTCTTCAAAATCTTGGTGTGTCTTATGTTCCGGTGCATCTTATACTCCAAAAAATACAGTAGGTGTCTTTGAGCCATCATGTACAATTAGTTGCATGGCTAACCCTTATTCCATGTTAGATTCTTCTTAGCCTACCTGCAACAATAATTGCTAAATAATAGCATACAGCTTACATTTATTTACATTTGTCACATTTATTTATTTAGGAACACTTTTGTCCCAATCATTTAGCACATTTTTTTTTCAAAATATGTGCACAGAATTTGTCATTGCTACACTTTTATTGCATTATTGAGGCCTATTTCTATTATGCGGATGCTTGCATTTTTCTGACCTATTTTCTCTTTGTTCCTTTTTATTATGCAATTCTTTTTTCATTTTTCTCTCTATTTGCTTAAAAGCACTGCAAAACAAAAAATATGGCTTTCATGAAAAGAGAAAGTGTTATTATTGTATTTTCCCACTGTGGAAAGAAACCCATCAGAAATTAAAGCATGTTACAGATATTCTCAAATGTTGATGATCCTACATATGTTATGTTTTAGTCTATTCAGTTCCTTTACATATGAAAAAGCAGAAATTATGTTCCCTCGAGGTTGATTCAATGGGCTATGAAACTTACTTTAAGATACTTGCAATGTCACAGTGAATTAATTAAAATCCGTCTTACATATACATCTAAATCTATGTGTTTAAGAGGTCAGTGCATAATGATGTTACAACTATCAGGTGTTGTATTCTATGTTATTACATTTAACAACTGGACAAAAACAATAATTAAAAAGTATTCAATAGGTTTCTATATTCTAAAAATTGTCTTGCAGGGAAACTCGAAAAATCTGTTTTATGGAACTAAATATAGCCACGTTACACTTTTGGTAAAGAAGAGCAACAAAAATAGCTTTGGTGAAGTGCTATGGATTTTTTTGAGGCTCTTTACAGCAACAAATTCTTTAACCAAGATCCAATTATCAAAATTCATTATTGGTGATACTTAATAAGCTGTAAAGGTCACACTTTTTAAAAAATCGTATAGCCAGAACGATAAAACTTTCATCAGCCATTTAAAATTGATAGGAAGTATCAGATTTGTCCAATACTAAAATGTTGACTTGTTTGATCCATCCATCCTTCATTTCTGACTTGTGTCCTTGGATCATTAGAATCTTGTAATTAGAAAGAAATAAGTTAGATAAGATAATTTACAGCCACAGCTGCACTTTTTCATTTGTTTTTTAAGAGTACCAAAACAGGCCTGACTAAGTGTTGTCATGATATTGCTGGAATGAGCAGCACTTCAAAAGAAGGTGTCAGTTTTGGAAGCAGTATTTTTCCCTTTTTCCAGCCTCCTGACTGCCACATATGTTAACCTGAGAATTTGGGAGTGGGACATTGCTTGGAACAGTAGAATTTAAGCCATAACAACATTCTTTCTTCTGGGAATCAAGGACACTTGCCTGCACCTAGATGGGAGTGGTTGAAGATTGTCTTCAGTTGTGTTGGAGTATTGGATTGGACCATGTGATGAACTTGGGGATGTAGGGCAGTGGTTGTGAACTTTCAACTGGGAAACCTGGAAGCTTTCAGATTCGGATTTTCACAGATGTGCCAACATGACATCTCTAATAAATTGGAACTTTGAGGAGCTTCAGGTCTTGGAGTTTTATTTTGTTAGGCGTGTTTCTTGGAACCATGACAGAAAGCTTAAGACATAAAACAGATTCCCATTTTTCCAGTTAAACCATTCAAAAATCCCAAAAGATAGGCAAACATTCCCTCCCCCCAAAAGGCACATTTAAAGGTTTTGATACGAAGACTGTTCTTTGAATAAATAAGGATTTCAAGCCTGCAGAATGCACAGTACAGTATACTGACTATTAGAAGGCAGAATGAAGGGGAATATAAGTATAATATTTCAACGTATGGCAAGTATTAAAATTAAAAAGATATAAGATACTATGAATCGACCCCAGTAAGATAACACAAGTTGACTGTTTTCAACAATGAGATATCAGAATGTGCCGGGTGTGTGAATCTTTACCTATTTAAATTTAGAATACTTGACTGTAAATGGTGGTGCCATATATGATAGTTATGGTATGATGGTCAGGTATACTGTATGTTTCTGTTGATATTCAGTGTCCATGTCTTGCCAATTTCAGAGTAGAAAAGGCATGTGTAATATTCTTAGTTGAAACTTTGTATTTTGGTTTGTTAGGTTACTCAATTTTTGGCTGAAGTTAGGTTACTCAGTTCTATAGTCCTATTCACAGAAGCCTGATGTGTTGCTACAAATCGGACATGTGTATTTTGAAGGATTTTAATTTGTGCTGACCCACTTAATCAGGAAGCACAGTAGCAAAGATCACAGAAATGTGACTTGAGAAGGCTTGAGTCCTCATAACTCTTGTATTAGAAATAAATCCCAAATGTAACTTAATCAAAATCATGAATAAGAATAGCTATGCTAAATCAGGAAAAATGTTCAAGGAGGTTCCTACAGAAAGTGTCCAAGTGAGACATAAGATTTTTGTAGGTCTAGACTGCAAAAATAAGACTTAGAGCAACTGTAGCAACTCTGTCATTTATTAGTATTCAGTGGTTTTCTAGATTTCTGTTGCTCGGGTATGGGAGTCCTAGCTTTTTGGTCCTTGTCTTGTTCATTTTTTTTTGAAAAATATATTCACTTTGTGTTTTGTGCCATATGTAGTATGTAGTAGTATATACATTTTTTTCAAAAAATTCAACTGAATATGCTCTTTCATGTGACATTGCAACATTGCATTTTTACAAAAACAAAAAGAAAAAAGTAAACTATCAAGGTGTACATTTCATATAAATATTTTTGAATTATGTATACTGGACAATATAATATTATTTTATTAGAGATAGGAATAAGGCTTAATAAAAAAAATATAGTGTTGACTTTTTTGCTATTCTGAAATTTTAATATAAATATTTTTTCTCATATCCTGGAAATCATGTGAAACATTCACTAATAATTATTCTTGAGTGCATTTAAATAGTATTTAGTACTTTATCACTGCCATTCACATCACACTCATGTCACAAACACCAAGGTGCTTCCAGGTTGAAATAATTAATCTTTCATGGGAGGAAGCCCAGGTGGGGACTCCTTTCCTGTGTCCAGCAGGAACTGAATGGCGGGAGCTCACCCATATCACAGCAGCGCTCAGGTCTCAAACATAGGCAAGTTGCTTGTCAACCCAGCGTCCGAACCATGTGAGTCACCATGCTCCTATCACTGCCATTGGACAATAGCTATTAACCTCTGTACTTAGTATTATACTTAGTTTCAGGAGTGCTATATATCTGTATTGTATTATTTACTGATAGTTAGCATTTAGTTTATTATTATTAACTATTCTATTAACCATTCAGTTTGTATCCAGGACATAAAGGTATGTCTTTAAGGCTTCTATGCTTTAAAAAGCAACTAAAATAAAGAAAAGCAACTTTGACCTTCCCTTATTCAGTTCAATATTCTTAACCTAGACCTTAGATAAGAGATTAGGTTAGTCTAAGATAATGTATGCCCCCACTACTGAGTTAAACGTCACTAAAAATAAAGCTACTATTACATGCATTGAGAACTGTCACATGTTTCAAATGATTCCCAGTAGTTTTGCTTCTTTTTTTGAGCAACATGAGCAGTAATTTTCCAAAGAGAAATAAATTGAATTTATCATATGGTATCTTTTTATATATTTGGTATTTGGTCTATTTGGTATCATTAACTTTATTCTTTCTTTTCTCTATTGCAGCTCCTTCAGGCTAGAAAGTATCTTAATATTTGATGACACAATATCCAGTTCTCCTATGACAGATTTGACAGTGCAACCTCTTTCAGGCAATACTAAATAACAACAACATGGACTCTCCTTAGAGCACGAGCACCCTTGAGCCTGAGCACAACTGATATCTGGTGCCATCTGCATTACTACACCGGCCTCATTTAACAGCTATGAGCTGAGTCCTGATAAAAGCCACAGCCTTAAGCACCATGCACTCTGACAGAAGAAACAAAAGTCAGTTACTTTTCTGACCCATTGCAGAAACAACAATTGCCGAACAGCATTTCTGTGATCCAGCCAAATGTGTTAAACAGATGTAGCAAAATGAAAGTTGAAAGCACTTAAATGGATCAGGCGATGCCAATGCATATTGGGCGGAAGAGAAGGCTATTATTGTCTCCTGTGCAAATTCAAAGCCATAGAAGAGAGACAGTTGATGCTAAAATGCTTGGAAAAAGGTTGTTTTGTGTCCTTTGCTGAAACAATTCAACTGTTACAGCATGGATCTCAATGCACTTCTAATATTTGCACTGTCACTTTCATTCAGGGGAATGATGTAAGCCATCATTTGCACAGATGGCCACATGAAATTTTAGCCAACAAGAAGTTGTATGTTGAGAGTTTGAGAGCAAAAATAAAATTAAATTAAATTTGTGTACAAAAATGAAGAAAACATAATGTCCCTCCATCACTTTGCAGCTGGAATCTTTGAAAAAGAAAATACTTCGTTAGAACTGGGATAACAATAATGATAACAAGAAAGCATCAACAAGCTAACATGGGTTTTAGAATCTATCTAATTTTAATACATTTTTGTATCCGTGTAACAACAAAGAAATTGACTAAGATAACTGGTATGTTCCTAATGAATACCGACAGAAACCTCCCAATTACTATAAAGGGAGAAAACATGTTTGTATTACGTATTTGACACATGACATTTTTATAGCTAAAAATCTGTTCTTCATGGAAAATGTATCAGATAAATAGGCATTTTCAGTTTATTTTTCTAAATAAATGTGTTTGTATCATTTGCATTTACTTACTTTTGCTGATTTTCATTACTCAACCACTATTCCCTCTTTCACTAAAAAGGGAAACATAAAGACAAGAACCAAAACATAGATTTTGCCATGCTAAAATCAGAATGATTTGCGACTGAAAGCTTTAATATAAAATGATGTTTGTAGAATTATAAAGTATATTTCTATGGTAAATGCATATGGAAAGTAAGAAAGTCTGTATTTTAATCTTTACTTTCAATACATAGGTTATTTTTTACTATTCCAAGGAAGTATTTAGTTAGCATAGTTTATTGGGGAATCTTAGATATGGTTAATTATGTTTGCTCTAGTTTATAATGAAGCTATATGTACACAACACAAGACATGATCCAGTACCTGATCTCTGCATGGTCAAAGGATCTGAGGGTAGTATATAACACAGTTAGTGCTAGTATACATTTCCAAAAATAATTTCCATGTATTAGGCCTCTACTCCAGGTATAAGTAATGTTATACCACAGATGGGACAAATTCATAAAATTATTAATCCAGTGTTCTGGCTTTTAGTTTAATTAGGTTAGTCTTTGTATGCAGCTGATCCAGATTGTAGGATTGTGTGGCATTTTAGATGGAGCTGGAAGATAATGGCTATATCAATGGGCATCCACAGACACTTCCCGCCTTTGTCAGTGACCAAAGCAACAGAAGGATGCAAACTCCACCCCTTTGGGGCATGTATGTGATGTCAAGGGAAATATAAAAATGATAACTTCAGCTTTGAAAGTTTTGGGGTCATATAAATTGTTCCCTTTCCAGTATAAGCTGTTCTGTCTCCACTGTTTCTCCTTCCCAAGAAGATCCCACTCAATTCCTTAACTGTAATCCAAAAACGGATTGATACAGGACCAGTATGTAGTATCATACCTACACTTTCTGCTTATAAATGAAGGGCTGGATTTGGTCCCCAGTTTGCATTTTAGAAGAAGACAATAGAATTGCATTGCATTGAATGTATTTTTTTTAAAAAAATCCAAATCTTGAAAATCTTACAATAGATTTCAGGCAGCTTTACATTTCCCATTTTTCTTCATTGAAAGAGAGACAGGTGAAAGGCAAATGAATCTACCAAGGTGGCCATTTCATTTGACAGAGAAAATTCTACCATCAATTCCTAAATAAATGTTATTAAAAGTTAAATTGGAATGCAAAAAAATTCATTTGCCTTTCTGTTACTTCAGATAGTATATTTTAAGCCTTGAATATTTATTTTCATACAATATTATTACAACACACACAAACATACACACAAAACACAAGCGTGATATCCAAGAATTCCTAAATTCTAACAAAAGTCCACTTACTGCAAAAATAGAATGTAAAACTCTGTGGGGCAATGCAATTTGATGCTGTATATCTGGTTTTAGTTTTAGAAAATAAAATAACTTTCAATGTAGTCTGATTCTTAACATAACACATGATACCATGCAATTCTTGCGGAGCAGGGATTTATTTCCATGCTGTAACTTACAGTTCTTATTACATGTCATTGTTGAATGAGTTACAATTTGGGGAATGAGAGAATGAGAAATTGGGTAAGATTGTCAAATACAATTTGCAAACAGGAAGAGTTGCTGTACTCATTCAGTGCAGTATTTTGTTATTAGTTCATAAATTCCTTTGATGCCAGAATTGTTTTGAATAAAATATATATTTTCCTTTTTCCAGAGTTTTCTATTTTGTGTATAATTTCCCACATACACAGAGTGACACACAGAGAATAAATGACATTTAAAGTACCTTTGGATACCAAGTGTTTTTAAATCAACAATGGAATGTACTTGGCATACAAGGTTATCATTCAATTTCAGAAAATAGAAATAGCCTTTATTGAATGGCACCATCTGGTTGAGCCTGACCCCTGGTGACTATGTAGGCAATTTGCAGCAGTTCCAAGTACATTCCAGATTCTTGATGCTATCCATCTTACATTGTGTGCTATTTCTTCTACTTCCCCCATCTTGTGAAATTCTAGTCTGTCATCTGTTTGAATCACGTGCCCAAAGTACACATTTATACTTGTTGAAAAAAAATGGACAAAGTTTTTGTGTGTGAAGGGTTTCCATTTGTGGAATGTCTAATTTTTATACACCCAAATATATCCATCCATAAATACACCTTCACAAACTCTAGTGCAAACCATTTTTCCATTACCTCAGAATTCTAATAATGTTGCTAATTAGATCCAACTCCATCCAAAACAAGACAATTATCAATACCTATTTAAAATAGTCTTCCTTCCTTTCCCTTGTTATTTAAATTTATTCCAGACTAGCAATGAGTCCAGGAATCAATTCACAGCTTCTACAGTTTAAGTCACACAAGGCTAGTAATGTGTAAGAGAGTCTTAATTACTTTGAAGTGATTCCTAACTTCAGTGTTTCTCTTAGCAATGTGATAATAAATTGCATGAGTAGGAAATGTGAATCTGAATAAATAAAAAACGTGAATTCTACCTAGAAGTTCTCTTGCTCCTTAACTGAATTATAACAGATTGATCAGTTGTTAGTTCTAAAGTTGTTTTGAGAAGTTCATCTCCATTTTTTGATCACTCATTTAATTCTGTTATAAAAGGTACAGATTTCGAGATACATTTCATAGGAATAGAAAGTTATTGTTGAATTTTTATGGGAGATAGTGCAGGAATTTTGCACTTGCTTCCATTATGGATTGAGCAGGGATTGTGTTTCATCTGATTGTGCAATCATCTGTACAGCAATTTGTAGCAGCCAATTTCCCCATCTCTCAGTAAAAAATCAAGAGAACAAATTGACGTTAAATCAAGAAAGGGAGGCAGCTAAAAAAGCTGCAAACTCATGAAAAGATAAGCTGCAGACCAAAACACACAATGTTCTAACCCATTTTCAATAATAAATAAAAACACCACTGAAAGGAATTTAGGAAAAAACTTGCCTTTACAAAGAATGAAGCTACATTCATGTAGGATTTTTTTTTAAAGACAGATTTAGGGCCATTGCTAATCACAAGCAATTTCAACGGTCAAATTTTCTTAAAAATATGAATCTTACTTTTTCTGTATTCTGCTTTTTTTGTTTGCTTGTTTTCTGAGTGCTGCTAATTATGTTAGAACAAGCCACATGTCTCTTTCTTTTGCCAAGATAATAACTGAAGCACAAAAATAATATGTTCTTGATTGATGTTTGCTGATTTACCATCTGATAAGCATTCTCAAGGTAATAGTAATAATATTAAAAGTAAAATTAAAACAAATTTGGAATAAAAGCTACTAAAAAGGCATGCTTTACAATGCTTTCTAAAAAGCAATGGAGAAAACAGTGAAAGCACCATTTCCCAAATAGTATATTGCATAAACTAATATTAATTTCATGAAAACAATTGAATATATAGGCCCGTGATGGGAAACCTATGGCACATGTGCCCAAAGTGGCACTCAAAGCCATGTTGCCCGGCACTTGCAACCTTGCCTGTTTGTCTTCCAGGTTTCTGCCATGCATGTGCATGTGATGATCAGCTTTCCCTCACGCCCACGGCAGTGCTGAAAACTGCTGTGTGCATGCCAGCTGATTGTCAGGTGCGCATGTTAGTTAGTAAACTTAGTAAATTTGCAGGCTGCTCAACTTATATATATGACTCTAGGTGACTCATAACTAAAACAGTAATCAATAAATAAAAACAACAGTTAAAAAAAACCAACATAAAAATAGCCGCTGAGAAAACTCAGCCACTCAAACAAGCCCTGAGCTCAACCATGGTATCAAGGTATCAGACTAAATGGCAAAGTTAGTGCCTTGCAAGAAGCAGCAGGAATGGTGCAAATCTAATTTCTGAGGAGATATTGTTTCAGAGGGTGGACACCAGGGCAGAAAAGATTATGCAGTGTTTCAATAGATAGCACTTCTTTGCGGATGGGACCCAGATCATTCTTGTCAGATCTAATAGGATGGAGAGAGATGGTCCTGTAAGTAGCCCAGCCCTAATCTATGAAGTACTTTAAAAGACTTTAAATCAACAATCAGCTGTATCCAGAAATGCAACTTATGAGGCAGAAGTGAACATGCTGAACAACAAGCACTCAAAACTGCCTGCACTGTTACATTTTGCACCATGTGAAGCTTCTAATGTACTTTCAGCGCAGCCCCATGTAGAGTGTATTGCAGTAATCTATTTTTCCATGACAGTCTGTCTCATTTAGCTTTTCAGGTCTACCAAATCATACTCCTCATCATTGTAACTAAAAGCAGAACCATTTCATATACATTCATATTGACGAATACTGAATTTAGCTATTTGTTCCAGTTCCAGAAAATTCTAAACAAATGACATCTTTGTGTCTCATTAGCATCAGCTATGAACTACCTGCAGTTCTTGAGATGTTACTCAATAGTGAAAGTTGCAACAAAGTAACAACAATTTAAGGCTACATACTGTTCATCCTCGTATTAGAATAGGATAGGATGGAATTCTTTATTGGCCAAGTGTGATTGGACACACAAGGAATTCATATGCTCTCAGTGTACATAAAAGAAAAGATACATTCATCAAGAATCAAGGTATAACACTTAATGATTGTCATAGGGTACAAATAAGCAATCAAATCATATTAGGAAACTAAATTGTAAGGATACAAGCAGCAAAGTTACAGTCATACAGTCATGTGGGAGGAGATGGGTGATAGGAATGATGAAAAGATTAATAGTGGTGCAGACTTAGTAAATATTTAACAGTGTTGAGGGAATTATTTGTTTAGCATTTTGGAAAACACTGTTCTTGTATCTAGTTGTCTTGGTGTGCAGTGCTCTATAGTGTCTGAAACAATTTATGTCCAGGATGTGAGAGGTGTGTACATATTTTCATAGCTCTCTTTTTGATCAGTTACTGATCAAATGTATACCTTAGTATTGTTTCCATGAAAACAACAACAAAATGAGCTTC
Source organism: Thamnophis sirtalis (assembly GCF_051295495.1). NCBI lineage: Eukaryota > Metazoa > Chordata > Lepidosauria > Squamata > Natricidae > Thamnophis > Thamnophis sirtalis. The sequence continues at coordinate 53,956,853 of NW_028261385.1, forward strand.
TGTGTTCAGCCACTTTTCTGCCAGCAGCAAAGTTTCTAAAGATAAGTTTCACTCGTAATATTTTCCCCAGTTGGAAAATCGCAAAGCAATTTTCACTGATTCCCTTTGGAGGCATTAACACAATCTCACCCAGTGTTCTGAAAATTACTCAAAACGTCAGAACAGATGGGGAGGCAGATGACATAAAATTTTGCAGGTAGAGGAAAGAATCAACAAAGATTGCTGTTTTCTTCATTCCACTCCGAAAAAGAAAGAGTAGTTAGTCTGCAGGTGGCTTATATCCTTTACTGAAAACTAAATACTCAATCTATAGTCTTTATCTACCACTGAGGAAAGCACATTTTTGAAGACAGGTTAGTAAAACAGTGCCAACTACAGTGGTTCCCATTATGAAATTATATGTCAGTTTGTGTTTCACTAGACTTCAGGATAGTGAAAATGCCTTTCTATACAAATTAAAATTATTTTTATTGAAAATCAGATTAATATAAGTGAAACATCTCTTTCAGAATATTGTTCTAGGTATTATCACAAATAATGACTGATGGCTTTTAATCTAGAAATGTTGATCTTCAAGTGTATATTGCATTTCTACCTTCTCCTGGCAGTTCCCTTCTCCTGGCAGTGTGCATATGCACATACTGGGAACAGGCTCCAGCTGTTCTTCTGCCCCACTGATGTCCGACTCCAAAGACAGCTGATAACTGTCAGATGGCCCTGTCCCCATCTCTGCCACCAATGCAGAGTACTCATCCGAACATTCCCCAGACTCCAGGACTGGCCCATGTTCCTCCCCAACCTCCTCACTGACTGAATCTGCCGCCAGATCCACTGGCTGCTGGCGGGCCACAATGACGTTGTCTGAAGACACTTCCATTGTCATATGGCAGCATGTCTATATGCTGAGGTGCAAAGAACCACTGGTCTATATCAAACTTCTCTAAGAGTTGGGAAAACTCCTCCTAAAAGTCCCCATTTTAAATTATAAATTAAATATGTGATAATATCAAGGAGGAAAAAAGAAGAATGCAATCCACTTACCATTCAAGCACTCCAGCAAAGCCACCAACAATGTTATGAAGGAAACATGATGTTTCAAAAGACCAGGACTTAAGCCTACGTTGATGTGTAGAATGAAACTGGCAAAGTACTTTCCATTTAAGAAATTGGTAAATATCAACTTATTAAAACATAAGAAAGCAAAATCCCCTCAAGATATTAAAATCTCATAGAATGGACAAGATAAATTCCCCCCTCAACAACAGACAAACCAAATATCCAGATAAGGAAATAAGGACTTTTTATAAGATAAAAAAAATAAGGGAAGAAAATGTGATATTTCCTCTTTGCAGGTCTTCGCACATCTCAAAGCAAACATCCGAACCAAAATTTCCACACACCTTTCAAACACCAATACAACTTTACTATACCTATTACTGCATTTAGCCTTTTTGCCCATGGACAAAATTTGTATCACACACTACACTGTCAAATAAACCATCCTCCACTTCAATCATCCAGTGTGCTCATTTGTGACTCAGATTTTTCAAAACTTTCTTCTAACAAACATTCAGCCATTCCTTGCCACCAATAGTAATCATACGTATTAACTTTTCATGAGATTTACCAGTAGCTTTAACAATGGCATCATGAAAATAAATAATCAAAGCCCATGGTGCAAATGTCACCAGGGTACAAACACTACCATGTGTTACCATCAGGAAATGCTCCTTCTGCAAATTCTGAAGTCAACAATTAGCATAACCTTGCATTTGATTGCATTGACCTCTGTTAATCCTCAGACTTGACTATCATGAAAAGTTTTATTTTTAAAGCAAACCTCTTTCTGACTGTTTTTAAAATACACTGCATTAGTGTTGTATTCTTCTGGAATTTTTTTAAATCACTACATTAAATGTGAGAAAAGGGGTTTTAAGCTATGAATAGGTTTTTTTGTATTTTCTGAAGCCTAAAGACATACTGTATATTTTTGCAAAGTTAATTGAAAATTTACACTGAAAACACACACACACAGAGACACACAGACACACAGACACACACACAAAACTTTCAGCAACCAATTTTTTAAAAATGAAGATAGTTAGCATACTCTATTTTGAGTTTTACCAAAGTGAAATAAACTTCAGTGTAGTTACAGGCATATCCTCACTGTCATAATAGAGGTATACAAAGCGTGTCCTGCAAGCAAGGCTACCATAGAGTAACTACTTTGCAAGTATTTTTCAAGAATAATGGTTTGTCATTTATTTTAAAGGGAGCATTGGTTAGATACCCTGATAAACCCAGAAAGTTATTCTGACTTTGACTTTTGAAAGTCCTATGTGCTTTTGAAAAACAGAGGTCTACATTTTGAAGATGACAACCAAATAGAAACTAAAATTCTACCAACTTTGCTTCACTGGAGGTTTCCAGCAGCTGGAGCAACTCAAGATTCTTCAGGAACTGCCAATATACAGTCTCTGATGATGTTCATCCATCGTGTTCAAAGAGGACCTTGACATCTAACAGGTTGTGGGCTGTCCATAGTGTGTCCGCAAGTGGCTGGTAAGGTCTAAATGGGCACAAAATCTTCTGCCACCTGTTGGGCAGACATGGAGGCACCATTGTTGCAGCATTTGCAGCTCTGGCTTTGTGAAGTGCTCACTTCTCTTGTGCTATGGTTATTCTGTCTTCAAATGACTGGCAGCCTTGGTGGATCAGCATGCACAATGTTGATCGATCTTGTGCCAGGGTTTCCCAGGAGGAGGTGTCAATATGCAGGGACTTGAAGGAGGCTTTCAATGTGTCTATGTAATGTTTCCTTTGTCCCACGTTCAATCGCTTTCCTTGAGATAGCTCACCATAGAGGAGCTGTTTGGGGATGTGGTAGTCTGGCATCCTTGCAACATGGCCTGCCCATCGTGTCTGGGCTTTCATCAGTGGAGTATGAACTGATGGCAGGCCTGCTCTGGAGAAGACTTCTGAGCCTGGCACCTTGTCTTGCCACCGGATCCTCAGAAGTCTGTGGAGGCAGGTCATGTGGAAGTGGTTTAATTGCTTAGCGTGCCTCCTGTATACAGTCCAAGATTCACTGGCATACATTAAGTTAATTAGCACTACTGCTCAGTAGACTTTGAGCTTTGTAGCAAGGCTTATTCCATGGCAGTCCCACACATTGAGTAGTTTGCCAAATGCAGAGCTTGCCTTTGCGATTCTGCAGTTGACCATGGTGCCAATTGTCACTCCACGGGAGAGGGTGCTTCCAAGGTATGTAGATTGGTCCACTGCTTACAGCTTTGTCCCTTCACTGTGATGGTGGGCTCTTGGTGTTGGGCTTTCAGAGCTGGCTGATGCATCACTTTGGTCTTCTTTCTGTTGATGAGGAGGCCAAATTCTTCAGGAACTGCCAAGCTACAGCCTCTATGGAAGAATTGAATGCTGCTGAAAAATTGCAACACAATCTGTTGGAGTTTGATAAAAAAAATATATTTCCAGCAGCCAATCTGATTTAGTTGACATAAGTGGTGTTGCAATAACTGGTGAAACTAATGAAGAACAGAGGGAAATAAAGACAGTATCATATAATTCTTTACAGACAAGACTCTGAAATGGTGAACAGCCGTTCCCTCCTGGTCCCTGAAAAAACCCCTGGTGAGTATCTAATTGATTTTTATTTCTAGTTGACATCACTCTAAAGGATCTGATTTATATTTTGCAGTCTCTGAATTAAGATAGCCTAGAAAGCAAGCATTTTGAAGATGGACATGTTTATATCAAACTGATGACTACTATAGTGTGCATAGATTGATAATATATATCAACAATAAGATGGACATTTTAACATTGTTTCCTTTGTAAATTTTGAAATATCTGTCAGGCCAATTTGGCACTCCAGATCTAGGTTGGACACTTCTGCTGTATTTTTAGGGAAATTTACTCTTGTGGGCTTATGTCTTGACCTGTTTCCTGGACAGATGTTATGTGTTCCAGCTTCTTGAAACAGACAATTCACATCCTATAATTCTCTACAAGAACAGTCATGTAATTAAATGCACTTTAGAATTTGTTTACACCAAAATTTTGAAGGATTGTAGGGAAATCCCAAAGGTGCTTTTTCAAGAGGCAAGTGGACTTTGTTTTTCTTTGAAAATGTTTTGCTTCTCATTCTAGAAGCTTTTTCAGTGAAACGTCTTCAAAGAACAATGAGAAAGTCCAGTTGCCTCTTGAAAAAGCACCTTTGGAACAATCATGACCCAGATGACTGAAAATCTCTATAATTGTAGGGATGATCACACTCTGACTTGAAAAACACATATATATTTTTTATGTAAATATATAGAGTTCAACAGGGTATTTCCTTGTCATTGGATGAATACCTTCTCTTCCCACTCATTATTCTTCTTCATTCAGAAGAAATATTGGGATCCACCACTTTACATTATGCATCCATTTCTAGTCAGTTGGATTGTATAAGTTAAATCCAAGAATGCAAGCATGCCAGTCTTGGTTTAATTATAGAGTCACGGTGGCACAGTGGTTAAAATGCAGTACTGCAGGTTACTTCTGCTGACTGCTCAATGCCTGCAATTTGGCAGATCTAATCTCACCAGGCTCAAAGTTGACTCAGCCTTCCATCCTTCCAAGTTCAGTAAAGTGAGGACGCAGATTGTTGGGGACAATTTGCTGCCATTTAGAGAGGGCTATAAAAACACTGTGAAACACTATATAAATCTATGTGCTATTGCTATAGACCACCATGAAACTTTGGCCTTTCTAATAGAATGGAATCCAATAAGTGTTTCAGATGAGACAAATTCTTCAAATTTTTCACAACCAGATTTATGAGCTGGTCATCTCTACCCCAAGTGGGTTTTTATTGTTTACTTTGATGGCATCACTGATTAAATCTACTGATAATTTCTCTTTATAAATTAATATACACTATAACTATTGCTTACAGACAAAACAGATTTTGCTTTATATTTGCATGCATCTGGAGTTGTTGATTTCCTAAATCTAAAGAGTAGCACAGCAGGAAAACTGGTGAAAAATTGACAAGACAGTAGATTTGCAAAGGCCATAACACTTTTAAAAGTAACTGCCAAACATTAGAACTCTTTTTAAACAATCCCAGTTTTGTCATCCCATGTTATTATTAAGTTGCCACCATCTCTAAAGCCCTTTTCAAACAGCTTTAAAGTTGTTTAAAGCTAAGAAACATGATGTCTTTAGATTCTAGAGAATTGCTGTCTAATTTAATGCCAGGCTCTCTGCCCACCTAACATTTTTTTTCAAAAACCTACAAAAAAAAGAAAAGAAAGCCTTTATCATAAAATAGAAATAATAAGGAGGTTGCTGCAACCTCCTACTTTATTTCGAATGTACGAGGAACAAAACTGTCCAAGATTCTCTCTCATCTTAGACAAAATAAAATCAAGGTAGGGTAATTTTGAGTTTATTTCTTACTTCCCTTATTTTTCAGGATTGTGCCATCTTTTATGAACTCACCTCTCACCACATTAATACTTTGTTGATTTCTTTCCTATTTACAGAACCATCTCTAAATCCCTTTAGACACACACACACACACACACACACACACACACCAAACAAACACAAACACAAACACAAACACAAACACAAACACACACACACACACACACACACACACACACACACACATGAAATGTACCCACCCAGGTAGAAGGTTTGAGGGAGAAAGGAGGAAGAAAGGAAATAAGTCAGGAACCTTAAGACTAGAGGAGGAGAAAGGCAGCAAAATCATAATTTTTCCTTCTAATGAATGGTCATGTTCATCACGGCAGCCTTTTTGTTGAAAGCAACTGCACAAATGTCAAGTAGACTCTCTAACTCTAATTGGTTACACAGTTCGTTTGTTAGGGGAATATAAATTAAAGATATTGGAGAAAGTTCTCCCTTAGCAATGTCTTCCTGGAAGAATTGGTAAAGAAGATTGAATCAGGTTCAGCAACTGGCAAATTGATTTGTAGTCTCAATGGAGATTTTATTTTGGACTACTTGGTAGTATTTTTTTTCTCCATTCTGGTATTCTTATATAAATACGAAACTAAAATGTCCACTTCCTTCAATTGGCCATAGCTAGGAGGAGGGGCATTGTATAGGGAGGAGGAACCGACCAGGTGGTTCCGCCCCAGGCGTCTTATGGAGCCGTCAAGGTTCCAGACAGAGCTTGGGGTTATTCCTGACACTCTCGCCCACAGTCCGGTGGAGACTCTGACTGCTGCGTGGCACTCGGCAGCGTCGGAGGCCCTCGACCGGATTGCGCCACTGCGGCTCCTCCGAGGCAGCGGATCCCGGAGACCTCCTTGGTTTACCGAGGAACTCCGGGAGATGAAGCGCCGGAGGAGATGCCTAGAGCACCGTTGGAGGTCCGATAAGTCCGAATCGAACCGAGCAATGGTAACCACCTGCACCAGGGAATACACCAGGGCACTTAGGGCAGCAAAAAGATCTCATATAGCCACCCTGGTTGCATCCGCTGAGTCCCGCCCAGCCGCCCTGTTTAGGATAACCCGCTCCCTACTGAATAAACGGGAGGCGGGGGAACCCTTGCAGGGCAGAGCTGAAGAGTATGCCCAATTCTTAGCGGACAAAATTGCTCGGTTTCGGTCGGACTTGGACTCCACCCCCGCAGTTCCAGCCGAGACACAGGGGGACCAAGTAGAACAGCTCTGGGTTGAGTTTCAGGACGTTACCCCCGGGGATGTGGACAAGGCCATGAGAGCTGTAAGTACCTCCACCTGTGTTCTGGATCCGTGTCCCTCATGGCTGGTTACGAACTGCAGTGAGGTGACACGAGGCTGGATCCAGGCGGTCGTGACCGCCTCCCTTCGGGAGGGGAACTTCCCCGCCGCACTGAAAGCGGCGGTGGTGAGACCCCTCCTGAAGAAACCATCCTTGGATCCAGCTGTCCTTAATAGTTATCGCCCTGTCTCCAACCTTCCCTTCTTGGGGAAGGTTGTAGAGAAGGTGGTGGCCTTCCAGCTCCAACGGTCCTTGGAGGAAGCAAATTACCTAGACCCCTTCCAGTCAGGCTTCAGACCCGGTTACAGCACAGAAACCGCGTTGGTCGCATTGATTGATGATCTCTGGAGAGCCAGAGATGAAGGATATCCCTCCATCCTGGTCCTCCTTGACCTCTCAGCGGCTTTCGATACCATCGACCATGGTATCCTTCTGCGACGACTGCGGGAGGTGGGAGTGGGAGGCACCGTGCTACGGTGGTTCTCCTCCTACCTCTCGGACAGGTCGCAGTCGGTGTTAGTGGGGGGGCAGAGATCGTCCCCTAGGCCCCTAAATTATGGGGTGCCTCAGGGTTCGGTCTTATCCCCCCTACTATTCAACATCTACATGAAACCGCTGGGAGAGATCATCCGCAGGCACGGGATTAGATACCATCAATATGCGGACGATACTCAATTGTATCTGTCCGCCCCGTGCCAACTCAATGAAGCGGTAGATGTGATGGGCCGGGGTCTTGAGGCCGTTATGGACTGGATGAGGGTTAACAAGCTTGTGCTCAACCCAGAAAAGACCGAGTGGCTGTTGTGTTTTCCTCCCAAAGATCTTACTAATATTCCATCACTCAGGCTGGGGGGTCAAATTTTATACCCCTCAGAGAGGGTTCGCAACTTGGGAGTCCTCCTGGATCTGCAGCTGTCATTTGACCACCACCTAACGGCTGTGACCAGGGGGGCATTCGCCCAGGTTCGCCTGGTGCGCCAGTTGCGCCCCTACCTGAATCGGGAGGCTCTCACAACAGTCACTCGGGCCCTTGTGATCTCTAGGCTGGAATACTGCAATGTGCTCTACACGGGGCTGCCCTTGAAGAGCATCCGGCGACTTCAGCTAGTGCAGAACGCAGCCGCGCGAGTGATCGCGGGTGCACCTCGATTCACCCGCATAACACCTATCCTCCGCGAGCTGCGCTGGCTACCTGTCGATCTCCGGATGCGCTTCAAGGTGCTATTAATCACCCATAAAGCCCTGCATGGCAGTGGATCTGGATACTTGAGAGACCGCCTTCTGCCAATTACATCCCTGCGACCGATAAGATCCCATAGATTAGGCCTCCTCCGTATCCCATCGGCCAGCCAGTGTCGGCTGGCAACCACAAGGAGGAGGGCCTTCTCAGCAGTAGCCCCGGCCCTTTGGAACGAGCTCCCTGTAGAGATTCGTACCCTCTCCACCGTCCAAGCCTTCCGCATAGCCTTGAAGAACTGGCTCGCCCGTCAGGCCTGGGGACAAGGATAGTTACCCCTCCCGAATGATGAATGTATGTTGCTTACCATTTTATTATATGTCTCTATCTTGTTGTTTGTATTCCCCCCCCTTCCCAGTTTATGTGAGCCGCCCTGAGTCCCCTCAGGGAAAAGGGCGGCCTACAAATTCTAATAAACATAAACAAACATAAACATATATTAAATTCTAAATTAAGATTCAAAACTGAGTCAATAAATCATCCATTCAAACTGAGTGCCTTCAAGTCAATTGGAAAATGTAATGGAAACACACATGTCCTTTTTTATCAAATAGAATTTTGCAATTAAATTGAAAAATTTAGATTGGATCTTGCAATTCATATGCCCTGATAAACCATACTATTATCTGTTTCCTGAAGAAGGAGAAAGTCCCTAACGTTAGGGCAATAATGGGAGCATACTGTAATAATCTGTTCTTCAGACAAAAATAAATGTCTTCAGGTCTAAAGAGGTAGATAATGAAAGGTAGAAAAACAATTGGATTTATCTACTGGGAAATGTTGACAAATTTGTATTCTCACATGAATTTAATTTTGTTTCGTTCATATGATTGACAGTTATCATTAGTAAGAAAATGCACAGAAAAAGTCTGCTGTGACATTTTCTTCTTTTTTTCAGCCAGCAAAAGAATAATTTCTAGATATCTAGAATCTATGGACTTCTACACTGCTTGCTTACTCACTCATGTTTTATCATGTTTCCCAAACTTCTCTAGGCCGGTTTCAAGTGACCACTGTCTCAAATTCTGTAGTCAGTTCAGACATGACTATTATTATACAGTAGGAAGCAGTGACTTACGATATGTATTTCAGCTGTAAAGTAAGAGAGGAAATATTAGAACTACTACAGACAAGAGAGCTCTAATGAAGCAGCATGAAGCAATCTCAGATTGCAACCACTTTCAGAGTCAGAAAGCATTTATGGTAAGAATGCTTCCCAGAGCTCCTGAAAAGAACAAGATTTCATTTAGATCATGCTGCACATACTTTGGCCAACAGACTATCTTAGTGTGATATTAGATATGCATAATAGTTACCTCTGACAGTCTCATCTCAAATTGGTTGTTTGGAATAAAGTCAAATGGAAATTAAATTGGCATTGCATTAAGCTTTCTAGTGAAAGTGAACTGAAATGATAGGATTGAACAATGGAAATTCATAAGTGAGATAAAAGACAGGGTCAACAGCATATTCTCTAAATAACAGATCTATGGTCAAAATAATGAAATCCTAGAAGTGCATTATCTATTTAAAAGCTGATAATTATATCATTAAATTACCAACTGAAATTCTATAGCTTTGGACATGAAAAAAAATAATAGCTTTAATGAAATACACAGAGGGACACACACACACACACACACACACACACACACACACTTTTTATGCTAAATTATTATAATGCATCTGGTGGCCTAAAGAACAGATATTCCCTCTAGTAACAGAGAAGAACCCTTGCTTAAAACATACCTGCATGATTTCTCAATATGCAATGACACCTTGGTTTAATACCCTCTACTGTCTCAAATTCTACATACAGTGGGATCAGTTTTTCATGCTGATGTATATGTTATTTGTGTAGTGAAACCATAAAACAAAGGATACAAACTATTTAGTGGTGTTATTTTTGAAAAGATATTGCTCCTGTCAACTTATATCCATGCATGGTTAGATGCATCTGAATTGCTATGCCATAGCAGCTATGGTCTCCTGAATCAATAATGTGTACTTTTGTAATTAATTCAGCAATATAATACAAGCTTTACATGGAATTGTAAGATTGGGCCTTAAGAGAGGTTGCTGAAAAAAGAAAATTCTTTTTTAAAAAATTGTTTATTGGTTAAAAAGAAAGAAAACAACAAAAAAGGAAGAAAATTGTACATGGTGCAACCATTCTGGCATTATCTCCGCCATACAAAACTAAAATATCACATGGATATATTGGTGCTTAACATACATTACTCATTATTACACATATAAGACCTCTTATATACACTTACATTTACAGATATTACATCATCTTTCAATCTGCACCTCATAGTTCTACTCTATTTCGACTTTCTTTCCTCAAATCCAGCCATTGATAAAATCTGCTCCAAATCTCATAGTATTCTGTCTCTTCCTTATTTTTTAATTCCATTGTCACGTTCGACACGATCTAGTATTTTCTTTATTATTTTTCATTCTGGGGGTATATTCTCACATTTCCAATGTTGGGCATAAACTATTCTCACAACTGTAATAATATGCAGTATTAGATAAGTTGACCCTTTGCTTTGTACTGAAAGAAGAAAATTATTATGGGAGAGTCTCTGGAAAGACTGGCTAGGGTGCTGTAGAAGGAACCCTAGGGAGGAACTTGGCACTTCACAGCAGTCTTGATCTTTTATTGTGGCTGTTTATGATTTCTTTGAAAAAATGACTTTTATTTCCTTTTCTTTATTTACTGATAAAAGATTTTAAATGGTCTTTGGAGCTTCCACACTTTATTTAGGCATGGTAGTAAACTTAGTAAAGTTTTAATAGCTGTATCACATTTGCCTCCAGCCTGAGAGTTTAGGTGCAGAATATGTGGCTACATTCCTCAATGACAGAATCATAACGTTTTCTTATTAGTATAGTTTTACCACTATAGTTAAACAACCTGGTTTCTGAGATGAAGCTATAAAACAATCCCTTTCATGTACAGAGATCCTGATGTGATTCAATGAGCTATAGTCCTGAACTTCTCTTGTGTAAGAAGCTTGGATTAAATCGCCACTTTGTTCATGGCTAGGATGGTCCGTGAGACACTTATGTAGGACTTTGATCATATATTTTAAGACAGCAAGGCTTCTGTGGCTGTAATATCTCTAGTCAACTTAAAGAAATCCAGTAGAGAAATGTGACTAAATTGCCAAGCAACAGAAACTCTTATTCATGCATGGTCAGAATCGATAATAAAGTTAATACTATGATTAAATTATGACAGTATTTCTGAACCTGAGCAACTACTAGAATTCCCAGACATCATAGCCTCTTTTTACTTTAATTTTTCTATGCACCAGGAAGTTGCCCAGGCTTGGAAATGCTGTTTTAGCAGAAAGAATTTCAAATGGATTTAGAACAGAAATAAACACACGTATAGCTCTATTCATAACTGTTTTTTTTTGGGGGGGGTGATGGATGGGAGCAAGATGGCAGCCATTACTGTAGCCCTGCAACCTTTCAATAAGGAGACAAAGGACCAGTCATTCTGACTTGTCTGCTCCATCCATATACATATATTACAAAATAAAATTAGCAACACTTCTTATCACAACAAACATACCTATTTTCTATGAATGAAATTTTCTACTACAACCTGCTTTGAATTTGATAAGGGAATGCATAATGTAGTTAAACATGATCCAAACTATACCAAATCTCAGATGTTCAGGGAAGAAATAATGATCTCAAAATGGTGCCACTTTTAGGTCATGTTTTAACTACCATAGCAGAATCAATTGCTGTCAAGTAGGCCAGCTCTTCTGAATTCCTTCCTAGACAAGGAGAGAACTTGAAATCATCCACAAGTGCTCCAAACAATTGTCTCTTTCGTGAGGAACCTCAGGCCAGTGGGTTCTGTTTCTAGGATATTAGTTATGGGGAATAGAGATTAAAATTGTTAAAAGTAAAACAAAAGAGGATAAAGTTGTTTTATTTCATAAAAATAGTTAAGTGTTGGAATGGGAGGAGCCAACATTGCAATGATACATTGTTGGATTTGGCTGTCCGAATCCGCTGATGACACTTTTGCCCCTGGATGGTCCGGCAGGACCTAAACCATCCTGAAGAGATGGTGACTGGGAAGACAAGACCTTGCTGGTCGCAGGGATATCGCAAAGTCCCTGATCGACCCAAGGGGAGTGCTTCCAACTGGAGGCAAACAGGCAGGCCCCCCCCAGCTGACATAGTTGGAGACGGCTCCAAGAAGAGAGAATAAAAGAGGTTTTTTTTCTTTTCTTTTGGAAGATTGCCCTAAGAAACTCTTTTCTTAAGATTAATTAGTCCATTAAGCAAGAACAAAACGGCATACTTAATCCCTATTGGACTGCCTTAGAAGGTTTTTTGCTCTTGCTTGTAATCTTTTGTGGATTGAGTGATTGCAATGCTCCTGTTTTTTCCGCTTGAGATGAAGGGATCTCTTTTTTCCTTATTTTCCTTTACTACTTTAACTTTTTTTGTTTAAATTAAAATTCTTTTTACTTCAATAAATTTCTTCTTCTACTTGTTGCAATATTATATTGGTGATACTTAAGGAAAGAGATTTTAAAAGAATCGAATCTGCCACTTGAAAACCCAAATCTGAAGCTCTTTTTCTTCTGCTGCTGTAACAATGTTTTCTTTGTTCACTCTTATCTGACTATATTGACTGTGACTGCGCAACAACAGGATTTGGAATGTATCTTTAAAACCTGTTAAAGACTCAAGGTCACAAATAGTGGTATGTGGAAAATACTTTGACAAGAATTGGAAAAGGAAAGAAAAACTTCAGAACCCTTCTTCTTTGAAAACCATAAAAGAACATTCGTCTAAAATAAAAATAGATATATTCTTCAAAATTTGTGATAGGCTAGAGTGGCAGATTGTACCAAATTTCTCTTCTCTTCTTGCTCTTTCCCTATATTATTCCTTATTCTAAAAAATGGAGCAATACTCAGATGAAGAAAACTTAATTCAAAACATTTTGGCTGGACTTCAAAACATCTCAGAAGGATTTGAGAGATTCTACAAGAAATGGGACAGACTATGGGATATTTCAGAAAAATATGATGGGGTTATAGCCCCAGAAATTAAGGAAGTGAATGGAAATACAGAAAACAAAGATAAGAACTTAGATGAACTTATAAATGGGGCATTTGCCCAGGTTTGCCTGGTGCACCAATTGCGTCCCTACCTGAACCGGGAGGCTCTCACAACAGTCACTCACACCCTTGTGACCTCAAGACTGGACTACTGCAACGCGCTCTACATGGGGCAGCCCTTGAAGAGTGTTCGGAGACTTCAGCTTGTCCAGAATGCAGCCGCACAAGCGATCGTGGGTGCGCCTCGGTACACCCACGTTACACCTATCCTCCGCGAGCCGCACTGGCTGCCTATTGGTCTCCGGATACACTTCAAGGTGCTAGTTGTCACTTATAAAGCCCTACATGGTATTGGACCTGGGTACTTAACAGACCGCCTCCTGCCTATTACCTCCCAAAGACCCATTAGATCCCACAGACTAGGTCTCCTCCGAATTCCAATGCCGGCTGTCAACTACCCGGAGGAGGGCCTTCTCTGTGGCTGCTCTGGCTCTCTGGAACGATCTCCCTGTGGAGATTCGGACCCTCACCACCCTTCAGGCTTTCCGTAAAGCCGTTAAGACCTGGCTGTTCCAGCAGGCCTGGGGCTGCTGAGTTCCATCCCCACTCGAACTGGTGTGCTTGTTGAGACTTTTTAAATTGCTTCTGTATTGTTGTTTGTTTTTGTTTTCTTTCCTTTTGTATTGTTCCCCTTCTCCTTCAGTTTTGTTAGCCGCCCTGAGTCGGGCGGCATACAAGTTGAATAAAACCTAAACCTAACCTAAACCTATTGTATTTTAAAAGAAATTACTAAAATAATTGATACCTGAGACGAAAATCAAAGTGTGTGTGTGTGTGTGTGTGTGTGTGTGTTTACTGTATTCTCTCTTCTCAATTTTTATTTGCATTATGTTTTCTGCCCTTTTTATTTTTTAGTTTGTATTAGTTTGTACATTTTATTGTAATTTTTAATAAAATTATTGTAAAAAACTGACATCCATTTGTGTCATTATATAATTACATAATTTGAATCATTTGAGTAAGAACATCATCACACCCTGCCACATTTTGATGTTACTTCCTTCATTTGCATAATTATGCCATTATGCAAATGAAGCAAATCACCAGAGTGACACACTTTCACATTTAATGGAGATATGTAAATAATGATCCTTTCCTTTTCCAGATTAGTCTATTAAAACCAGATTTCACTGCAGTGTTCCAAAACTTACTAGCACTCCTCTTTAATATAATATAATTTAATATATATTATATATATAAACCAATTTTCAATGAAATATTGTCATCTAGTTGTAAGAAGAAGAAAAGAATTCCTCAGCATGACCCAATGCTGAAAGCATTTTGAATAGAGGAGGAACAGAGCTTCTCCCTCAGCGTTGCTCCATAGATGGTACAAATTGAGATGATACAAATTGCTTCTTTGAGGCAAATCTCATTGCTGATTTGCTTTGACATAGAGAAACACATTGCCACCCTAGTGATCTCTTTGTCAAAGTCAATCTGTGTTACTTTGCACAGGCCTTCTCTGTAAACAAATTCCAATATCCTACACTGCAGCTTTCTGGCACCCATCACCCTTCCACATCAAAGTTCCTGCTGATGCCTACAAGAGGCAGCCAAGCCAAAGAAAGGAGAAAAAGAGTAACTTATTCACTGTTGTAGGGGAAGCAATAAGCAGACAGTTGCTTGAGACAGGAGGACATCTTTTCCCTTTGGGCACATGGCTGCTAATTATTTCTTTGCCAGCATGAGACAGAAAAAAATAAATAAATCACTGGCATCAGTGAAGTAATGAGAATGCTGTTGAGTAATCAGCACTTATTCCCCTGTCTTTGGTTCCTTTTCTCCACTTGCTGCTTCTGGTAAATATATTCCAGGCAAGCCATCAAATGACCTGAGATTCAGGATCTTGTTCTATGAAACGTAATGAGATCTATTGTAAACACCACATTTTGCGGACTTACATAAATACACATTCATAACTTTGACTTTAATTTCATTAGTACCTTGTTGCAGATTCTCTTTGGGGATCTGTATTCTTTTTTCCTACCTAAGAGTTCCATCCCCTTGGAGACTGTCTTGTGAGCAATGTTACCTAATAGTTGCCATTTTCTATTTAGAATATTCAAAGTTTAATACAAAGATCCATTTCCCACAAGGCAGAAAGGTAAAAACTGTGTCAGAAGGAGGAAAGAAAATAGGGCTCTCACCTCTAAAATTAGAACAAACATGTAAACAGGTAATTTTCTATTTCAATACATGTTACACAGACTGCAAACTTACAGACTCAGAGATATTTGACTCACCTAAAATTTCAAATAAACTAACCTCAGACCAAAATTAGTTTCTGGAACAGCAGAATCATTGGAAGCTGCTAAGGAAATATTTACAGGAATACTGTTTCCATAGATGATGTAGTGGGTATATCAAATCTTTCCTATCTTTTGCTGCCTTGGAGGTATGTGAAATGGGAATTTCTCTCTTCCTTCTGAAACATCAACACATTTACAATATAACTTTCCATGCCCCCTAATTACCTAGGATTAGGATTCAGTTATAGTTACTACCTATTTATATGAATATCATTGATTCATATATTCTTGAGCAAATGCACCTAATAAACTGAGACAATGCTACTATATTTCCCATGTGTTGAATTAGCCTGACTAATTCACCTGGAAGAAAAATCAGAACTTAAATGAAAAACTTTTTATTCTCCTTTGTTGTTACTATCTATGTAATACACAAATTGGATCCAATTCTCTTATTCAACAGATAATTAATTTAGTGCCAGTAGTTTCATTTTCATTTTCAAAAAGTTCATATGAATAGCAAGCAATAACAGCTAAAATCGCCCTTAAATTGAACAAAATTCCTAGTAAATTAGAACAAAGAGATAAATACTCTCCAATCATTTGAATTTATCTACTTCTAATTTTCTTTTGAGAATCACTGTTTATAGTTAATGAATCATGCGGGGAGGTTTAATGCACAACTACATTGATAATTAATATATGTAATATTTTCTTTTCCCCAGTTCAATACTTTTGAGATATTTCTGTGTTTACTGAATACACCAAACCCACCTGCTGAATGGAACAAATTAGTTGACCTCTTTCTACACTGCATCATTTACAGTATTTTCCCACGTTCAATTACTGTATTTACTTCAATAAATGCTATCTTCCCCCCCCAAAAAAACTAAGCTGCTATACTTTGAAAAAAGAGCCATTCAATATGAAGTAATCGCAGACTACAGTATATGAAGTGACTTATTAGCATTAAAATACATTCAAGAGGTTAAAATTTGCTTGCTTTTGATGAAAGTCAAAGTAACAGACAAAATTCTGTCAGTATAAAAATTATAAACATATTAAAGCGATGAGCAAATGAACTAAAGTTTTCTTTTCCTGTCTTTCTCTGCCCGTGATGGCGTACCTCTGAAACACGTACCTCTCTGTGAGCACATGTGCCATGGCCAACTGCTCTTCTGGTTTCCTGCGTGCACATACATGCTGACCAGTTGGTCTTCGCATGCAGTGGAGCATAGGAAAACTGGAAACCTGGAACATGCACATGTGCGTGCACTGGAGCACCGGCAACTCGAAGACCAACTGGCCAGTGCACATGCGCATACTGGTCAGTTGGTCTTCAGTTTTCCGATGCACCATTGTGCATGAAGACCAGTTGGCCAGCACACATGCACATGCCAGAAACCCAAAGACCAACTGACTATTGTGTGCATGTGCACTGGCCAGCTAGTCTTCGAGTTGCCGGTGCTCCAGTGCGCTCACATGTGCACATTCCGGTTTGGACACTCGGTACCGAAAAGGTTCGCCATCACTGTCCTATGCCATCTGAGTATTCAGAATGACTGATAAAAATTAACATACAATATGCTGAACATAAAATCTAAATTATGACCTAAGTTTAAACTACTATTCACATTAATGAACCCTGAAGAACGAGGTGTGGAATCTAAATGTAATTCCCAGGAGAAAACAAGCAGAAAGCCATATAACATCTATTGGATAAATAAGTCTCTGGCAATAGGGCATTTTCCAAAACATTTTTGTTTATACCAGCAGTTCCCAACCTTTCTAGCTCTGTGGACTGGCATCAGCAGCAATGGTGGTGGTGGTGGGAGAGGGGATGGTTTCATGTGTACACTGTTCAAATGCAGTTTGCCTGCTCACACACTTGCCTACTGCTTGCAAGGGCCAGTTCCCAATGGACTATGGCCAGGTACTGGACAGTAGACTGGGGGTTGGAGACAGTGGTGGGATTCAGCCAGTTCATACCACTTCAGGAGAACCAATTGTTAACTTTCTGAACAGTTTGGTGAACTGTTTATTGGAAGAAATCATTAGGGCAGAGAACCGGTTGTTAAATTATTTGAATCCTATCACTGTTTGGGGACCCTGCCTTATAAAGTTCAGATAGTCTAAATCAATCAATCAACAAATCCATAAAATATTAATTGCAAAATCTGCTCAGTACAGGAACTCCTGGATAGATGATAGATAGATAGACAGACAGACAAACAAAAGGGAGAGGGAGACAGAGAGAGAAAAAGAGAATCCCTCATTATGTTCTAATGCTGTCTTTGGCTTTCTCATTTTTAATTCAGCTTTTTTTATTCACTGAGGCCTTCCATTCTAATTTCATCTTTTGGTTTCTATCCGCACCTCCACATATCAGTCTCACCTAGGCTATTTCAATCCTTTTAAGTAATCAAAAGGTCAGTTGGTTTCCTTTCCTTCCTCAGGAATGAGTTTTCTGCATTGACCCATTGTAGTTTTAATCTTGTTTTAAACCTCCAATTAAGAAGAATTTCTAAACACCAAGTAACTCCTTTTCTAAATGGAAAACAGCAATTTTGTAACTTAGAATAAACACAAGATGCCTGGGCAGCTTCATTCCTTCAGACGATAAAACCTATTCTCCATGAAGTTAATGCCTTTTTAATAGTTTGTTAAAATGTCTTTAAAATATAGTTTTAGCGCAAGTGCCATCCCCAGAGGCTTATGCTATTGTATGCTGACTAAAAGCAGGCAATCAAATTGTCTTCCTAAATCAGCATAGAACAACCTTGTATTCAGCCAAAGACTTTCACAGTTTGCCTGTTTGATAATTCTAGGCCTTCAAATGTGAAGACTGGGAAGCTCAGAGAGAAACACTTAGAAGGAAATCTTAATAGCTGGCATATTATGTTCTATAGTAGTTGTTCCCCCTGCCCAAATTAATAAACATAGAAAATACATGACTTTATTGGAAGGAGTTTTCCTTTAGAGCAGTGGTTCCCAATCTTTTTTTTTTGGCCATGCCCCACCTAAACATCTTTAAAATCCTGATGCCCCCCCTCGTCCAGTTACATATAATTCTTACTTTACCCCAAAAGTGAACTCTACTCACACGGAGGAAGCCTAAAAGGCTCTTAACTTGTTTTAAACAAGGTTCAAATTGCCCCCATTAAAAATCAAATTGTCCACCCTGTGGGGCGTGGGGCCCACGTTGGGAAACCACTGCTGTAGAGGAAAATAGTTTCCATAACCCTCCCGAATCTCTTCCCCCCACCCAATTTTAAGAGTTCTATCGCCCTATGAAATAATACTCACACAATACATATACAAAGACTATTTTATTTTATTATTTTATTGTATTTTTATTCTATTTTATTTTATTTTATTATTTTATTTTATTTTACTATTTTATTTTATTATTTTATTTTATTATTTTATTTTATTATTTTATTTTATTATTTTATTTTATTATTTTATTTTATTATTTTATTATTTTATTTTATTATTTTATTTTATTTTATTATTTTATTTTATTTTACTTTATTTATTTTATTTATTTTATTTATTTTATTTATTTTATTTATTTTATTTATTTTATTTATTTTATTTATTTTATTTATTTTATTTATTTTATTTATTTTATTTATTATTTTATTTATTTATTTTTATATTTTATTTATTTTATTTATAGGGCCACTTAACTCATGCACTTGATTTTGTGTGACTGACAATTAAAGCAAAATAAATAAAGTAAAATTAGAAACAATAGAAATAGCCCTAAAATATTTAGTGAGTATGGTTCTTCTCCTTCCTTTTACCTTCAGTCATGTGTACATATTTAGAATTTAGTATTTGGTGACGAGATTTAGGAGATGTTGCATTTACCACCACTTACATTGTGAAGCTTTGCATTCCCTTTTTGCCCTTTTTTTGTCCTGAGTCCTTTGGGAGAAGGGTGGCATATAAATCCAATAAACATATAAATCCAATAAACAAAAACAATATGATTGATCATTAGGTATAATACAAATTGATTGGATTGGCACTAATTAAAGATTAATTGGAGTGCACTAATTAAATTTACTGTGACAATAGGAAAGACTTTTTCCCTTATTCTTTGCATTTGAATTCTTGTGGGCACCAACAACACCACTACTGACTTTTACATTCTGTCTACAATCTGAATCATGAAATTCCTTTTGAAAGGCAGACGTCATGCCTGAAACCTATGACCTGAATCTTTCTTGTTTCCTTCCCTTCCCTATTTTCTGTAACATCTTGGCTGATTAAGAATTCTATAGATGTGCAAACTCTGAATATTTTTCTATTGGATTATCTTAATAAGTCTTCTCTACTTTGGACATTTTTTTCATTTTGTTTAAAAACTAATATGGAGGATTTTAATTTAAAAAAAATATTTTTAGGTTAATAATGTTAATGTCAGAGTTTCAAAGGTAAAAGATGGCTTCCCGGTATGACAGTTAAAATGTCAGCAGCAGCAGCTGTTTTTCAAACAACTAGTATATCATAGTTTGATTCTCTATTTGCCAACCAAGATTGAGAAGCAGACATGACAGGGGTTCAAGGAATACCTTTATCATTCTAGCACAGTGTTTCTCAACCTTGGCAACTTGAAGATGTCCGGACTTAAACTTCCAGAATCTTCAAGTTGCCAAGGTTGAGAAACACTGTTCTAGCATAAAATACCAGATCCTCCTCCCAATTATTTAATTGTTTCATAAAATATGAGTAGTGTGTTATAGAACAGCTGTGTCCAAACTTGTGGCTCCAGAGATCGGTTTTGAAGATATTTAGTGTAAACTCCAATATGCCCCTTCTATATACTTTATGTTGTGTCTTCTTAACAGCAATGAGAAGTAGAAATAAGCGAAGTCTTAAAGTCTTTAAAAAGATAAATTACTTTCCTGAAAACCCAACAAAGAATAGATGGTTAGCTCCATTACTCTATTAAACTTTGTGTAATCTCAATTTCACTTCCATTACCATTTAATATTGGAAGCCCATAGAGCTTCTACAGAGTTATATTCTCCTGGCTAACATTTGCTGGAAATAAATTTTCTGCCAACAATGCCTCACCTGCAAGTAGCATATGCACATTTATCCATGATAGACATTCCTTATATCTTATCCATGACTACATAAATGACAAAGGATATAATGCACACTCTTGTCTTGCTTTTTGCTTTGTTTTGATCAATTTACTAGGTATTTCTTTAATACATGTTTTATTTCTATCATATACCCTCAATTCAATATGCATGGAAAATTTCTATAAAACAACTGTACTCATTTAATCTGTCTATACTCTGTCTAATCAACAAACATGCCATAAAATATCACATTCCTACATTTTCCTATGACCTTTTGAAAAGCAAAAATCTTTTATGTAGACCCCCAACTTGCAATAAAACTTCACATTTCCGCATTTCTCTATGACCTTCTGAAAAGCAAAAATCTTTTATGTATAATCCCAGCTTGATATAAAGCCGCACTGCATTTCCCAAATTTTGCTCATTGTTACCTCTCATACCTTTAGAATCAAAATTCTACCAAATACAAATCAAATAATGCTTAGCAAATTGCTTTGTAATTTTTGCATTCGCTGTCATTATTTTCCCCTTTGTATAATATAATAGCCTAGTGATCATACCTGAATGCAATCTTCACACATACATTGAACAAGCCAAAAGCTACTCCACATTACTCCTGTTATGGTCTCTACAACATCCATAGTCCTATAATTTTAATTTTCTTCCAGTATTTATGACTTCTGTTTCATCATTTATTTTTGGGATATCAATGTTTATAGAATTCATTTCAATGCTGTTTTTTTCTGTCACGCTTATACATACTTTCAACATGCTTCTTCCAGGATTCTGTCATTTCAGTTTCATCCACATAGTTTTATCATTTTTATTTTTCTTGCCAATCACTCTTGTAGAGGTTACCTGTTTAGTTCTTTTTCTCCCAAAAGTATTTTGTTGCAATCAAAATTAATTTGTATTTTCTTTGCTTCTTTTAAATTTAACCCTTGTCTGCCCCCTTTTACAACTCTGGCATGCCATATACATTCATACAGACATAGGATGTAAAGCTATCAACACCTATTAACTGATCCCTAAATCTCTACCCATAATCCTACTGCACTCTTCCCACACTTCCTGGTAAGCACTGCTGTAGTAATGCTGCCATCAGTCACATTTTCCAAGATCCATCTCTGTATTCTTCACTGAGTAGGAGACAAGGGGTGGTTCTTTTTCATTCAATATTTATTTATTTCAAAGTTAATATCTCATGTAACATAACCTTGATTATCTCATGAGCAATAACAAAACAACAAATATAAAAACATAAAACCTAGAAAATAAAATACACTATCTCAATGGGATGGGAAAAGCCAGATCTTCAAGGCCTTCTGGAAGGCTAGGAGAGAAGGGGCCAGTTGGATCTCAGAAAGCAGAGTTTTTCACAGGTAAGGGCAGCTGCAAAGAAAGCATGCTCTTTAGACCTTGCTAGGCAACAAGAGTTGAAGGAAGAGTTCTAAAAGATCCTACCCAGTCTGACCTAATGGAGCAGGCAGATACTTTCAAGGACACAGTCCTGTAAATGACCTGTGCCTGTGCTATTTAAATTTCAGATTGATAACCAGCACCTTGAATTATACCTGGAAAAAACCCTGGGATTCAGTATAGGTTACAATGGTGTAGCAATGGTGTTACTTGGGCAAACCATGGGGTAATGCAAATAGTATGTGTCACTGCATTCCCGACTGGAGGACCTTCAAGGCTAAGGTGACCAGATTTTCAGATTGGAAAAGAGGGACACCCTTTACCGGGGGGGGGGGGGGGGGGGGGGCTTGATTAAAAAAAAATTTTTTTTGTCAAAAGGTCACCCCAGGACACTGAAACCAGCATAAATACGAATCTGTTGCCAAACAAAATTTTGATCACGTGACCATGAGGATGCTGCAACGGTCGCTAAGTGTGAAAAATGGTCGCAACGGTCGCTAAGTGTGAAAAATGGTTGCAACGGTCGCTAAGTGTGAAAAATGGTCATCAGTCACTTTTTTCAATGCCATTGTAACTTTGGTCACTAAATGTTTTCCCCCTCCTCGAGACTCCTCACTTCTTCCTTCATTCCTCTTGCTGATCTACCTTCACCTTATCTGTCTTCTGCTCTTTCCCTCTCTTCCTTCCTTCCTCCCTCCTTCCATCCTCTTCTTTCCTCACTCACTCCCTTCCTCCTTTTTTCTCTTCCTTCCTCCTTCCATTCTTTATACGATATAAAATTCAATGAGGGTGAAACACACCAAATCTGGCAAAGCTGCCTTGCACCAACCTGGCCTGCCCATAGAATAGCAGCCACTTTGAGACACATAAACCTGGTCTGAACATATTGCATCACAAAGATTTGCAAAGATCACATTTGCAAAAAGGAACATTTCTTGTAGTAAATACATTTTATAAACAATTTAAAAGTAAAAATCCCCCCAAAATAATAAAAAAGGTATTCTATAAATAAAAGAAATCCTTAAAAACCATTGTTAAGTATTACACCAGCAATAATTTATACTGTCACCATTTCAAACTATCATCAGAAATACGAATCTGTTGCCAAACATCAACATTTTGATCGCGTAACCATGAGGATGCCACAACGGTCGCTAAGTGTGAAAATGGTCGCTAAGTGTGAAAAATGGTCATCAGTCACTTTTTTCAATGCCATTGTAACTTTGGTCACTAAATGTTTTCCCCCTCCTCGAGACTCCTCACTTCTTCCTTCATTCCTCTTGCTGATCTACCTTCACCTTATCTGTCTTCTGCTCTTTCCCTCTCTTCCTTCCTTTCTCCTTCCATCCTCTCTTCTTTCCTCACTCACTCCCTTCCTCTTTTTTTCTCTTCCTTCCTCCTTCCATTCTTTCAGCTTCATTTCTTTTGCCTATCTACCTTCTCTGTCTTTCTGCTCTTTCCATTTCTTCGCTTCTGTTCCTTCCTTCTTCCCTCCTTTCCTATTTCTTCCTTCTTCCTTCCTTCTGCCTATCTACCTTCACCTTCTCTGTCTTTCTACTCTTTCCCTGTCTTACCCTTTCCTCCCTCCCTCCCTTCTTTGCTTTCTAGTTCCATCTTTTCTTCTTTCCTCTCTCCCTCTTTTTCTTTTTTCCTTCCTTCCTCCTTCCTCTTGCCTATCAACTTTTTTTTATTTTTTTTTTGTTACATAGACGACACATACCCACAACAATAAAAACAAAACAAAAAGAAAAAAACCCATCATCACATATAGCATGTCATTTGGTTACAAGTGTTTTAACATTTATCATTCTTATACATTTATTATTTCATTTAATAGGTTATAATATACAGTTTGGGTTGCTTTGTTTACCATCCCTTCCTCCTGTTATAACACCACCTTATTTTCCCTTTCTTTTCTCCCTTCCTCCCTTCTCTACTTTCTTCCTTCCTGCTCTCCTTTCCCTTCCTTCTTCCCTTATCTTTCTCCTACTCCTGCTCTTCCTCTTCCCCTTTCTACCCTCTCTCCTCCTCTTTCTCTCTTTTCCATCCTCCTCTCCTTACCTCTTTCTTCTTTCCATCATCCTTTCATTCTCTCCTCCTTTCTCCCTTTCTCCCAACTCCCTTTCTGGGAGTTGAAGTCCACACACTTTCAAGTCTCCAAGGTGGAGAAAGACTGATCTATCTAATTAATATAATTATTTCTCCCTCTCTTTTTCACTCTCTTTCCAGCGCACACACGCAAATGCATAGGGCAGCCCACCTCACACACAGGTAACTCCGGGCGGCTTGCTTGCGGGAAGAGGACAGCCTACCACTCACCCACGCGGGGGGGGGGGGCAGGATTTCACCAAGAAAAGTTAACTTTCCTGCAAAAGGGGCCGGCAGCCTCTCAGCTCTTCCCGGCTGGGAAGACCTCCCCCCACTTCCACTCCTGCGACCCTCCTCCCGCCTCCTCGGAGCTTCAAGCAAGCTAACTGGGAAGGCTGGGAAAGAAGAAGAAACGGAGGCGCGAGGTCAGCGGTCCTTGGGGGCGCGGCGGAAGCCCTTCAAAAGCGCCCATTTCCCGGCTCGGCTGCCGTTGCTGCTGCTCATGGCAGAAGGGGAAGAGGAGGAGGAGGAAGAGAAAGCAGCGGGGCGGTCCCTACAGCCGCCGACGCGGGAAAGGTGCGCTTTGACAGGGCTCCCACAGCCCTGCCAAAGCGCCCATTTCCCGGCTCGGCTGCCGTTGCTGCTGCTCATGGCAGAAGGGGAGGAGGAGGAGGAGGAAGAGAAAGCAGCGGGGCGGTCCCTACAGCCGCCGACGCGGGAAAGGTGCGCTTTGACAGGGCTCCCACAGCCCTGCCAAAGCGCCCATTTCCCGGCTCGGCTGCCGTTGCTGCTGCTCATGGCAGAAGGGGAGGAGGAGGAGGAGGAAGAGAAAGCAGCGGGGCGGTCCCTACAGCCGCCGACGCGGGAAAGGTGCGCTTTGACAGGGCTCCCACAGCCCTGCCAAAGCGCCCATTTCCCGGCTCGGCTGCCATTGCTGCTGCTCATGGCAGAAGGGGAGGAGGAGGAGGAGGAAGAGAAAGCAGCGGGGCGGTCCCTACAGCCGCCGACGCGGGAAAGGTGCGCTTTGACAGGGCTCCCACAGCCCTGCCAAAGCGCCCATTTCCCGGCTCGGCTGCCGTTGCTGCTGCTCATGGCAGAAGGGGAAGAGGAGGAGGAGGAAGAGAAAGCAGCGGGGCGGTCCCTACAGCCGCCGACGCGGGAAAGGTGCGCTTTGACAGGGCTCCCACAGCCCTGCCAAAGCGCCCATTTCCCGGCTCGGCTGCCGTTGCTGCTGCTCATGGCAGAAGGGGAAGAGGAGGAGGAGGAAGAGAAAGCAGCGGGGCGGTCCCTACAGCCGCCGACGCGGGAAAGGTGCGCTTTGACAGGGCTCCCACAGTCTGCTAAAACGCCCCTTTCCCAGCTCAGCTGCCGTTGCTGCTGCTCATGGCAGAAGGGGAAGAGGAGGGAGACCTCCCCCCACTTCCACTCCTGCGACCCTCCTCCCGCCTCCTCGGAGCTTCAAGCAAGCTAACTGGGAAGGCCGGGGAAGAAGAAATAGCGGCGGTGCGGGGGCGTGGCGGAAGCCCGGCTGCCGTTTCTCTTGCTGAGGGCGGAAGGGGAGGAGGAGGAGGAGAAAGTTAAAGTGGGGGCCCGATCCCTTCAGCAGCCGAGGCTAATTCTCTGCACGAACGAGAGCGTGGGGGCAGCGGCAGCCGCCCGCACAGAACTTCCATGCGCTTCAGTGGCTTCTGCCGGGCGGCGGGAGCCCCGGAAGTGAGAGGAAGTTCTCTGCGGGTGGCTGCTGCTGCCCCCACCCTCTCCTCCTGCCGCGGCCAGCGGAAAATTCTCTGATTAGATTCATTAGAATTAGATTAGATTACTCACCAACAAGCGCAGCTGCAACCCCAAAAGACGAAAGGAAAATGGAGACTCACGCAGGAGTCCTCAGGGTAAGGAGTCCAGCCAATCAGTGAGCTGGTTGGGATGGAAAATTTTCCATCCCAGCCAGCTCACTGATTGGCTGGACTCCTGGCCAATTAAATCACTGAGCGGCAGGCTGGGCTGGCTTAAATTTGTAGGTAGCAGATAGAACAGAACGATGAGCCAGCCCAGCAAGCTAGCAGCTGATGGGCGGGAGCTGCGAGCGCCAAAAAAAGCGTGCTTTTTAAAAAAGCGTGCGGGACGCGGGAAAATGCATTAAAAAGCGGGGGTGTCCCGCCAAAAGCGGGACGTCTGGTCACCTTATTCAAGGCAGCTCACCTAGAAGCATGAACACCACATATTTCATTAAGTATTTCCATTATGTCTCTTAAGGTTAAAAAACTAGAAGGGATTTGACACAAAACAATTGTGATCTCTCTCTCTCCCTCTCTCTCTCTCTCTCTCTCTCTCTCTCTCTTTCTCTCTCTCACGCACACGCATGCACACACACAGTCCAACAGCTCAAATTACAAGCCTTCAAACAGAATCAAGTTCCAATCTGCATCTTCACTAGCTGGTTTGGAGTTTACCTGATTCGCAGCCCATACAAGGACAAGAACAGAAATATAAGACAAAAGCAGGAATGGGGCTGCTCCATTCTTTGACAAAGTCCACCTGAAAGGGGAACTTCCCAGTCCTGATTGGTATCACAGAGTTTATTTTGGCAAGCTTTCATTCTCTGCCCATCGACCTGGTTTGGGTATCAGGAATCTCTGGTAATGAGATTACTTCCTATTCATTACAACCTCATTCTTTTTCTTTCTGCGCAAATTTCTTTTGTCTCTCTTTTTTGCGGTCATCACTGATTATTTATCAGCACAAATATAACATATATATATATATATATATATATATATATATATATATATATATATGTGTGTGTGTGTGTGTGTGTGTGTGTGTGTGTGTGTGTGTGTGTGTGTGTGTGTGTGTGTATTGTGTCACGCCCCCTGGTATGCCCAAATACGGGAGGAAGCATACTGCTTCCTTTCTCTATAGGCTCATCCCAAGAGACAATCCAGACAGAAAGCCATTATTTTTTCTGTTGCCTTTGTAACAAAATGCAACACACACACACACACACACACAAACAAACAAATTAAAGGCTTTTTTCTCAAAAAGGTAAAAGTACAGCAAACTAAAAATAAATAGAAAAGCAATTCCCTAGTTTTTCCATTAGTGTATGGAATCCTTTTAAGAGGTTAGAGCCTTCTAAGAGGTTTTCCCAGAATTAAAACCAAGCAAATGTTCGTAATTTATATACTTCTTTTCTAACTTTTCATTCCAACAATTCTTTTTTTGTTTCCAATTAGCATATCTCAATACATGCTACTTGTAACATAAGGTATTTTTTAAAATTATGAGCAAGCAACTTCTG
Organism: Thamnophis sirtalis; assembly: GCF_051295495.1. Classification (NCBI taxonomy): domain Eukaryota; kingdom Metazoa; phylum Chordata; class Lepidosauria; order Squamata; family Natricidae; genus Thamnophis; species Thamnophis sirtalis. The sequence goes on from NW_028261385.1 coordinate 53,984,200, forward strand.
CACCTAGTTACTTTTTAAATTACCAGAAAAAAAAGAATTAATAGACAAATGAGTCAAGAGCTAATACCATGGAGTACACAGAGATTTAAACTGAAGCCAAGTTTATTTAATTTCTTCATTACTAAGCTGCAAGAAGAAGTAAATGTGGTTTTAATTAAACCTTAAGAAATTATAAGAGGTCTTTTACAAACTCTAATCAACGCCGAAAAGCCATAAATGGAATTGATAGCTATATAGTCAGCATATTAAAGAGGAGGGCTAGATTTGAAACCATGTATCAAGCATGGAAGGATATGGTGAAAGCAGCATAGTTGCTTGCAAGGGGAAAATCTAGATTATAGCATAGGTACTGGATCTAAAATCTCTTCATATGGAACCTGCATAATTCACAGCTAGAAAGGAAAAACGGGCCATACAGCCACAATAGCTACATTTACATTGTCCAAATACTGAAACTGGGATATCATTAATGGGGTCACAGAGCTATATAATATTCCTGACAGAGAATGAAAAACTCCATGGGGGAAAATGTTTCAATGGATTTAGATTTAGATTTTTTAGATTTTAATAAGACTTATAGGCCGCCCTTCTCCCTGAGGGGACTCAGGGCGGCTTACAATCACAAAGGGAAGGGTATACAATAACAAATCAACAATAAAAGACCAATAATAAAATAGTAAACCACAACATACATTCAACAATCAACATTCGGGCGGGTAAATTGAAAACCTATCCCCAGGCCTGCTGGGAGAGCCAGATCTTGAGGGCTGTGCGGAAGGTTTGGATGGTGGTGAGGGTACGAATCTCAACGGGGAGATCGTTCCACAGGGTCGGAGCTACAACAGAAAAGGCTCTCCTCCGTGTAGTCGCCAGTCGGCATTGACTGGCGGATGGAATCCGGAGGAGGCCCAGCCTGTGTGATCTAATCGGTCGGAGGGAGGTAATCGGCAGAAGGCGGTCTCTCAAGTATCCAGACCCACTACCATGGAGTGCTTTAAAGGTGGTCATCAATACCCTGAAGCGCACCCGGAGACCCACAGGTAGCCAGTGCAGCTCGCGGAGGATGGGTGTAATGTGGGCGAACCGTGGTGCGCCCACTATCACTCGCGCGGCCGCATTCTGGACTAACTGCAGACGCCGGGTGCTCTTCAGGGGCAACCCCATGTAGAGCCCATTGCAGTATTCCAGCCTAGAGATCACAAGGGCTCGAGTGACTGTTGTGAGAGCCTCCCGGTTCAGGTAGGGCCGTAACTGGCGGACCAGGCGAACCTGGGCAAATGCCCCCCTGGTCACAGCCGACAACTGGTGGTCGAGAGTCAGCTGAGGATCCAGGAGGACTCCTAAGTTACGGACCCTATCTGAGGGGTATAGAATTTGACCCCCCAGCCTGAGTGTTGGAATGTCGGCCAAATTATTGGGAGGAAAGCACAACAGCCACTCGGTCTTGTCCGGGTTGAGTACCAGTTTGTTAGTGCTCATCCAGCTCTTAACGGCCTCAAGGCCCTGGCTCATCACGTCCACCGCTTCATTGAGTTGGCACGGGGCGGACAGATACAATTGTGTATCGTCCGCATATTGGTGGTATTTTATCCCGTGCCTTCGAATGATCTCGCCCAGCGGTTTCATGTATATGTTAAATAGTAGGGGGGATAAGACCGAACCCTGCGGCACCCCATATGTTAGGGGCCTCAGGGACGATCTCTGCCCCCCGACCAACACCGACTGCGACCTGTCCGAGAGGTAAGAGGAGAACCACTGCAAAACAGTGCCTCCCACCCCCACCTCCCGCAGTCGTCGCAGAAGGATACCATGGTCGATGGTATCGAAAGCCGCTGAGAGGTCAAGGAGAACCAGGATGGACGCATGGCCTCCATCTCTGGCTCTCCAGAGATCATCGGTCAATGCGACCAAAGCGGTTTCTGTGCTGTAACCAGGTCTGAAGCCGGACTGGAAGGGGTCAAGATAACTAGCTTCCTCCAAGGCCCGTTGAAGCTGGAAGGCCACCACCTTCTCAACAACCTTCCCAATAAAGGGGAGGTTGGAGACAGGACGATAGTTGTTTAAAATGGCTGGATCCAAAGATGGTTTCTTCAGGAGGGGTCTCACCACCGCCGTTTTAAGTACGGCGGGGAAGTGCCCCTCCCGAAGGGAGGCGGTCACAACCGCCTGGATCCAGCCATGTGTCACCTCCCTGCTGTTGGCAACCAGCCAGGAGGGACACGGGTCCAAAATACAGGTGGAGGCACTTACAGCTCGAATGGCCTTGTCCACATTCCCAGAGGCAACATCCTGGAACTCAACTCAGAAATGATTTGCCAAGTAATCTCCCTGTGTCTCGGCTGAATCTACTGTGGTGGAGTCCAAGTCCGACCTAAACCGAGCAACTTTGTCCGCCAAGAACTGGGCATAGTCCTCAGCCCTACCCTGCAAGGGTTCTCCCACATCCCTCTTATTAAGGAGGGTGCGGGTGATCCCAAACAGGGCGGCTGGGCGTGACTCGGCGGACGCAACCAAGGCAGAGATATGCGTTCTTTTGGCGATTCTCAGTGCCCGGATGTAATCCTTGGTGCAGGTGGACAGAAGTGCTCGGTTCGCCTCGGATTTATCGGACCTCCACAGGTGCTCTAGGCGTCTCCTCCGGCGCTTCTTCTCCCGGAGTTCCTCGGTGAACCAAGGAGGTCTCCGGGATCCACTGACCCAGAGGGGCCGTAGTGACGCAATCCGGTCAAGAGACTCCGATGCCGCCGAATGCCAGGCGGCAACCAGAGTCTCCGCCGAACTGTGGGCGAGAGCGTCAGGAATTTCCCCAAGCTCCGTCTGGAACCTCAAAGGGTCCATACGTCGCCTGGGGCGGAACCACCTGGTCGGTTCCTCCTCCCTACGGTGGGGGTTTGGCCTCCGGAAGTCAAGCCTCAGTAGGCAGTGGTCTGACCACGACAGGGGTATGATCTCATTACCCCTCAGACCAAGATCACACATCCACTGCTCCGAGAGAAATACGAGGTCAAGCATGTGACCCGCTGTATGGGTTGGGCCCCGAATTACCTGGGTCAAGCCCATGGCTGTCATGGAAGCCATGAACTCCTGCGCCCCGTCAGAGCGTTCACCGAGCGATGGCAAGTTAAAGTCCCCCAGAACGATGAGCCTGGGGAACTCAACTGCCAGCTCGGCTACTGACTCGAGGAGCGAGGGGAGGGATGCTGCAACGCAGTTGGGAGGCAGGTACGTTAGCAGCAAACCCACTTGACCCTTGAGGTCCAACTTAATCAGCAGGGACTCACACCCGACAAGCTCCGGAGCAGGGACCCTACGAGGTAACAGAGACTCCCGGATAACAATAGCCACACCGCCACCCCTTCCCTGGGCTCTCGGCTGATGAAGCACCTGAAATCCCTCTGGGCACATCTCTACAAGGGGGACTCCTCCTTCTGTGCCCAGCCAGGTTTCATGCATGACAGACTACAGCAGGCTGTAAATTACTGTGTTTCTGGAGAAACAAACCTATAACTGGGGTGTTTCTCCTTCTCCTCCCCATGCCCATTTATTCAAATATCTGTGAAGAGAAATCTTACTCTTGAAACAGGATAAAATGTGAAGATAGGCTCATTACTCATTCATTTAATGGAGCCACTAAATCTTCATCCAAAGATTTCAGGCTTCCCATATAAACCTGCCTGGTCCATGAAAACCATGGTGCATTTGATTTCTTCAACTCTAAACATCAACCCCAAAATGAAATTAAATGAGTTTATGTATAATAATAATATTTTACTGATTAGTTTTAGGCTGTATCAGAATATAAAATACATTTTAAGTCTTTGTTATAGATTTCTGGTATAATTCCCAATTAAAAAATATCTGGTTTAAGATCTATGTGTTTGTGTATCATTTTCTCCAACCACATGTGAATTTTAGTCCAGTATCTTTTGGCTTCAATACAAGTCCACCACATGTGGTAATATGAGCCCGGTGTCTGATAACATTTCCAGCACTTTTCTGATTTATTCTTGGACATTCTTGCAATTCTTGTTGGGGGTAAATAATAAACCTGCGTGGTCCATGAAAACCATGGTGTGTTTGATTTCTTCAACCCTAAACATCATCCCCAAAATGAAATTAAATGAGTTTATTTATAATAATAATATTTTACTGATTAGTTTTAGGCTGTATCATAATACAAAATACAGAGAAATAATAAGAACATGTGTTACAAAATAGACAGAACTTAAAGGAAATGTAAATCGTATCTCTGTGTCACCCTATCTCAATCAGATCTACATAAATAGTTCTAAATTATAACATTTTGTGCAGATGAAGGACTGTGCTATATTTGGATTCTGATTGCACATGAAATGTTATTTTAATGATCGGATCCCAATGGGCCATTCATCCAATGTGAAATCCAAAATATTAATCTCTCTGTTATACAATTAACAGTCAAATAATATATGTTTTCTATCTCGTGAGTACATGTAAGAAACTTGGTGAAACTTATTTCCCTATTTTATCATTGTGTTAGTTTTGCTTGTGTAAATATCCCCCTAAGATGCTTGGACATTTATACGTTTAAATAATTTGCAATTCTGAAGGGGTGTTTACATAGTCATCCATTTCAATTTGCTGGCCTTACTGAAAGTAGTCATCTCTCTCTAAGCTTCTATATCCAATTTTGTGTGTGTGTGAAGAGTGCTTTTAACTTGCTTTCCAGAGGCAATTGGACAAGAAATATGGAGCCTGATATAGTTTGTGGTTGTGCAATCCAAGATGCCTCCAACTGAGATTTAGTCTGTTCCATCAGATACAATTTTGGAAGCCTGTCAGTTACCATAGCAATGATTTTTCACCAATAATTATATGCCCTTAGACAAAAAATAAAGTTTATACATTCCAAGTTTGGTTGTAACTACAGCAGCTGAGGTCCTTTATCCACACTCAAAATATGTCTCAAATAGCATTATTGCTCTTGTAATGGTGCATGCTTTAAACCCCAAAGTTCATCTTCATATAGCAGTATAATGGTAACTTCAGTTTTGCATGCTTTAATATTTGGGGCTACAGTAGTTATATTAATTTTAACAATGAATTAATATGTTCCCTCATTCCAAGTGAGCTCTTTTGCTGATAAAGGAACCAAGATCCATGATCAGAAAAGATATTCCTAAATGAGGAAAAGTGTAGATTTGCTTTATTTATAATTTAAATTTTAATTAAATTTCAAAAATCTCAAAAAAATTGGTTTTCAATGTGAATGAATGAATGTATAGCGCAATATATATTCTGAACCTACAGGTTTAAAATCATTAGACCATACATTTTCAATCTTCATCAACAAGACTATACCATTTTTTAAAATTAACTATTGAGAAAAAAGCAGATCTTTACAAGCCAAAATACAGTATATAAAAAAGTTGTTATAGTGCATGAAATTAAACATTCTTTCTTCAAAGTAAAAATATAGAAGTCATTAATTATGTGCTGTCCTTTTATAAAGCCAATAATTGTTTATTTGAAGTGAACACCTTGCTGTTCCTCATGGCACAATTTGCCTTGTGTCACAATCTGTCACACAAGTTTGCACACAAGGCATTTCCCTTTCACTGCTTGGATAAAAAAAGATTTTCACCACAATTTATATCTATCCCTAACTATGTTATTGTTATGTAGCCATTTTTGTGTGTACTAGTACATACACTGGAACTAGTGTAAAATAAAAAACACCAATGACAGACTACCACCAGCAACGGCTAAATTGCCTTCCCCCAATCAGATGTCCTGCAAATATGTTGAGCTGAAATCTCCAAGCAAAGAGTACCTTTGGGGCAGTGGTGGGTTTCAAAAAATTTTGGAACCTCTTCTGTAGGTGTCCCTGCTTTCCGGGTCCACTGGTGGAACCTCTTCTAACCGGTTCAGTAGATTTGACAAACCCGTTCTACCGAACTGGTGCGAACCAGTAGGAACCGACCTCTGCTTTGGGGTAATGTGATGAATATTGATATATTGTCCAGGTGGACTTCTGGCAGATTTGTTTTATTTTATTTTAAACATATCCAACACACATTCATCCTCCTGTTTTTCCCACAACAACCATCCTATGAGGTGTGTCGAGCTGAGAAACTGAGTGACTGGCCCAAAGTCACCCAGCCGGTTTTCATAGTTTAAGGTGAGATTTGAATTCACAGTCTCCTGTTTTCTAATCTGGTGCCTTAACCACTAGACCAAACTGGAACTTACTTGACTAATATGGAAATCAAACTTTGACTAGATAAGCCTTAGGCATAAGCAACTTTTCCTCAAAAAGCTACTTTTCAAACTTGCTCTTTTTTGGTTGTCTTCTCTCTTGAGAAGACAGTTGTCTTCTGTCTTCTCGCTTAAAAGTTAAAGCGATTTTTTCCCCACAGACTAGCACACATAGAAGACACATCATTATTACAATAGAAGCAGGAAAAAAGTAGATATCCCTTCAGAATTCTCCCCTCAATATTTATTAAAATTCACTATTATTCCAGTTATCATGATGGTGGGAACTGCAGTTCACCATACTTAGGCAACTAAATTGGGAGAAATTATTCTAGCCATTTAGCAATATCATACAATCCATTAAGCAATTAATTTCTTTAACAATATTAATCCAAAATTAATATTAATTTCATTAATATTAATTTCATTAATATTAATCCAAAATTCTCCCAATTCAATAATAACATCTTGAAGTTTGGATTCTTAAAAATATTATTACATAATAAATAAACAAGGACAGCTGCTTCTCTTTTTTCTAATCCATCTTGACACTGAAACCAACACATGTTCTATTTTCAAAATATGTCAGATTTTAGCGTGATCAATATTAGTACTATCCATCTTAAAATACAACTGAATTATACAACAGAACAGAACTTCCTGTTGCCAACATAGTTGTGACGTACTTAGTGGAAGACAGCTGGTGTTATATAACAGCTCAGAAAGCTATGTGCGTCTAAAGAATTTCACATAAAAGTGCTATTGCCATGCCTACTTTCCCGTCATTAAGCCAGGCACTTTTGAAAATAAAAATTTGAAATAAAAAACGAATGGAGACACACAGAAACTGCTGGCTGAAATGCAACAGTGTGCAAAGGACACAAACCAATTAACATACAGATGAACAAACAGTACTGATCCACACTGCAAGCAAAATGAATTTTATTCAATGTGGCTGCTCCACAGCAACCAACAGATACTGGTTGCCTGGTTTCTTGTTAACATCACTGTTTGGAAACATCCAATTAGGAATATCAGTTTGAAAAAAATATATATTCTCATGCACACACATGCACCGTATACCCACATGCACAAATTAGCTAAGAATAGCACAATTGGGGAACTGAAGCAAATGTTTTCCAAAATAGATATTTTCCAAAATCAATTTCATCTAGCAAGCATTCTGTTTTCAGTATTCATAAGATGATTGATTTCATCAGCCTCCTGCCATCAGACAGAGATATACTTTTTATATGGTGTTCTGTATGCTGGAATCATAATAAACCAATCAGTATGAGTTTGTAGTTCATGATAGCTGACACTTTCAGTAAGAAATATAGAAGAACCAGATAGGAAATAAAACTTGATTCTGAAAAGCAGTTATCTATCTAGCTATTCTTTGCCCAGAAAAAACAGTTGGAAATGCTGCAGTAATTGGCTGGAAAATTGGCTGGAAAATTTGTCTTCAAACATTTCTATTCAAGCAGGGTGTGAAATTCACAATGTTTAGCCTCCTTATATTATGTTATCTCCCATGTTATTATCAGCTGCTAGGAAAGATCATGTGTGGTTTTTCAAACTGTATTTAGAAAACTACCAGTTGTACCTCTCCTTGTCTAACTTCTGATCCACAGGGAAACAGTGCTTGAAGATCCTGCCATGCTCATGCTTATCATCAATGGCTAATGTTGCATTTTCCACCGTGGACATTGTGGCTTGGAACAACTTGTGATTGGGAGCTGAAACTAGTCCCTTCCTGAATCTGGAAATATCTTTCCTTCCACCCTAGTCTAGTAGATTTCCAACAGAGCTTTTAATTATTAACTGCATTTTAATAATTTTATTGCAATTAATATTTGTAAAAACATCCATAAATGGACTGGGCATCTCTCTCTCTCTGTCTCTCACTTACTCAATCTTTCTCATTTGCATGCACTCTGCCTTTCTGTCTGTATTCATTTATTCAAATTTAATATGGTTTTAGTAAAGATAAAATGATAATTTTAAGCACAATCTCAGAGATGCTAGGTATTGGTATATTTTGATCTATATCTGAACAGCGTAACATTTAGTTAGCACAATCTTATATGTGTTAATTCAATGAAACAGATTGTGTTCACATGTATAATGATTAAACCAGGATGTTTAAGATGCACCACCACCTTACAGTCATTTCAGTTGATTTCCATCTCTCAGACTGGGGGGGTCAAACAGTACGCCCCTCAGACAGGGTTCACAATTTGGGAGTCCTCCTGGACCCACAGCTGACTTTTGAACACCACTTGTCGGCTGTGACCAGGGGGGCATTTGCCCAGGTTCGCCTGGTGCACCAGTTGCGTCCCTACCTGAACTGGGAGGCCCTCACAACAGTCACTCGTGCCCTTGTGACCTCTAGACTGGACTACTGCAATGTGCTCTACATGGGGCAGCCCTTGAAGAGCATTCGGAGACTACAGCTTGTCTAGAATGCAGCCGCGCGAGCGATCGTGGGTGCACCTCGGTTCACCCATGTAACACCTATCCTCCGCGAGCTGCACTGGCTGCCAATTGGTCTCTGGATACGCTTCAAGGCGCTAGTCGTCACTTATAAAGCCCTTCATGGTATTGGACCTGGGTACTTGAGAGACCGCCTGCTGCCAATTACCTCCACTAGACCGATTAGATCCCACAGATTAGGCCTCCTCCGAATTCCATCCGCCGGCCAGTGTCGACTGGCGACTACCCGAGGAGAGCCTTCGCTGTGGCTGCTCCGACTCTCTGGAACGAAGTCCACGTGGAGATTCGAACCCTCACCACCCTCCAGGCTTTCCGCAAAGCCCTTAAAACCTGGCTGTTCCGACAGGCCTGGGGCTAAAGAGCTGTTGCCCCCGTCTCGAATGGTATGATTGTTGTGTGTTTTAAATTATGCATTGTTATGTGTCGTTTTTTTTTTAAAAAATTGTCTGTATCCCCCTTCCCTGGTTTGAGTTGTGAGCCGCCCTGAGTTCCCTTCGGGGGAAAAGGGCGACATATAAATATAATAAACAAACAAACAAACAAACATTTCTAATCTTATTGGCTTTTGTCTGAACCCATTAACTTGCCATTTCCAAATGACATTCGCCAAGGTTTTAAATTAAACTTCATAGCTGTTTTGAAATTTTGCTTAGGTTAATCAGAAATGCATCTGTCGAGTGTAGTTTTTGGTTAATAAATCTAATCTCAATTTGAATCACATTAATTTAGTGTTACCCAAACTCTCCAATCATTATGAATTACAAGAAGGAAGTTGATGTAATATGTTGTAGAATGGTTAAGTAGGACTATTATATCTGGGTTGCAAAAATCTTGTTAATAAATGGCAGCCAAGAGTTAGACATATGCATCTCATTGCTGCCATCAAGACATCAAGACATTTCAAGATGTAGTGCTTTTTATTATAATCTGAGGGGGTAAACAAATTTAAATAGATTTGATAGGTTCTATGAGATCCAAGAGACTGTAATGTTAATCTTCATTTGGAAATATTTAAAGAGAAAGTTTTTTTTTAACCTCTGCCCATATTGCTTCACACTTGTCATCCATCTTTATTTATTTTGCATGGTGAACTCTCATATTGAAAAAACACACATACACACATATGTACATACACAAAACCTTTAGTGTAATTTTGACAACTATGTATCTCAAAATTTTATTTTATAGTAAATGCTAATGTTTAATCATGACTTTTCTATTTCATTTTATCTAGCACATTATTGTTTGTAAAAAGAAATAAAAGAAGAAAAAGGAATAGAACTGTCTTAAATATCACTTAATTGTAGAGAAGTCAGTTAGTCTTACTCATATCATCTTGCTTGGTCTTTTCTTTTATAAAGGAAGAAATATATAGAGCACTAAATATGTGTCTGGGTCTGTGCATGTGTATGACCAAATTTCTTAATAATTCTCTGATTAAGATTCCTGATAAAAGAATGCTTGTTCACACATAGCAAAAAAGGTTTCTTACTGCAATATTGAATAATTGACTGAAAATGTATGTTTTTTAAATCCTTATAATGTCTTACTGTTTGCAATTGTAAAAATATATTATCCAGTTTCTTTAACTTATTGATAGCTAACTTTTGATAAAACAAGCATCATTATGGTCTAAATATTTCTGAAATAATGAACAGGTGTTCAATTTACACAAATATTTTTTGTTTGTTAAAAAGAAATATGACTTCATAATGTTGCAGTAACTCCTACTATTGTGGATGTGTGCATATTCTAGTTTCTTATTAGATGTCATTTTAACTGCTTATAAATAATAATTGTAAAGTTTTCTTTTGTAGACAAATATATTACATTTTTTATTAGCAACACGTATCCTTTTGGGACTGCAAGGGCAACCGTATATGAATATTATACTGATCTTCATGCTTCATTCTGTCCAAATTTTATTACTTTATCCTTTGCTTTCTTGGAATTTCCTTTATCTTGTTGTTTAAGTTAAAACTACCTATAACGAAATGTTTTCATTCTTTGAAAAAAAGGTTTTTCCCCAATATAAAGTGTAATTTCTCATCAAAAGCATGTTTGCTATTGCTAATACAAGCAATGCAGCATTTTCTTAGGCAAGCCAAGTTAGATCAGGGAATTGTCGTCCCTAAATGAAAACCACCAGACTGGAAAACATTGTGCCATAAGGTGGCAATGAGTAATCAGGATGTAAGTTGTTCCATAACACAAGAGATGTGTATAATTTTGAATGCCAAACCACATGTTTTGTCCAGTTGATGAAATCACAGCATATTCCTATCACTAAATAGGTTATTTCCAAGAAGAACTAAAGATCACTTTTAAAATTAGTGGGTAGTTTTGATTCTATTTTGAAAAATAAGTATTCTATCTTTGTTTCTTTTGAGTCTTTTTAGGTATTAGTATTTTCTGTTTCTTAAGATCTATTTTTAGAATCAATCTTGACCTTTTGCCACCACAATGAGCTGATTATAGAAAGAGGACATTGAAAAGTCTTACAATGCCACAAATCTCAGTGAGTAGCTTTTGGAGCTGAATTAATACAAATTTCCTAAAGAGAAGCTATGATTGGACAAGAACATTGTGGGATAAAGTAGAAGAAATAGTTCTACCAACTGTAATATCTTCTGTGTATTTAGCATGAGAGAGGGCCCTTTGCACATACCACTTCTTGTAAAGGAGATAGACCTGGGCCTATGCAGTCCCACTTACACAGATAAGATTGCTATATATATATTCATGTATTTGGTGTCTAAACTAAGGTGACCAGATTTTCAGATTGGAAAAGAGGGACACCCTTGACCGGGGGGGGGGGGGGGGGGGGGGCTTGATTAAAAATTTTGTTTTTTGTCAAAAGGTCACCCCAGGACACTGAAACCAGCATAAATACGAATCCGAATCTGTTGCCAAACAAAATTTTGATCACGTGACCATGAGGATGCTGCAACGGTCGCTAAGTGTGAAAAATGGTCGCAACGGTCGCTAAGTGTGAAAAATGGTCTCAACGGTCGCTTTTTTCAATGCCATTGTAACTTTGGTCACTAAATGTTTTCCCCCTCCTCGAGACTCCTCACTTCTTCCTTCATTCCTCTTGCTTATCTACCTTCACCTTATCTGTCTTCTGCTCTTTCCCTCTCTTCCTTCCTTCCTCCCTCCTTCCATCCTCTTCTTTCCTCACTCACTCCCTTCCTCCTTTTTTCTCTTCCTTCCTCCTTCCATTATTTATACGATATAAAATTCAATGAGGGTGAAACACACCAAATCTGGCAAAGCTGCCTTGCACCAACCTGGCCTGCCCATAGAATAGCAGCCACTTTGAGACACATAAACCTGGTCTGAACATATTGCATCACAAAGATTTGCAAAGATCACATTTGCAAAAAGGAACATTTCTTGTAGTAAATACATTTTATAAACAATTTAAAAGTAAAAATCCGCCCAAAATAATAAAAAAGATATTCTATAAATAAAAGAAATCCTTAAAAACCATTGTTAAGTATTACACCAGCAATAATTTATACTGTCACCATTTCAAACTATCATCAGAAATACGAATCCGTTGCCAAACATCAACATTTTGATCGCGTAACCATGAGGATGCCACAACGGTCGCTAAGTGTGAAAATGGTCGCTAAGTGTGAAAAATGGTCATCAGTCACTTTTTTCAATGCCATTGTATCTTCCTGATTATTAAAAGTGCAAATTCACTCAGTGTCAATCATGACTCCTGAGTCCATTTCAAAGTATTGTGCATAGAAATTTTAAAAATGGCTTGTTTCAATTTATTTTGGATAGAATCTTTTTTTAAATAGTCTAAGACAATTTAAAAAAAGAATCAACACAGAATACCACTATTTTAAAAAATCATATGCACAATAAATAAAATATTATTTTAAAATACATGAGCCTATACTCCTTACAGTAAATGACTCATCTGGAAACAAGCCAATAGCATTTTTTGTGCTTTCAAATTTACAGATGTTCCAAAATCAGCTTAAAGTCCAAATATTTAAAGACCACCCCCCTCAAAGCTATCTTACCAGAGCTTTAAATATCTTCTGGGGAGGCCCTGTAATCCCATTCATGACAAAGGTAGGGCTTTCTCAGGAGGAAGGTTTCAGCTGGTGCCCATCCTTTGGAAACCTCCCCCAAGAGCAGGGAGCCCTAACCTGCTGTCCATTCAGGAAGGCTGTACAAATTATTCTGTCTTCTAGAGCCATTGGGATTTAATATGGTTTTATCACTGGATTTTCTTTTTATTGTTTTTGTGGAATTGTTACAATGATTTTATAATAATATAATTTTATTTGGCATTTTTGTTGCTGTAAACTGCTGAAAGCCCCTGATAGAATACAAATTATTTAATAATAAATTTAAAAAGCTGGGTGCAAGATATGAAAACACTGCAAACTATTGTTCAAGATAATTTGAGAAAAGGGAATCATTCACCAAGAGTGCTAATAACTACTGCTAAGTTATATAGCAAATCAGATACTAAGGCCTAATGCCACAGAGGGGAGAGAAATTCATAAGTTTTCAAGATTTCCTGCACTGCTTCAAACATATACACTTAATACCATACCATATCCACAGCTATTATTTGATACAAGAAGATGGGTATGGAGAACGGAAAGAAATTTAAATTAATAAAAAAGATGCCACTGAAATCATCTGTTTTAAATTATAATCCCTCTTCCTGACAGTGGATCAATAAAAAAAGATTATGCCCAATTCAAAATGGAAAAATACATTTAGCTCAAAAAAATAAGATCGTCATGGTGATGAAAGAACATGGCAAGTATCCCTAGGAATTATTTGTCTCTCCAGGCAAATAAGGAAATACCTGTTGCTCTTTGTCTTTAATGCAATTCTTGCTTAAGGCAGAGCCCTCCCCCGAAAAAATGCTTCTGCCGGGCTGCGAGAGCCACGTGGAAGTTGTCTGCACAGCTGAAAAAAGGACTGTTTTCTGGGCTGGGAGGAGGAGACAGCCCCCTGCCTTCTCCCCCTTTGGCTTTGCGGAGTTCCCAGCCAGCACGGGCGGCAAGTCTGGATGGAACCACGTGGAAGTTCTCTGCGCGACCGGCAGCCGCTTTTTACTCCCGAGTAAAATTTTTACTCGGGAGTAAATTTTACTCCCAAGTAAAATTTTTACTCGGAGTAAGTAAAATTTACTCCCGAGTAAAATTTTTTACAAAACATGATTAATTTTACTCACCACCAGTAAGCTCAGCTGCAACCCCAACAAGAAAGACAAAATAAAATGGAGACTCCTCTGCGTCCTCAGCTAAGGAGTCCAGCCAATCAGTGAGCTGGTTGGCCAGCTCACTGATTGGCTGGAGTCCAGCCAATCAAATCAGTGAGCGGCAGGCTGGGCTGGCTTAAATTTGTAGGTAGCATAGAACAGAACGATGAGCCAGCCCAGCAGCTGATGGGCGGGAGCTGCCAGCGCCAAAAAAAGCGTGCCTTTTAAAAAAGCAGGCGGGACGCGGGAAAATGCATCAAAAAGTGGGGGTGTCCCGCCAAAAGCGTTATGTCTGGTCACCTTAGTCTAAACATCACTGTTTTAGAATTGATAACTAAGATATCTGTGAAGGAGAAAAATCTGATTAGCATGATGTAAAAGGGAAATATTATTTATACAACCCCTGGTAAGCCCCAATTATGGGAGGAAGCTAACTGCTTCCATCATCTGTCAATCGGCTCGTCACATATATTTATATTTATTAAATTTTTTATGCTGCCCACTCTCAAAAGAGACTCAGGGCGGCTTACAATAAAAGGGAGGGGGGATATATAAAAAATAAACAACAGTTTAAAATTACACAACAGTCACAAACCTGAAGTGGGGCTGGACAACTCAATAGCCCCAGGCCTGCCGGAACAGCCAGGTCTTAGTCGCTTTGCGGAAGGCCGGAAGGGTAGTGAGGGTCCGGATCTCAATGGGGAGCTCATTCCAGAGGGCAGGAGCTGCAACAGAGAAGGACCTCCCCCGGGGTGTCGCCAGCCGACATTGGCTGGCAGATGGAATCCGGAGAAGGCCTAGAAATGAGGCTACTGATCTGATTTCTCTTCTCAATCTACAATGAATTTCACGGCCCTGGTAATATAATTTTAGTGGAAGGTCAAATACTTCTTTTTTTGCATAAGGAAAGAATGTGCAAGAAAAGCTGTAGATTTTAGAGGGCATTTGTTGTGGAACTTGCAGTCTTGAAACTGAAGTACATTTCAACACAGTTTTTTGTGAATTGGATAATCATTTTCAATTGATCTTTATTAAATTATATTCTATTATATGTGGTTGGTCACAAGTTGTTCAAAGGAACTTCATTCCCATGCATACCAAAAGTATTTTTTTAACTTCTGGAAGAAGGAATTGTTGTTCTTTTAAAAAGAGGCTATTTTTCAGACTTGGGAAATGCATTCTGAGTCAGAGCTGGAGTCTGCAAAAAAAATGACAAGAAAAAAATCAACTAACACTTTCTAATTGTTATAGCAATATATAGATTTGTGTATGTTTTGTAGATTCTGTCCATTGTTACTGTAAATAAGGCAAATTTCCTCTAAGATCAATGAAGCAGCACATCTTGTTTGAATGATGCTTGAGTTCCCTGCAATGATTCTTTGTTAAGAATCATTGAAATCACAATCATGAAAACTTAAATCTATGAGAAAAGACATTAGTACTGATGTTAAGACTATTTGGACAACAACAACAACTGGAAATATTGATTTTGGTATCATATTTATGTTGATGAGGATCATGAACTCACACATATTGCCATTAAGTTCAAACACATTTTTTTTGTCCAAGAAGTGTTTACATTTTGTTTCAGTTTCTGTAGTTACATGTTTATAGTCAATAGATGGTAAGTGAGTAGGCACTAAAAACAGGATATAGAAACCTACGGGAGCTTTCCAAATTTCTATGTTCTGAAAATTAATTAACAAGAGTTGGGTGTGAACAGTTATACCTGATTTCTACCTTCACAGGGACAATTGTGCAAGTCTCTTATACCAAAACAAAAAGACCAAATTTTCAAACTCTAATAGGAGACCATTAAATTCATGGTTACAGAAAGAGGGTGGGATATAAGTACTGCAGCTCAGGGATGGGATTGTACTGGTTAGGGTTAGGCTATCAGCTGGGAGCAAACCGGTTCACAGGCCCGCCCACCTGTCCCTGAATTATACTCACCTATATTTCCTTTTCCAAAGCTGAGCTTATAGGCGTGGCAGGGTGGATTGCCACGTCTCAGCTGTTTTCCTACCCAGCAGTAATGCGGAAGGTGATTTTTCTGTAAAGTGCACGCACACACATGAGTGAAGCAAGTGCACGCATACAAAGCATGCGCTCAGTGAACCGGTTGTTAAACCGGTAGGATCCCACTCCTGCCAGTGCAGCTGATTAACATCAGAAAAGTCTATGATTCCCATGCCCACAAATAATTTTGTACACAATGAACAGATGATAAAAAACTTTAAAGCCAAGAAAGAACAGCCAAAGGCAGGAGGAAGACACTCAAAAATTGAATATTGAGATGGCCATATTTGTGTGTGTGTGTGTGTGTGTGTGTGTGTGTGTATCAGCACAAATATAACAAATGTAACAAAAAGGCAACAGTAAAAAATATTGGGTTTCTGTCTGGATGGTCTCTTGTGACGAGCCGAAGACAGAGAGTGGAAGTGTGACCTTCCTCCCATATTTGGGCATACCAGGGTGTTGTGACTTTAAATATATACCTTTCACCCTGGCCTGGCTGATAAGGAGTCGAGCTCTGTAGCTCAATGGTTAACACATCTGCCTAAGAGGCAATAGAGCACAGGTTCGATTCCCAACATGGGTATGGCTAGCTGATGAGAGCTAAATAGCTTGAAATAGATCTATACTAGTCTCCCTTTATTTATTTATCAGCATAAATATAACAAATGTAACAAAAAGGCAACAGTAAAAAATATTGGGCTTTTCTATCTGTATATGTGTGTTTTAATTAATTAATTAATTAATTAATTAATTAAAGTCTATGATTATTTGTTAAGAAACCATCTATATTCAACTATAACTGGTACAGGAAACCTCAACTTTTGACCACATTTAGGACTGGAGCTTCCATTGCTAAGGAATGCAACTGCTGAGTGAGTTGTGCTTGATACTTTTGTCACAGTTGTTAGGCAGATCACACAGTTGTTAAGCTAATTTGGTTTCCTCCTTGTCTCTGCTTGTTGGCAGCTCTCTGGGAAAGTCACAAACTGTGGTGAATACATGCTTTTGTCTGGCACCTAAATTTTGATTATGTGACATGAAAGGACCAGTCATTCAGTACCATGAGAACTTTGAATGGATATTAAATGAACAATTGTAAGTTGGGGATTACTTGTAGTAAATAGTCAATGGCAATATTGGTCTCAACTAATACATTTTTCTTAACATTTTTTTCTGTATGAATTTCTGCCAAGAAAATACTGAGTGTATTTATATTCTAATTCAGTAGATAGTTTTTAGAACCCCCTGCTCCTTGATAATCAAAAGCTTGGCTGAAGCTACATAGATGCAAAGTTTGTGTTACTTACATATAGTCTTTAACTTACAACCACAACGTAGCCTAGAATTGCAGTTGTAAACTCAAAAATGTGTATGAAGTCTTATGTTGGCTACTTGTTTGCATCCATTCTTCTTGTGCCATATCTTCAAATGAAAAATATAAAGGAAACATGCTGTTTTTCCTCCTTTTTTCTTCCAAGAAAAGACCTTTTCAAACTTTCGGGGGGCGGGTATTAAATTGATGATTTTTTTTATTCTTCTAAACTATTGTATTATTGTTGGTGGTACAATCAGCCAGGTGTGTAGATCTGGATTTGACATTTTCATCCACCTATCGAATCCTCCCAGAGATCTGGGATCGATATTGCTTTTGATGGTATTAAATATTTTTTTGCTGGGTGTAAGAAGTTCCATGCAAAGATGCCTTTTTTAATTGACTGATTTGATTTTGTCTATGCCAATGGTATTCAGGGTTGCAGTTGTTTTGGCATTGCACCCAAGGCAGTGATTACTATTTGCCACAATTGTTCTACTTCTAATTCCAGGTCTTGATATTTTGTTATTTTCTCCAGTTCTTTCTCTTATGTTCTATTTTCTCTGGTACTGCAACTTCCACTATCTAGACATGCAAAATTATTTTGCATTTGTATCCAACTACTGAACACTTCCCTGAGTTAGGCAGATGTTGTTAAAGGTACTATCGCAGATTGTCAGTTGTGTCAAATGAATTTGCTTTTTGCAATTGGCTGATGGTGATTTTATTAACGCCATTGGTATGTTGGTATTACAATTGGCAACATACATACATGTACATTGACATCCTACTTTTCTCTATGAATTTTCAGGGAACTGATGTAGTTCTTCACCTAAGTTTTATTTTTGTAAAACCTTGTTAGTTAATTAAGCTAAAACTCCAAATTGATGACTAAATGAGATTTTGAGTTCAAGGTTCATCACTTCTAGTCTAACATTCTATGCCACTTGCTAAATATTTGGGAAACAAAGTGTAATAAAATTATATAGTAAAGAAACTTCTTAGGTTGGTGTGTATTTCTGGCAAGTGCTAAAGTGAATATTGATTTCTTCAGCATTGAGTGAAAGGTGATTCACATTACGGGGTAATGAGTCAGCTTCATTTCCTCTAGAGTGGAGCCAGGATCTGGGTCAAGATTGAATTGCTACAAGATAATAAAAGATTTCTTGTGAAAATCTTGTTAGCCACTTAGTGACTGTAATCCATAAAGGTTGTATGAGTCACTTTAGATTTTCATTCTCTCTCCATCTGACAGCTAATTCCATGTGACATACGTGCTTATAATTTGAATAGTAAAATACATGTTAGAATTTCTGGATCAGGAGAAACTAATGTCTGAAGGCCTAGAAAAGTTTTTGGTCATGTCTATTTACACACACATTTTAGACAAGCACAAAGCAAACCTTTATAAATATTTTACAATGTTTTCTTTGGTCATTTAGATTCAGTTATGTTTGTCTT
Organism: Thamnophis sirtalis; assembly: GCF_051295495.1. Classification (NCBI taxonomy): domain Eukaryota; kingdom Metazoa; phylum Chordata; class Lepidosauria; order Squamata; family Natricidae; genus Thamnophis; species Thamnophis sirtalis. The sequence goes on from NW_028261385.1 coordinate 54,002,970, forward strand.
TTTGCTTATTAAAACTGCAGTAAAAGATAGTCTTACTGGGATTTTTTAAAATCATTTTTTCTTTCAAATCAATATAATACTAGGAAAATGAGTTGTAAAAATTCTGATTTCACAAAAGAAAGTGAGTTGAATCCTGAGAAAAGTAAGCTATTGGAACAATACATGATTTCAAGTCTCTAGCTCTTGAAATGATTGATAGAAAAAAATGAATATAATGGGGTATTGAATCTTGTCAGCAGTAATGCTAAGCCTAACTCTAAGCAGTAAATTGACATAGACCTTATTCCTCATTCACAACATTGTTGGTTAAGTACCTCCAGTAACTATATATTTTTATATATTAATTTATTTTTTTAAAGAATAAAAAGCTATTTTTAGCAGATGTTATGGTGCATGCCTCAGCATGCCGTATATAAAGTTATTAACACTATGTCAAAAATCTGCATCATGATGTCAGGTACAGTCAGGCAAGATATGGCCCTGATCTTGTATTCCATTCATCCATTATAACAATAACTACATGAACAAAATTGATATTTTAGTAGATAACACAGTATTTTCACATTCAAAATATATGTGGCATGGAATAATTTATTGACCTGTTGTTGTGGACATGACCCACATCAATATCAGAAAAGAGAACAATGACCCAAGGAAGGTGGAACAACACCTATACAACAGACAGCCAATTCTCTTGTATGGCAAACCTTCAGACAAATTGCTGAAAGAGAAAGTAGAATGGCAGGTACCTCAAGAAAATGAGAATTTTAAAGGCTCTTTTACAATGGGGAACTAGAAATGTCATTAAGCACATGAAATCCACTGCCCTTGATGACATTTGAATTGATCAAACAAAACACTTTAGACTGGCAACCATAAAATAGATCCTGAAATTGTTCAACCATTGTGTAATTGCAGAACAAAATACTTATCCACTGAACTGCAAATGCAGCAACATCTTTTAGTCCTTTTGGGGGGCAAACTGTTGCATACCACAGGACTTTCCTGAAGGCAATTCAAGAGAATTGAATTGTGCAGAACAGTGGAATGATCAATAAATAAGAAGAGAAAGAGAAAACCTTGGCAGAGAAGCTGCCACTTTTAGAAATGAGAACATGTCTAAGATTTCACTCACTTCCCAGCTGAGTGGAAACTCAAACTAACCCTTAGGCTATGTTTAATTAAATGACTAAAACAAACCCTAGCAGTTAATATCTGAATTAAGGTTATCTTGTCCTAATTCAGGCTTTAGAAAGCTATTTTGAAAATCAAAGTTTAATACTTTCTGTATTCATACTTTTCCTTGACCATTTAGACCAGAAAATGGAATTTTCTGGATGACGATGTGGAACAAGCAAAATATGTCTTGGTTTTATCCTGCCTTGTGAAGCATGTGGGTATTACAATATTGGTATAGTAGAGAAGGGTATGAAGTAGCCCTCTAGATGTTGCTGAGTGCCAGCTCCTATCACCAGCTTGATCATTGATGAGAGAAGTTGGAAGCTGAAATTCAAAATATCTGAAGAGCAAGAAAAACTACATCCATCACAGAACAAGTGCATGCACACTTTTAAAGTGTATATTTGAGTGACATGCTGGGACACCAAGAAGTCAGTGGATAGGAAAAGAAATCAGGATGAAAGCTAGATTGAACTAGTTTGATTAAAGCATTACTGAAATTAAAATGATTAAATACTGTGCAAAAGATTACTCCCCATAAGATCCTTTTCTGACACATTTAGAAAGGGAAGGTTTCCCCTATTCAGTCATGTCCAGCTGTAGGGGATGGTGTCCATCTATGTTACTTAGGCAGCATTGTCCAAAGACATTTACCTGCTCATGTGGCCAGCAGAGCTATATGCCAAAGGCACATGGAACTCTGTTGCTTTTGAGAGCCAAGGTGGCGCAGTGGTTAAATGCAGCACTGCAGGCTACTTCAGCTGACTGCAGTTCTGCAGTTCAGCGGTTCAAATCTCACCGGCTCAGGGTTGACTCAGCCTTCCATCCTTCCGAGGTGGGTAAAATGAGGACCCAGATTGTTGTTGGGGGCAATATGCTGACTCTGTAAACCGCTTAGAGAGGGCTGAAAGCCCTATGAAGCGGTTTATAAGCCTAACTGCTACTGCTATTGCCTTCCGGTCAAAGTGCTGCCTATTTATCTAGCCACATTTGTAGGCTTTTGAATTGCTAGGTGGACAGGAGCTGGAGCAAGTAATGGGAGCTAAACAGTCGTGCAGTGCACAGGTCTCGAACCCAGGTTGTCAGTTCTCTAACTGACAAGCTCAGCATCTTTAACTGCTGAGCCATCATGCCCCCTCCGTCACATTTAGAATTATCAGAAGCTAGCAAGTTTTTAAATGCTCCATAGACCACACACCAAGGATCGAAAGGGAACAATTGATCATCCTGGAACGATGTCACTCCTGTTTGCCCATTTATCTTTTCATCAATTTTCTTCTTTCCATGTTTGTAAAGTACCAGTTTTGATGAATTTGAACCAGCAGGACCTTTTTCTTGTTTTTTAGTCATTGATTTTTTCCCCTGTATTTTTTAAAAAAATCTTTTCCCAAGAACAAATGACAATGGGATCACAAGGAACTGAGACCCCCATAAGAGACATGAAGAGCAGTGACTATTTCCAGTAATAGAGTGAAGAACTTCTAGGTTGCTTGAGAGTAAGATTTATAACTCTTTGCTATAGAAATCCTACATTGGACTTCTTAGAAGGCATGGATTCTCCTCCCTACCCCCTTCCTGGTTGAAATCCTTGTTTCAATGGGAAGTAGTGAGGTATAACAATAGCTTGGATCTGACTTTGCAATTCCTCTTGGCTTGGGCAACAGAAACTGCCAGAATATTTCTGCTGACATATGCTGCTTGAAAACAGTGATGCAGCATAACCCATTGGCTACTGTTGCTCTTTTTTAGACTGAAAGTACTTAATGAATTTGCTGCTGTCCTTAGCTGTGCAATAATGAAATTGAATGACTACAAACATTATACCATTTTTTGCAAGACTTGCTTTGGTTTTCTATTTATTTCTGGACAAAATTTAAAGTAGCTTTAATCTATAAAGTCCTTCTATGGCTTTGTGTTAATTACCTGTGTGGTGACATTTCCCCTCAGTGTCAACCTGGCCACTTCAATCATTCTGAGGGAAGCAGTTGGTTGTCTACCATTTGAAGGTGGTCAAGGGGTCAAAACCTGGAAGCATTATTTTTCAGTGATGGGGCCAGCCCTTTTAAATGCCCTCCTCTCACTGGAGACTTTTCTTTCCCCAACATTGGCCAACTTGCATAAAAAGTTAAAGGGGCTCAAGCATGTTGAAGTTTATTTGTCTTCACTCTATAATTTATTTTCCATTGAATATTTTTACTTTGCAAGATGCTGAGAGTTCAGTAATTTCAGCGTGGGATACAATTTGATAACAAATAAAAATAAATAAGTAACCTCATTTTTAAAAATTTGTTATTCACCTGCACTAACTGCATCAGGCCAAGGACCATTGATTTCTCTAAGCACAGCAAGATCCTTTGAACTTCTCTACTGGAGAAAAATATTGTGTATTAATTTGAGCAAATATTTCAGTAAGACTGCACAAAGCACTGAGGTGAACACGGCTCTCTTCATCGGCTTCATTTGCTTTTGTACCTGAAACATGCTGTGTGTCAGTCATCGTGAAAATGTTAGTCATAAAGTGTGTAGGATCAGCAGAACAGTACAGTATATGATAAATATTTATACGGTTTTATTTTTATTCAACCTTAACTAAAAGCAGTGTAACAAATTTCCTAAACTTTGATTGGTTGGACAATAGCAATAGCACTTAGACTTATATATTGCTTTATAGTGATGGGATTCAAAAATTTTATTATCGGTTCTGTAGGTGTGGCTTGGTTGGAGTGGCAGGGGAAGGATACTGCAAAATCCCCATTCCCTCCCCACTCCTGGGGAAAGGTTACTGCAAAATCCCCATTCCCTTCCCACCCCACTAACCTGCTTTCCAGCTCCGTTCTCCTGTTCACAGCAACAAAAGAAGAACAGCTGGGAGGAAGCGGGGGCAGGGCCAGCCTATTTGCTGGTTCTCGTACTACTACTCATAATTTCCGCTACCTGTTCTCCAGAACTGTTCAGAACTGGCTGAATATCACCTCTGACACTTTACAGTGCTTTACAGCCCTCTTTGATCAGTTTAAGAGTCAACCTATTGACCCCAACAATCTGGATCCTCAGTTTACCCACCTTGGAAAGATAGAAGGTTGAGTCAACCTTGAGCCTGATGAAATTTGAACTGTCAAATTGCAGTCAGCCAGCAGTCAGCAGAACCACCTTCAGTGGTTAGAATATTGCACTCTAGCCACTGCACCACCATAGCCACAATGATCTTTGGTGGATGGAATTCAATTCAGATAGTTTGTGTAAGAATAAGGGTGAACAGTCCCTCCTCAATAGTACCTACTGCTCATGAAGAGCATATGCTTAATGCAGCAGTAGTCTGCTTCAGTTGGCAATATTTATAGGTATGGAGCACTAAAGAAATATGCTTGGAAAAACCACTACTTATTCTTCTGATTTTGGAGTAAATGCAACATATCCAAAGGAAAGGCTGCGGTATAGCACTCTTCCAGATGTAGAACAGTGATATAAGCAACAGCTTTTTCCTGGAACTAGAGTTGCAGTAGAAGTGTTGGCTGTGAAATACTGTTGAATTATTTCTGCTTTAACTATCATTGGGCATAAAGTGACAATAAAAGGCAGCCTGGACTATTGATTGAAGATCCAGATCTCCACCCAGAGAGGTCTGGGTCCAAATTTCTACTGAGCCACTAATTGGGGTGGTGTTGAATAAGCCTGATAAGAGAGTTGTGCTCAGAATAAAATAGGTGAACAATAAGTCCTCTGAAGGAAGCAGAATCCAAATCTGATAGGTAAATAAATTCATACAAATACAAGGAACATATGCCCAAACATCATTATTCTTTGCAATATTACAATACGCATAATCTATATCTATCTAATGGGGAAAACTCACTGAAGTAGACCCTACATATACATTTCAGTGCAGGTTATATTAAAAAAAGAAAGGCGAGGAGAGGAGAGGCGATGTAAGGGGAGGGCGGGGCGGGGCAGGGCAGGACAGGGCAGGATGAGGAGAACTTGGTAATGGGATTGATGTGAATAACTTTATATAAGAAGATTACAAGAGCACATGACTCAAGTGTTCTACTTCTATGATAATTTCATCACATTTATGTAGCTGCAAATCATTATATTTGTAATTTATTTAGGAGGATTGCTATTGGCAAAGATGAAAGAAATCCTAAAATTAGTCCAAATTATATTCAGTTATCCAACAATTAAGATTTTAGTTGGATACTTAATTTTAATGGCCTAAAGATACGAAAAGGACATTAATTTTCAACTCTAAGAACAGAAATGAAAAAGCAGCTCCAAGTTAATACCATGATAATACTGTTCCCACAGGAGCTTTTCTTTCACTTAATCTTTCTATATCCACAGGATTTTTATGCAGTTAAACTCCTCTAACCGTGCTTATGTGTAAGCAGTATCTAATGAAAAACAGTAACCCTAAACCAAAATATCAATTAAAACTAAAGCATACTTTGCATACTAATAACCCCATGCATCACTATTCAGAGAGCTTTTTTTATTAAAAACATCAAACTGAATGACTTCTTCAGTGGAATTTTTTTCACTTGCTGTTACATACTGTATAGTGAAATAAAGAAACTGATGGTTCCTGAAAGCTTTTGGGTGGATCCTGGTATTAAGAAGCCTGAAATCATGTGCAGAATTTTTCTTTGCGTATACAATCCAACAAGAGAGGAGTGGTGAGCAACCCCTCCACTAACCTTGCTGCATATTTCTGTAAGTCAAGATGAGTTTCTACACATACAGCATATTAGACACAGGGCTGGGTTCCAGCTTCTTCTACTGCCGGTTTGGGTGCACATGCATGCTTGATGCGCATTATGAGCACATGAGCAGTAGGTTAAAAATTCTTCTGCGTATGCGCAGAAGCAAAAAACAAGATGCAGCACCATAGGTGCCACTGATAGAACCAGTTCGGGAGCATGGCTGGCTGAGTTACTACCTACTCGGCTGAACTGGTAGGAACTCACCTCTAGATATACAATATACAATGTACATATACACTCAGTACAGTATGTTAGATCACCAAATTTGGAGGATTACAGCTTAGATGAAACAGCAATTATAGAGTTTGTGTCTCCATTCTAAAAGCTGTCCTGTTACTATGGTAGCTGTCTCTTCACTTTCATCTCCAATGTAACAGAGAGAAAGAAGCAGCTTGCTTACTGTTCTTATGTTGGTCTGAATATACAGAAGTAATACTTAATGAAGATTGAGAAAGAATTTCAAAGAGGACTGACCAAGAAGAGTTCCCAAACCTCATAAAATATTAGGCATCAATGACCAGTACCACAGGGATGAGGTTCCAAATAAAGCAAATCCTATACTTTCTTTGCTTACAAGCTGTGATGTTGGAGAAGACTCTTGAGAGCCCTTTGGACTGCAAGGAGATCAAATCAGTTAATCCTAAAGTAAATTAACTCTGACTGTTCTTTGGAGGGATTAGATACTGAAGCTCAAATACTTTGGCCATCAAATGTGAAGAAAGTACTTATTGGGGAAAAAATCCTGATATCGGGAAAGATTGAAGGCAAAAGGAGAAGTGGGTGAGATTGTTAGATGGTGTCATTGATGCAGTAGGCATGGGTTTGGGCAGATTCAGAAAGACAGTGCAGGAGAGGGGGCCTTGGAATGCTGTGGTCCATGGGATTCCAGGGGATCAGACATGATTTAGTGACTGAACAACAGCAACAAATACTTTCTTGAAAGCTATTGGTTGTTGTTGTTGTTTAGTATATGCTTTGTGAGCAACTTATTAAAATGTTTCATTTTTGCTTTGAGAGACAAAGATGTTGGACATTAAAGGCACTGTATTAAAGCCAAATTATTGGCTTTAATGTGTTCATGTGCTTGTATTGTACTGCCAGCAGAATCAAAGAGTTGATGCACAACATTACTATTTTGGCACAGTTCTATGAATTTGATAAACTTGCCCTGATTTTTAAGAAGACCATATATCTCATTCATTGTGGCAGCAAGCAGGGTTTTTTAGGTATTTAATTGATAATTTACATTTGTTACAACATTTTGTGCTGAAATCTGGTTACTGCTTTCGTACTTAATAGACAAGTTGATGGAAAGCAAAGCACCAATTAATTTTAAAATGTTATTCACTCTGATATTATGGAATAAATATCTGTTCCCTAATAAATAAATGCATGAAATACATTTTATGTTTTCTCCCAAATATTATTAAAATGCTATTTGCCCTTTGTTTTATCAGGACTTTAAAGAAAGCCTTTTTGTTATTTTTTGTTGACTTGAGTATCCACATATATTATGCTCTATGAAAGATACTTTATTTTTGGTATTACACATATTCCAAATAGGGTTATAACAAGCCCAAGGCTTAGGAATTCTTTCTCAACCAGAAACTGAGTGTAGTTTACAGAATGTTTTGATTTTCTTTTCCTTTTCCACTGATAATGTTTTCTTGTGAATTAGTTAACATTTAATGTTTTTTCAACCTGTAGTCCAATGCAAGATTATAGGAATGATTTTACTCACAATTTAGGAGAGATTTTCTCAGCTCCCTTAGGAAGTGTGAACCCGTCCTTGTTGCTTAGGAATGATTGAAACAGTTAACATCTTCCTTTGATGTGTATTATAGAGTTTATCATCATTGATTCATTATCTTTTTTCTAAACTTCCCTTCACCCCAATGAATCCTAGTCATTTGATTGAAGTGGCCTATAAGCCCTTAAATAAATGAATAAATTCCTTTTATTTTCAGACAGACACCTGCTATTAACCATTAATAGACAGCCAGCCTGCTAATAGCTTCCTGGTCAATCGAACCACAAAATTTTAGTTATATTACTGTCTCTTTCTCTGTGTGCAGTATTTTGTTTTGTGCTTCTTAAGGTTCATCAGACGGACCTTTAAAAAACATTTTAAAGCTGTTGGCCTTTTGCTTTAATAATATCAACCTTTTTTCTCTTCACCCATTTACTTTCTTCTTATGGCATTTTGTGTAATATATTTTTAAGAAAACCGTATTACTTGTTCTCCAATAAACAGGTATTTGTGGAGAAATCCTAAATAATGAAACAACTCTTGGGATGTTATACTTTAATAACAGTCTTGTTTTACTTCCTTGAATCAAAAGTATTGATCAACTGCATCATTTCCCAATGAGCCATAATCCACATATGGGCCACTTGCAATTTTCCCCCTTGACCTATAAAAAGCTGTGAATGAAAAGACCAAGAGCCAAAGTCCACTTTATATACTACCATTAAATTGTGTTTAAAAGCACCCCAGAAAGAAGGTACATCCAGCTATAGAATGTGTAAACATTTCAGAAATGCAGTAAGCAAAAAGATGTATAGCATATACTTCACAATGACAAACTATCGCTCAAAACATTATAATGTTTCTTGTCCTTTTAGAACAAAAATTAATGCAGTGCACAATTTAATGATGAGTGGTTTGTTAGTTCAAACATGCTATTTCTTCTCTTTGTTTCAGGCAGACTTGAGCTAATATTTAAAAATGGCCATCTAATCAGAAAAAAAAATGAATTGAAGTCCTCAGACTGTAAGACTCATTAAAAACCTCCTGGCAGGCATATCATTCTCCTGCTTCCCAGAGTTACAATAATTCACTCCTTTTACATGGACTGTAATTCACTGCAAAAATTATAGTAGGCTGGTTCAATATGACCTTACAATCTATTATCTGCACAGACCAATATATTTCATGTACTGGAGACTGGCTTGAGGTCACTGTAATTAATGGTTTTAAAATGATTTTCCTTACCAGTGGGTAAGCATGCTTTGTACTTTCTATTTTGTTTGGGAATTTTGAAAAAAAGCTTTTTTTAGATCAATTATTTGTTTTGCATTATATTTCAGGGCAGAAAAAAATGAAGAGAATCAGAATAGCAAGTTTACAGAACCCATAAATAAGATTTAAATACAAATATTCAGTTTATTTTAAAAAAATGATAAACCTTTTTGCACAAGCATTGCACAAAATAAAAGATAAAAATATATAAGAAGTAAGATACAATATAATTTTTAAAAAAATGCTGCCAAAAAAAAAAAGCATTGAAGGAGAACCTTCTAGAATGGCGCCATCTTCAAGAAGCCCCACTTGTGATCAATCCTAAAATGATCCTGAAGTTCCTGGTGAATGTGGGAAGGTCTCTCTGGCCAGTCTTGTCTATTGACCTATCTCTTTGTTGTCCTTTTTGGTACCAAGTTGTTTGAGATCTTGTAAGTTAAGAGCAACTGACAATCCCTGCAGGTGGTTTAGCCCTGGTGTGATGTGTTTAGCTAGGTGTCCAATCTAACACCTGCCCACTGCATTCTGCACTAGCTACAGCTTCTAAATCAAATACAAGGAAATAACTACATAGCTGTGTAAGTGACAGGTTACCAATGTATGAATCATTGAAGCATAAAAAAGAACTTGACAAATTAAGCTTATTCAAAATGGAACATAAATACTTAAATGGCCAAATCGTGGCATTCTCATCAGCCTTTATCCATTGAAGTGGACAAACTGAGGCCCCTTTTCTTAGAAACAACCATTTAATTCAAGAAAAAAATAATATGCCAACTCTATCAACTAAAGCATTATTTTCTGCATATTAATGTACAGTGTAGAATGTCTGGGCAGAGTATCTGGATCTGCATGAGCACTGATGCAGTGGTGGGCTGTTGCATGGTCACACGGCTTGGGGCGAACCCTTAGCTGTGATCACTGGCTGGTCCCACCCACCTACACTTGTGCTATGCTTTTCATATATAACTAACTTTTGGCTCATCCCCACCCACCCACTTTGCCCAGCTGAGTCCTGCACCACCCCTGCTGTACTCACTGGGCCTGCCTGAGTTGATTAGCGGCATGTTTGAAGCTCCATTTCAGTCCCAAAGGGGCACGTGTGTGCTCACAACCAGTGAACCCATTGTGAATGTAAGCGCAGCACACCTGTGAACTAATGTCTTTGTTGGCCCTGCCTGAACACACAAGGCTTAATTCAAGAAAGTAAGCTCACCAAACAGCCAGAAACTCTTCACATCTGCAGGATTTTAGTTCATAGGAACAGCCTATGTGTGGGAACAATGAAACTCTTTACTGTTGATTACTTCAAGGGCCAAGGCTATCAGGCGAAGCTCAGTTGAGTTTTCTATGGGAACCCTTTTTAAGATGTAGGGTGAGAAAGGAACAGAGTTACTGATAGCTTCCTAACAACAATGGGCCACTCCAAGATATTTCTTCCTTTTCTGTTCCATGTACAGCTTCTTTCACTTATTTGAATTTCTTTCCACATTTGTCCAATATTTTGACAGTATTTTTTTTTTTGCAAAGAATAGAAATCCATTTCCCACCATTCAGTCAGAACTGAAGAAGCTTCTTGAATGAGAAGCAAAACATTTTCAAAGAGAAAAAAAACCCAAGGAAGTCCAATTGCTTTTTGAAGGTTGAATTTGAAACTGCAGATATTAATATTACTTTAAAAAAAGCATGTAGATTTATTCTAACCCATCATAAGCAATACACCACTAATCAATAAAATTTGTCAAAAGTATAGCAGACGGCTGTCTTTTCTGGAGTTATAATTCCTGTATGAAAGTTTAGCTTGAAAATTTTTGACTATCATACATTCTTTTATTAAAGCAGCAATGTTTTTTTAAAAAAATAACAACAACCTAGGCTGAATTATTTCTCAAGCAACATCCAAAGCCAAAATTCTATTTGGTGTTCCATAGAATATTGAAGGATAGCTTGAACCTCAGTATCCCAGGAAATCCTTTCCCTTCCATTTACCCTTCTCTTATTCCTTTTCCCCTTCTGAGAAAACTGATAATAAATATTTCATATACCCTGAGGCAGCCTGATAACAATTCTTCACTATTTAAGGGCCTGGCAGGATAGATGTTTGGTATAAACCCCAATGATGCAAAAATAATGCAATATACATTGTAATGTCAAAATGCAATCCATCATATTATATACCAGGGGTGAAATTCAGCAGGTTCTGATAGGTTCTGGAGAACCAGTAGCGGAAATTTTGACTAGTTTGGAGAACCGGCAAATACCACCGCTGGCTGGCCCCAGAGTGGTGTGGGGATGGAGATTTTGCAATATCCTTCCCCTTTCATGTCCACCAAGCCACACCCACAGAACCAGTAGTAAAAAAATTTCACCACTGTTATATACACAAATGTATCAGGTGGTACCATCCCAACATTGTAATGTACCTTTTCACCATTGTGAGGTGGAGGTGATCAAAGCCCAAACTGCAAACAATTTCTGTAAAACATATTGGTTGTGGCCAATGTGCAATTTTAATCCATGCTTTCAGAAGAGAAAGGAGCATTAGATAAAGTTAATAAAGTCTCCTTCACTATTGGTGAATTACTGAACATGTAGTTTTCTGGGAGCAATATAGAAATATTCTCCCTTCCTCCCAATTTTGCCCTCTAGCCAAGAATGTGAGCATTTCCTAGTACTCACCTACCCAAATACTAACCAGATCTGGCTATGCTTGGTATCTAACACCAGCGAACAAGTTACTTAAACAAATGGAATTAAAGTAGCTAAAATATGCCAACTTCATTTTGTTTTCTAATGTTGTTTTCCAATATAGATCACACTTTCTTTCTTTTGAAAATCATAGAAATATAGCAGTTGTGTTACTAAGTTATACTGAGCCCCTCCCCCAAATGTTGGCAAGCTATATATTATAATTTCACAAAATATGAGTAATATCATTCATAGCCTCTCTTTACCCTAAAAATGTATGGCTTGCTTTTTGTGGTTGCAGTATATATGATTTATAAACAAGTTGAAGATTGCATTTGTATGTGTGATTTGTGTGTTTGTGTGTGTGTGTGTGTGTGTGTGTGTGTGTGTGTGTGGTGTGTGTGTGCTCCAAGTAGGCTTGCTAAATATTATCTAGTCAAGATAATAAATACTATTTTAGGTCTCAAGATGGTGTCACCTTAGCTAAGTTAAAAACTTACTTTAAAAATCCATTTAGCAAAGCTCTATCTTCACTTGCATCTACAAGGCCATCAGTGTTAAGGCAAGTACATTTTTGGAGAAGTCTGTTCCATAAGATAAAGGCCGTGATGGAAGATCAACCTCTTGTTATCCGTGTTTCTTTACTTAGTCTCATTATGACACTTCAGTTCATTGGCTTTTTTTCTTGCTGTACACTATAATATATGGTAATTACTTGCTTTTCTGCGTGGGATGTGTGTTAAAAATGGGCTTCTGTTGTCAGGGAGGTTAACCATCTCAGTTCAGTTCAGTTAATAAACAGTTTCTCTTTGTGTCAAAGATAAAAAAACCCTAAATTTAATTTTGTATACAATGCCTTTTTTCCCATTCAGAACAAAACATTTGCATTTACTCCAAATCCTTTATTTTTATATCTTAGAATCAGTATTCAGACAGCAATAACAACATCTTGCTATCATAGTTCAGGTCTCCTGAGTTTGTAATTGCAAAGCATTATAACAAATTTCAAAAGCCCTTTCTTGTTCAAATTAAAATTAGCAGTGTTGAAAAGCTGTCTCTACATAGGGATATTCTCTTACATATCAAAATGTGTGCGTGTGCATTTGTGTGTGTGCACGCATGTGTTTGTGTGTGCGCGTGTGTGTGTGCGTGTGCGTATGAAAGAAAGCATGGCAGTTTGGGAAAAACACTTGATCCGACTTGTAGTTTATAGCTTACACAATAGAGATGGCTTTTTAAGAGTTATCCTGTTCCTTCATGTGGGATAACTACAATTAGTTCTCTCAGATTTTCTTTTCTACTTTTCATTAAACACAGATATAATTCCATTTCTGTTTGGCTGGAATATCCATCCATTCAGTACAGAGAGAGAGGGGGGGAGGGAGGGAGGGAGAGAGAGAGAGAGAGAGAGAGAGAGAGGGAGGGAGGGAGGGAGGGAGGGACTGGAATTAACCCTTTTCTTTACTCTGACCCCATGCTTACTTCTGCAAATTATGTATCACACATTGTCAAAACATTTGACTTCTCATACCTCTGTAGTTTTTGCCCTCAATTTCCTCCTAATGTATGCATGTAATGTAAATTTGTTTTTTAAATTAACCTTAGGGTCTTACAGTCTAACATTTGACCAAAGACATAGAGGAAGAAGGAAAATTAAGTAAGAATGGTAAATAGGGAAGCAAGAGGTAGTTGTTCACAACACATGCCTACATTTAGCTGTTTGCTGAGTTTTCTTAGAGTACAGGGGCCAAAAGCCTTCAACAAAAGGTAGTTTGGGTTGCAAGGTTTGTACATCTTGTTTTCCCTTTTTCTTTCCTACTTTTGGTTTCACTGATTAATTTCCTCTACTTGCCTGAGATCTTTGAACTCCTTCTTGTTGTGCAACAACCCTGGCATAAAGTACATCAAAGAAAATGAAAGCCCTGGTTGCTGTACAAGCAATGGCCACATTATGTTGTAGCACAGGCTAACACTGCTTAAAGATCAGATCAGGAAATGTGCCATATCTGCCCACATATTGGGATCTCCTACTGTGTGTCTCTAAATAATTTAAGAAGCAGAATAAACTTAATTCCATGTTCCATAGCATATGTAACAAGGAATCAAATAAATCTTTGTGTTGTAGACCAGCAAAAGGCATAGGGAATACATAGAGCATTAAAGCTATAAAAAGATATAGTTATCACTAAAGGTTATGTAAAAATATATAAAATATATGAGGTTGTGACTATTAATTGCTGGGCTATAAAATATGGTCTGGTGACAGAATAGGTAAGGTAAAGATAAAGGTTCCCTTGCACATATGTGCTAGTCATTCATTACTCTAGGGGGCAGTGCTCATCTCCGTTTCAAAGCCAAAGAGCCAGCGCTGCCCAAAGACGTCTCCGTGGTCATGTGGCTGGCATGACTAAACACTAAGGTGTATGAAACGCTGTTACCTTCCCACCAAAGTGGTCCCTATTTTTCTACTTGCAGTTTGTACTGCTTTTGAACTGCTAGGTTGGCAGAATCTGGGACAAGTAACGGGAGCTCACTCCATTACATGGCACTAAGGATTCGAACCTCCAAACTGCCAACATTTCTCAGCATCTTAGCCACTGAGCCACCATCTCAGTGATGGCAGAATAGACTAACACTAAAGTTGGGTGCTAAGCATCAAACAGAAGTCAATATCCGGTCATTTAAAAAAAAAAGTTTCCAATATGTCCATGCTTATATGCCATCTGTAGCTTGTCTGTGGCATCATTAACAGCAGAAATATCATCACAGAGTTCAAGGAAGTATTTTCTCATTCCTCTGTATGTGTGTGTTTGTGTGTGGTAGTCCATATGGATAGGTGTGTGGCTGCAGGTGTTCGTTCTGATGTGCCAGAATGAGACTGAGTCATTAGATTGGACTGCCTGAAGAAGATGCATTCAGTTGCCTCTCATGGGTTCTCTTTGCTTTCAAGATATATGTTTACTTTTATATGACTATCTCTACTATTTTATTGATTTAAAAGCCAAACTGGTCAAAAGTGGTTAACAATTACCTTCTCAAATGGAAACAATAAAGCCAGATGTGTGGGACAGCAGGAACATCACATTAATGTCCTGTTTATTTCTCATCAGTTTTCATATGGCTGATAAGCTGCCCGGAGTTACTGTGTGGCAGAATGTGGGTGGGTGCGTGGGGTTGGGGGCTAAGAAATTTAACTAATAAATACATGAATAACTGTAGAAAAGTAACTTGACATCTCTTTTTAAATCTGAAAATGTTATACTATTTTTGACCAGCAGAATGAATATGAAGTCCTACCAGAACTGGTAATGGCTTATACCAGGGATGTCCAATATCAGTAACTACTTGACACTGTGTTTTCTTCCCCAAACCCCAAAACTTTAACCTTAGGCTGTCTATTGTCAACCTCACCCCATTCCTAAGGAGCGTGCATAAGCGCACCAGCGTGCCTACCATCCCTGTCCTAGTATTCCCTTGTATTCATAGTCATTTCATGTATTCATAATCATGTCTATACTTATATCTGTTATCTAATTCACGCTTGATTAAATAAATAAATAAATAAATAAATAAATAAATAAATAAATAAATAAATAAGTTTAACACTTGTAGAATTCCCCAGTCAACATCCATTTGTTGGCTTAGGTGTTTGTTGCCACACTAAATCAGATCAGAAACATTTTTAAGAGTTTCAGAGAGAAAGCACAACAGTATCACACTTGGACAGTTCTGAACCATAACTGATTGCATCTTATCACAGGATTATATGAGGTACAGTAAGAGTATCCACCTTTGTATCTTGTATTCCTCACTCCCTGATATGTTCAGTCTTGTCAATTTCATGGGAAGGGTATCATAGCTAGCATTAATTTAACCCCTAAAAACCTTGCCCTTCCATGTATTTCTGAATTATATCTCCCAGCATCCCCAGTTACGCTAGTTAATGTTGAATGATGAGTCGGGAGGGCTTCAAATTCTTATATTCCTGATTTAACTGCTAAAAGTTTCATTGCTCTGAAACCACCACAAGCTTCTTTGTAGGAACAAAAAAAGCTTGTTAGTGAAAGATCTGTTATTTATAGGTATGGCTTTAAGAAAGGTCACCTGCTCCTTGCAGATTACTATTTGAACGTGTCATTAGCTTTGCTGTTTCGTCCTCTTTCCTGCTCTCTTTCGCTGGCTGAATCTGTCACTTTCATTTCATCTCAGATTTTTAAATCATCTTTTTTAAAATTATTCAAATGTATATGTTCACATGTTCCTGGGAAAATATTGCTACTCCACTTTGCATTACTTATGTTTGTCTTTCAGACATGACTCCTCTCTTTCTCTGTTATCTTCTTTCCCTCATCTCACATCAGTCACTTTTTTCAATGCCATTGTAACTTTGGTCACTATACTACCTTTCTTGCCACAGTTCTTAAGTGAAAAACTGCAGCTGGTATTTTGTATTTTGGATAGAATCTTTTTTTAAATTGTCTTAGACAATTTTAAAAAAGATTCAATACAAAATACCAGCTGCAGTTATTCACTTAAGAACTGTGGCAAGAAAGGTGGCATAGTGACCAAAGTTACAATGGCATTGAAAAAAGTGACTGATGACCATTTTTCACACTTAGTGACCATTTTCACACTTAGCAACCGTTGCAGCATCCTCATGGTCACGTGATCAAAATTTTGATGTTTGGCAACAGTTACAATTTATATTTGTAAATTGTAGTTATGTTGAAATAAAAAAAATATTACAATACTATTTTTGCGTTGTATGAAAATTTTTGTTGCTCCGTATAAATTTTTTAATCAAGCCCCCCCACTGCCCCCGTCAAAGGTGTCCCTCTTTACCAATCTGAAAATCTGGTCACTTTAGTGTAGAGGCATATCTTGACTTATCCACCAGCTTGTTATGTAATTGGTCTGATTTAACAGTAAATGGCTCGTGAATATGGCTAAAAGCTCCAGAAACTAAAGAAACATCTTCATAAAATAAGTCTTCTATAAAGATTGTAATACTGTAAAAAAAAATTAAAAGACAGAGATTTAACACAATCACCTTTTTTTTAAAAAAAAAAAAACATTTAACACTATTTCTGACTAAACATTATTATGCAGTTTCCTAACATACATGTTCTAGCTAATACTTGTTTGACAGCTTGTCAAAGATAATTACATCTAGGATTACAAGGTACAAAGGTCAATGAATTAATACGGCCTCCAAGAAGCTACAAGAATAAATTATTTATAAAGAGAGTTCTAGTAGAATATTGAAATTAATTCCTTAAAACCAACAGAAGGTGATTGAGGTTCAGGAATTAGACATTAACATATTCAGTAGAATGACAGAATCATCTCAACAATTACATTAGCCATAGCACAACACATATTATTCAAGAAATTGTATTTATGAATAAATCTAAATAAAGGTGAAGTGTTAGAAATGAATTGGCTGTGGCAACTTAAACCAGAACAAGACTATCTGGCCATATGCAAATGTTTCTTGATAGAGCAATGACTGTAATAGAGAATTGAAGCAGAAAATATCTCATGAAAGGCATCCCAGTAACGTTATGATCACAGAAGTAAATAAAATAATCAAAAGGGATAGGAGAACAATTTAAGGTAAATTCTCATAAATATGTATTGCATCATGTGATTAATGAGCATCATAAAATATTTGTGTGAGAAGTCCGGATGATTGGAAAATGTAAATATTGTGCTAAATTGAAAAAAATAATAATTCTGAGAGCTCACGTTTTGGCAGGACCTGTGGTTTACAGAAAGCAATCCAATAGTTTATAACATGTGGCAAAAATACAATGAGTGAAAGGTTTACTTATTCCTTCTGAAATAAGGATCAATTTTTCCTCATGGCTAAATTTTTGAAGTTGAAATAATTTGAGGTCCATTGAATGGGTCAAAGTGCAGACTGGAATTTAAAACAAACCATTTTCTTAAAACAGTTTTTATAGTTTCCTGAAAGGCAGGAACAAGGGACGAAGAAATGTCTAGTTTTTATTCTAAAAGCAGAAGCAGAAGCTATCATGATTTCATAGAAAAACAATGTTTTTGTCACCAAGTCTGAGAAGTCATAGTCATAAACAGATGGCTATCAATAGAGTTTTTTAAAAATTGAAAATTTGTGCTATGTTTTCCACAACATTTATGTATTTTTCAAATTGTGTTCCTTTGAGAGGTTACCATTTTCATGAAGCTTTCATCTTTGAAATTTCCTATATTCCAATAACAATAATAAAAAATCCTTACAACATTTCCAGACAATCAGCCTTTATGCTTCTATCTTATCTGATTCCATTTTAAAAATGAACTAATAGTTTTATTCAGATATTATAGCATCATAAGCAAGGGTCCAGTTACATGTTAGTGGATAGCAATAGCAATAGCAATAGCAGTTAGACTTATATACCACTTCATAGGGCTTTCACCCCTCTCTAAGCTGTTTACAGAGTCAGCATATCGCCCCCAACAATCTGGGTCCTCATTTTACCCACCTCAGAAGGATGGAAGGCTGAGTCAACCCTGAGCCGGTGAGATTAGAACCGCTGAACTGCAGATAACAGTCAGCTGAAGTGGCCTGCAGTACTGCACCCTAACAACTGCACCACCTCGGCTCCTTCGGATCTAGAAGTACTTCCAGGTCTTTTTGGACAAGGTGAGTAAGAGAATGTTTAGCCAATTTGTTCTCAATCATTGACCAGCTTATTCCATTGAATGCACATTCATGCTCAAATACACATCCTGCTTTTGCTTTAAATGGGGGGTATGTTTTCAGTGAAGATTTTAATGACAAAAACTAAATTCAAAGAAAGAAAGAAAATAAAAAGACAGAGGAAGAGTTAAGGTTAGGAAAGAAGGAAGAGAAAGAAAGAAAGAAGTAAAGTAAAGTAAAAGAGAGAAAGAAATAAGAAAAAGAAAGCGCGTATGAAAGGAGACAGAGAAGGATGGAAAGAAGGAAGGAAGGAAGGAAAGAATTAAGGAAGGAAGGACTTCCAATGTTCATCACAAGTACAACCAAACTTGATAGTTCTTCACCCTATATAAAATTACAGAGGTATATTTTCTTATAACCCATTCCTTATTTATAAATAAATCCATAAAGTGTCAACTATTCAGTCCAGCTGTTAGTAAAAAGTCAGCAAAGGATTGACAGAATTTTATAAAAATATATTTTAGCCAACTTCAAATAAATGATAAATTCATGATTTCTGTAAATCTTAATCTTTAATTCATTTAAAAATTGTTTTAGGATTTGATCTCTTCAATTCTTCTTTCTCCCATCACAAAGGATTATTTGAGGGTTTAACAAACCTCTTTTGTAAATTCAGTAAAAATAATTTATCCAGTCTTTTTTTAAAAAAAAGATCTTTCATGTATATTTCACCTTTAATTTTCAACCAGCTTCTTTTGTAAATCTAGTGAAGAGCCCTTACTAAAGTCATTATCTTGGCCTGTCACTTGTATTTCCACTTAAATTGCCTTCACAAAATAATTTTTAAAAGGAAAAAATGACCAGCTGTTTCTGTGCTCACTGTGATGATAAGACTTCAATTCTTTCTGCAATACTGACAGCAGTTTTTCACCTGGGCTCCTTTGTCTAATTAAACCAAGCATCAGGAGGTGAGCCAATTTTCCCGAAGCACAAAGTAGTGGTACATTGTTCTCTCAAAAGTAGGGATTGATGTGAAATGACTGTTCTCCATCCACAGAAAACTTCTAGCCATGGTCAGTCTCCAGCCATGGTTAGTCTCCAGCCATGATGTCCTCTGATGCTTGATGTGCTACTTGATGTCCCTTACCTCCCCTGTGCACTCAACTCTGTCATTAGCAAAAGTGGTTTCTGACCAACAGCAACATCTGTCAAGAAGCCTCTTCTCAAGTGGAGAAGCCTAAGGAGTAAGAAAGGAG
The DNA here is from genome assembly GCF_051295495.1 of Thamnophis sirtalis. NCBI lineage: Eukaryota > Metazoa > Chordata > Lepidosauria > Squamata > Natricidae > Thamnophis > Thamnophis sirtalis. Next base: position 54,022,539 of record NW_028261385.1, read on the forward strand.
ATCAAGTAAGCAGACCATTGTCACTTTTCTCTTCACTCAGAAGCAGGATCTTCAGTTGTGACATAGCATCTTTTACAATAATCCCAATCATCTCTGTGCTGACATCAAACCGAAAGGAATAGATTTTCTATTCTTCAGGAATGGCTGAATGAGGCTGAAGACTCAGCAATTGTGAAAATATGGGTGAAGGAAAACAGACAGAAAAAGTCTGTTATATCAGAGGACAAATATAACTGGTTATGACCTTAGCAAGGGACAATAGTAAGACCCGTTAAATCATATGCAAAAAGGCAAAAACACAGATAGTCTATAATCATATAACTAAGTTATTTTTTACTTTATTAACTGTAAAAATTAACATTCCATATCATGATGTTGCCAGCTAAGTCAATCAATTGGAGCCATCATTCTGTCCCATGTTTCTGTCAAGCTTACAGAGATTATCATTTTAACAAATTATCGATCTCTTCCTATGGATATGCATGTTTCAACTAAAATATCTTCTTGGTGGAACATATTTTTGTGTGATATTACAAATGTGTTATGTGAATTTGTGTGAATATCCTAGTCAAATATTTGTCTTACTATTAGCATACATATTTATTAATGTATGAAAGGTCACACAGGAATGACTGTATCTAAATGATATAGTTATTAAAAACAATGAAACACTGAACTATCCCCCAAATGTAAAAAAGGAGCTCATCAAAATTAAGAGACAAGATATTAATGGTTATACAGGAGCCATAATCATGTGGATACATTTTTCAAATCTATTGGGGACATGTGTGCAAATCAGATCTTTAAAAACAATCTGGAACCAACTCAATTGAAGTCTAACAAAATATCCTTTTTTTTTTTTTGCAAATAAAGGAAAGAGGAGAATTGTTCTTCAATAATTTGTTATTTCCCCCCCATCCTTGAATTATTTTTACCTTCTGGAACTTTATATAAGTACTGCTGTTATATAGCCTATGTGTAGTAGAGAGTGATTAAATCGTAAGAGACAGATATACTGAATCAGCAGAAAAGTAAGTCAGGGGTAAAGATCAAGAGCAAAAGGCACTCCCAAAGAGGTCTATCTTGCCAGGCAAAAAAAAAACCAAGATCCACTTTAATATTAAACATCAGCAGATACAAATTTGCTCATAGATTTAAGCCTAGCTATTTTATTTAATGACTAACCACCACAGGATAGTTTACCTCTACCACAGGCCTCTTATGTAAGAGTCCAAGACATAATTAATATCTTATCTTGAAAATGTGCTTACTATCATAGACAATAAAAGCTTTTGTATAATTAACCTTCAAATCATAATGATAGGTGAAAGTATAAGGCTATGCAGTGCTTCAGATGCATGTATGTACTGTATGTATACATAGCTAACTCCTGGAAAATGCATGGACTAGTAGCCACAGTTTTCTTGGCAAGATTTGAAAAGTGGCTTGCCTTTGTCTTCTTTCCAGGACTGAGACTAGACCTCATGATTTCCTAGTTTCTAGTCCATTGCCTTTACTAAGCTGGCTCCAGTGTTTCAGATACAAAGGCAAAAAGTTACTTTAAAGACAGTAGATAGACATTAGTCATGAGCATCTTCAAGGGTTTGCTGCTTTCAACAGGTTCTTCCTCCCCCTTTTCAATGCAATTGTCTTAAATTTTTATGTGAAAGTGGAAATCTATATAAGCTCATTTTTGATTACACAGCCTATATTTAAGTATGGTATGACTAATTTGAGCTTCAAGTTTATACTTGACAGTTAGCAAAATAAGATAATTTTGCTGAAAATACCCAGTTTCAATAAGATAGCATGAGGGAAAGGGAAACAAAGCAATATTGAACTTTAGGGTAAAACCATGCATTATAATTGGGATATTAAGGCTGAGGAAGAGTAGTTTGTATACTTCTATTAAATTATCTTGTTGCTGAACTGAAATTTTAACTGATCTGGAGACTAGCAAGTGGATTTTATGACAAAATATAACTCTCTGCAAGACTTAATTCTGATTCATGCTATTGTATCATATTAAGTGTATTACTGTGTGTGTTTCATCTTTAGATTTAATAATCCAAGACATGCAGCTCATTAACTTGTTGCAATCTTCTTTAAGTACAAATAGCAAAGAGAAAGTAAAGCAATTATAAAATAAGAAAACAAAACAAAAATATGCAGAGCATAAATTTAAAGTTACATATACACAAATAAAGGTCTACATTGGTGTTTCCATGAGTGGTAGCTGTATTTATTTACAATTAACCATTACCAATCTACATTGATAAGTGATGTGTTCAGACATTACTAATAACATCTACTCTGTAGACCATTGAGTAACTGGGACTTATATTTCCAGTGCTTAAGAATGAGACTAAGCCACAGTATAATATCTTAAACATTCTGAATGAATTTATAAATGTACACAGAAGAGGCTCTTCCATCTGTTCATCACTCATGTTAACAAAAATATATGAATTTTATATATTTATATTTGGTGATGAAATATTGCCAGTTTGAACAAATATTTATCTGCTGATTGGTGTAATGGGGATGCTCATCAAATGTTGTGAACTCCATTTGTGAAAATTTTCAGAAGTAACCTTACAGTTTTCCACATGGTCTTCTTTAGTTTAGATTATTTTTGTCCTTGAAAACACTAACAAAGATTTTGCTGCCTGAACACTTTGTGATGCATCTTTTGGCTACTAATCATGAAAATAACCTGTAATTTAACCTACCACATACTGTTTTATAGAAATCTTCTGTTTCTAAACAATGGCAATGTACACTTTTCAGTATCTGTTGGCTATGCCACACACATGAAGGAAACTGTTGTTGAACTTACATGTCTGAATGAGACAACCATGCAAGAAAGTTGCATTATATTAAAAACAAATGTCAGTGTGAAAGAATTTGATTTCAGGCACATGAACCATTTGTTGACCTGACAAAATATTCTTCTAGAACTCAGAAAGATGGAAAATTTTGTGAAAGCAAGAACAAGAAAGGTGAAGGTTTTTGTTACTGGAGACTATGCTTCCAAGAATAGCTGATGCCATGATTAAGGAAAGCATTTTTGTTGGTCCACAGATCACATATGTCATCAATGACAAGTGGTTCAAATATCTATTAGTGGGGTCAGATAAAATTGTCTGGAAAGCATCCCAGGATGTTGTTGAGAATTTTCTTGGCAACAACAGAGGACCAAAGTACATTTAGTTGGTTGACAAACTTCTTACGGTTTACAAGATCATGAAGTTGCACATGTCACCAAAGGTTCATTTCCTGCTTTCACACTTGGACTTTCCCCCCTAAAATTTAGGTGCAGTCAGTGACAAATATAGTGAAAAGATTTCACCATGACATTGTCACGATGCAAAAATAATCTCAGGGCAATTGGATTCATCAGTGCTGGCTGGCTATATTGTTGAACAATGCAGTGAGATGGATTGGACACTGTGTACAAATGAAAATCAGCAATAAAATCCTATTAAACTCATGCAGCATGTTGGAAACATTATGCGATTAAATACATTATAGTTATTAAATGTTAATTTTATATTTCTCAAGATTCATACGTGATATAATCATTCTGAAATTATATTGCATTCAGTTTTAAGAGATCTATCTACTCATCAAAAGTTTTTCAGGAAGCAAAGCTTTTTGAAAAATAATTGTTGTCCAGTATTATAAATTAAGAATAATGACCTTGGAATGATAAAAGCAACTTTAAGATTGAATCTCTCACAAAAACATACTGAAAAAGTGAAGCATACTATTTTATATAAGAATATAATATTTTTAGAAGCTTAATACAACCTAATTATATTACTGTGGGAGAAAATAGCAATTTATCAACAGGTGACATGCATATATTATTTAAAAGTATCTTACTACTTCTCAAGTACATCAAGAGATTGATATTGTTTGTCTGCAGTTTAAGACTATTTTCATTCCATCTCAGTCATTTCCAATGCAATACACCTGAAATTCCATCTACTTCAGTAGCTCTGCTATCATGCATGTGACTATCAGTATGACCAAAATGGGACAAAGGAGAAATACTGCTTACAGGAACAAAAGACACATATAACATGTCATTTGCTATTTTTTACACTGTTAAAGAAATGGTGAATAATAGAGTAAGTGATGAATTATTTGTAGGCGCGATAGTAAACAGGTATAGGCGCACTAAGTGTAAAAAAAACCTAGTGCAACTAAAAAATTAATGTCTTTTTTAGAAATAGATTTTGTTATGAAAGTTAAAAGATGACAACAAAGAGAAATAAGTGAAACACACTAACTAAAGAAGGGCCAAGAAAGAATTTAAAAGATCTCCCAGTTTGGCATGGTGAAAAGAATTGGAGCCAGGTGGTATTGATCTTGTTTATGGCCATGGTGTTGTGGAATGTTTGCTGGCTTACAACCAGACTTGTCTTGTCTTTGGTTCCTTTCTGGAAGTTGATAAAGAGAGATCTCTTGGTATTCATTAAAGGTAAAGGTGCTAGTCGTTCTTGACTCTAGGGGGTGGTGCTCATTTTCGTTTCTACGCCGAAGAACCAGCACTATCCGAAGACATATCCGTGGTCATGTGGCTGGCATGACTAAATATCAGAGATGACAAAGCACTGTTACCTTCCCACCAAAGGTGGTTCCTATTTTTCTACTTGCATTTTTACATGCTTTTGAACTGCCAGGTTGGCAGAAGCTGGGATAAGTTATGGGAGCTCATCCGATTATGCAGTGCTAGGGATTTGAACCACCAAACTGTTGACCTTTCTGATCTACAAACTCAGCATCTTAGCCACTGAGCCACCATGTCTCTTGGTGTTCATTACATAATTCTATTTGTTGTTGGAATATTATTTATTAGTATGGTTCATCGCCCAATCAGCAAGGTATTTGGTCTGAATTTGGCATTTTATCCATCTATCAAGTCTTTTCCAAGGTTCTAGCATATGCAGATGCTGATGCTTTATGGTGTTAGAAGTATTGTTGCAGGAGGTAAGCTGTTCCCAGCAAAGCTGCCTTTTGCAATTGACTGATGGTGATTTTATCAATAGCGATGGTGTTATTGTTTTAGGATCGCACCCATGCCACCCATTACTATTAGTATTACTCTTGCTTTTGCCACTGTGGATCTACTTCTATTCGCAGGTCTTGTTTTGTGATTTTTTTCAAGTTCTTTCTCATCGATTCTGCTGTCTCCAAGTACTGCCATATCCAATATCCAGTCTTTTGTCTTTCTTATTGATAATTGTTAATAAGAGTGTTATGTGACAGATGCTTATCTGTTTTCATTTTAAAATCCCAGAGTACTTTTGCGTCTTCATTTTGTATTACTTTGTCTATTTCTTAATCCCACCAGTCCTTGCTTGCAGGCAAGTGGTATTTCTTGCAGATATTCCAATGTACCATCATTGTTGTTTGTAGTCAGTCTGTTGTTATTACTATGGTTCATAACACTGTTAGCCAAATGTTTATTCTAGATTTGGCTTTTTTATCCACCAGTTAGGCAAATGTGGTTGTTTGATGGTGTTAAAGTTATCATTGCAGAATTTAAGCTGTTCCAAGTACAGCTTCCTTTTGCAATAAGATTGAAATACTAAACTCTATTAAAATACCAATAAACAAGAATATTTGTAGCTCATGATTGAAATGAGAGTCCTTGGTGTTTTCTGAGCTTGCTTGTTTTCTTGCAGATATTTCATTATCCAAAATAGGTAACATCAGTGCTAGTGATATCACAGTAACACTGATGATGTTAACTAGTTTAGATAAAGAAATGTCTGTAAGAAAACAAACAAGGTCAGAGAACCTCAAGAATACCCCCCCATCTATTAAAATGTTTAGTATTTAGCTATATGTAAGATGTATATGTGTCTTACATATATATGTAAGAGGTGTGTGTGTGTGTGTGTGTGTGTGTATCTTATTATATATGTGAAGGCCACGGTGGCTCAGTGGCTAAGACACTGACCTTGTCAATCAGAACGGTTGGCAGTTCGGTGGTTCAAATCCCTAGTTCCGCGTAACAGAGTGAGCTCCCGTTACTTGTTCCAGCTTCTGCTAAACTAGCAGCTTGAAAGCACACATGTAGAAAAATAGAGACTACCTTTGGTGGAAAGGTAATAGCGTTCCATGCACATTCAGTGTTTAGTCATGCTGGCCACATGACCACAGAGACATCTTCGGACAGTGCTTGCTCTTTGGCGATGAACACCATCCCCTAGAGTCAGGAACAACTAGCGAGGGGAACCTTTACCTTTATCTATGTGTAAGAATGAAGATGAAACTACATTTAGCAATTTCCTGAGTATAAAAGTTGATACATCCTATATCCATATTGATTTATTTAATGGAAATAAACTATTAATATGCCATAATAACTCCCTTTGGGGCTAGTGATTCAACCCTCCATTTTTCGCCTTCTTTCTTTCCATTTGTTGAAATAATTTGGACAGAAAGGAGAAAGAGAAGTGACAAACCCACTTGAACACAACCCACTTAAACACAAACTCTAAATTTGATTTTGGACTTGAAAAGATTGTGTTTTTAAAGGAATCTAGGAGTGTGAAGATTTGCTTCGTCTGAGTGTCTTTTAACTAACATATCTTAAGTTGCCTAAGATATGTTAGTTATAATAATAACTTAATAACTGGAATGCAACAAGGGAGAAAGATCAAGGAAAAGGCACCATCTCCTTACTGACAACTGATGACCTAATCTTGCCTGTGTGGGATATTTTAATTAACCAACTGCCATAAATCAGAACTTGGAAAAGCAGGAGGCAAAGAGAAATGTACTCGAATCTAGCTGAATGCAAGTTTGTTCCAATTAATATATTTTGAGCAATTATAACCAATGAGAAGCAGAAAGTATCAAGGAAAAAATGATAACAAAATCAAAAACTGGGGAAATACAAAGTCTTTTTTTTCTTTTTTTCTGCAAAAGATCAAGATGGCTCCAGCTTCTCTTCCATTTTCACAGTAGTTGAATTAACTAAATTTAAGGTGGACCAGAATTTTGAAATAAGATTGGTATAACTAACTGCAATTTTGGAACTGGATGTTATGGAAGAACAAAAGACCAAGATGGCTCCCATCACCCTTCCCCACAGCAGCTGAAGTAAATAAATTTAAGGTGGACCAGAACTCTGAAATAAGAGTTGTATAACTAACTGTAACTTTGGGACTGGAGATTATGGAAAGGTGAGAATTTGAAGAACTATGTGAAATTATAAAAAATATGCATAAATCATTAAAATCAAGTCTAAATAGAATTCTGAATTCAGAGAAGCAGGTATTTAAGGAAGAAGGGAAGGGAGTAGGGGGGAGAGACAATGAAGGGGTAGAAATGGTGGGAAATAAAAAGCAGACAAAAAACTCCATAGAGCTTGGCAGTGGTATAGGGCAAATTGTAAAGGACGAATCTGTCCCAACAAAAGGAAATAAAAAGCAGACAAAAGATGTTTTGGAGGTTGACAGTGGCATAAGAAAAATTGAAATAGGAGGTTATGCCCCAACAAAGGGAAATATAAAAGATCTTTTTGAGGGAGGCTTGGGGGAAATTAAAGAGGGTGGACATCTCAAAGCAAAGAAAAGGGAGAAGGCAGGAACAGAGAAGTGGGACAAATGACTTACTAGGAAAAAATCAGACAACTACAAATTGTTATATGGAAAATATAAAGCTAAGATAAGGGGTTTATTCCTAAATAGAACAATAAAATAGAGTTGCTAACTGACTGAATATCATAATAGAAAGATAATTAAATAAAGGTTAAAACAAATGGAATATGGACAAATATGGATCTGATAGGGGAGATTGTAAAGCAGAGGTTTGTGATTCACTTTTATACATGATAATTACACTGAGTGCTAATTGATTAAATGTGACAATAGAAGGACAATTAAGCATAGGTTAAAATATATGAAACTTGGACATATATAGAACTTTTAAGATGATGAACAAAGTGAGATTTGTACTGCTTGTTATTATATATAGTAGATTAAGGGAATTGTAATGAACATTGAACAGTAAGGATTGCCATTTGTAGACAATTAAGGGTAATCTAAACCAAAATAAGGAAAAATGGAGAGGGAACATGAAATATACTTACAATGGGAAACTATTGAGATTTTAAGACAGAATTACAAAGTGGGGGCGTGTAAGGATGTATAATTATATAAACATATGATGAGAATAGCTGGGAATTGGCCGATGTCTATATCTCGGCCAAAATTAGGTAGGAGGAGTGTTTTTAAAGTATAATGACTATATAGGTATACTTTTTTGATCTCCCTTTTAAAAGAAAGGAAGGAGGAAGATATATGTTAAAATTAAATATGCATACTGAAAAGGAATTATAAATACCATCAATGTAAAATGAAGCTTGCTCAGAAGCTGAAATACACCAAGTACATGAGATGAAGAGTGTGAAGTAGAGGAGAGAGGTAAGGGAAGAAGAGAGGGATGGGAGAGAGGGCAGGGAGCGGGAAGAGGAGGAGAGAAAGGAGGAGTGAAAAGGGGAGAGAGGAGAGGGAGAGAGGAAGGGGAAGTAGAGAAGAGAAGGGTGACAGAGGGAAGAAAGGAGGTAGGGAGAGGGAGAAGAGAGGGAGAAGAAAGTGATGGAAAAGGTACAAATATGGTGTATGGAGAGCAGAAGAGCCAATAATTGTTTTTGGGAATTGATGGTAAGGTGAATTGATGTAAACATTTCATAACACAATACGATGTTGGCTATGTAATAGTATACATGTGGTTATATGTTATGAAAATGAAAAAAATAAAAAACTTTATATATATATATATAAAATATGCCTTAATAACTCTGAATAACTAAATAACGCATGACATTAAACACCTTGTGAAAACTTTTTTCTTTCCTAGTCAGAAATAAAAACTTTGAATCTATCATACCTTCTTTATCAGTCTAAGAACCAGGTGGCCCGGTTTTTAAGATTTTCCAATACATTGCTTATAAAGAAGAGAAATGATATATTTTGTATCATTATTTAAGGAGAGCTATATTATTCAGGGATCTTTTTCTCTCTCTCACTCTGCTAGGAATGAATCTCAGTGACAATTTAAAGCAGTGTCTTTTGTTGTATTTAATAGAGATTGCATGTTACTCTATGATATCTCCATTTATGAGTGGGTGAAAGAAAGAATAGGATTTAAAAACCTTCTCTGCCATCCAATATGTAATGTGTTATTTTTCTGTCATATAAATAGATGCATCCTTCAAAGCTTCTGAAATAGGTTACATGTTGTACTGAACCATAGTTTGAAAAGCCTATTCATTTATCCATAAAAAGCTTTAATCATTTGAATCCAATTTTCTAGTTACATTGTGAAACCAACATTTTATCTGCTATGCTTATCAACTTAGACTCTTCATCCTTCCTGCTGATTTTATTTATTGATTACATTTTTATGCTACTCATCTGCCCATCAGGTGACTCTGGGCTGGTTTGGATTATATCTTTTGTCTCCTATCTTTTATTCCCATCTAAGTTAAATCAAATATTTCAGAGCTATTTATGGATTTTATTCTTCCAAGCTTTGTCACCCAACAAAACTAGGATTCATACCAGACTCATACAGAGAAGAATGAAAAAGATATCTTGGTTTGAAATTTACTACTACAATTTAAAAAAAAAAACCAATATGAGAAGAATATTTGAACAGCATAGGACTTCTTGTCCTGGTAGAATCTGTCTTTCTTTGTTTTTAGACTTGACTACAGCAGAAATGCTGTAGCTTTTAAAAATTCCACACCATAATTTATTTATTTTGGATTCCTATTCAGAAGATAATTTATCTATATACATCCAAAATGAGTGGAGAATGGGAATGACCATCAAACTATCAAAAAAGTACAATACAATCAAATTATAACAATTGTAAAGGCTTCACACTTCTTTCCATTCCTAGCACGATCGTTTCTATTGTCTATTACTAAGGTGACTCCTGGATGCAGTGAATGGCAAATATGGAAACCACAAGGCAGGCTTCATTATGGATGCTCATGAAGTAAGTACATTTTGACATTATGCAACATCACTAAACAGAGCATCAAATTTCAATGGGCACTGCCAATAAACATCAACTTAACAAAAAAAAAGCTTTTGAAAATGTGCACAGTCAGTCATTGTGAGAAATGATGAAAAATGTCCCCCAACTCCAGATGTTGTGTGAAAAGTGTTGATGGCATCACATACTTCTTCTCCATTAATAGTGAGAAGTGTTTTTATCATTTCTGCTCCTTCTATTCCAGAAAAACAAGCCAATAAAATAGGACTAAGGAACAGTAGTGACAAAATGAAGATCATTAAAATTATTATTGTTGCTAAGGAAATGAGCTAACAGTTACCAGCTTTGTTGCCAATGCACTGAGGATGTGCAGCAGTTCACCAATCTAGAAAATATAATAATTAATGATACAGACTTTGAGGCAGATGTTAAGCAGATTGGAAAGATTCCAATCTGATCTTTATCAACTATCAAGACTGCAACAGAAATCCAGCTCTATAGTGTTATTATTCTACTAGCAGCAATAAGAGCTGAGGTGGTGCAGTGATTAGAGTGCAGTACTGCAGGCTACTTCATCTGACTGCTAGCTGCAATTTGGCAGTTCAAATCTCACCGGCTCAAGGTTGACTCAGCCTTCCATCCTTCTGAGGTGGGTAGAATGAGGACCTAGATTGTTGGGGGCAATATGCTGACTCTGTAAACCGCAGAGAGAGGGCTGTGAAGACTATTAAGCAGTATATAAGCCTAAGTGCTATTGCTATTGCTAATACAGAGAAGTGAAACTTTGGAAGATAATAATACAAATAATTCAGAAACTGAAGATATTTCACCAGCAGTAGCCTTTTCCCCAAATATATTTATTTATGCCATTTTTAGAGATTTTAACATTGATATTTTGCCAAGTGTCAGATACGACACAAATGGTTATTTTGAGGATCCAGAGGCAATAAACATGCTAATGGATATGGAGAGTGTTAAGCTGTTTTTGTTGTTCAACAAAGCAAATTAAACAAAGCAAATTAAACACACAAACACACAAAAAAGCATTGTACCAAGCAAGACGTTGTCCCTCCCTTCAGTTGCTGGGAGATACATTTCAAACAGTAGAGATATTCCAAGGTTCTTACTGTACAGCACTGAACATTTAAGCCATGCTAGATGCTTCATCTTAATAAGCAAATTGCAATGCTGTTATTAAAATTTGGCACCAAGCTTTCATGACCTTATTTTAGTGATCAGAAGATTGTAAGAGCTGACCTTGGCTGTTTAACTTTGGCCTGAGACAGAAAGTCTGATAAGGGAGTGTTCTCTGCAGATGTGCAAAGATTCCCCACCATGACCTTGCCCCAGTTTTTTTTTTAGCAAAAGTGAAATAAATAAGTAGGTTCACAAGAGTTATAAGCATCTAGGCTTTCCTTAATATGAAGGGGAAATCAAAATATGTCGCTAACTTTTTTCAATATAGTGATCTTCTGCAATACTACCACAATTGGTTTTCCTCTTTTTGTATATTTCCATTTTTACCAGAAGCAGTAGATAAAATCTGTACTTCCTAATGTAAAAGTCCCTATTCCTTTTGATAGTCCTTTTAAGGAATCTGTAGAAATCTTAGATCAATGTGTTGTGGCCAGGGTTGAAAACTGGAGTTCATTAGACTTCTGATTTGGAAGAAACAGCTTCCAAATTGCTGTTCCCTGAGAACTGTAATATAACAGAAATAATAATTGAAAAGGAACTCCTGCCTAGGGCTGAAATCCAGCAGGATATGTAATATATCTCTATAAAGTTAATGCAGTCAAACATAGTTTCCCAGATAACATCTATAAGAGGAAGTCATATACTTTCTTGATATTTTTACTTCTCTTTTTTCAATTCACCAATCTCAAGAACTGGATATTCTTTTGAGGGCTAGGGAGAGAGGGGGAGGGAGAGAGGGAGGGAGAGAGGGGGAAGTTGAGTATACTTGCATGCATATTTTGTCTCTTATATCCAGTTCTCTTAAACTGTATCTGACCCCACATTTTCTCATTTCTAGATTGTTTTGCTCGGTGTAACCCATGTTAATATCAGAATATCCAGAAATTGATTTAAGACCATTTTCTAGTCTATGATCCTTACATCCACCACCAGCACCATAAGCAATGCAAAAACTGTCCAGAAATGAAAAGAGTTATTGGAGTGGTAAGGTTAAGATATCCATGGAGCAAGAAGTGCTGAGTACAAATTTTCATTCATCCTGGAGTTCATTGTGTGACTTTGGCAGATTTTTTTTTGATATTCCTTCATCAAGATTTGTTACCCTGTAGGTCTGATGTTATTATATTATTACAGTTTCTATCAATTGTTCTGGAATAGATGTTCAGCTGACATACCTATAATGTTCTGGATTTCCCAGAAAGATATTGACTCCCTTCCAGTCTTCTGGTACTCAGCTCACTTTGAAAGTAGAAGTATATTTTTGTTCCAGGTGACAGAAATTTCCCATTTTCTCATTTTAGTTTTTAAAGACTACCTTGTTACTTATTTTAATTTTTACTGTACAATCTCTTCAGTTTTATTAAACCATTTTGGTTTAGTTGCTGAGATTTCCTCCCTGAGAAAAATCAGTGAAAAGTCTGATATCTAACCCAGTGTTTCTCAACTTGGGAACTTTAGGATGTGTGGGCTTCAATTCCCAGAATTCCCCAGCCAGCATGGTGAAGTTAAAGTTCACACATCTTAAAGTTCATAAGGTCGATAATACTGTATATCTTCTGAAATAAAGAGAAATACAGTTTCTCTGCAGCCTCCACTTAATCTCTCAGCATTCCTTGGCTCCTGTGTAATCTAACAGCTCTATCATTGCTATCATCAATTTTATTCTTCCAAAAATTTAAAGACATCCTTAGTATTGCCTTTATCATATTGCACACACACAAACACACACACATACACACACACTTCATATATTACATTTCATTATTTTTCAGAGTCTTTTACCCTTCTGCAACTCATCCACATAATAGGTTTAATTTATATAGCTTAAACCAATTTCTTGTAATTTTTCTTAACAACCACAACAATTTTCAGTTTTGGGATCTGAACCTATATAGAACAATAATTAGTTTGGGAAAGAAAGGAAATTATGTTTGAATCATTGCTATGATTAATATGTTGAAATATAAATATTTGTACAAATGGAGAACAACAGCAACATGACATTAATCTTAGCTCTAAATTATATTTATTGCATAAAATAATTATTTGATAATTGAAAAACTATGTCTGGTGTTCTGCCTGTTGTTTGGAGATGGCCTTGATGGAGAAAAAGGAGATATGTTTCCAAGGAGGAACAATTATGCTTAAGTCCAAACAAGGAGAGAAAATTTTTCTGGGAAAAAAAAAAGCAGATTCTGTTGAGCTCATATAGCAATTAGATCTGAATTTGGATTATTAATTCAATTTGTGAACAAGAACAAGTTTTAAATAGTGATACGAGAGTGGAAGAAGTGGGGTGAGATGGAGAATCAGTTTCAAATCTTCTCAATATGTTTAGGAAATGGACAAGAAAAATGTCAGGACTGAACAAAAACTTTAAACAATTACAACATACAGCGATGAAATAGAAACGGAAATTGATTTTAAAATAAAAACAGAGAATTAATTTTATTTATTTATTTATTTTGTCAAGCATGTATTAGACAACATATATATGTATAAACATGATTTTGGATACATGAAATGGGTATGAATAAAAAGAAACATAAGGACAGGGATGGTAGGGACATTAGTGCACTTATGCACGCCCCTTACAGACCTCTTAGGAATGGAGTGAGGGCAACAGTACACAGTCTAAGGTTAAAGTTTTGGGGGTTTGGGGAAGAAATCAGAGTCAGGTTGTGCATTCCAGGCATTCCCCACTCTGTTGTAGAAGTCATGTTTTCTGCAATCGAGTTTGGAGTGGTTTACCTTAAGTTTGTATCTATTGCCTGCTTGTGTATTGTTGTGGTTGAAGTTGAAGTAGTCATTGACAAGTAGGACATTGTAGTACTACACTTAGGTCAGACTGAAGGCAATGTAGTTCTAAGTTGTCTAAGCCCAAAATTTCAAGTCTGGTAGCATAAAATACTCTGTTGCGGAGGACTCTTCTCGTGAAGTATCTTGGGACTTGCTCGATTATATTAATGTCCGATATGCAGTTGCTAGAATTGATCTAGGAAATATTTTGCATGCTCTGGTTAGCAGTGCTATATTACCAGAGAAGAAGCTGCGCGAGATTAGGTTAACAACGTTTAATGCCTTTTTGCTTATATTATTACACTGAGCTCTGGCACTTAGATCATTAGATATGAGTACTCCAACGTCCTTGACAGAGTGAGGGTCATCTACAGGATTGTGTAAACCCAGCGTGTATTATATGTTCTGATTTAATTTGCCAATGTGTAAGACAAAGCATTTGTTGGTTGAGATTTGAAGTTGCCAATTGTTTTGACCATTCTGACACATAATCAAGGTCTTTTTGAAGGGTAGCAGCATTGTCAGTGGTGTTAAATAGTTTTACATCATCAGCAAAGAGAACAGTTTCTTGTAATATGATCGCAATCAGTGGTGGGTTTCGGATCCCATCGCAACTGGTACACTGCGAGGTATCCACCTCGGGCATGTGCGCTGTACACACATGTGCACCCACCACTCTGAGATGCTCCAGCTGCTTGGTGGAGGTCGCACAGGTGCCGCTCACTGCGTGCGTGTGCGCAAATGGCCCGGTTGGCTTAAAAGCAGGTAAGGAATGTGGGCGGACATGTGAGCCCACCAAAACACCATTCCAGTATGGTGGCCACTGCTCCCAGCTGCCACCAGTATGCCCATACCGGGGCGTACCGGCTGTAACCTACCACTGATCACAATTGTCATTTATGTAAAGTATAAATAATGTTGGTACTAAAACGCTTTCTTGGGGGGATACTGCTGTTTACAGGAGCAGGATTTGATAGGGCGCTCCCGATTTTGACCACTTGTTTCCTGTTTGACAGGAAAGAACTATCCAATTATGCAAGGGTCTAGAGATGCCATAAGATTTTAGTTTTAGAAGTAGTTTATCATGTACCACTGAATCAAAAGCTTTACAGAAGTCTATGTAAATTGTGTCTATTGCTTTGCCTTGATCGAGTTGTGTAGTCCATATGTTTTTGCAGTGTAGGAGTTGTAGATTACAGGTTAAGTTTTTCCTGAAACCAAATTGTTTGTTTATGATTGATTCCATGACTTTGTAGGTGATGCAACATAAAGAGATTGGCTTGTAATTTTCAACTAGGCTGCTGTCTCCCTTTTTGAAGCTAGGGATGACTGTGGCTAGACGTCATAGGTTGGACAAGGAGCTTGTTCTGAAATATTTTTCAAATATTATGCTTAGAAGTTCTGCTATGGCAGTGGAATTTTTTTTTAAAGAAGTAGGGACATAGTCCATCAAGTCCAATAGATAGAGATGGTTTTAGGCTGCATAGTACCTTTTCAAAGTTATCTTCTTTAAAATCAATTTGTGTTAGATCATTGTAACTTTTTGTGGTATGCCTAGGAAATATTGGGCATGAGCTATTGCTATTTATGAAGACAGAGCCAAAGAATGTGTTAAAGAGGTTGGCTTTAACGGCTTCAGCATTACAATCATTGCTGTTAGGTCCTTTTAGAGGTGTGATGGAACTTGAATCTTTAAGTTGGTTATTAACAAAATTATAGAAGGCACGGTTGGATTTCATGCACAGAAGGTTTTCCTCTTGTTTAATATGATAATTGGTGCATTCATTCTTTATCTGTAGGCATAGGTTTTTGTAGCAGCTTTTAAAGTTAACAATGTAGCCAGTTTTGTTTTTTTGCCAGAAAGATATTTGGGGGATTGGAGCTTCCTTATTGTTATGGGTAATTTGTTATTCCTGGTTTTGGGGGTTATTAGTGGTATGTATAATTTAATGACTCTTTTGACTTTGAGCAAAAAAATGTTATAATGGTCTTTGGCAGTATTACAACCAGTGAATAGAATGTGCCAATCAAGAGATGAGAGGTTGGCATCTATGAGACCATAGTTGGCTTTTTAAAGTTATAATTGGGTATCCCAACATTATGATGATTTTTGTAAGGATGTATATTTAGACAAAAGTCAATCATGCTGTGGTCACTGTTGGAAAAGGATTCTTTTATTTGTAGTTCATAAATTAACTGTTGCAGAAGGCAGTTGTTGAGGCTAGTGTTGTTCATTACTAGTTGATCTAGTACTAGATTAGTAACAGGATTGTACAGGGTTGCATATATGGGTTCAGAATATGAACATGAGAAAAGACTTTAATATCTGAGATTACAAAATTAAATTAGAGTGTTTAAATCAATAGTCAACAAATTACAGAGTTATAAGGAAGGCAAGGAAGTCTGACACAACTGTTGTAAATTTAAAATGGCAAAAGGGTGAAAAAATGGAAAGGTCAATGGGTACTTTAGAATTTCAGCAAAGACAATTTCTGAAGATTCTGAAGCATCCCAGAAGATTTTTGAAAAGAAGCTCTTAAAGCTTTGATGCAGGATTACTTAAAAATAGATGGGGATTTTCATATATTGAACACATCTTTAGGATAAATTTCATATCTGCACAAAGAAGTAAAGAGCCTTAGGACATTCTTGTAAGATTTTTATACAAGTGAACTAAAAAAATAATGCTATTCCAAAATAGCAGATTATGACACCTTTAGCTACAGAAGGGAAGCAAATCCAGATATTTCAAGATGTCTCCCTAGAAAGTTGAGAAAAAAGGAAAGAATTTGCATTTCTTACAGGCTTATTATGAACCAAATAAATTTGATACAGAAGGACAGTCTCATTTGCATTGGACGTTATTCTGGAAACGAGAGAATAACCATCAGGAAAACCACAGAGGCTTACATGGCAGACTAATTTCTCAGAACTCAGTGAATAAAGAGCTTTCTGGTACTTGGAAAAAAACTGGAGAGAAAGCAGACGGGAAACTAAGTATAGCTGCAGCATTAAACTGAAACTAAACTGCAACTGAAATGAAATAAACAACATAAATCACATTAAACTACATGAACTTAATTTACCTACAAAAAGAAAGAATTTTTTAACAAGCTCCAATCACATAAGGTTTGTTTGTTTGTTTATAAGAGACATGTATGAAAAAGGCCATGTCAGTTTGTTAAAACAGAAAAAGTTAGGAATATATAACATCTGATAAAAACACAGAGTAGCAATTTATCTCATCACATTTTGGTAAGTATTATATAAAAGGAGCTCCCTCCCCAGAATAAAATATCTTGTCCAGAATAAAATATATTCATTTACCGAAAACTCACCTTTGACATTACTGCTGGCGAGGAAAACAGCTAAGGCGCGGCAATACAGTCTGCCCTGCCAATCAGCTGGGCTTCGGAAAAGGAAATATAGGTGAGTATACTGCAGGGGTGGGTGGGGATGCCCACTTCAAAGTTGGAGCAAACCGGTTCACTCCCAGCTGATAGTCGGAGCTACCAGTCCGAACCGGTAGAATCCCATCCCTTGAAATAAACTGGAACCTCCTTTCCAGCAGCTTGCCTTGTGTTTTCTTTTCCCATCCTGAACTGATTCTGTCAACAATTAGAATAGATAAAGGATAAAGACAGAAGATTTTTAAACCTGAAAAAAAAAGAAAAAGAGGCAAACTTTTAACACTGCATCTGTCTATGTGCTAAATGGAGAAAAATGCAACCTAGATAAATATACTACCTAAAACGAATTTACTATTCCAAATTGCCCTGATTCCAATTTCAGATAAAAATCTGGAGACCTGGCCAAGAACAATTAGTAGATTTATGTAGGATGGGGAAAAAAAGCCAAGAATAAGAATCAAAATTTTGCAAGATAGAAAAGACAGAGACAGACTAGAATTTTCCAATGATAGTCTATATACTGTATGGCAAATTGCCTGTTGTAAATAATATAATCTTTGACTAGCAGAACAACAATGATAGAAGAAGCAGATCTAGTTAATGGACAATAGGTATTTATTTTATTTTATTTTATTTATTTATTTGTCAACATGTACACGGTAACATGTATAAGTATGAACATAAACATGAACAAAGAAAGTAACTGCAGATAAATGGGGACAGTACGACAGGGACAGTAGGCACGCTGGGGTGCTTATGCACGCCTCCTTTAAGGACCACTTAGGAATGAGTTGAGGTGAATGGCAGACAGTTTAAGGTTGAAGCTGTGAGAGTTTGAGGATGTAACAATGGAGTTGGGTAAAGCATTCCAGGTGTTGACCATTCTGTTGCTGAAGTTGCAATTGAGTTTGAAGCAATCGAGTTTGAAGATACAAACCTTGAGTTTGTATCCATTATTTGCCCAAGTATTATTGTAGTTGAAGCTGAAGTAGTCATTTACAGGTAGGTGTTGTAGCAGACAATTTTTTGTACTATGCTTAGGTCCGACTACAGGCGGCACAGTTCTAGATTGTCCAAGCTCAAAATTTCAAGCCTGGTGGCATAAGGGATTCTATTGTAAGCAGAGGAGTCAAGTACTCTTCTCATGAAATACCTCTGGATCTGCTCAATCATATTAATGTCCGATATATGGTGTGGGTTCCAGGCGGACAAGCTGATTCAAGAATTGGTCTGGCAAAGGTTTTGTATTCTCTAGTTAACATTTCAATGTTACCAGAGAAGAAGCTTCGCAAAATAAGTTTAATAACTCTTAATGCCTTTTTGGCAATACTGTTAAGCGACAGCATTTGTTTTTCTCCTTTGTTGAATCTTTCAGCTGAAAGGTGAGTTTCCTTCTAACACCTCCCTCCCCCCTCTCTCTCTTTCTTTCTTTTTCTTTCTCTTTCTTTCTTCCTTGCCATCCTTCCCTTCCTTCCTTCCTTTCTCTCTCCCCCATCTCTCTCTCTCTCTCTCTCTCTCTCTCTCTCTCTCTCTCTCTCTCTCTCTCTCTCTCTCTCTCTCTCTCTCTCTCTCTCTCTCTCTCTCTCACTTTCTAAAGCCTTTTCCCCCTTGCTTTAAATGGCAGGAAAAAAAAGGCTTTTAAAAAAAGCTTCTGACAGGAGAACTGGTTGGAGGTGTGACTACCATTACTACTGGTCCAGTCTGGCAGATTTTCACTACCTCTTCTGGTGCACTGTACCATACTAGGAGGAACCCACCTCTGGTACCACTTTGGTGGGAAGGTAACAGCATTCCATATGTGACATTACCATAGAAATTGTATTAAAACAACGCTAGCTCCCTCAGCCAAGAAACAGAAATGAGCACCAGGTCCCTAGAGTTGGATATGGCTGTCAGGGAAACTTTACCCTTTTTGTTGTAAAAGAGAGAAAGCAAACAAGTGCCTTGTGCTTTTAATGCATCTATGTCTTGAACCAGTGTCTATAATATGTTTCTAAATGGCACTTATATGTAAATAATTTTAACATAGTATGGTTTGATAGCTATCTAATCAGTAAGGAGAAGCTGGAAAATTTTGCCTCTAAATTGTCTATTTGGCACAACCATCAATAGTCATTTTAAAAAAAGCCTGAAAGAAAAGTTTGTTTTAACCTGATAAGCTTTGACTTTAGTATTTTTTTTAAAAAAAAGGCTGTCTAGTTCCAGGAGGAAAAGCAGCAGTCACATTACAAAGCAACAGCAATTGACATTAATTGGTGTCCTAGTTGACAGTATCAACAGAAACACCAAAGAATAAAATCATATAAGCATTAAAATGACCAACTTGCTCACAGAAAAAAAATATCTATAGGTCATATTGGGACATTGTAGAACTGATCCTGGGCTTCTAGAATCAAGGTAAAAGAGATATAAGAATTTAGCAATCAGAGCATTCAGGCTAACATATTTCATAGACACTCTGGCATCTGTGCTGTTTCTTCCCTTCTCTTTTAAAAACACAACAAAACAAAACCCCAAACTAATGGTGTATTGAGCAAATCAAAAATATAATCTTGTTCAGCTATATACTGATTTATAGCTGCTATATAAACATAGATAGATAGATAGATAGATAGATAGATAGATAGATAGATAGATAGATAGATAGATAGACAGACAGACAGACAGACAGACAGACAGACAGACAGACAGACAGACAGACAGACAGACAGACAATGGCATGACAAAGTAGCAACAATGATACATTGGAAGATCTGCAAGAAATAACATTTTCCAGCAAGTAAGAACTGGTGGGACCATCAAATAGAGAAAGTCAAAGAAAATAAAGAAGTTAAAGTGCTCTGGATGTTAAAGTGCTCTGGAAGTTAAAGTGCTCTGTTTAGAATGCAAACAGACTGGCACTTGCCATACACCATGTCATTGGCAAAATCACCATCAGTCACTTGCAAAAATGCTTCTTTACCTGGAACAACTTACAACCTAGACAGTATTTGTAACTTCATCAAACTTCCATATCTGCCTGTGTCAGGTCCTTGGGAAGGACTCGATAGGTGGATAAAAATGCCAAAGACAGGCTAAACATTTGGCAAACTATGTGAAAAAACCAAAATAATAAGAATATCGAACTTAGATGGTTCCGGCAAACTTGGCATAGGTAGAGTGTTAATAATATTTTTGTATTATTTCAATGAATAGGCATTGATATATTTTTTAATGCCATCTTTATTATTATTATAAATAACTCAAGGCAGTAATCATATATTCCTTCTTCCTCCTTTGTTGGGCTAAGAGAGAGTGACTGGCCCAATGTTGCCCAGCTGGCTTTCATGGCTAAGGCAGAACATGAACTCACAGTCTCCTGCTTTCTAATCTGGTGCCTTAACTGGAAGACCAAACTAAGTCGCTATTTAATGACTGTTTTCTGCCCAAATTTATTTTTTAAAAGCTCCAGTAGGCAGCTTTCTTAACAAGTAACACATAAGAGTTGAGTGTCTGCTTGGTCCTATATAAGGTGGTTTCATGACGAGGCAGAATTCTGTGAGTTTGGAATAAGCAGAGTTACTCTAATGAAGTCACTCAGATTCAAGCTTGAATTAATAGTCACTATGTTTTATGTAAAGATTACAAATTGAAACTGTTTTAATCTCATAATGGCATTCCAAAAACAGGAAACTTGGAATTGCTCACTATCCAAGCCTAGTTTAAGAGCCTTGATGGGACAGTGCTGCAGGCGACTTCTGCTGACTGCCGGCTGCTAGCAATTTCCGCACTCACCAGCTCAAGGTTGATACAGCCTTCCATCTTTCTGAGATCGGTAAAAATGAGGACCTAGACAGTTGTTGGGGACAATTTGCTGAATCTGTAAATCATTTAGAGAGGGCTGTAAAGCACTGTGAAGTAATATATAAGTCTAAGTGCTATGACAATTGCTAAGTGCTATTAAGAAATTACAAGGGGGTTAACATAGGAGATTGCTAAAAAGCCCCAGTTTCTCAAACATGCCTATAACAGGGAAACTGGATTCAAGCCAAAACCAACAGACGTTAGTCCTTTATCAGGGCAATTGAGACCAGAACTTGCTAAACATCTAAGAGCTGCCTTACCCAGATGTGGCTTGTACAAATTGCTCTTTCAAAGCCACTTTGTGAATATTTTCCCTCCCCTACTTTTAATGATGGGTTACAGTTTCAACTCTTTGAATCATTTACTGGAACTACTGGCTAAGACTTTAAGGCCATGCAAAATATCTTGAGCAGGATCCTACCACCTCAATGCCTGGCTAGAATTTCATTTTTATTATAGCATGGACATTTCATCAGGTCAAAGCCATGCTTTGGCGGACCTAATTGCACTATTATAACTGAAGATCTATATATGACGTTATGATGATAAAGCACATGCATAGAGAGCAGGATGTCCTGTCTTAGATGCTAAAAATAGCATAAATGCATTAAGTAGATTGCTTTGTGGGCATTTTTCATACTTAGAAAATAAGCAAATTTAGAAATAAACCCCCCACACAATGGCTGTTTCTTAGTGGGCTAATTGTGTAGTAGTAGAAGAAGACAGCAAAGGTTAAGTAGGTAGGTTGGATTTGAGTATCATTCAATTGTCTTTTAAAGCTACAGACTGTCTCCAGGGATAGGTCAAGTTAGAAGAAGTTTGTCCCTACCTTACTAACAAATCATGAGAAGAGGCTTTACAAAACTGATGTAATTGTCATCATGGAACCTAGCTACTGAAGCTTCCAAAGTCTATGCTATCTCCAGAAAAATATTATATCCATTGCAAAATACTGCATCTTTCATAGGTTCTGACAGGAGATAAAAAATGAAAAGGAAGCATGATTGTACATTGATGACCCATGGGCCTATGGCAGTAGTGAGAATGTAATACTGAGCAAAAAAATGTCTCTTACCAAAATCAAGTATTTCTTGAAAGAGGTCACATAACTGGACTAGCGGATAAATGAACATGACATGACATGACATACAAAGCGAAAGGGGGTTATTTTGGGAATTAATCTTGAAAAATTTATGAGTGAATTAAAAAGATTTTTAGTGTGGTATATTCTCTTAAAATATTTGTACTAGACATCAAGATACTTTACTATAAATTAGAATCTGCTCTAATGGGTTAGAAAAATCAAAGTGTTCAAATGTTTTCATCAGATTTATGAAAGGGAGGATTAGAATTATATTAGTGAAATCTAATTATAGATTTAGATAAAAGTTAGATAAAAGACTAAATTGCTAAAATATGTAAGTCAGAAACCTAATACACACTTACAAGAGTATAAAGTCTGTGAAGTTCATTTCTTGAAATCTTTTTAAAAATACACTATATTGCCAAAAGTATTCGCTCGCCCATCCAAATAATCAGAATCAAGTGTTCCAATCACTTCCTTGGCCACAGGTGTATAAAATCAAGTACCTAGGCATGCAGACTGTTTTTACAAACATTTGTGAAAGAATGGGTCGCTCTCAGGAGTTCAGTGAATTCCAGCGTGGAACTGTGATAGGATGCCACCTGTGCAACAAATCCAGTCGTGAAATTTCCTCGCTCCTAAATATTCCACAGTCAACTGTATTATGAGAACATGGAAGTGTTTGGGAATGACAGCAACTCAGCCACAAAGTGGTAGGCCACGTAAGCTGATGGAGCGGGGTCAGCGGATACTGAGGAGCATAGTGCGAAGAGGTCACCAACTTTCTGCAGAGTCAATCACTACAGACCTCCAAACGTCATGTGGCCTTCAGATTACCTCAAGGACAGTGCGCAGAGAGCTTCATGGAATGGGTTTCCATGGCCGAGCAGCTGCATCCAAGCCATACATCACCACATGCAATGCAAAGTGTCGGATGCAGTGGTGTAAAGCACACTGCCACTGGACTCTAGAGCAGTGGAGACACATTCTCTGGAGTGAAGAATCGTGCTTCTCCATCTGGCAATCTGATGGACGAGTCTGGGTTTGGCGGGTGCCAGGAGAAGGGTACTTGTCGGACTGCATTGTGCCAAGTGTAAAGTTTGTTGGAGGGGAAATTATGGTATGGTGTTGTGGCCCAGCAGGATCAGGTTGAGCTGCTGATGGACTCGGATAGCGTGGGACCATATGAGTCTGCCAGGGAAGATGTAGACAACTCTGGGCAGGGTTCAGACTCAGAGCAAGGACCAGAGAAGCTGGTTGGCCACCAGGAGGTGCCTGAGGCTGGAACAGTGGGGACGACTCAAGGCAGTTTGTTCCTGATGCCAGACAAAGAAGGGCAGAGCAGCAGCTGCGGAGGCAGACTCAGAGACGATAATTAAGCCCAGGTGGTTGTGGCTTGGGCCCTCCCAAGAGAGTATATAAGTAAGAAGTGGGGAGGAGTCATTTGCAAGACACAACCATTTGAAACTGTAGTGGAATACTCTGTCGTGTATCTGTGCCTGTTGGATTTTCAACTAGTCTTGCATGTGAGTTGTGTCTTCAGCCAAGGGGTTGATAATGCCATGATTAAAGAGTGGCAAACAGCCAAGCCTGTGTCTGGGTGATTTGCAGGTCGGAGGGTGGGGGGGGTCAGAACAGTGTGGTGTGGTTTTTCAGGAGCTGGGCTTGGCCCCTTAGTTCCAGTTAAAGGAACTCTGAATGCTTCAGCATACCAAGACATTTTGGACAATTCCATGCTCCCAACTTTGTGGGAACAGTTTGGAGCTGGCCCCTTCCTCTTCCAACATGACTATGCACCAGCACACAAAGCAAGGTCCATAAAGACATGGATGACAGAGTCTGGTGTGGATGAACTTGACTGGCCTGCACAGAGTCCTGACCTCAACCCGACAGAACACCTTTGGGATGAATTAGAGCGGAGACTGAGAGCCAGGCCTTCTCGTCCAACATCAGTGTGTGACCTCACAAATGCGCTTCTGGAAGAATGGTCAAAAATTCCCATAAACACACTCCTAAACCTTGTGGACAGCCTTCCCAGAAGAGTTGAAGCTGTTATAGCTGCAAAGGGTGGACCGACGTCATGTTGAATCCTATGGATTAGGAATGGGATGTCACTTACAGTAAGTTCATATGCAAGTAAAGGCAGGTAAGCGAATACTTTTGGCAACCTAGTGTACCTTCTAGGTTATATCCAATTATGTCTGTCTGCCAAGAGAATGGACACCCCATTCATCTTGTTGAAATGTCAAGTACAATTTGGATTCCATATTTTTTCCATGATGCTCAAACTAACAACTTCATAAATTGCTCTTCCGCATTAATACTTCCCTCAATTATACTGCAGCCATGAATAAAACATTTGATTGTTCCTGTACAAAATGAACAGCAGCTCTACATTTCAATGCATTTTAAAAAATATTTCCAAATATATTGTCTTATTGGGATTTCTGTATACCATTGCCATCATTTGGGCATCTCCAAAATAAATTTAACTCATGGAAAGAAGCAAAGAAGCAGTCATTTTTATAACTTAGCCTATTACATTACAAAGCTACAGGGTTTTCCCCAGTACTGCTCAGCAGCAGGAGTTAATAATTCTTCACTACAATACTAATTAATGTAAAATATATATTATGTTACAATTCTATGGCATGATACAGAATATAGCAGACTGTCTCAATTTAATAGATAAACCCATTTAATTCCTGTTGATTGTAGTTTAATAGCAAAAGTAATAAATAAAATTCAATAAAACTGGGTATGCAAATTGCTGATCAGAAGGACTGCTTTAACTACAGAACACTTAGCATTTATTGTACATAAATGCTAGGAGAAAAACTGAATATTGAAATGCACTGTAATCGTACCATTCAGATCAAAATGAGAGTGCATCTGTCTGGTCATTTTAATGTGGATAGCTGAATTTGGAAAGCAGGCCTTTCATATTTAAATTGATTTGTCCAGGATCTTTTCAGATGATTAATAACTAGAGAGTGCACAATTAACCATGGTATTCCAGACTCAAGAAACTGATTGGCATCTTCAGTTTTTCCTTTCATTTTTGGGTATTCTTCAGCCTCTTCTACTCTTTTCCTCCAGATGTATTTTGACAGTCGCTCTTATTTTCCATTCAACACATATGGAAAGTAACAGATAGGTTGCATAAACAACGTTACTCTTTTTTTCCTGATGATACATCTGTTTTGCCTATAAAAAGAACATTCATTTGAGGTTTCCCTTCTTTTCCTCACTGAATTCCAAATCAGCATCATTCATTTCCGTGTTTTATTTTTTTGTTTGTTTGTTGAAGTCAATGGCTGATTAAGTGAGAGTGTACAAGAAAATTAAAAATAATGAAACACATCTCAGGATGTGTTTTATTTTATTTTAACTTACTAATGAAACATAATGATCCAAACTTTGGACAAGACCAAAGATTCCTGGAGTACCATCAGAATGAGAGCCCCCACTAATTTCTGGGCTATGTTATTCTATATGGTAGAGACTGTGATAGACAAGACACATTTTAGGGAACCAATAGATGGTATTATTTAATCAATGGGATTTGAACAGGAGTGGGTTCCAGCTTCTGTTACTGCTGATTCACTCAGGGATGTGCTTGTGTTGAACCCCGCTACTTCCTCTAGGTAGATCAGACCATCAAGGAAGATTTAAATTATTTTTTATTGAGGCTGACTATTATAACAGAACTTTGGAAGTCTTGTTGTGCTGTACTTCTTCTCCTTTATAGTCCAGTGAATCAGGATGAAGTCTGCTTGAACCGTTTCTGATTATTATCTCTTTTATGTTTTAATCCCTTTTCTCTAGGTAATGGTTTCCACACTGTTCTGTCAAGGTAATATTACTTACATATCATAGACTGACCTAACATTCAAGAGATGCAGCCAAAGGCTAGCCCCCAAAGAACCTAAGAAAATGAGAGTTAGACAATGGTGCCAATGGTGGGATTCACATTTTTTTACTACCAGTTCTGTGGGTGTGGCTTTGTGAGCGTGGCATGGCTTTAAGGGCATGGCAGGGGAGGGATACTGCAAAATCTCTATTCCTTCCCCACCCCACTAACCTGCTTTCCAGCTCCATTCTCCTGTTTTCAGAGCAACAAAAGATCAGCTGGGAGGCTGCGAGGCAGCAGGGGCGGGGCCAGCCTATTTGCCCATTCTCCGAACTACTCAAAATTTCCACTACCGGTTCTACCGTAACCTGTCAGAATTGGCTGAATACCACCTCTGAATGGCACCACTCTCAAACAGGAGACCCATTGTCAAGAAATGTGGACCACCCTTAGGTTACTAACATACCTACTCCTGATGACATAGAATTTACTCTACTCTGCTGTGAGTCTTTGCCTGGTCAAGCTGAACTCTTCTTGTTATTTTTTTTCACATTTTCCCAAGGAAATTGTGCATTGCCTCTCTGTACTGCAAGAGATAATTTATGATATAATAAGCTTGTAGCTTCCCCTTTTGCAATTAAATAGGTTTTTTTTAATTTTCTGGCTAACAATGCAATTAACCCTTCACATTCCCTGATCACATAGCTAGCTTCTCATTCTC
Source organism: Thamnophis sirtalis (assembly GCF_051295495.1). Classification (NCBI taxonomy): domain Eukaryota; kingdom Metazoa; phylum Chordata; class Lepidosauria; order Squamata; family Natricidae; genus Thamnophis; species Thamnophis sirtalis. The sequence continues at coordinate 54,049,475 of NW_028261385.1, forward strand.
ATTGACTGATCTCCTACACTCATTGTGGGGAGCCGGAATTTCTCACCATTCCCACACATATGTTTTGATGACATAAATAACTAAGTGACAACTTTGTGTTTGAACATTCCAATACAGATGGAGGGCAAAGCCTAGGGTTATAAATGTATGTACTGAAAAACCCATAAGCATGAACATAAGCCATGACTTCTACCTTTGTTCTTCACAGCAGATTGAAAGGAAGCTCTCCTATGTAAGCATGCAAAATTTGTCACTATAACTCTGCTTATTGCATTTATTTTTTCTTCTTTTGTCCATGCCTTCTTCAGAATCTGAACTGTACTGAGGTGGCATCACTTGCCTGTATTTGTTTCAATATTCCATGATCAAACCTCTATTGATGTAAGCAATTTAAGTATCAAAATCATCTGAAAAGAGGATGTGAGAATCTGTATGCAATTTAATTCTGAAACTCTGTAGTAGCAAGATTCACTATGGATGTGTGCTTTGGATTTTGAAGGTAACTACATGCAATGCAAATGATTCAAGCGTCAAGCTGGGGATATTGGGAAAACATCAAAGCACTTGCATGTTTCATTTCCGAGTGGGGCATGGGGAAGAAAGAGTACAGTATTACATCTTTCAGAAATATTGGCTTTAATCCAACAAATTTTCAACCTATCGTTTTATTGCTATCATTAAACATTTTTAACTGCATGTATTTTAAGGGAGAAATAGCAAGATGAAAAAAATGGAACACAGCAATTTACAAATTATCCAGCAAAGTACCTATACAGACATTTTGCAGGACCAAGGCAGAATGTTCTACTCCAATTTAGAAAGCATTTTTTGTTTTTTTGTTTTTTAAAATGGAAAAATGTTTAAAGTGAGGTTTTAAAAAAAAATTAAGAATGAAAGAATCCACTTTATGTCACTTTTCTAGGTAGACAAGTAAGGATTTTAAGAGTCTATATTGCAAGTTCATATACCTTTACTAAGACATAAGAATGGATAAAAGTAAAAGGTGTGAATTTGAGAATCATGGAACAATCAGAAAACCATGTTTTCTAAAGAGGAGTATGATCATTCTATGTAGCTATTTTCTCTCTCCATCAGATGAACTTGCCTAACTAATTCTAGAGATTGAGACAAACAGCAGCAGCACAAACATATTCCATGTTTGTCTATGACAACTCACCCTATCCATCCGTCTCTGGCTGACTCACCCCAGCCTACTTGCCATGGGACAACTCAACATGGGATACATCAAAAGAGGAACAAGAGAATTGCAGCAGGTCTTGTCTTCCTTTAGCTTTGAGATTTCTCAAGTTAGAATTCCTAGAGGCTGGCCTGAGCCAGAACATGGAGTCCAGGAGGCCCATCAACCAAGCTGTGGAGCAACCAGCATACCTGAGCAGCAGATCCAGGATTGAGGGATGGGGCATCTGCAAGAGGAGGCTTGCTGCCGCTGCTTCTTCCTGGCGTTCCTGCTGTGAGGGCCAGTCACTCTGATGATATTCAGATACCTCTAATGTGCAGGGGGGGAGGGGAAGTGGTGGGCTTGGGGATCTTTGGTGGCTTTGTTTTAAAAGGGTTCACAGATTCCCCTGGAGTGACTTACTTAGCCAGAAAGAATTCCTAATTGATCGAGTGACATTCTTCTTCCCAGTCAATGAAGAATTCCTTGCAGATTACTGGGATCAGCCTGTTTGCTCCCACTTTCCCGCAAGGCGCCAAATCCAGAAAAAAATGGGCTGACAGTAACAATTATCAGGGTTCCATGTAACCCCCAATGAAAGAAGACTCTGAGGCTTGAGTTTTCTCAAAGTTCCATTTTATTAGAGATGTCATATTGGCACATCTGGGAAAACCTGAATCTGAAAGTTTCCAGGTTTTCCCCACCCAAATGAAAGTTCAAGTCCTTGCATGGCACGCACATGTCCATCATATGATCCAATCAGGCACCATCCAAAACTGAAGATGTCTCCCAGTTACATAATCACAGCTGCAGAGCAAGATGTCCTTGACTCTCTGAGAAAGGAATGTTACTTTGACTATATATCATCCATACTCCATATAATACCCCTTCCCATTTTCCCACAGTAGAAATTGTGGCAAGCCTTAAGGCCCAATGTAAAAGATGGCTTTCAGGTCTAAGAGCAATCTTTGGGGCGAGCACCAGTGTGTCTGCTCTTTTTCTCCCCCATGCCCCCCCTTCCCTTTTCATTCTCAGCTTCAAACCCGTTCTTTCCCTTTCCATTGTAGCCACTGCAAGTTACCAGCGGTGACTTGGCCAGGGCAAGATGACCAGGGAGAGTTATCCCATTCTGCCTCCAAGCAGTGTGATAAGCGGGATGCTAAACAATGCTAAAACTGCAAGAGTGCTAAAACTGATTGCATCACTCATTTCATGCCTTTCAGTTTTGTCTATTAACAGAAGAAAAGCTGTAACAATGTTTGTAAATCTGCAAAGGCAAAAAGCATTGGAACATTAATTTGATTCAAGACTTCAAACTGATAGTCAATGATTCGATAGAGTAATTTAATTTCATCTTCTTTGAGCTAAGCCACCCCTCAAAGCTTCACATAAGTGCATTGTAATGATGGATTGTGTTTATATTATTTATCCATTCCCAAATTCTAAAAAAAAATATGACCACTAACCCATCATACTATTATATAGTTTATCCATTATTTTTCTCTTTCTCTTTATTATCATTATTTGCTGAATTTACCCTTGATTATTCTTTAGAAAGATGTAAGCACTAGTACATTCATGCCCTAAAGAAAATATAGCACCTTTACATCAACATAACTTTCCAATAACTTTTCAGTCCATTAGGCAGAGACAGATATTTCTCATCTGGTGCTAGATTAGAGAGCTTACCTACTGCAGTCAGAATGAAATGTATGAACTGAAATAATGTGGAAATGTCTTTAAAAAGATGTAGGAAAAAATAAACCTAATCTCTCCATTCTCTGTCCTCTATTCCCCACTCATACACAGGATCCCATGGATTCTCTGGAGAAGATTCATACAATCAGGTGGAATCATTTATGTCATTGACTTCCACTCCTGTTTAATGTAAGGAGTCAAATTGACCCATGCTTGCAAGGTAACTATCCAGCGTAGTTGGAACCCTTCAGGTGAAAGAATGAGTAGGTAATAGTTTTACCATTGAACTGTTCTTCCTATGGAGAAGTTTTCCACTGCCTTTAGCAAGATGATTTTCACAGGGACTTCCTCAAGATTATTTCATTCCTGATCACTCTCCACTGCTGTTTTATTTTACAACAGATGTGAAATACATTTATGCATTAACAGCCTGATCCATTCAGTTTTATTGATGGATAGATGTGCAGCTGAATTTGGCTCAAGAAACACAGGCGTCTATGTTTTAAAATGTTTATTTTATAAAGTTTATTATGTTTTTCCTGCATTACCCCTACATACCCCTCTTCTCTACCCTTTGTCTTCTAACTGCTTTTGCTTCCAATCTTTTCACCAGCTTTGCTTGTTTTGATTCTGGCTGACACCTCATATTTCTGCTTTCTTCCCTGGGCAACCTGAATGCACAAAGCTTGGCAAACAAAAGAAGAGCAAAACAGACATATTAGGTTAGGACTGTGAGTATGGCAGGAAAGTAACTTCCAACCTGATGGAAGGGTCTCAAGTTCCTTAAACTGGCCGTGATCAGAGCCTCTAATTACTTCAGCAGCTGCTGAGACTTTAGATTACATGGCCTATTTAATATTTTTCCCCAGGAATATTATCCACAAAAGGCATTCATCCACAAATAAAATCCTGATTAAATTCTATAAAGGTTTAGATCAGGCTGTCAAACTCGTAGCCCACGGACTGGATGTGCTAGCCATGCCCGGTTTAGCAAAGGGGAAAAAAGTCACAATACATCACAAGATGACACCATGACAATGCACTTTTGACATCCCTGGTTTAGATTGACATTCAGTTTTCCTATAGTTCACTTTGGCTTCACCTTTTACCCACAGAGTTTGTTTTATTTGCATTAAGAAAATGATGGCTTAAAAAATAATAATTGGTGAATGCTCATGATTTGTTACAGGGGAAAAACACTAAATAGATTTTGACAGTCAATATGTCCTAATCATGGTGGAAGTATTAAAATCTTTGAAGTAATTTTTGGAATATTTTTCCACTAGGGTATGATGCAATATGCAGCTATTCTGGTTCATAATAACCCCCTTGGAGCAAAAGCTAATAGAAAAAGCTCTTGAGAAATATTTTTGAAGGTCAACATATTTTGTTTCATGAATATGCTATTATACTCAGAAATTACAAGACAGTAAACTACTATGCTGTACTACAGTCTATGAATTTGATGCAACTGTTTCTATTTATTTTCAATGTTTTCTAAAATGGAATCTATTACAACTGTCCAAAAAGTGTAATTCCTTTTAAAAAATAAATTATTTCTTTGTATAAATATTCCCAGTAGTTTTTTTTTATTTGTAGATAATTCAACTTTCTTTCTCATATCAGCTTTTTGTTTTCATATTTATAGCTTTCATTATTTTTCTGTTTATGCTTTCTATAGTCTTTATGTCCAAGGGTTTTTAAAGAATTAGAAAAGGAAAATATAACTATGCTCTTTTCAAATTCACGTAGAAAATTGAAACTAAGGCGGCATATTTTCTGAACTAATTTAGGATAAAAATATATCCTTTTGCATATCATTGATCTTCAGTATTTCTCAACTCATTACTTATGATTTTGGTGTTAGCATCATCATTTTATTCTATAGATCAGTGATGGCTAACTTTTTCCCATTGTGTGCCAAAAGTGGGGGGGGAGCATTGGGGGGGTCATGTGTGGGCATTCCCATACCCATAATGCTATGTGTGCAAACCCACGCACATGCGCACACACCTCCCCATGCTTTTGGTGTGTGATGGACCCATTTTTCGCTCTCCCCAGCCTCCAGAGGCTTTCAAAGAGCCCACGGAAGGCGAAAACAGCCTCACCTGCCCTCCTGAGGGCCATCCGCAGGCTTCAGGAGGCTTTCTTGAAGCCTTTGGAGGGCAAGTTTGTGAATGGACTTCCAATTTGCTCGTAGGACTGTTTTTCACTTTCTGGAGCCTTCAGGAGGCTTCTGTAAAGGCTCCTGAAGGCTTCACAGACACCTCCAGAGAGCAAAAAACAGCTGAAAAAGAAGACCAAAATCAGCTGGCCAGTGCGTGCATACGCACTGGAGCTGACAGGGCAACACCTTGTGTGCCCTAACAAATGGCTCCGTGTGCCACCTGTGGCATGCGTGCCATAGGTTCGCCATTATGGCTATAGACCAACTTATAGCACTATTCCATTTTTTCACTTAGGACTGATTGCTTTCTCTGTTTGCGTGGTCATTTATTTGTTTTATTCATCTGTCATATAAATTTGCAACACAATTGTTTGGTGAAAATTACTTAGGTAAGCTAATATGGCTTTATTTTATCTTGATCAGTAAAGGTTGGGTTGAAACAGACAATTCATCTAAAGCCATCTTTTAAATCAGAACACTGTGCAGAAATTTCAGTTAAAAGATCTCCTGTCCTATTTACCATTAATACTCCATTCATGTCAATTAAACTGTTATCTGAAAGTATAATCTGGAAATAAGAGTTAACTAAATACCCTATTGGCAAATAATTTCAGAGACATTATCTAAACAGACAAACATGATGACCTAAATTTTTTGGGCAGCCAAAAAAAGCAGTTGGAACAGGAGCAATTTCTGACTTTCTGCCATTTTCTGTATTAAGTTTTCTTGTGGGAATCTGTTGATGAGCATCATAAATCTTTTTCCTTTTCCCTTTCCCCGTCACCTTCCCTTTCCCTTTCCTTTTCCTTTCCCACAGGCTGCTGCTGGATGTGGGAGAAAATAAGGGATTGCAAGATTGGCTGGTAAACTGCCACAGAACATTGGAAATGAAAATCACATGACTGTAGCAATAGCCCAGCAGTATGGCAGCAACCAGCACCAATAAAGCAGTCATAACTTCCTCAAATGTCATTCCCTTGGGAATCATGAGTTCTAGATTTTGGATACATCTGTAGGTTAACCCACTTGAGTTACCTTGATTGAAAAATTGTTGTCCTATGATACACCATTTCATTCATTTAAAGGTGAGGTCAAGACATTTTGTAGTATACAGATACAATTTATTTTCAAGTCATCTGTACATATACTTAATTGAACTGTAAACATATTGATATTTACAGATTTAGAATTAAATTACTTTTATTCAAATCATCTTAATTGTCTCCTTAAATGCCGCAATGATGAACTAGCAGATAAATTTGACCTTCACATAGTAGCTTTTATCCAATATGGTGAAGAGAATAATAAAGAATCAAGGATACACAGCTTTGAACAAGATAATAGAAGATTCCAAGCTGACTATTGAAGGTCTGATATTCAGAAATAATGTATTGTCATTTCATTCCATATCTTTATTACATACTATTGCATACTTTTGATGAACGTAACTGTACCCTTTCTTACACAGCTACTGAATAATAATCATAGAAATAGAATAGTATGTTCCGTAAGAACTGTCATAACTGATACATTTTAACACATATAAATCAGCACTGAGTCCCAATTCTCAATAAACAAAAGACAACTTTTGAAATAATGATATTTCCAATTCATGTGCAATTTGATTCAGAAGTATGCATGGAATAGATTGAAATGAATGTTATTTACCGTACTTACTAAATACAAGAACAGATCTAACAGTGGTTCTTTTAGTATCTTGAAATTTAACAAATTTAAGGAGTTTTTCATATTCAGTAATGTTCAGTAAAACTTTCAACTGCATGGAGATTTATGTAGTTACATCCCTGATTACTGGAAGGAAAAACAATGTGAGTAAAGAAATTCAAATGTAGAAGACTTAGATAATGAAAAGTTTCATTTTAACAGTTACCATTTTTTAAAGAAATTATTTACTATCTCCACAATTTTCCTTCATTTATGAACTTTTAATCAGATTTTAAAAATCCACTGTCCCTGTTAGACATAGTTGAAGATATTGGTATAGTATAGTTCACTTGATATCACTCTCTTTCTCTTTATTAAAAGATGCTTTGTTAGGGTTGATCGCTTTTTATTGGTTTATTGAAGTATGAAATACAAAGAAAAATGAAAAAAATAGAAGTGAGGGAAGAAAAGGGGAAAAAATAGGGTAAAAGGAAAAAGAAAAAAAACCATTGACTTCCAACTCCTTTTAGCATAGTAGAGTAAGGGAATAACATGCAACCTCATTTTTTTCCTTTTGCATAATAAGATATATCATACATATTTCTGTCCATTTATTATTTAGACCAGAACTCTAAATTCTCCACCCACCCAATTCAGTGAGGCATTTGAACTAGACCTGACATTAGTACAGCAAAATGGCATTGGGAAGCAGGGTTTCCAATTTTTCTCAGATTTCTAAAGTATAGATGACTCTTTTGTCCCTTTCAGTGAGTTTTTCCACTGCCATAGATGTTACATTAATTATGTTAGCTTCTTGCAAGCAGTTGATGTTCCATGAGACTCTCTCTGTGGGAGAAAAGCCCATGTACATGCATATGTATGATTGTTCCAATTGAACAATGTAACATCAATTGAGTGGCATAATTTGAAGAGAGGAAGAGTAAATTTAGGATGTCAAGGATTATTGGAAGCATCCCCAAGGTGAGCGTGTTGAATTCAACAGTGATCTGAAAGAGTCTTACTCAACCACTGTTACCTGGCAACAGTTGGCTTAATAAATTTGGCTTTCTTGAAGCATTTTTCCTGTGTCTGAATTCAGAAATACTGAGATTTATTTATTTATTTATTTATTGTTTGTTTGTTTAGTTATTTATTTGTGAAAATATTTATATAGCAGCCTACTTGCTCACAGCGACTCAAGCGACTTACAGGGAATAAAAATACAGTAGAAAAGAATTAAAAATAATAAAAAGTGAAAATAATAAAATAATAACTCCATCCACCCACCCACCCCTAGGACAAGGCACACTCATACCAGCTATTTCATGGGTTCCACCCACTCTGAATGTATGTATGTATGTATGTATGTATGTATGTATGTATGTATGTATGTAAGTAAGTTTATATGGCTTGTTCTTCACAACACCGAACGCAACCTATTACCTATGTAGGATTTCACAATAGCCAATTGTTTTTCACTGCCTGCCTGAATTCCTAGGAAAAAATGGGGGGAAAGAATGTCAATACCACTTGTCAGGCCTTAGGCCTACATTCAGCACTTTTAACCATTCTGTTAAGATTAGAAACATAGTTTCCTTTTGCTTCCTGTCCTTGTTCTGAAAAGAGAAAAATATAATCATATAGAGAGTTGAGTTGACATCATCTTGGTTCATCTACCAGTAAGAAACATCATTCTGAAGACACATTGATTTCCAGTAATGTTCATACTAAGCTGAACATAAAATAAATGTAACCTGTAAAATAATGGCCTTTACATTATAATTTAATTGTGCAACTTTCCATTAGAGTCATATTTTGATAAATACTAATGTAACTCCCCCTTTTTAAAATGCATACTACTACTGCATACAAACATGCAATATGACTGGAAATTTATTTATTTATTAATTTGTTAAATTTATTTGCCACAATCATCTCACCCTGGCGCTACTCTAGGTGGCTTACACTTTGTGTGTCTCTGTGGGGGGTGGGTGGGGTGGGGGTGTTGTGATACCACATGACTTGTATAATTGGGACAAAATCACCAGGCTCCTGCAGACATTCCTGCAATCCAGGAATCTTTGATCCCACTACATTGAACTAACAAATTCAGAACTCTTTAGTAGTCATGGAACTAGAGCCGAGGTGGCGCAGTGGGTAGAGTGCAGTACTGCAGGCCACTTCAGCTGACTGCTAGTTCAGCAGTTCAGCGGTTCAAATCTCACTGGCTCAGGGTTGACTCAGCCTTCCATCCTTCCGAGGTGGGTAAAATGAGGACCCGGATTGTTGTTGGGGGTGATATGCTGACTCTGTAAACCACTTAGAGAGGGCTGAAAGCCCTATGAAGCGGTATATAAGTCTAACTGCTATTGCTATTGCTATTGCTGCTATTGCATAATTTTCATTACTGATTGAGAACTAAAGCTTCTCTTTTCGACATAGAGGTAGAAATGGAAGCAATAAATCTTACAGGATCGGATAATAATTGTTATTTATGATAATGTTTAATTGGGTGCAATGGACGGAAATTTGTAATACTTGAATTGCTATTTTTGCAGTACAAATAGTAGTTGCTATTTCTAGTGATACTTAATTGGTTTTTTTAAAAGAACAAAAACGAATGACTTAATGGTGAATTGGACGTTGATTATTTGATTATGGGATCAGAGTGAACTTGTTTAAATGGAGGTGAAGATATATTTAAATTGTTATTTCTGATAACCTTTACTGGATTGTTGCTGACTAATAAGGGGAGATGAAAATTTAGAGTGTCTTCTGGAAAATAAGGGGAGGCATGGAATGAAGAATAATTTGGTTGTATTTTAAGAGATAATGATAAGTTGCTATGTTGAGTATGGGAAAAAAAGGGGGGGATTTCTTCTTTTCTGCTTTGTCCCTTCCTTCCTTCTTTTCTTTTCTTTTTGTTCTGCACTTTTTCTTCTTTATTTTTTTTTAATTTCAAAAAATAAAAAGAAACATATTTTTATATTATGTTGCTACATTGGTTTTACTTGTTTGATATAATCCTTAATAAAATTATTGAAAAATATATACTGTATAACCAAGTTGCCAAGTCTTGCAAAGAGCCAATTAGGTATTTAATACCCTAGTTTAGTCAATGTCAAAGCTATTACTTTTACAAGAGTTGTAGTGATTGACAGTTCATTTGGAGAAAGCAATTACTTCAGTTTTATTGTAATTGATGATGAGTTGCTCCTCTCTGAAGTAATAGATGAGAGAACAAAGACCCCATTTCAGGCCCACTTGTGTTACTAATGGGAAGTTTGATACTTCATTGGCATATATATTTTAAAAAATTGATCTGTTGCTCAACAATTTGGGAAGGGGGAATGAAGCTCAAATATTGTCAGAGGTTGCCCTAATAAATTAATGTACAAATTAAATGGGAAGAATGCCAACATACAAACTTGCTTTGAAGACATGAACTGAAGGTAAGAGGTATCCTGGCAATCACAATAGGTCTGCTTTGTTTATTTTTTTCCTCATGACCAAAGGAAATGTTCCTATGCAAAGATAGGGTGCAGCTGGCGGATATTACTGAGACCTTTTCTACTATGTATCTGAATTCCTAATTTTTTCCTGAGTCCTTTCAATATTATCTCACATTCATACTGGATGTGGAGCCCCTCATTCAATTTCAATCCTTTTGCAACATTCAGCTAAATGTCATTTCTTAAACTGTCTTTTTCACCGACTGATTTCCCTAACTCTTCTTTGTTCAGCCTACTTCTCAACTTCTAGTTTCCTTTCCAGCAATGAAAGATTCCCTAAAAACAGCTTTCCTTGTTATGTATTGATGGTGAAGAGAATGTTGATTCTGACATGGCTGAGAAAATAACTGGAGAAAACCTTTTTAGAATAATTTTCTTACTAAATTACATGCAGGCAACTACATTCTTTGCTTCAACAACCCGTGTGTGTGTGTGTGTGTGTGTGTGTGTGTGTGTGTGTGTGTGTATTTAATAGAGAATGATGAGGTGATATATATCACCTCATCATTGTCTATTAAATGACAAAACTGGAAAGCATCGCAAAGATATCATAAATATATCTCAGTGATACATTTGATTTCCATTCACAGCTACACTTGAAAAGCCTTGGGAGAAATGGGAAGAACTATTTATTGAAAATTTAACTCACTATATTCAACTTTGAGCAGAATAAACTCGGTTGGACGTGCACCGCGCTCTGCGGAGCTACCTCCAGCGGACCGAGGGGTCCGTAGGTCGGAGGCCTTGTTTGTTTCATTCTAGCCGGGGTTAGGTTCTAGGGTGTCCTCAGCCATCATTGGCCGTTGGCTGCGTCAGGCCATTGCGGAGGCCTATGGGACAGCTGGTCGTCCGGCCCCATCGGGTGTCCCGGCCCATTCTACTAGGAGTGCCGCGACCACGGCGGCGTGGGCCACAAGGGCCCCATTTGAAGAAATTTGTCGTGTGGCCACTTGGGCTTCTCCGACGCCTTTAATCCGACATTATCGTCTGGCTGCCTTTGCTTCAGCGGACGCATCCTTTGGTTGGAGGCTCTTGCAGAGCATGGTGGCTGATGCTCCCCTTAGGCCTTAGTGGTTTTCTTGTTCTCCCTCCCTGGGACTAAAGCTTGGGTATGTCCCTTCCTCTGGAAAAAGAACGTTGGTCTTACCTGAACGTGTCTTTTGAGAGGAAGGGAGGGACTGGTGACGACCCGCCCTGAGGTTTCCTTGTTGGGGCCAAGGGGAGGACCGGGTGGTTCCTGGTGAGGGGAGGTTGTTGTTGTTGTTTTGTTGTTTCAGTTCTACCGTTCGCCTTCGAGGAAACTGGTCCAGGATTGGAAGGCACCAGTATTTAGGAGTTTGCTCTTAGTCTTTGGACCAATCAGGCTTTGAGAATACCCACACGTGACCACTCCCTCCCTTCCTCTGGAAAATGAGAGAAAGATAGGGAAAGATAGAGAAAGAAAGAAAGAAAGAAAGAAAGAAGAAAATAAAGAGGAGGAAGGGAGAGAAGGAGGGAGGGAGGAAAGAAGGAAGGAAGGAAGGAAGGAAGGAAGGAAGGAAGGAAGGAAGGAAGGAAGGAAGGAAGGATGGATTTCTGGAAGAGAAACAATCAATGTTATTTGGGCTACCAATAATTAAAACCATTTGCTGGATTTGGCCTTTGTGACTCAGGACAGTAATTATAAAAACTACCGTAAGTTACTTTGGTCAAGAGACTTTGATTGAAGTGTAGTCAGTGCCAGCTTCAACCATTTGCACCCCCCTCAGTATTGTGACAATATGGTAGCTATCTCTCTGTAATGGTGATGTAACTGGTGTAATGTCACTTCTCCATACTTCAGTGACACTGCTCTGCCAGACTTCCCTTCCTTAATTGATGAGATGCAACTGGTCATGGTGTCTGGATGAGATTAATGCTGTTGCATGTGAGCTATCATGAATTCCACAGAGCAGAACTATTCTTCATCTTAATTGGTTTATGCCACATCCTTTTAGGTTTCACACTGATTTCTCCATTAATTGAGAATTAGATATTGAAAGTACCATTTCTATTTATGTTTTCCAATATTTTCCCTAGTAATCATTCACTAAAAGAAATTCCTACCACTTCAACTGCTTCAAAGTCTTAGGGATAATTTTTTAAAGTTTTAAATCTAAAGATGTTGAGATAGCTATTAATAAAAGTTGTGAGGAAGGTTTTTTGAGTTTTATATTATTATTATTATTTTTCCTGGTACACATATATTGTATGTGAGAAAAAAAACCCACACAGTTCAACATTATCTGAGGAAGCAACACCTGCACATTTTAATTGGGGCAAGAAGAGAAGTGAATTGCACACAGAAAATCTCCAAAAGATGTGGGATTAAAAAAATGAAGAAAAAGTTCCTGAGAAAAAACTAATAGAAAAATTTGTATTTAGAAAGATTTCATTGGCTGGCCCATAGTGATACCAAAAGAATGGAAATCAGATTTACCAAGGATCAGAAAATGTAGGATCATAAAGTTATAGTTTCCTTGTTGGTTTTTTTAAATTGACACTTTTTTTGGGGGGGGGGAGTAGCATAAAGCTGAAAAACAGAAAAGTCTCTGTTCTGAAACTTCTGATATCTGGGTGTATAGTTTTAATGACATAAACCTTATCTCAGAAAGGTATATAATGGCAGAAAAGAAAAATTGATCAAAAAATGTTTTAAGATTTCGTAGAAAAAATAGTTTCAGTTTCTTTGCCCATAAATAACTATGAAAATTAATCAGGAGATATAAATTATTAAGAAGTGGATTAGGAAAAGCATAAAAGGAAAATTATTGGAGATCCATTTCAGTTAACCTGAGGAAAAACTCATTTTCCTTCTTATTACTGTGTGGCTCAAATAGTTGCATGGCTCATGTTTTATTTATTTGTACCCTGTCTTTATTATTTCTTTCATAAATAATTCAGGATAGCCAACATACATAATACTCCTTCTTCCTGCTACTTTCTCCACAACAACCATCTTGTGAGGTAGGTTGGGCTGAGAGAGACTGACTGAGCAAGCTCACGCAGCTGCCTTTCATGTGTATGGTGGAATTAGAACTGATAGTCTCCTGGCTTCTGTGGTTTTTAGGTACCTTAACCACTATATCAAACTGGCACACTCTGTGAAACTGGATTGTACTAATGGTCTGATGACATGAATATTTTGTCATCTTATTCAAACTTTATAATCTTCTGAAGCTACGGCAGCATGATTTAACTTGTAGCCAATTTGAGTTTTAATAAAAAGAAAGACAGAATGAGAATGATTTAAAGATAAGTATTGTGCATCTAAAACCCTGGGAGACAGAGTATTCAAATAAAATTTGACAGTTTAGTACAACAATTCTAAATGTATCAAGTAACTATTAATCTAATGGCTTAGCAAAAACCAAATCATACTGAGATATTTTAAGATATAGAACAATTGATCATAACTTTTTTTTTTTACTAAAATACTTTCCACATGTGGAGATGAGTCAAATGAAGCTTTGCATGCCATTTTTTATTAATGCGGAGGCAATGATAGTATACTGTCACATCTAACAGCTAAACTAGAATTTCCTCTAGCAAAACTGATTTTTCTTCAATACAGCTATTATGAAAGTAGTAAAAGGAATGGACAAGTTAGAAGGGTTCATGAGTCCCAAAAACTGTCCACTGGATCCCCACAGGTTTTGAATCTGCTTTTCCCTACCTCTGCATGGCTGCAGGCCTTATGCCTTATCATTACTATTAGTATTTTTCAGAGTATAAAACGCACCTTTTTCCCTTAAAAAAATAAGGGTGAAAATCTGACTGCATCTTATACACTGAATACAGCATTTTTGCCTCCCGAAACACCACCCCCTTTGCAAAATGGAGGTGAATATCCTTTAGGAGGTTTCCAGAGTGCTCCTGGGGGCTGGGGAGGGCAAAAGTGAGCAAAAAATGGACGGTCCATTTTTTTGCTCATTTTTGCCCTCCCCAGTCCCCAGAAGCAACCTACAAGCCTCCTAAAGGCTATGAATGCCCTTTTTTTTTTTTGACAAAAAATGAGTCCATTTTCTGATCATTTTTGGCCCCCCAGCCCCCAGAAACATTCTATAAGGCCCCTAAAGGCTATGCTTGCCCTTTTTGAGAAAAAGCAGGCCTGTTTTCCTGAAAAACAGACCTTTTTTGGGAAGTCTGCAAAATGCCAACACTTTTTTTTTTTAATTTGCCTCTTCAAAATCTTGTTGCGTCTTATGCTCCGGTGCGTCTTATATTCTGAAAAATACAGTAAATCTGTATCCACATAATTGTTACATTATTACACTGCTTACTTTAATGTTAATTTGATCTGTATTTTAACTGCTTGCATTGTTTTGTTTTCAAATATTGTTATCTGCCGTTAATAGAAAAGTGAAGTAACTTTCACTGCTATAGAATTTGTTCCCCTCAAACCTACTATCAACTCTTCCTTTCAAGAGCTGTAAGGGCTTTTCTCCTTCCCACGACTCTACAAATCCAAAAACAACCAAGGCACTTTTTAGCTGTTAACAGAGAAACAGGTCTATTTTACTACTTGTATTACATCTGCAAGCAAATTTAGCAGATACTTAAACGCACAAGAATAACTCTACAACAGTAACTACTGAACTCAATGAGCTGAAAATCCCATATCCAGAGGCTTGTTTAGTGTCTCCCTGACCGAACTCAACAATTTCCTTAAAGGAGCAATTTATTTTCAATCACAGAGTACTACACAGCACAATCAACTTTGCCAGCTATCTACAATGGCTTTAGAAAAAAAAGTGTCTCTTCTGGTGACTTTCGAAGATCTCTTCCTTGCTATCTCCTACAAATCCGGATTGGCTGTTCATCAGCAGCTCTGCTGTCCTGCTCCCTCACCCAGCTATCCCCAGGAAGCTCACCTCAGTCTCATGACCCCAATCTTCTCTTCAGAAGCCACATTCATTCCTTGAGTGGATAAAACTTGGCTACTGAACCATCTCCTTTGAACCCAAGGCTGCAGGCAGGCATACTACTGTGTTATATAAAAGGGAAAAAGCATGTTACACACACCTGTTCTTTCACACACATAAACCACTCTCACATAAACATATACAGTACACATTCCTCTGGATGTGGGAGGGAGCAGGAATAGAAACAATGGAAGAAAAACATGATGACAGGATAAAAGGAAGAGATGATTGCATTAGAAAGAAAAAGAACAAAAATAGAAAGAAACTGAACTGGATGAAGATAAGTCAAAAGGAAGATGTAAGTAGGGAAAGAGAAGAAAGTTCTATTCAGGCATTACAATAAGGTTAAATTTCATAGACAAATAGCCTTTCAACAGAAAGTTCTAATCCGTACGCTGATTTTTTTGGTATCTGGTTTTGCAAGAGCCTTGTCTACAGCAGGGTGTCAAACTTGATTTCATTGAGGGCCACATCAGGGTTATGTTTAAGCTTGGGGTGTGTGAGTGGGCATGGCAGGGGTGGGCGTGGTCAGAGTGGGCATGACCAGCTTGATGTCCTGCAGTCCCCTGCCAGCAAAAATGGAGCTCAGGAGGGCCTCCAGCTGGCAGAATTGCACAAAAAACAGAGCCCGAGGAGAGGGGCCCACAGCCCTCCTGAGCTCCATTTTTGCTGGCAGAGGCACTGTGGACTGGTCCTTCACTGTTCTCAGGGCAGCCCTGCAAGCCACATTTAAGCTTTGACTTTGATAACCCTGGTCTACAATCATTTGCACTTCACTGTTTCACAATTTTGAATGCCATTTTTCTTTGTAATCAGCAGTTTTAAAATACCTGCATTCATTCATTTTGGGGGACATAAACTGTCTTCAAATAAAAATAATGACTGGGTGTTGTATTGTGGTGTCTGTGTATTCGTGTGTAAGTTGGGGGAAAAGAAAGATATAAGAAAACCTCAGTTTTGCTGAACAAATGTGCAAACGGTGATAGGAGGATGGAGAGAGGCTAATTTTTCAATGCAGAGTTCATAACAGTTGCTTGCATTCACAATGCAATACCATCAAACAAGATAGATAAATTTAACCTGTGCTGCTAAAGCAATGTCAGCAAACCTGGAGCATAGATTGACATGGAGGCTGAAGACAAATGGCAAGGGAGAAATGTCATTTTTTATATGTGAATCCATCTGCTTCATTTAGCTAATACAGAGCAGATAGATGAAAAATTGTTAATAAGTCCTTGTATAGTTTGTGCTTTCATGGCAAAAATTGCTTATAGAATGCATAGTGAGCACTTAGATAAGCGGACAATATGAAATTCAGCATTTTCAACAGAAAACCAAAAGCATATTGTTTCCATGCTGATGACCTGCAGGAAAGTACTAAGAAGGAAGAGTTAGGTAGTGCGCAATTTATGATCACAATGGGGACTGGTACTTCCATTTCTAAGCAAGGTGATTGTTAAGTGAGTCATGCCTGATTTTATGACCATTTTGCCATGGTTGTTAAGTGACTCACTGCAATTGTTAAATGAATCAGGTGGCTATTGAGAGTTTCTTAAGGTTGTCTCTCATCCTTGCCAATTAAGAGAAGAAAGGAATTTGGAAAGCTCAATAGCTATTGAGCTACTAAGCTAAGACTTATATACTACTTCACAGTGCTTTACAGCCCTTTCTTTCTTTCTCTGTAGTTTACAGAGTCAACAATCTGGGTCCTCATTTACTGACCTTGGAAAAATGGAGTACTGAGTCAACCTTGAGCTAGTGAGATTCAAACTGCTGGCAGCTGGTGGTCAGCAGAAGTAGCCTGCAAAACTGCATTCTAATCATTGTGCCACACGGCTCAAATCACTCAGCCCAGCCCACCTCACAGGGTTGTTATTGTGGGGAAAACAGGAGAAGGAAGGTGCGTGGGATATGATCATCACCTTGAATTATTTGTAAAAATAATAAAGGTGGGATACAGATAAATAATTAAACGTTAGGGTAAATCTAGACAATGACCAACTGCAGTAAGAGTTAACAGCTTGGGCCTCACATCCCCAAATGATACTATATGCCCTAGAATAAAGTTAACATGGCTAAAAAGCACAAACTCTGTCTAAAACACATAACAAAGAAAGAGAAAAAAATGTTGTCTTGAATCATATCACTTGTCATTCAATTGTCAATTGAATCAATTGTCATTCACAATTATACAAAGGCAGGTCAAATGTGGCCAGCAGCTATTAAAAGTCTTCCTACTCTGAACTACACACTCTATTCTGGGTTCCTTTGCTTTCTCCTTGTAAAAAAAAATCTAACTTGTAGCTTCAGATGTGAATAGTAGCAATAGTTTCATCACAATGGAGGGACCACAATGAAGGGGCCATTCTAGATGGAATCTAGGAATCTAGAAATTTCAACACAATTAATTAGTATCTTTGAAGAACTTTAGTTCTTTTCCATCACACCCACTACAGTCATATTGCCTGCAGTTGTACCACATTGTCTTCTTCCAACAAATCTTTTCCCATTCTTTTTTCTTTTTCTGGCTGACCGTTTTTCTGACAGAATGGTACAATTTTAGAACAAGATGAATACTCTTCCTAAGATTTGTTCCTCCATTGAGATTGTCTATCTTAATGGTAGTAGAAAGCTCTAGGATATTATCATTGTTATGTTTGTGTTGGGGCCTGGCTATAAATCTCCAAACTGCAGTTTTATCTAGGCTGCGAGGCTCACATTTGGCAGACATCTTGCAAAGAACCAACACTGAGTGGTTAGAAGGGGATCTCTTTTTTTTCCAGACTAAATTGAAACTGCATTAAACGCTTACTTGCTTGCTTGCTTTCTGTCAGCAACAGGATGTTGTTCCCTCTTATTATTCCCATCTGTTTGCATCATTTTCCTGCCTTTTGACATTTCAAAAGATTCTTTGCCCTGTATTTTTTCACAGCCTTGAAGGTGAGCAATTGTTGATGTTTGACATAACTGACACAACTGGCCTCAGGACTTCGGCCTCTCATTTTTGCCCCTCATAATTTACTACTATAGCTGAATTTAGGTGTTATTGCAAATGTATTTATTCACAGTGCCAGAGAGAAGCTCAGCTTTGACATTAGGATGTGCAAATGTTGAAGGAGAAAAAGCAGAGAGATGAGACAAGGTTCAACCGTATTCTTAATGTGTAGTGCTTGAAGCTCTGCAGTGACAAATTATCTTGAATGCTTCACAATCTCTTCACTGAAGAACAATATGACTGGGTAGAACAGCAGAAGAGCAAGAAGAACAACAGCAAAACAATAAGAAAATACAATTTTTTCCTCTAAATTTTAAAAGATGACTTAAAGTGTGCACTATTGCAGTTTACCACATAATTGGCACTTTCCAAAACAGTAAGCAAGCAAAAGTAAATTTAGCCTAATTAAGTAAACTTAATTCTTTTCTAAATTAAGATTTGACCTATCTAAATGTAGCAGGCTTATCATTTAAAATCTGCATAAAATGCATATATCAGAAAATTTTTGGGACTCTGCAAGTTTTAGGCATATACTTTTAAGCAGGCTATGTAGAAAATTGAAATTAATGCAAAATGGAGCAAAATTAACACATACATTAAAAAAATGACAAATGTATTTTAACTAGTAGATTCTCTGTTTGTATAATGAAATTTCAGGTACAGTATATGCAGATTCTTCAATGTTATTACATTTTAATAGTTACCTTATTTGTTATTTGGGATTGAAATCCTGTAAAAATTGTTTTTTGCATGTTTGGATAAAGACATTTTAATGGAAAAGACTTAAAACAGAAGAGCTTTAAAAATAGATAAGGAAGAATTCATTTTCATGTGTGTTTTCAGACATGTAAAAAAAATCTATTGTCAAAGTCATTTCCAATTATTTTCCTTAGAAAATGAATTAAGGTAGGATTATCTAGGGAAAACCTGAGTGTTCTTCTGCTAATTAATTTTGAAACACTATTAATGTTGATAACCAGAGCTCATTATATCCAGTTGCAGGCAGGAATTTGCTGATTGCAGATTGTTAAAATCTCCAGATTATGGAGCAAAACAAAAGACATAAATTTACTTACTGTTAATTAGCACCCATGAATCGTGATTGCTTTGCCGTGCTTTTAAAACTTCACCATAGAGTTAAATATGAAATCTTAAGAAAAAATGAATGCCTTATAAATCAGAATTATTATCTAAGTGAATAACTGCAATGGGTGATATTAAATACATAATATTAAATGACAAATATTTCGTTGCAAAGCTAACAGGAGTACTACTCCTAGTTCCTGTAGTTTACATTTTTTCTCTGGAAAGCCATTCCTACTCCCACACCATTCAAAAGAACAAAACAAGGAAGTCCAGTTGCCTCCTGAAAAAAGCACTTTTGGGACAACCATGACTGAGGATCTTTACAGACTTTTAGCTACACAGTTTGGGTCTTTGCCATTGGAATTTATAGGTCTTCTTCAATCAGTACTTGGAGTAATGGATCATCTACCTTTCCCTTTTCATATCTCACCTTCTTGTAATAGATTTTCTCTGCATTCAATACATGGGTGATCATTAGGACATCTAAAAATGGTCATAATTGTTATAACCTGAGGAATTGTGATATTCAAATAGGACTATTTCTTGGTCTTTAAAAGGCATTTCTTTTCAGCTTTACTGTACGTCTTTACATTTTCTGACTAAGAGATAGGTCGTAAGTTTGAAAAATGGTCATAAGTCACTATTTTCAGTGCTGTAGTAACTTTGAAGGGTCACCAAATGAACTGTTGTAAGTCAAGGACTACCTCTAGAGTGTGTGTGTGTGTGTGTGTGTGTGTGTGTGTGTGTGTGTTCCAATTTAAATCACAATACAGTGTATCTGAAAGGATTATAGATTGCTAATAGCAAATTCCTCAATGCAATTAGAAGCTTAAATATACTCTGGTTTCTCCATAAGTAAATAGATGATGGGGATATCCCTAGCAGGATGTGGCCACTCATTCTTCAGGTTCATTAGGAATCAATAGTAAGCAATTCAAAAATTGAATTTTACAGCTTCCTGTAAAACAAATGGTTTCTTTCCAGAAATAATATTTTAACAAACTGTGAATGGTTTGACATTGGCTTGTGCCATAGTAAAATATATTTTTGCATTTCATTCCTTTTTCTACATGAATGAAGTACAGATACACTCATTGTAGTGGAAGTGAATACAATATTTCTTCTGCATTTAATTCTTTTAAGAAGATAAGCAAATGAGTAATTATTGCTATAAGTAATATGCTTCTCCCTCCCTTCCTCTCCTTCCCTCCCCCCTCTCCCCACCCCTCTCTCTTCCTCTCCCTCTTTCCTTTGAATATTTTCTTTGTGAATAAATTGTAATAACAGCAGGAATGGTTCTATGGTTGTGATATATTGAATGTATTCCATTTGCTAGATGGAACTATTCAGTATGCTGGCTTTTTCTAAATGTCTTGAGTTGCATATTCCTTCTGTTCCCACTTATGAGTAGTAGGTAATGTTCCTATCTAGCAACTTTCCACATAATAGTTGCAAAAATATTGTTGGAATGTGAATAAATTTATTGCTCACACTGCAGTTTCAAAGCTCAAGATCCTTCATAAGAAAGCTTTCCCTTCCCCAATCTAATTTACTGAATTTAAGCATACTTTCATATCTCCTAGCTATGTTTAATGCAGTTTTATTTTTACATTTTAGTACCATATATGTACATCTACTGTAATTCTACTAAACCAAGTTCCCAATTTTCAGTTTTCCAAAACCAATTCAGACTTTTCTATAGGCATTTCTAGATGAGGAGCCTTTCAGTTTACAATGTACCCAAGATTTGATTTTTAAAAATTATTTTCAAGTCGTACTTTGATAGAGGCCTATTGATTTATGCTTGCTCTTTGTGGCTAATAACTGAGTTTAGAGAATTTTTCACCCAGGACAATTCTTTGCCAAAATGCATAACCCCACTCTTCACAAAATTTTGGGATAATAAATTCTTGGTTTTTCTTGGCATGCTTATCTCAAATCTCACCCTCAGATGCCTAATGGCAAGGTACCAGGAATTTAGGGTTTTTTTCCTCCTCTAATGATGACAACCCATTGTTATGATCATATCACAGAAGCTAGGGGTAAAAGTCACCTAATAATCTGTTTTACTGAATGTACAACTAATGAAAATATGCTGAGCACCCAGTAGTGATCTTATGAGTTATCTAAGCATTGTTCATATTATTGCAACATTTTTCTGCAGCTACAAAGATAATTGGCACGAGGATGTATCTTGACTCAGTTTGGAAGCCCCAGTAACAAAATGTTGTGATCAGCACAGGACTTCTAATCAGAATGGCCTTTTGTTTTTTATCTCAAGGTCACTTTTGTTGAATAAGTCATCAAAACAATGTCATCCACACATAGGAGATGATGGTGTGTAATGATGTTGATTGACTAAGAAAAAGAAAATTACAATATATTGGAAAAGGTGGGATTATTGAACAAAGAAAGGGAATAGAAATTAGAAAGGGAAGAATAAATGAAAATGAGAAAAAAATATGATTTCTCTACATACTGTAGTTTATAAATAAGAAGTTAGGGCAGCCAAGAAAAGTCATTGACTAAGACAGTGGTATGGATGCACACAATTGTACATAATACTATAAAAATGGTATTGTTTCAGTTTATCTTTATGGTATGTTTTTATTGTATGCCACACAGAATCTTATTTGTGAGAGTG
Source organism: Thamnophis sirtalis (assembly GCF_051295495.1). Taxonomy (NCBI): domain Eukaryota; kingdom Metazoa; phylum Chordata; class Lepidosauria; order Squamata; family Natricidae; genus Thamnophis; species Thamnophis sirtalis. The sequence continues at coordinate 54,071,362 of NW_028261385.1, forward strand.
GGTTAGATAAATGTGCCGATAATGAATGAATGAATAAACAGAAAAACAAATATAAAACAAATTGGAGAAAAAAATTATGGCTAAGATCCAGATGTGGTATTCAGCAGGTTCTGGCAGTTCTAGAGAACTGGTAGTGGAAATTTTGAGTAGTTCAGAGAACTATTAAATAATACCTCTGACTGGCCCCACCCCATCTATTCTCTGCCTCCCGAGTCCCAGCTGATCGGGAGGGAATGGGGATTTTGCAGGAACCTTCCCCTGGAATTGGGAGGGAATGGAGATTTTACAGTAGCCTTACCCTGCCACACCCACCAAGCCATGCCCACAGACCCAGTAGTAAAAAAAATTGAATCCCACCACTGCTAGGACCCCCCCCCCTCCGCAAAAAACCCCCAGTGCTTCTCAAGGCAATGTTTCTCGGAGGTGTCAGTTGCGTTGTTCTAAGAGCTGTGATAGTGATTCCTATTCAGCCCCTGTCTCAGTAGATCACAGTACTTCAATGACTTTGTCTGAGCTCAGAAACAAAAACTTAGCATTTGTATGGGTCACTGATATTGTTGACTTTTTGACAGAGACATCAAAAATCATCTCAGAAGAAAAAAGAAAATCTCTATATAGTGAAGTCTATGGTTATCCCAGTAATAATCTCTGGCTGTGAGAACTGGAAAGGTTCAATGCTGAAGAATTGGTGCTTTTGAAATGTGGACTGCAAGTAGATCAAATCACTCAATCCTAAAGGAAATCAATTCTGAGGGTTCTTTGGAAGGACAAATACTGAAGCTGAAGCTCAAATACTTTGGCCATCTATTGAAGAGAAAGGACTCATCAGAAAAGACCTTGATTGGGAAAGACTGAAAGCAAAAGGAGAAGGGGTCAGCAGAGGATAAGATTGTTAAATAGCTTCATTGACATAATGTACATTAATTTGGGCAAACCCAGGGAGACAGTGGAGGACAGGGGAACCTGGCAAGCTATGGTTCATGAGGTTATGAAGAGATGGACATTTCTTGGTGATTGAAGAATAACAACATAAATTACTAAAAAAAAAAAATAAGCGCATATCCATTAAGTTATATCTATGAAGACACCAGGTGTCAAGTTAAACACATATGAGGAAGATTTTTTTAAAATTCATCTCCATTTTTATTTTGTATCCTTATTAGTAAATTAATTTAATAAGTTTTCTTAGTCTCTTTTAGACTATTGTGCATTTATTCATTGCATTTCCAGGTTTTAGAATTAATGTTGAAATGCAGGCAACAAATAGTGTCAATCTTCAGTTTAAAAAATGTATCAAACTCATAGAGTGTATTGATCTTAGAGAGAAATAATTTATTTTTATTTATTTTATAACATTTATAGCATGTCTCAGTCCTATGGATTTTATACTTTACTGTTTCATGTTTCTATTTAATAGATAGCATAATGTTTAAGAAAGTAACATGTCATTGCCTAGGCAAGATTTTCTATATTCATCCTTTAAGTGAATCAGCAAATCATTAAAAAATACCCATTAATTAATATAACAAAAGTTTGCTTACTAGTAAAAGATAATTACTGAACTCAGCAGGATTTCTGAATATATATGCATAGATTACATTGTGAAACAATTGAATTAATGCCCAGGATTGTTTCCCAGTTATAGAAGATCCAGCACTGTAAAAATTATATCCTGCTGTGTCATTTATTTTCCAGACTATATGCAAATTCTGATTAGTGACTGATAGCTTAGTAATTCTGTAAATGAAATGTTTTATTTAGGGAAATCTTTATGCACATTTTATAGCTGGTAGAATAAATAAAATGGGAATTGAATGTTCACAGGAAGTAGCTAGATGTCATTTTCAACATGTCATCTCTTAACAAAGGGTTTCATTATGTACAAAATGAGGTTCCATGTTTTCAAAGGAACTCCAATAATGACTAATAAAATTCATTGACTGTATAAAAAGATCTGAGTCTCAGAAGAAAGATGGTTTTGTGATTAAATTTGTATCAGAATATTATCTTCGCAACAACTGGGCAGAATAAAAGGAATGCCAATAAAAGGTTTCTTGTTTCATTGGCAATCTTCTGTAATATATATAGTAGTTCCAAAGCTTTAATGATTTTATATAAAACCACTGAAACTTATTTTAATTACAATGGATTGTAGAAGTTATTATTTTTTGAATTATATGCAATCAGCTTAATACAGGCAAGTCCTCTCTTGTTGAGTGACTGTTCAAAATAATGATTGTGCTGAAAAAGAAGATTCACAACTGGCTAATGACCATCACAGTGTCCCCACAGTCACATGATCACAATTCAGCAACTTAGCAACTAGTATGCATTTATGACAGTGAGAGCACAGATAGAAAATAACTTTTTTTTAAAGTCCATGCTAATAACCTCAAATTGTTGTTAAGGGAGTGGTCATAAAGCACAGACTATCTGTAGTTTGTTCAGTATGGATGGAGCCAGTTAATGGTTGAGGTGCTGGTATAGAAATCAGGGGACTAGGAGTTTCTGTTTTGGGCAGGAACAGAGGTGGGTTCCTACCAGTTCGCACCTATTCGGTAGAATTGGTTCATCAAATCTACCGAATAAGTTAGAAGAGGTTCCACCAGTGGACCTGGAAAGCAGGCCACACCTACAGAAGAGGTTCCAAACATTTTTGAAACCCACCACTGGGCAGGAAGAACTGGCTGGATGACTTTGGGCTACTCAATCTTTCTCAACTCCCCTCCCCTCACAGGGTTGCAGATGGGAAGAAAATAAGAGGACAAGGGGTATTATTTATGTTCATCATACAAAGTAATAAAGGTGAGGTAAAAATAAAATAATCAATCAATCAACTAATCTTAGGAATAGGAAAAAAGAGGTCCAATTTTCCCATTGTAAAATTTAATATAATGTGATCAAAAAGTAGCTTCCTTGTTTTACTGTGCTTGTGACATTACTAAAGTGTAACTGTACAGTATGATTGGTTTCTACCCAAAGGTGCTTTTTCAAGAGGAAACTGGTTTTTCTGGTTTTTCTTTCATTTCAATTCTCATCCAAGAAGGTTCTTCAGCTGTGGCTGGATGGTGGGAAACAGAAGGATTTATACTCCTTGCAGAGTCATTTGCATTCTTTTACACAGTTATTGATGCCACCTGGAGGTTTATCTGTGTCATTAGGGTCACTTGAGTAGTGCAAATGGGTGTGGAGCCTTCTTGGAACTATTGAAAGGACTGTGTTGTAGACTGGAGATTGATGATGTCATATCTTCTCCCTCTGTTGTCATTTTGACATAGATGGCGTCTTTGACCGCTCATTCAAATCAGTGGTCTTTTCTGTCCAAAATGTGGACTTTGCTGTCTTCAAAAAAGTGGCCTTTGTTTTTTCAATGCCGCTCTCTAAAATAATGCAAATGACCATATCATAGTTAGAGGCAAGGAACAAAGAGATCCAGAAATTTAATCTATTGATAGTTTTATTTCACTTGACCACAGCAGAGTAGTATATGGCTATGAATAGCATTGCACAGCTATTGCATGAAGATACTATATCTGGAGTAAAGGTGTATTGTGGGCCACATATCAAGATCCAGAGATGCAGAGCTATGGATTTCATCCTTTGCACCTACCTTGGTACATGCAACAGGGTTAGATGACTTATGGATGATTGATTTTGCAGACTATCAATGATTGGGTTAATACATCCTTGGGACATATGAAACAGTATTCAGTCTATAGCACCAAAAATTTTATTCATTTCCTTGTACTTTTTCAATGCATAAGATTTCTTTTGTAACTATGAGAAATAATTCTTATAACTACTTTAAGCCCACTGGGAAGAAAGCAGCATCTTGTAGAGACATGTGGAACTCCTCCCATTTCATGAAAATATTGAACATAATGATAATGTTTACCTTTCTTTTCTCACTTTATACTGAATTGGAATGCAGGTACGGCCTGAAGCTTGCAATGATGCACTAGAGAGGATGATGGGAATCAACAGAACCATACAATTACAGTTCAATGAAAAATCATCCCTGTCACATAGTATAATATTTTTTTCCAGTTCCATGTGTGTTTAGTATGCCTGATCTTCTCTGATGCTTTTTTATTTTATATATTGCCCTTTGCCACCACTTCCCTGAATATGGTACTATAGTTTTAAATGTTATGCATACAGCAGGCTGCGATCAAATAATAAGGCATGGTGCAGGCTTTCCTGTTGAAAGACAATAGCTCATCCACACTGTCCTGCATGTGAAAAAGCACATCAGAATGTATAGAGTGGCTTAAATCTGAAGATGTAGCAGGAGGAATAAGATTATCCTTCCTGCCCATTACTGTACATGACTAAAGCCATTAGTTGATGTCTACTTCATCTTTCTTAACAAGTGGAATCTTAAGACACCTCAATATTAATGTAGTCAGAGTACTTGAATTGATTAATAATGCCTTCATGCCTACAGGTTCTACAATGCCTTTCTTTCAAACCCAGCATTTTCTCCCAACCACAAAAGCACTTTTTACTATGCTTTCAGTTTAAGCTCTATAGTCTTTATCCTTTCTTTCCAAGCACTGATTCTGTATCAAAGCTTGTCATTTGGTCACTGGCATGTTGGCCAGCATAGCTGCAGATGAGTTTTATTGTCCAGAAGTTTAGATATTGTTTTCTCACTGGCAGATGGTGCTTTGTGGGATGAGAAATGAAGACAGAAGAATAATATCAATCACTTTCTTTAAGTTGGCTACAAGAAGAAAATATAACACTATTTACCAGCCTCTTATGGCTATTTACCATATATTATGGCAGAATGAGGTTCAGTAATGTGGATAACAGTGTTTTAGCCAGCATAGATATTGGTTATCTCAAAGACTGTTAGGTAGCACTTGGCCATAAGGGATGATCCTATACCAGATTATTGGGTAGAGATAATTAACTTAAGACAATGTATGTTTTAAATATTGTCAGTTAAGTCTTTTAGATCAGCCCCAATCTGCAATTTAGTCATATGTACCAGCCCTGGAATTCACCTTTCAAGTTCTTTCTCTCCCTGTCTAGAATCCTAGGTCTCAGATTCTGTCTTAGTACCAATTGATTACTGGGTGCATCGTAAGTGCTAGTTTAGATCTAGGCACCTGGTGACTTAGCACCTGGAACCTACAAGGACGGCATGTTCCAAACAGAATCTTCCCAGTCATTTAGGTCATCTAGGAAGAAACAGCTTCTTGGTCTCCATTTCCCAGAAGAAAACTCCAGCCAAGTATTGCTACTTTTTGACAGCTGTGCCAGTTCTCCAGAACAATCTCCTTGTGGACATCAGATGTCCCCTACCAGTGAAAAGACTCCAAATCTTTTCCTATGAGAGAGCACTTCTTTTATGTGCACAGCACCCAAAGACCTCCCTCGGTGCCAGCGCTGGTGAGCTGAGCTGTTTTTTAGCTCAGCTGAGGAAAGTCGGCTGAGCTAAAAAAACAAGGGAATATAGGACAGGGAACTACAGGGTGGGGTGGGGCCAACCAGAGATGGTATTTGCCAGTCTGCTACCGATTCGCCCAAAGTGATCCGAACTGGCTGAATACCACCTCTGCCCCCCCACACCCCCCAAAAAAATTCCGCTTACCAATGCTGGAGACAGAATTGCTTCATAGGCTGTTTTAACAAGAATGGGCCACTTTTGTTTTGCTTTGAATAGTTTTATTTTTGAATTGTTATTTTCATTAGGACTAAGATTAGATTTTATGTGGGATTTTATCCTTATCATTAATATTTTAAATAGTTCTTTTTCAATTCTTGGAGACTCCGAAAGTTACTTTGATTATAACATCATAGAAATAAAATAGACAAACAGCTAAATAAAATGAATAGCAAAGTGACCAGACTGTTTACTGCTAGGCTTACCTTTAAAAAAAAAAATCAGAACTGTAGGTAGTTCAAGGAAGGAAAATAGTAAAGTATTTTTTTTAAAGAAAATGTTTCTGCTGAGTTTGGAACACAGCAATATTTTATATTTATGTATTTATTTTTCAATTTCTATGGACCCTCATCTCAGTTAATGATTCTGGGCAGCTTATATGCAAGGCAAAAGGCATATATGCAAAATCTTATTACAGTTGAAAAGTAGCTGGAAAAGATAAATAAAGTAAGAAAGCACTTTTCATTTTTTAGCTGCTTGTCTGTAAGTGTGTATTAATATTTTAACTTTGTATGAGTGTGCATATAATTTTAATGTAACACTGTGCATGTGCATGTGTGTGTGAAAGAGAGAGAGGGGAGAGTGAGAGGGGAGGAGAGGTGGGTTATTCCAATATTTGAGAGGCTGCCACAAAGAAGACGGAGTTCAACCTATTCTCCAAAGCACCTGAAGTAGAAAAAGAAGCAATGGATGGAAACTAATCAAGGAGAGAAGCAACCTAGAAATAAGGAGAAATTTCCTCAGTTAGAACAATTAATCAGTGGAACAACTTGCCACCAGACGTTGTAGGTGATCAAACTCTCAAGTGTTTGAGAAGAGAGTGGACAACCATTTGTCTGAAATGATATAGGGCTTCCTGCCTAAGCAGGAGGTTAGACCAAAAGACCTCCAAGGTCCTTTTCAACTCTGTTATTCTGAGAGAGAGAGAGAGATCTATTTGCTTTCCTGTAACAGAAAGCTGGGAATACACAGCAATAGGAAAATCCCAATGGTTAGCCTGCTGTCCAAACTGAATGCCTTGCAAACCTTTGTAAAAGTTTCAGTCTAAACAGGATTTTCTTAATATGGTTTATATTAAACTAGCATGAGCACCAGACAGGAGCAGTTTAAGCTGTAGTGCAGATATGTTGTTAGCCCTTTTTGTTTTTCTTAACTAGTTGGTCTTCTGTCTTATGGGAGAACACATTTGTATCTGTGCTGTTTGAAATAATAAGATCAAAGGAGAAGGATTGTGTATATTCTTGTGATATATACACACTGGGCTTGCAACAACAGCAACGATAATATATTTAGGAGGACAACAGAGATGAAAACATGGCATGTATCTAAATATGACAGTCCTATTCAATGATCGGTCTAACAGTAGGAGGATTTCTGAGCCATTTCTTTGGATAAATGAACTACAGCTTTGATACTTCTTTTTTCTTTTCCCTTTTTCCCAGAGAGACTCATTTTTACAGACTTTGTTCAATGTTTACTCAGCACTCTTGCCAATGGATTGTTACTTACAATCCTTAGGTCAGCATCGCCTAGTGCTTCAGCGTCTGGCAGACAAATATACAAACAACTCTGTCTTGAATTGATTTCAAGGCAGCTAGTTTTAACATCTCAAGGGTTGGACTTGGGGACTTTCTGAACAATCCTCTACAGACAAAAGACTCTTGCTCCTAATTCATAAAATATACCACAAAACCAGTTTTGGAATAAGATGTAACTTGGGAGGGGAACTTTCTTATTTTATCCAAACTATCAAGAATGTATTTTAGTACCTTTGCTTTTTAACACATATAGTAAATATCTGATTAAACCCTTTAGAAAATGATAATAATATGCCTAATTTAGCTGAGAGACATCTCCCAATTCTACTCTTAGCTGACAATGCAGTTCTTTGTTCCTTGTCCACTTTAGACAGGGAGTTAACACCAAGAACCCTGACATGCTACTGTAATGAGGAACAATTAGTTATGAACTATGATAAACATTTTAGTTTTAGTTTTCTTCAACAAAGACAAAAGCCCAAGTGGACAATTGATTCAGTGAGTTAGGTGAAGGTAAAGTTTCTCCTCGCACATATGTGCTGGTTGTTCATGACTCTAGAGGGCAGTGCTCATGACTAAATGCCGAAGGCGCATGGAACACTGTTACTTTCCCACCAAAATGGCCCCTATTTTTCTACTTGCATTTTTATGTGCTTTTGAACTGCTAGGTTGGCAGAAGCTGGGACAAGCAAGCTCACTCCATTATGCAGTGCTAGGGATTCGAACTGCCAACCTTTCTGATCGGCAAGCTCAGCATCTTAGCCACTCAGCCACCGTAACCCATGAGTTAGGACAAGTCAAATATTTTAAATACTTGAGCATAGAATCTCAAGCCTCTAGAAAATTAATAATCCAGGTAAATCATGCCCCCTGTACTGCCCAAAGAGTTTACCAATCATACCTAAATATTGTAAGCCACAGAAGACAGATTACATTTCAGCACAATCAAACTGTTTATGGCTAAAACAGTTGTCCAACTATTATATGGATACAACTTGGCCCACAGACAAACTTGAGAACTTATGAAATCATTCAGTGAAATTACCTTAGGACTTCATTCAGGTCTACAAAATATACCCATATGCAGGCATAAAGCTAACATGCCAAGTATTAAAGCCCATATGTAGACTGGGATTCTAATCACAGGATTCAGAATCACGTTTCACTTTACAGACCTGATGTCTCTGCTTTTGTCAGACAACTACCAAGCTCATTGGCATCATACTTGTTAGGAAGAACTTTGCAGTCCTGGCCTCTCTCCTGAACATTTAGGCCAATTAATGCTTGAAAAGGTCAAATTAATAGTAAAATAAATCATTAGAGGCATTGATCCCTAAATGACATCACCAATGCTCCTGAATTCTAGTGTCAAATGATAGATACTGAATACCTTTTACTTCAGAGTATCTATACAATCTAACTCTAGACAAACACAGATGGACCTTTTTCAGATCCTGCTCTTCCTTTATATACTTTTGGTAGGTAAATTTCATGGGATTCCTTATTAAAAGAGATTTTGCCCTCATTACTACAGGGAGGTAGAAAGTCTTGCTTGTACAGTATCCTTTTTGGATGCTACAAGATGTGCTTTGATTTCCTCAATCATCTCTAAATCTGAAGGTCATACTGATACATTTTATGTTGATTACTTTTTAAGGGATGTTAATTCTACATTCACAACCCAAATATTTTCAAGATGCAATTGTACAAACCTTTGAATTAGATATGTTTTATATTTAATCAGGGGAAGCATATAACTCTCATGTATTAAACAAGGCTAATTTTACACACACAAACACACACACACAGAGGTGTGTGGGTATGTATATGTGTGTATGTCAGTGATGTGCAGTCAGGGGAGGCAGGGGAGGCAGAGCCTCACCACTGTCATCCTGAAAAGAAAAAAGTGTAAAAGGAAAAAGGCTGAGGTAGTTGCTGCCAGAATCACAGTGGATGACTCTGCTTAATGCTTAACTGTTTAAAAAAAGCCTCTAAAAAAGTGCCCTCTATAGGAGGAGGCGGGAGAACCACATGCCTCATTTAGTCTGACTTGATGATCACTGGAGCAGAGTTAAGCAAGGGTTAAAAGCTGAATTCCTTATGTAGATGAGACACGTGGTTCTTTTGCCTCCTCCTGTAGAGGGCGTTTTTTTAGAGGCTTTTTTAAACAGTTAAGCAGAGTCATCCATTGGGGACTCTTGCAGCAGCTAACCCAGCCTGACCTCAGCAGCTCTTGCCTTTTTCCTTTTATATTTTTACATTTTCATGATGGCAGGCAAAAGCAGAGTTGAAATCCTCTGTGATTGTGAAACAGCGGAAAAGGTATGTGGGTTGGAGGGAATTCAAAATTAATGTAATTTGTAAGTAGTTGTAGGTAATTTGTGTGTGTGTGTGTGCGTGTGTTTGTTTCTTCACTCAGAGGGAAGGGGGTAGGAGAGGCAGGGAGGGCAGCCCGCCAGCTTTCTTTCTCTGTGTCGGGGTAGCCTGCCAGCAGAGACGGGTCTTTTACCCGCCTCTGCTGGTGGGCTGGCACTTTCCTTCTTTCTAGAAAGCGGCTTGTTTGAGAAGAGAGGGGCAGCCTGCCAGCTTTCTTTCTCTGTGTTGGGGCAGTCCGCCAGCAGAGGCGGGTTTTTACCTGCCTCTGCTGGCAGGCTGGCACTTTCTTTTTTTCTAGAAAGCGGCTTTGCCCAGCCGTGGGAAGCTTCTATGTCGGACATAGCAGCAGGGCGGGCAAAAGCCGCTTTCTTTCTTTTTTGCCTCACTAGCCATAAACCTCACCGCACGTCACTGGTGTATATATGTATATATGTGTATGTATATGTATGCAGGGATGTGCAGTCACTAGAGGCAGGGGAGGCGGGGCCTCACCAGTCTCCTCAGGAAAAGGAAAGAATTTTAAAGAATTTTTTAAAAAAATTAAAGCCAAGGTAGTTGCTACCAGACTCCAAGTCACAGTGACTTGGTGTCTGCTTAGTGTTAACTATAGGAGGAGGCAAGAGAACTCGGGGCCTCCTTTGCATAAGGAATTTTTCGCCTTTTAAAAGTTAAGCAAGGGTTAAAAAGCAAAAAATTTCATATGCAAAGGAGGCACTGATTCTCCCGCCTCCTGATCTGGGAACAGCGAATCATGCCTTGTTGTTGCAGTTGAGCACACTTACATTGGGCGGGTTATTTCGGAGGGCATGCTTCAGAGAAGAGAGGAGTGGGGGAGAAGGAGGAGGCCAGATTCCCTTCGCTGCAAGCCTTGCCATCTCTTGCATCCTAAAGGTGGGTGGGTGTGGGAGCTTTGGTGGCCCCAATTCTGCTCTGGGGGAGTGTCTCCTGGGGCTGCTGGCTAGATAGACTCCTGAGGAGTGACCGCTTCCCTCCTAGTCCCCCTCCCATCTCCACTTTACCCAGAAAAGAGAGGGAAGGGGCAGAGGCAGGGCGGGCAGCCTTGTTTGAGAAGAGAGGGGCAGCCCTCTCTCCCCCACCGGGAGCCCCATCCTGCTCCCCTCTCTCCTTTCTTCGCCGGCTGCCACCTCGCGTCCCCACCTCCTCTGTCCCCACCACTGTGTCCGACAGGCGTCTTGCATTTATGTCCACCATAAATGCGAGATGCCTGTCGGAGACAGCGGTGGGGACGGAGGAGGTGGGGGGGGCAAGGCGGCAGAGTGCGGCAGTGGCAAGAGAAGCAGCACTCCCGCCGCTGTGTCACAGGTGTCTCGCGATGGGGATGGAGGTGGAGGGATGAGGCGGCAGAGCGCGGCAGCAGCGAGAAGAAGCACTCCCGCCGCTGTGTCCGCCAGGCGTCTCGCGTCTATGGCAGGCATAAATGCGAGACGCCTGGTGGACACAGAGGCGGGGATGTCCTCGCCACTGCCACGTTCCCTCACCTCGACCCCCCACCTCCTCAGTCTCCATCCGCTGTGGGTGTTTCCTCCCCCCAAGCCATTTCATGAATGACTACTAACGAAGAATCGGGCCCTCGTCAGCCACAGCATGATTCAACCTCTGCTTTTCTTTTCAAGGCGCGCTTCTCCGCCTCCCAACCCCCCCAAAAAAACCTCCCACTTCCAACCAGTTTCCCCCATTTTACTTATTTTTTTTAAAATAAAGGATGGCATTGCCAAGCGGAGAGCGACGTGCCAGGGGGAAATGCCAGACAGACCGAGGCTTTAATGGGCTATAGAGGCGAAGGGGAATTAATTGGGTTGGTTTTTTGTTGGCACCAAAGATGCTCCGAACGGGTTTCATGGGGAGAGGGCATGGGGCGGGGGCTTTCCGGCAACTGGCTGAGCCCTGAATGGAGGTGGCTGTTTTCTGGCTTCTTTATGGCTTTGTCAGAAGCGGGATCACTTCGTGCAGGCACAATTCATATGCAAATGGAGAAGCGGGGAAGCAGGGAGGTTGGCAGGAGCTGAAGAAAAGAGGAGGAGGTGGGGGGCGAGGTGGGGGAGCACGGCAGCGGCGGGGTCGTTCTTGCCGCTGCCGGGCTCTTGCCTCACCAACCGTAATCCTCACCGCACGTCACTGTATGTATGCATATGTATGTGTGTGTGTATACTTTAAATTTGTAAATAATATTACAGTTTGGTCTTCCCAGTAAGTAAAAACATAATTTGAATATACCAAAAAAAGTTGTTCACACATTTATACAACTGCCAGAGAAAGAGAATTGTAATATTTACCTTTAATAATCATAAACATGTGCAATATCCATTTTCATGTTCTCCTGTTCATTACTATTAGTATATAATCCAAAGGACACGAACCTACCCCAAAGAACAACAATAGGTCAAACACTGGAGCAAATATAGTGGTTTGGATAAAGGAATAAGATCCCCATAGACAGTGACACAGAATTCTGGGAGTCTGAAACATATATTCTGAATCTGTCATGCTGAAACTTAAAAGGAAAGCCAGAATGAAGTCTAACAAACAACCTTTAACAAACGCAGCCAATATAACACATGCTCCTCATTTGAGTTCTTTACAGTTCACTTTTTGGTTTTGTGGGTTTTAAATCAAGGATTGAAAAGGAACACTGGCAGTGCCTCCAGAACATCTTTTGTCAAAGACAGATGTGTAAAATCTGACTGAGGACAATTCATGACCACTGAAATGTCTCTGATGATGATAAGAAATATGACTTGAGGGAATTTGGTATGAGGAGAAGATTATGCATACTGTATATCAAGCAAACAGAGAAACAGCTATGAATGTTAAATAAACCTGTCTGTAGACTTGTGATATACTATCACCATGATTTTTATAAAACTTATCTATTGGATAGGTAAGGATTTTATAGCCATTCATAGTTTTCAGAGAAGTAACCAAGACATAACATTCGTTGGCTATAGAAAATCCATCTTTTAAAATATAGTGATTTATCATGTAGCGGTCCAAAGCAGGTGGCTGATATTACAGTTTGATGAATTTTAATTTAAAGCACATGGCTGAAGAATACAATATTGTCTAGGTAACATTGGCTTATTTAAATTAATTTGAAATATATTTGACTTTTAGGGATTATATATGCAAAGAAAATTCACAACTTCTTTATGAGTTGGAACACTTTTTCAACCTGCTGAGATTTCTTAAAAGATAAATTGCAGAACTGTTTCTATCTGCAAATATACCATGAATATATAAAGAAAACCCATATTTCCTTTTTTTAAAAATCTTTGAAGATTTAATTTCTAATTTCTTGATATGGCATACACTTTTGCTATTGTTTGCTATTGTTTAACACTTTTGCTATTGTTTAACAATATTTAACAAATGGATACAAAATGTTTTTCTAACGCAAACAAAACTGTATCTTATTGTAACTCATCATAGCAACTGATAAACTTTGAATTTAGATCCAAAGATGCTTGCATGTTTTGATATTTTTGCCACTTATTAACTCTGTTAGGTTAGTATTTCAGAAACTGAAGTTATGTGTAAAGGGATTGTAGATACTGCCCCATTCCAAAACCAAAAATTTTAAAAGTAAAACACAACTCCAATCAGTTGCCTGTCAAACAGCTTTCTGGCTTATTGTAAATTTTAATCATAACTATGATATTTTTCTATCTTATGGTTCTTACTCCTTTGATAGAAAATTAGGAGCTAATGTGATGGAATGAATTTGTTAGAAGAAATAGAATTTGATTGTAGTCTAATAACAGAATCCTATGAATAAAGGATAAGTATGTTTATTGTTCTGATGTGAGCAAGAATAACTGTAGATTTGGGGGAACCAAACATTCTTGTTAGTAAAGTCATTGATAAATCAAGCATCTTGTTGGTAATTCATTCTGGAATTAGCAGATACTGTTTTAAACCAGACTTGAGTTTTCTTCATAAGTTGTTTTTACAAGTTGCAACAAGAAGAGGACATTATTAAACCATTTTAGTTTAATATTTATACAAAATATGCATTAATCTCTAGGGGGACTCAGTGATAAAAATTCTCAAAGTTATGAAATCAGTTATGAGATAACATGATGAAGAATGAGTTTCAGGGAAGCCTATCAGATTAGAAGCAAACAAGATAAGTAGCATATCAAACTTGATAATCTGTTATGTTCCAATTCTAAAGTGGAATAGATTGATAGAGACCGAAAAAATGAATGACGGGTTTTAGCAATTGCTTTGGACAGTACAAGACACAGCAACATGGAAAGGAAAAGGTAAGTATCTCATTCACCTATAAAATGCCCCAGCATAAAATGCACAGAAGTTCTTAACCTGGGGCAGATTTTAGGGGTCTGTGAATTTGGATGGGAAGAATATATAACTATTTTTCCTAATCTCTAACTGAAATGACTTGAAATAAATTTCCAGTGCATATTTAAACTACAATAAATCAGATGGTTTCTTTATCCAAGGGAGATTACAGGAATGGAGAATGATGATTCATTAGGATTTTTAATTTGCATAAAGTTTTTCCTTAATGAAATTTGATGGACATTTTTTCTTTGCATGTAACTTATTAACGAACCAGAGAACTATCACAATGGAAGTGTTAATTTCCCTTGTGTGTTTCTGCCTAACTACTGTAGGCTAGAAATTTATCAATCAACTTGACACAATTCTGTAAGATAAATTACAGTGGCAGGATTTTTTGATAAATTAAGGAATGAAAGAAGCATAATGCAAAAATGTTTTATCAGCATACGTTTGGGTAAGCAGATTTCTTTAAAGAAATACAACTTTCAAACTATATTCAGATTAGGAAACTTTGTTTACATCTTGATTAATAAATGGGGGACAATATAATCATTCACTGTTTTTCTATTAAAATATCTGCAGAGTTGAGAATATAAATAAATTGATTTACTTATATTAAAGTTCAAAAAGATAGTGCAAACACCTAACTTTTGTGATGGAAAAACCACAATAGTTTATGTTTATAGATTATGTTCATTATCTCAATTTGGTTTGGTACAGAGATAATTTAATTTGCCTTATAGGATAACCTGAACAAAAGCAGGTAGACCCAAAGGTGCTTTTTCAGGAGGCAACTGAGCTTTCTTTGTTTTTCCCTGAAGACATTTTGCTTCTCATACAAGAAGCTTCTTCAGTTCTCAGTTGAATGGTGGGGAATGGAAGGATGTATATTCCTTGCTGTCATTTGGTTGTTAGCACTCTTTCCAGAGTTGTTGAGGCCACATGGAAGTTTATCGGTGGCCTTAAGGTCACCTGAATACTGCAAATGGGCATGGAACCTTTTTGGAACTGCTGAAAGGACTGTAAACAGGAAGTCGGTGGTGTTGTATCCCTCTCCCTCTGTTGAGAGAGGGCTGTTCAATTTTAATGCAGATGGCCTTTTTGACCCTTCTTTCAAACCAGCAGTCCTCTCTGTCTAGAATGCTGATGATCTACTGCTAATGATTCTAACCAATGAATGCCAAGGAACATGTAGTTCATTTATAAGCTGCTAAAATTCATTAATGGGCCAGACCTTTCATTCTACAGTGCATTTATAATCTGTTAAACTTATGCCAAATAGATGAACTGATTCAAAAGATATGCATCTCCCAGAAGTTCTTTTATCTTTGGTGGCGCATTAAATACATGAAAACTTTGGCTGTTCAGGGTTTGAAAAATGTACATGACAATCCATAGAGAAAACTGAGATAAGATGAACAACCAGCAGAGAAAGAACAGAAATCACTCTGCTGTTTGCTTTGCCTTTAACAGCAAAAGAGCAACGATTCAGGAGCACTATGTGCTGCCTATCTGGAAAGATTCATGTTTTGTTGAGCCTTCTGTAATTCTGTAAAATCTGTTTGTGTGTCTTGGCCACATAATAGTTATGAATTCCTATGTGGCTATTGTAAAATAAATAGAAATCTAAAATAAAATTGATCAATGCCTGATTTTATATTCAGACTTACATGAAAGCGATTGTTTCTCTCTCTCTCACTCTGTCCCTTTCTCCGTCCCTCTCTCTCTCACTTGCTCGCTCATTCATCACCTTTGTGGTTGTTGTGCCCACTTATGTTCTTATGTTGCTCTGTTTTGGTGTCACTTGCATAGTAATTGCAAGCTGCCATACTAGCAGTGAAGCAATTTGAGAATCTTGATGTCTCTTGATGATTTAAATTTATGCAAATGATCCAACAGATTCCTCAGAAGCATATTTATAGTTGCCAGCACAGCTTCCTGTCCATTATAACACCATTAACATCAGCCTCTCCCAGCTTGCTCTCGGCAATATAGGTTCTCCTCAGGTGAGTCATAATGAAGAATCCTACTGAGATGCTCCCTATCAGTCTCCCAGTGACAGGCATCAATGACCATTATTTCTCAATTAGGCAAATATTTTTTCTTATGACAAACTGAAATAATGCTAAGTGGTTTTCAGCATTAGTGCTATCCTTTCCATTTAGCTTGGGCCTGTCGTTCTCGTTTATATGCTGATTTTGAAGTTTATATTCTGGCAAAAATGTTTTTCTTCCAAAGCACCTGACTGAACAGAAGAAGTATGAGTATGTGTGCGAGTGAATCTAAGGAGGGGTGAGGGGAAGAAAAATGGCATTCTACAAAGCTGAGCAACGGTACCTAATGTTACATGTCATTGCAAATGGAACCAATTTACCAGCACATTATAATAGTTCATATTGCTAATTCAAATTTATTTCTCAATGTGTACATATGTATCAGCTTTCTTCGCATAGATCTTTGAAGACATTACATCAAATGTGCCTTTATTAAATATGTTTCCGTAAAGGATTGCAGTTTAAACTCAATGAGTTTTGCAAATAATTCATAAAGAATCATAAAGTAGATATTGATTTAAAATGTTTTTTGTAGATGAATAAATAAAAGTTAATTCTGCTAGTATGTTTCTTTTTTTCTCTTTCTCTTTTTCTGTCTGTCTGTCTGTCTGTCTGTCTGTCTGTCTGTCTGTCTGTCTATCTATCTATCTATCTATCTATCTATCTATCTATCTATCTATCTATCTATCTATCTATCATCTATCTATCTATCTATCTATCTATCTATCTATCTATCTATCTATCTATCTATCTATGTAGGTCTCTAGTTATTCGGGTTTTCTCCCACGTAAAATTGGAGATGTCTTGGCGACGTTTCGACGAAGTCTCATTCGTCATCTTCAGGCTCGGTGCTTCCAGGAGCAATGTGAGATCTCAGCTGTTTCTTCCTTTTAACTGCCAGTGGGGGTTTGAACTGATTGGGTGGGAGCTTGGCTGTGTCCTGATTAGGTGGAGGTGTGTCCTGATTGGGTGGAGGTGTGTTCTGATTGATTGGGGGTTTGTGTTTCATGTAAGTATAGGAGGGGTTTAAAGAGGCTAATTGTGCATTTGCAGTCTGGCTTCTGGTCCTTGGTCATGCCTCCTCATCAGTGTGGCTTTTTGTCTGTTTTATTTGTGGATGTTTGGTGGTGATATCCTGTGTGGCTCTTGTGAGTGTGGGCCTGGTGTCATTCATCATGTTAGGGACTCGTTTATCAATAAGGGCAGGCTTCCAAATGGTTGGCAGGCGGGAGGTATCGTCCCGCCTGTTCATGCTATGTGGGCGTTTTTCTATCTCAATGGCTTCTCTGATTATTCTGTTGTTAAAATGTTCAGCCTTGGCGATAGTTCTAGTCTTATTAAAATCAATTTTATGTCCTGTGGCTTTAATGTGTTGGACTTTAAGTTGATTTGGCCTAAAGATTTCACAAATTTTGGCTCTATTCCTTACAGCCAAGTGCCATGCCCTACTCAGAAATGATTTCTGAGGATCTCAATAAAGAAGTAAATGATACCTATCAGTCCGTAAAAGATTACTACACCTTTCTAAAGTCCAGGGGCTTCATTGATTGTCAGTCATAAAAATTAATTGAACATTTTGCAAATAATTACAGCAACTATCAGGATATAATGGTTATAACAAGACAATATGATAGTGCTTACAATTGTAACTACACGCCTGACTTAAGGAATTGTCACCTGGAGCTTGTAATATAAGCAAGATCAGGTCAAGTTCATATTTGGACATACAGAATGACAAAACATGCCAGGACTGAAAAATAACTTTAAAAAAAATAAAATTCAGGAAAAAGATTTTGGAAAAAACCTCCTATGTTATTGTGTTGTTGTTTTTTGTTTTTGTTTTAAAGAAATCCTGCACAAATGTACCTGTATAGTTTTAGGATCTGAGCTAAACCTGGGCATCTATGCTTTTATAATTCCTTACATAACACTGTTATCAACTCCAGAGAAAGTAACATGATGAGACAAAAGGGAGTTCAGATACTCTGTAAGAGGAAAATGAGCACACATAGAACTAAAGAAATGTGAGATATCTTACAACTAAGTCCATACCACATTTCTTAAAAAATACACACAAACAAACAAAACCTTGATCTTTCCAAAATTATGGCATTTGAAACCACTTTATCATGAGGATGATAAATTTTGTTCTAAAATGTCAGTACCACTGCCACAAAAAAGGCAGAATGTAACTTAGATCTCTCCTTTGGGGAAAGCATGTATCTTCTCACATCATTAACATAAGAGAATTAATGCCACATTTCAAACTCCCAAAGATTAGAATATGGTGTTTCCTTTTATCATCAAACAATAGCTTAAAAAGTGCTTTGTGCTAAAAATAGAAAGTCCAGAAAAGTAACTAGTTACTAATGGCCAACTCAATGGTGGTGTTGAACAGCAATTATTAACTCTGCTAATTTATTTTCTGGGACCCAAGATTGTACCTATTTAAAAAGGTTTTTTTTTTCATGTAAAGATCAGTGAAGCAATATAACTCATAGGAAAGACTGACACTATTGATGAAAATATACAATCCTGGAAATAGTAAATAGTGAGCAAGCCAGAACTAACTATAGCTTTCATCTCTCCAGACTCCTCTCTTGGTTTCATATTTAGTTTTTCAATCAGCTACCCTAAAAAAAAAAAATCACAACAGTTTTACATAGGGGTAAGCAATCATAGAGGACTTCTTCTGTAAACCAGTTCCTGAGCATGGATTTAAGTATCTGGACAGTTGAAATTTATTGTTATGTATCTAACTCACTATAAGACTATTGTGGATTATTAGTGTCATAGAATGTTTAGACAGAGTGGAAAGTAGGCAAGATTAATGATCAGGCAAATGGAGTTCAATACAAAAGATTAATTTATATGTTGACATGATGTATTTCAAGGATGTCAAACTCCCGACCCACGGGCCAGATGCATTACACACTGGCAACACCCGTGTCCTGTTTAGCGAAGGGGTGGGGAGTCTTGATACATCACGTGACACCACTGTGACCATGTGAGTTTGACACCCCTGATGTATACAATGGAAGTTTTCAAGAAGCCATTTTTCTTTGCCTTGTGTGAATTTTTTATGGCTTTTTTCAGGGGAGGGGGGGAGGTGAGTAAGATGAGGAAGTTTTTATCTTTTTCAGAAAAGTAACAGATATGTTGCTGTGTTCTTCATGACTTAAACAGGACCATAAATCCCGCCTTCCTCCTAAGTATTGACTTAGTAGATACATTTGTCTGCTTATTCCACCACAGTTATTCTGCACCACATAGATATAACAGATTGCAGCATGGCATAGAAGAGTTAAAGACACAATAAGCATTATTCTAATCTCTGACATTAATGGTTCTACTTTATTTTCCAGATGAATATATCTGGATAGTTAATTAGATAGATAGTTTTGGTGTTACTGATCCTTTTAAAATTTAGAATGACAGTTGTGTGATCTTCCATATACTCCTTTTATTCAGAAGATTCAATCAATTGTAAAAGAAACTACAGCAATATTGATGGATAAATAAAAAGTCACTTTAAGGTGCTAAAATAAATAGCTGTGAGTGTTTCACGTATACGTATTGAGCATGTTAGGCATGAAATTAATTTTTGCACATAGAAAACAATACTTACAAATAGTGCTAAATTTATCATAAAGCAAATAAGTAAATGATAAAAAGATAAAATATTAGCTACTATTTAAAAATAGTATCTTGGAAAATAACATTCTTAGAACTACATAAATAATAGACATTTTTTGCAAAAAGAAAAGCAAAACTTTTTGGGTCAAATGGAATGTATTTATTTTGTATTGCTTGTCTTTTATCCTAACATCTTCTCTGAGAGTTCAAGACACCTTACACAGAGATTTCCATTACTATTAAACCAATAATTAAACCCTATAAGGTAGATGAGACTGAGAAAAATAAAATGACTGGTGTGAAATCTCTAACTCTATGGAAAAATGAGAATTTGTTTCTGGGTCTATCTGAAATCCAGCACTGTATCTCTGATGTTTGGAAGGTACATCTATACAGTCAGATGCCATATTGTTCTATTAACATTGGACTAACCTCCGAACCATTGGACAGATGTCAGCAACACACTTTCTGGAACAGTGAATAGTAGTGAGAGTACTTTCTGCACAATCATTATTGTAATATCCAGTTGAGAAGCTGTAACCCAGCCATGCTATTAATAATGGGATCTTAATTAAACATTTCACGGAAGTAAAAACAAGAGTCTAGTAAGAATAGCTTACTTCTTGCCATTTCAGCAGTCTGTTATTGAAATAAATTGGAAGAGATAATATGTTTAATTGTAACATTTGCTTAATTTTTTCCTAGAATCATTTTATCACTGATAAAATCACTGCTTTTTTTGCTCTTTCCTTCACACACTTTCCCAATTCTCTAAAGGTTCCAGTGGCCTGCAAAATATTAAAAATAGTAAGAATAGGGGGGAAAACAAGCAAAGAATGATATAGATCCAGATAAAAATGTTCTAACACAGCAGTCCTCTAAGGAGTCCTTAGCTATCATTGGGAGAGGCCACAAAGCATTTTGGGAGGCTACTGTTCCAAAGGGCAAGTCTTGAAACCTGAAAAGCTCACTCTCTGGATCCTGGCAGATGTCATTATATAATTGATGGGAACTGAAATGCACCCATTCTGTTTCAATCTATAGGATAGGCAGAAACTATCAGAGATAGACAATTTGTCTGATAATCAAGACCTATGCTTGAATGTTTCATAGATGGATAAACAGCTCCTTGAGTTGGAACAGAAGCCAACTGGCAACCAGCACAAATTGTGGAGCAATGGTGTTACATGAATGTTCTGAATCATGGCTATTATTGCCCCTATCATTGCAGTTTGGACCGATTGAAAGTTCTGAACACTCTTCAAGAAAGGAAAACTTCCTGTAGAACACATTGCATAGTCCACACATGAGGTGACTGTGGTGATCTTGTTGCAGAAAATGATAGGCTTTAGACTTCTTAGGATACAGGAAAAGTGTATTTGGCAGCCAGGTTCAGAAAGCTAGCCCATGGCTAGCATTGCAAGTTCTGAACAACTTTCATTATCGAAGCACGCGTTCTTATACATTCTCAAAAGCATTGCAACACGGAAATACTTAACACATTTCTTAGTGGTTACCTTGAGGAGAAAGCCTTATAAGGAGATGGGGTCTTACTTCTCCTTTTGTTTATGGAGTATGTGTCATTAACGAACTTTAATTGAACCTTGGACTTTTGACATAGGGACATCTTGTGGTTAGGCACTTGCTTCCTGTTCTTTTGCAAGCTGCAAGCTGCAACTCTGCCTATGTGGCTTTAAAATAGAAGTAAAGGGGCTCTAAGAGGCTGTCCAGCTTGACCCAGTAGGTTTCACACTTAATGTCCAAATCCTACTTTACGTCCTGCTTTAATCTGAAAGACCTTCCACTCTTCCTCACCACAGTTCAGCAAACCACTTTTGACATGTAGCATCCTGTGGTTAGGTGATCATGATTTGATTTCTTTCCCACTGGCTTTCCACTAGCAAAGTCAGTAGCAGGGAAAGTTGCAAGTTATGTGGTTCCACACTTGTGTGCCCTTCTTCAACCTTCTTCCCCTCCATAGCACTTTACCAGCCACTTGTACAACCTCCCTGAGCCTCGCTGTACTTGTGCTACACCTTCCTCACCACTTATGCACCCTCTCCCATTCACCAGCAGTCATCCCAAGCCCTGTTACGCTCTTGCTATGCTTTCCCACAACTGGCAAATTCTCCCTGAAACTTGCTACACTCACACCATATCCTCCACCACTTATATACCCTCAGGAAAATTCCCTAATTCTCAATACACTTGCAAACTAATCCTCCATAGCCACTAGTGCATCCTCATGCTCCCTCTCCCACTCAACAGAAACTCTACTACACTCATGCTTCCCCTCCATTTGTACAGCCTCACATTCTTTCTTCTAACCAGCAGCTGCCCCTTACCTATCTGCCTGCCTCCTTGCCAGCTGCCTTGGACTTCCTGTTAACTTTGATTGTTGGGAGACAGTAGGATGTTACAAAGAGGTGCTCACTTAAAGCCCCACAAACTTTGCTTAATGGCAACAGGAACTACAGAGATTGCTGTTACTGAACAACACAGTCATGTGATGTTGTGCTTTATGACATTGTTTATTGGCAGAAAGTTTGGTCACCACTGCTGTCTTAACTCAGGGAATACCTGTATATATTATCTTCATATAGACATAGATAAACATCTGAAAAATATTTCCATTAATGAGGAACCAGGGGAAAGGTTTTTCTTAAATACTAGGTAAAGTGGGATCAGAAAAATATATTTATGGCTGGCCATTAGGGCATTAAAATCCATCATAAAATTTCTTGTATTATGTGTAGTAAGGGATCGTTAGGAGCAGCTAGAGTACCTGAACTGTTTCATCTAACTTTAATGTGAACATCATAGAAGAGCATACAGAAAATCAGTAGACGAAAAGAAGCAGCAGGTTGGGTCATTTTCCTTTGTATTTACCTTTTTTTATCTTTTGTAGATCATCCAGAGTTGTCTTAGAGGCAGCATATACATTTAATAAATAGTACAAAGTTAAATTGGATAATCCTAGTCAAAGAAATCATCTTTCTTTTGCATTTTGGAACAATTAAATTTAATTATTGGTTTCTTATCTTATCATACAATCTAGAAATATAAGCCATTTTTTAAAAGGTAAATAAGCTGTCAATATTGGTATGGTTTGAAATATAAATAACAGTCTAGACAAAACATTCATCTTAATAACATAGATTCTATCCAACAGTGACAATTTCATCTTATCCCATCTTGCTAACTGTTCTTAATAAGATCCCATAATTTAATATAGTTATTCTGGAACAACATGCAGTTCGTATTAATTAATGTAAGCCCTTTTTTTCAATTTTACACCAGGCTTTTTCATCAAATGTCTTGGTCTTGTACAATATATTCAAATGTTTAACCAATATCTTTGTCTTATCTTTATTAAGCAAATTGCTAATTTGCTTGTCAACTTAACACTTCCAGAACTAAACTAAAAGGTGAATGTGACATTTTTATTGTCTCCTTTCCTATAAGTCACATGGTTTAGTCAAATCACTTTTAACAAAAATATGTGCCTTCTTGGAGATATTAGTTGACTTAATTCCTTCCAAATATTCACCCTGAAGTCTGTATTTTCTACAAAATATTCAGTTCATGCTTCAGTCATTATTCAACAATGAAATTCATCTATAATTCTTGTTAGAAGCCAAATCTTGTCTTTCTTTGGTAGTAAAGCAAGAATTTCCAAGAATTTGGGATAGCAGACTCTTGCATAATAAAATGTATAATATTTTTAGTGGAATTGAAAGTTCTCAAAACATTTGTAACATAAACTCAAAAATCTATCCTGGTCCTTTTTCCCTGTTTTAATTTTCTTTATAGCTTCTAGATTTTAAATCATGATTTGTTTTTTGAACTTCAGCAAACTTTAATAATTTCTATTTCTTTAAATAATCATTCTCTTCCACAGAAACTCTAATTCTGAAAGAAAAAAAGAAATCACAAGAAAAAAATACAAACTATTCTAGAAGAAATTAAAAGAAAATAAGATAAGTTACAAAAAGCACCAACATATTGCCTTTTTATCTCAACTTAAGCTTTTACAGCAACAACTATCAAGTTAATTATGATAGACATAAATAAATTAAATAAAAACATGAGAAACAGAAAAATGTTAATTGAATAATAAACTGGGGATGTGGTTGGCTTATGAACTGAGACAAAAAAGAAAAGAAAACAATATTAAAATTCAAGAAGGTCTCGAGTAGATAATGCAAGTATGCAAAAATCTATTCATGATTATTATTCAAGGGTATATAAGAATAATAGGTATATTTTCAATTTTTTTTTCTGAAAATATTTTTTAATGTACATAAAGGCATCAGTTTTTATTTATTTGCAAATAAAGCCGATAAATGTTTTTGTGCTATTAAAACTGAATTAATAACAATTCTGTTTTATGCAAAGATCAGTATCATTCAAGGAAGCTATAAAGTATAAACCTTAAGTTCTACCTTTGTAAAAAAAGCTACACAGAGTCCAATGGGACAGCCAATATTTCACACTAATCATGCAATTAAGTACCTTTATCTCTGTAACTACATCTTAGAAGCAAATTATTTCTTAGTTTACTTAAACATTGAACTCCAAAAGAAAAGGGAAAGAAAAGTATCCATGTAAACAAAGCACAATTGAAGCCTGCAGATTTTCATTAGAATTTCAAGGTAACTAGTATATATCATTATATTGAATTTGTAGTCATGACTATTTTTTCTATCAAAACAATGCCAGAAAATGTGATGGATACTCAGTGAAAGCAATGGTTAGCTATTTAAAATAGCTTTAAATTACATTACACATTTCCATGGGCAAGAGATCAATATGTATATTTAAGTATAAATAAATAAATAAAGATTTTCCGCTCCAGTTTCTATAGGCAAATATCTGCATCCAGTTTTTTTAAAAAAAATCTTGCTAGCTTAAAATATATTTCCTTGGTTTAAGAGTCACAAAACCAAAGAAGCTAAGTTTAACAATTCTAAGAGAAATTTTCTTTGATCAATAATTATAGCGTGTCACATCACAAATCATACTTGCTTCCAGTCTATTTTGTGTGAACTAGAATGCAAAGCAAATCCACCATGGATATTTTTTTGTACCTTGTATTGTGTTTGTCATACTGGACTCCACTGTTATACAAGAAGCAATGATGGCAATGAATTATTTCAAACATAAAAGAGAAGTTATAGAAAATGATACAATTTGGAAACTTGTAAAACTATGCTAGATCTAAGCTATATTTAAATGCTCAATACCTCTGGAACGTTTCATAGAATAAATTATTCAAGTAGATATGTAAATTCTGTAGGAAAAAAATACTACTGCAGAGAAAAAAAAGTGCACAATATTTATCTTGTGTGATTTTCAAGTTTAGAAATTATTTTTAAATTCTTTGCTGACAAAATGGAAGGAATAGATCAGTGGTGGGTTGCAGGCGGTACTCCCCGGTATGGGCATTCCGGTGCCTCCCTGGAGCACCGGGAACCGTTCCAGTATGGTGCTCTGGAGGGCACACCCTCCTGCCTGAGCTCCTTACCTGTATTTGAGCTCTTCGGCGCTTCCGTGCATATGCGCAGAGCACAAAGCGCCTGCACGATGCTCCGCCGAGCAGCTGGAGCATCGCGGAGGCTCGCGGGGGCATCTCAAGAGGTAAGGATGCATTTGCACGCTGCACATGTTCATGTGGTGGACACCAGGCCCCGTTGCACCATACCGGTTGCACTAGCATCTGGAACCCACCACTGGAATAGATAGGTGGGAATATTCTATATATGGTTTCATGTGCTGATTTTCACCAACCTGCATAATTACCATATTTGTCCTAGTTTCCAGGCCCAAATCAGAAGATGTAGTACTCCCATATCCTATTTTATTTTATAAACATCTGCTCTGTAATGTAATGGTAGTGGTACTTCCTTGTTCTCTTCTTCTTACCTAGTTAAAAAAAATCATCCTATAAAGTATATCTGATTTTCATTAGCATTCAACATTCAGTATTTTATAATAGTATAGTAGAACCAACAGGAAAAATGGGGATTTTTATAGGACAAAATAAAAAAACTTTGAAAGCCTACCAAGCATCTCTCTACTGAGTCTACTCCATTTGTATCAAACAAAATGAAGATATGTGTATTTTGAATTATTTCATTATTCCATCATTTACTGGATTATGTTTTCTGAAAGTTCTCTCTTAACAGATGTGTATGGAGATTCCCAGCCATCCAGGTCAAGGGTGTCCCAAAGCTGCTTTATCAAAAAGCAACTGTCCCTTTTCTTAACAGTTTGATCATTCTTCTACCTAACCATGGCGATGTCTACACCACAGGAACATAAGAAGAAGAAAAAAATGTACAACAGCATTTCCAATCCTGAGAGAGCATAGTCATTCATATATTCAGTGAACTAAAGCTGTAGGAAATAATGATAAGGGCATGATGACTTTATAAGCAGCATGGCTTTAGCATCATGCAGTTGATATAAATTGGATCACTGTGTCATTTGCATGATAACATCAAAACGTACTTGTCCAGAAGCATTTGCTGAGATGATTTAAAAAGCAAGTGTGTAATCAGTATTGTGCTATCAAAGCCCTATTCCTTGAAGCATTCATTTTGTCTGTCTGTCTGCCATCTATCTATCTATCTATCTATCTATCTATCTATCTATCTATCTATCTATCTATCTATCTATCTATCTATCTATCTATCTATCTATCTATCTATCAGGGGTGGTTTCCTGCCAGTTCTAACCTCTTCTATAGAAGAGGTTCCACAAATCTACTGTGCCAGTAAGAACCAGTTCCAGCTCCCCCCCCCACCCGCCCGCACCACGCTTGCGCCGCCCATCATCCACTGATTGGCTGGCTCACCAATCACCCCACCCACCTCTAAGAGTCCTATCTAAACCTTAAAGTCTTAAAGCTGTCAAGTTTGAACATCCCTGGGTTTTTTTTCTAAAAAGTTAGGGGTGCAAGGGTCTTGAAACTTGACAGTTTTAAGACTTGCACACTTCAATGCCAGAGTTCCTGAGCCAACATGACTGGAGGAGGAATTCTGGGAGTTGAAATCCACAAGACTTAAAGCTATCAAGTTTGAACACCCATGGGTTATTTTTCTAAAGGGTTAGGGTTGCAAGGGTCTTGTAACTTGACAGCTTTAAGACTTGCATGCTTCAAATGCCAGAATTTCTGAGCCAACATTTTGGTTGCTAAGCAAGGGCATTGTTAAGTGAGTTTCACCACATCTTACATGTTGGCCATGCCCACCCAATCACATGACTGCCAAGCCACTCCCACTCAGTCACATGGCTGGCAAGCCACTCCCACCTGGCTACATGGCTAGCAAGCCACTCCCACAAAGCAGGCCAAACCTACAGAAGAGGTTCTAAAAAAATTTGAAACCCACCACTGCTATCTCTCTCTCTCTTAGAGATACCTCTGCATTTGCCACTATTTTGATGTAATTATGGTTTGTAATTGATGTCTAAAAGAGATGATTAAACTAAGGTATTAGTCAATCTAAGCTAATCAGGTGTGCCACTTCAGCTAGATCCTTCTTGGGCCCAGAACACCCAGAAGATTTTTTTTTTTTTTTGCATTAGCAATAAAATAGCTGGATTTTTTTGAATATCCTAATCACATAATGAAAGACAAGCAGCAAAACAGAAGGTGGTATAAATGAGAGAAGTCTCCCCTTCCATAGAGAGCCACACTTAGGTAAATATGGATTCATAGATGAAAAGTAAAGAGGCAACTATGTAGGCTTCTTTTTAAAAAAAAAAATTCTATGTTAACAGTTGCATCATATGATCCATTTGAAAACAAACACAAAATGTTTCACATGGAAAATAGTTTTGTTGATACCCTTTCACTTTATCTATGGTGAATAGGGGCATATTTTCTTATTATCTGATTGATAGGATTACACTGCTTGGAAATTAAGAAAACATATATTAATGTAGACTTAATGCCAGATTAATAAAACATCATGGCATCACATTTGCTACCTAGAGTTCATGCCCTATAAAAATCCCCTAAGTGTAATTAATAGTTACTATTTTCTTGGCTTCATATATTGCCTTCATTGAAGATCGAATGATCAAACCCTTGATTTCATAATAGGAAGACTGTTAATCACTTCATTTTTACCTGAAAGGAAACAGACAGGAAAAAAAATAAGTTGCAACTGGTCATGGCATGGGGGAAAGTAGGATTACAATTCAAGTTCTATTGCTTGATAGCCAGGCTCTGATTACTTGATCACTCAATCTCCTGGATATCGATTTCTCTGATGCTTTATATCTTTCTGGAAGAGTGACTAGTTGGATAAGATCTTTATTGCCACAAGGCAACAAAAATATTTACTCTTCCTTTTGAAATCCTCTGGCCTAATGGGTGTTTTCTTGTTTCGGCTAGACCAACTATGTGCTTCTTAATTTTCCTGAACATCAGTTCAGGCAGTGAACATCTGATTTTAATTTAATTAATCCTTTGAACTGCATCTGGCTCTCATCTAGTCAATGTTTTCCCCTTATTTATGCTCTTCTCTCATTCTATTAAGGCACCAGACATTTCTTTTAAACAGTTATTGAGTTTTCCATGTTTTGTTATAAGCCCTAGATGTCCTTTAAAATTCAGGTCATGTTTCCTGTTTTACTTACCTCTTGGAAGTCTTTGCTAAAAGAACCTTCCCATGAATTATGACCCATAAAATATTATGTATTTAGGGAGGCAGCAAGTGTTACCAATGTATTTTGTTTTGGCTTTGAAGGTGAGGTAGCCCTGTCTAACATCCCACTTACTGCAACACTGGGATCCAAGGCTTTTTAGGATGTCCATTAGGAGGACCATGAAAGAAAATACAAATTACAATTCAACAAGGGGTATGCCCAATTTTAATTTTGCACAAGCTTTGAAGTGGAGTCACATTACAAAAGCATGGGTAGAGCAAAACTTTAAGAGAAGATGTAAAAAATGGATAGAAGAGGAAAATCAAATGAATTAAATATTAGACTTATTACTACTAACATACTTAAATATTTATCACAGTAGCACCTATAGAGATCATTGCCCTAACTCTGGGAGGGCGAAACACAGGTGGCACACAGAGCCATTTGTCAGGGCAAGAGAGGGCCGGTTTTAGCCCTCCGGAGCCTTCAGGGGCCTTCCAGAGGCTTCCCTGAAGGCTCCGGAGGACTAAAAACGGTCCTACGGACATACAGGAACAGACTTCCGGTTTGCTCGTAGGGTCATTTTTTGCCCTCCAGAGTCTTCAGGGAAGCCTTCAGAAAGCTCCTGAATGCTCCAGAGGGCTAAAACCTCCCCCATGAGCAAACTGGAAGTCTGTTATTAAACTTCTGATTTGCCCCTAGGGCTGGTTTTTTTCACTCTGGAGGCTTTAGGGACGCTCCTGGAGCCTCCGGAGGGCCTGCAAGGAATGGGGGGGCTGTTTTTGCCCTCCCTGGACTTCTATAAAGCCTCTGGAGCCTGGAAAGGGTGAAAAAGCATGCCAAAAATGGGGGGGAGGGCTGGTCATGTGTGCATGCATATTGTGGTTGTGCACATTGCATTATGGGTGTGGCACGCCTGTGGATGACCTCCCTGCGCTGCCCCCGCTTTTGGCATGCGAGCCAAAAAAGGTTCACCATCATTGCCCTAACTCATTTTAATTTATTACCACATTTCAAGTCACTTAAGAAACAGGCAAGTAAAACAATTCTGTTAAGCCACAGAAAGCAATGTAACAATAATGTCAAGTCTTGCAGCAAATATACTCCAGCAATATCATTGACATAAATGGACCACAGTGGCTCATGAGCTTAGGACACTGGGCTAACCATTGGCAGGCTCTCATTCAAGACCTGGTTGCTGCTGTGGGATGGAGTGAGCTCCTGTCACTTGCTGTAGCTCCTGCTGACTCAGCAGTTGGAAAGTGCTTCAGTGGTCCTGACACGACTGTAGTAGTAATAGCTAGCATAAAATTCAGTTTGCACCAAATCTGACCTTTTGAAACAAACTGACTCAAAGTCTGTTTGATGATTTAAAGCCAAAGGGTTTTTTGTTTTGTTTTGTTTGTTCTTAGAAGTTGGTGGAGTCTATGATTTTTTTTTTGAGCAAATAGAAACAAAGAGAAAAGAGAAAATAATGGTTTTAACTTTGTTGATCCAAAGTGTTGTGATGAAATATCTCCCCTTTTGCAGAATAGATCTATCCAATTTCTTCCTATCTCCTTTCTCTATCGTGATCTTTGCCAGAAACAGTGCTTGCTTTTATATAACACTGAAAATGGCAACACACACAAAACTTCCTCTCATTTTTAATAGGATAATTTTGTGGTGATCCTGATTTGCCTCATGGAATTAGTTCAACTTGATTTTATTTGTTTGATTACATGCTGCATCAAAATTGCATAATGTCAAGGATATGCATGTTTATTTGTTTTCATTTTGCAATACCATGAATGGAAAGTATTAGCTTTTAATCAAAATGTCTATGGAGATTTTCAGTCATCCAGGTCATGGTTGCCTCTTTGGGACAACCTTTCTTTCAAGAGGCAGATGGACTTTCTAGTTTTTCTTTGAAGACATTTTGTTTCTCATCCAAAAAGTGTCTTCAGCTGTGCCTGGCTGTGGGGTGGGGGGAATGGAATGATTTATACTCCTTGCAGACAGATCATTATCTGCATTCTTTTAGAAAGTCATTGATGCCACTTGGAGGTTTATCTGTATAGTCAGGATCACCTTGGTGTTGCAAATTGGTGTGGAGCCTTCTTGGAACTGTTGAAAGGACTGTGTTGTACTGTAGACTGGAGAAAGATGATGCCATATCCCTCTCTTCTGTTGAAAGAGGGCTGTTCAATTCTGACATAGATGACCTCTTTGACTCCTCTTTCAAACCAGGGGTCCTTGTTAGGAATATAATTCTAACGGTTGGATTGGCAATATATAAATCATGTAACAATGCTATACCCGTTTCTTTAAATCATACTATAAAATGTGATTGGGTGCTGTATTCCTCAAGAGGGAGCCAGAATGACTGTTAGCTCTCTCTCTGTTCGTTAGATGCTGGGCTGATCTGAGTGCCGTGAGCTATTGTAAGTTTTGCAACTGTTAGCAAACCTTGTGTACCGAACTGATTATATGATTACTGGACTATGTTATTTGGATTATCCCTTAACCAAAAGACATTGATGACTGACTGTCTTTTGCGTGTATGACTTGGGCTGTTTGATGGACTCTGATACCTCTATTTCCATGAAAGTAAAAGACTATTTAAACTGCAGTGTCTCTGTATGCTGGTTTGTGTGTTCTCCAACACAACTCTCACAACGCTTCGCTGAACATACTCCCTCTACCAATGGGGAGCTTGCCTAACAGTCCTCTATGTCCAAAGTGTGGACTTTACTATCTTGAAAGGGGGGAAAAATCACCTTTGGGACTTTTAATCAAGATCGATTAAATTGCATTTAGGTAAGAAGAATGGCGTATCCTTTTAATCCTTATATTGGAGTTATACAAAGATATAAATACAGCTCCAATATGAGCACATCAGTTCAACATACAGCAAATCCTCCATCCACAGCCATCAACCAAAACCAAATTACCCTAGAGCTCTCTCCTAATCAATATGCCTTCTTCATGGCCATGCCTTCTCTTGAAACATCATCCCTCTAGAAATCTAGGTACCTCCAACCCTGGCTACTTTTTGTAAGGAAGACTGGGCTGTTCCCTTGGTGTTTGTTACAGAGACATAATAAACTTTTTTTTTTACAAATTTAGATGCCATCCAAATCATTAAGAGAGCTCTTCATGTGACTGGAGTCCCAGATAACCATGCTGGTGGACAAGAGTTTTGGGTGGGTGACAGGTAATCAGAGGCTGCATATTGGCTAAAAGGGCCTGTGGGAGCCATTACTAAGCATGGAAGGGCAATCTGGGGCTATGAATAGGTTGATGGGGCCCACAGTGGGCACAATGGAACACAGGTAAGCTGGTGTGGAAGCAGGCATGCAAGAGAGGGATGGCTATGGAATATAGAAACTCTTGGATCTCATATTCCGTAATAGGGCTCTTCAGGAAAAAAAAATGGTGTGAACAACTTGCAATCTTCCCTGTCACATTCCTCATTCACTTTGCTTGTGGTCACACATGACAATCATTTGGCTGTGGCTCACTGCAATGTCATAATCATGAGCCAAACATTGAGTGCCCAGATTAAAATCTCAGGCCATAGGGAGTTGCAGCAGCTGGAACTTTCTAAGGAACTTAGAAGACTAGTTGTAAATCTTCCTCATTCAACACTATCAAAACTATGAACAGTCACTGAACCAGTGGTCATAGCCAATGAACTGCCTACCAACAAACCTCTCTGAAATATCTATAGTGATGATGCAATTCTAGTACAGTAATGAAATGTCTGAAGTTAAAATCAGTCTTAAGCAACTCTTTCAATGAAATGGGTTATAGTTATCTATAAATGAATTCATTAAATAAAGTTTAATTTATGTATTGTAAGGGTAACAGAGGATGTAACTTATTACCAAGGTATCTCTGATGGAAAGTGCATCTGGTAAAGTGTGGGGGGGGGGGCAGGGATCTCGGCAGGGGGACCATGGTTTCCCAAGGAGGAAGCAGTAAATTTAGAGAGAAGCCCAAATTAAGAGATTGCGCCTCACAAATGGGATGGAGGAGGGAGCAAAAGGTTCAATGTAGCCACAATCTAGAATATCTCAGGATATACTATATCTATTAGGTTAGAAGTGTATAGTTTTAGTCTGGCAAGATTCTATGTAAGCAAATAAAGAATTGGATGTAATTGGATATCTCTGTATCATCTTTGGGCTTGGGCCTGACACTACTACTAAAATATTGACAAAAAGACCATTTTTAAGTACAAGTAGTCCTCAATTTACAACAGTTCAGCAGTACTGAAAAAATTACTTACGATGGTTTTTCACACTTACAACCGTTGCAGCATCCCCATGGTTGCATGATCAAAATTCAGAGGTTTGTCAAGTGGTTCATATTTATGATGGTTGCAGTGACCTTGGGTCATGTGATCAGCTTTTGGGACCTTCTGACAAGCGAAGTCAATGAGGAATCCAGATTTACTTAACAATCATGTTACTAACTTAACCACCGGAAGGATTCACTTAACAACTGTAGCGAGAAAAGTCATAAGATGGGGCAAACTCCCTTAACAAACCTTTCACTCAGCAACATAAATTTTGGACTCAATTGTGGTTGTAACTTGAGGACTCCCTGTAATGAATATGGATTTGGAAGAATTTTATCCAAGGAACTGGAGTTTTCCCGTACACAGATAACATGTCATAGCAATACAGTATGTCTTCTAATGTATTTGAAAGTTACTTTGTATTAATAGGTTTCTGTTTTAGATTATAGCAATAGCAATAGCAGTTCGACTTATATACTGCTTCATAGGGCTTTCAGCCCTCTCTAAGCGGTTTACAGAGTCAGCATATCGCCCCCACAGTCTGGGTCCTCATTTCACCCACCTCGGAAGGATGGAAGGCTGAGTCAACCCTGAGCCGGTGAGATTTGAACAGCCGAACTGCAAATAACAGTCAGCTGAAGTGGCTGCAGTACAGCACTCTAACCACTGCGCCACCTCGGCTCTTGCAGTGTCACAGGAAAAATTAAAGTATTGTTTTTTCATAGCATTATAGTGGTATAATATTAAATGGCCTTGATTCAAAATAAAATTCATGGATTTCTAAGTTAAAAGTGAAGAACAAAAACAATTCATAATTATATTGAATAAATCAGCACTTCCCATTTAATAATAGACAATTTTGCTGCTCTTTTATTATTCTAGCAGCATACAAAATGAAATGAGTAAGTTCTAAGAGCTGTTGCAGAAGCAGGTGGAGTATTAGGATGAAATCCAATTAAACACAGGAAGTTTAATGATTTCTGATGCTGCTACTATTACTGCTTCAGTGTGACCAAGATTTCTGATGCTGCTACTATTACCGCTTCAGTGTGACCACAACCATATTTGCTGTCATATTTCATTTAGGCTGCATGTTCAATAAAACCATTGTGTGGCAATGAAATAAAGTAATGAAATATAAGATACAATCCAGTTCTTACCAAAGTTCTGAATTAATTATCCTGTTTCCCTGAAAATAAGACTTCCCTAGATAATAAGCCCAATTGGGCTTTTGAGTGCATGTGCTAAAATAAGCCCTCCTAAAAAAATAAGCCCTCCCTGAAAATATTGCAACACAGCAGCAGCCATGAGGTGACCACGCTCGCTGCCTTCTGCACCTCAAAAATAATAAGACCTCCCCGGAAAAAAAAAGGCCAAGCACTTATTTCCAGGTTCAAAAGAAAATAAGACTCTGTCTTATTTGTGTGGAAACACAGTAGCATCCTATGCAACCTGAGATTGTATTCCTGCATTTCTAAGAAATTCATATGTAGAAGGATTCCCATCGATAGGGTTCCATGTCAGCCTGAAACTAGGTTAAGTCATATACAATCCTTCTAGAGGACTCATTTGTCTGGTGTAGGAAACATGGCTATTCCTAGAGCCAATGTGGAGGAAGGATTGCAGTAGGACTTGTGGGTTTAACTTATGAGTTCTTGGCCACCATGGACCGGATCCAATTTATTGAGATAACAAGCCACAATGGAGATCATACATTTAGATTTGATCTTTGTGTTAAGGCAATGACGTTGTGATCTGGGCTTGGAGAATATTATTATCATTCCCTTACCAGAGCATAATGTTCCCTTTTGGCTTGGAGTTCTCCTTAATATACTAGTGCAATTTCTACTATAGAGAGCAAGGCCCATGTTATTGACCTGTCACAGCTGACTGATGGCTATAATGAGGTTTCAGGAGGAGTTTGGTGTATGACTTGTCCAGAATTCTGTTTACAGCTTGAAATGAAATGCAAAGGACCCCACATTGGATCACAACTGTGGGAATTCTCTGCGGTCATGGATTCTATTGCTAGCTCTTGATGGTAGTCTAGACAGGAAACACAAACGATGAGTACCAACACTGTCTTTATTCTAAGGTTATAATACAAAATATTTCAAGTCTGAAAGTAATTGTCCCTTATTTTACTTTAACTTTCTAGAAAACTAGGGCAGGTCACTTCTGAGATGCTTCCCATACCTCTTTTCCTTCTGTGGGCAGAGATATCTTGTGTACCATGTTTGTCTGGTGTGTTTCTTTCTCCTATCTTCCAAGGTTATTCTCATAGACCATTATGTGTGTAGAGCTCTTTAGTTTACTGATAATCTGTGATGAAATGACATAAGACGTGTCTTGAGTGCTGTTGGCAAAGATAAAGACGAAAGCTGACAATTGATAGGTAAAAGCCTTTATGTTCAAGGCTCTACTTGAAAATCATCCAGCAATTATAATTAATGCAGAACATGGGCACATGTGCAGGTTTGTTTTCCCATGGTTCCTCCACGTTATACCATCACAGGGTTCCATTTCCTTTCTAAATGTGAGTCAAGGTGTTAGTTATATTCTTTAGAGCCTGAATGGATCAGGGTCAGATTATTTGCAGGCTTGCCTATCCCTGGGAGTATCTACTTGTTCCACTAGATCTGATTGTTCAGGTCCCTTCCCTTAAATGTTGCCATCTAGTGGAACCTAAGCATCTTGCTTTTTCGGTGGTAGCCCTTCCCTTTTAGAAAATCTTCCCCCTGAGATCCCATAGGTATCTACCAGAGGTGGTATTCAACAGGTTCTGACCAGTTCTGTAGAAAATTTAGCTGAAATGTCATAGAAATTTTGAGTAGTTCAGAGAACCAGTAAATACCACCTCTCACTGGCCCCATCCCCATATATTCTCTGCGTCCCGAGTCCCAGCTGATTGGGAGGGAATGTGGATTTTGCAGTAACCTTCCCCTAGAGTGAGGAGGGAATGGAGATTTTACAATATCCTTCCCCTGCCACGCCCTCCAAGCAATGCCCACCAAGCCACACCACACCCACCACGCCACAGAACTGGTAGTAAAAAAATTTGAACCCCACAACTGACCCTTCTGAAAAGCCTTGAAATTCTGGCTTTTTCCACAAATACTAGGGTAGTTGAGTCTGAAACCCAGTTAAATTCTCGATGGATGTATGAGGATGTGTTATATTTGGGATGCCAGGAGTTTCTGTATGGGCTTTTATTAAGTTTTGTTTTGTTTTGCTTTTGCAGTTTTTATTGTTGCTTATGAGCTGCCCAGCATTACATTGTAGAAGATGGGTGACTATTTTAAATATGTACATGCATACTACATTGCAATACATTGCATTTTAAATACTTTTTTCCATTCACTTTTCCATTAATTTAGATTTTGTTTTAAATACATTTATGAACAAATAGAAAAATGAAGAGCATGAGAAAAAAATGCTGAGATTGAGTGAAGGATGAATGGTAGTGAAAGAAATGATAAAAATTTGGGGAAATGAATCCAAAGCTACCCTGTGTCATTTGTGCCCACATGTCTTTTATATTTGTGGTTTTTCACTGCCAATGGCCATAACATGGCAATACCTTTAAGGAAGATACTGGCTTCTGCTGAGCTTCTGTCTCCTTTTATAATGCTTAGCTTTTGGCCAAATGTGGTCCTCTTCAGTTAAAAGCAACCTTGATGAAGCTAAGATGATGTATATAGATTTGGTTTCCTAGCAGAGATAAAAGTGTTTTGTTCTGCTGTATGTTCATTTACTGGTGTTTTTCTTCCCAATACAGGCAAGTGGTCAAACTTTAAAAGGACATTAAAACACTGTATCTGTTCTAAGGCAACCATGTTAAGCAGGGGCATTGCTAAACAATCATATGTATGGTATCTAGGAGTCTCAAAAAATATTTTTGTGCCAGAGTTAAGAGAGAAACTACTTGCAGTTGAAGGGGAAGCTGCTTCTCATACTTCTCTGCTCCTTTCTCTGGTGTTTACATTTTTTTAATTTACTGGCCATCTGGGAAGGGAAATGGTGCAGCTCACTCCCTTCTGTTGCCTTTGTACTGAGCACAGCAGAAATGCCAGCAGCTGGGTTATATACAATTAAAAAGAAGGAGAAGAAGAAAATAAAGAATAGTACAGGCTGCAAACCTACAAGCATGTTTTGTTCAGTTCAAGTCTTCCGAAAGTGTGCTATCAATTCATATTAACATTGTTGTCCCAATCAAACTCTTCCTCCTGCCCCATTTAAACATGTGGTGGGGGTTGTATGTATAAGGAAAAAAATGGAGGGACCTTCTAAGACTAGGAAGGAAAGCTAGATGTATTTTTCATATGGCTAGAAAATCAAGCAAAAAGCCACAGCTAGATGTAATATCAGTAGACGTCTAACAGAGAGATCTTCATGATTTTGGAGGTCACCAAAGTGCTTGTAGGAGGCCTAAGTATGGTCTTGTTTATCCTAGATAGGTACTGGGTCTTTGGAGAAAACACTTCTATGGAAGTGGGAAAAGCTACAAGGAATTTAGCAGCAACTATGAGTGGGATCTATAAGTAATATGAAGTAATGAGAATTGAGCAGTGACATGCACTAAGTTATTATGAGAAAACTCATAATTCCACAGTAACACAAAAATTTTCATATGTTAATAAGCTGATTTTGTTAATGAAAGACGAGACACGGAAACTATCTTGTTTATCCAAAATTTTTAGCCTATTACCCGTATTTTTCAGAGTATAAGATACAGGTTTTGAAGATGCAATTTTTTTGAAAAAGTAGGTAGGTAGCTAGAGGGATAGAGAGGTAGAGAGAGAGAAATACAGTAAGTAGGGAGGGAGAGAGAGAGAGTAGTTAGGTAGGTAGTTAGATAAAGGGGTAGAGAGAGAAAGAGAGAGAAAGAGAGAAATACAGTAGATAGGTAGGGAGAGAGAGAGAGTATAGATAGGAAGGTAGATAGAGGGAGAGAGAGAGAGAGAGAGAGAGAGAGAGAGAGAGAGAGAGAGAGAGAAATACAGTAGATAGGGAGAGAGTAGGTAGGTTTGTAGGTAGAGGGATAGAGAGAGAGAAATAGAGAGAGAGAGAGAGAGAGAAATACAGTAGATAGGTAGGGAGAGAGAGAGTAGGTAGGTAGGTATATAGGTAGATAGAGGGAGGGAGAGAAAGAGAAACACAGTAGGTAGGCAGAGGGAGAGAGAGAGTAGGTAGGTAGGTAGGTATATAGGTAGATAGAGGGGAGAGAGAGAGAAAGAAATACAATAGGTAGGTAGGGAGAGAGTGAGAGTAGCTAGTTAGGTAGATAGATGTTTCCGGGTGTTTTTTTCCGTGTGTTGGAGAAGGAAATAGCTGACAATTTGTAGCACCTAAAACTTTGTTTCTGCTGGGACAGCACTTGATCAATGTAATTCTCATCAACCACTCTAACTAAACAGCTTTCCGAAAGGGGAAAAAAAGGTTTTGCACTCTGCAAACCTCCCCAAGACAGCCCTTTTTTTGCTCATTTCTGCCCTTCCTAGCTTCCAGGAACTCTCTGAAAGCCTCCATAAGGCTATGCATGGCCATTTTGGTGAAGGGGCAGGGCTTCAGGAGGCAAAAATTGCTATATTCGGTGTCTAAGGCGCACTCAGATTTTCAGCCTCTTTTTAGAGAAAAAAAGGTGTGTCTTATACTTCAAAAAATATGGTGTATTAAATGAGCAGGAGATAGAAACTCAAATGTTTAAACCTTGATTTCACTATAAATATGGCTTATATTTAAGACATTGCATTCACTAGAATTATTTCATAATGGATTCATTATCTTTGTTACAATAAACTTTGAAGACCTTGGAAATTTATTGTTGCAATTTGTTACCTAAACCAGCAAGAGAAAATAAAAGATAAAGGGGCAGGCTTAGTATTTTTGTGGTAGTTAATGTAGAAGCAAGGATATTTTTTTAGGTAGTCAGCTCTTGTTCTCCATTGTATATAAGAATTGATGAAACTTTATATCCAATAGTGTCAGTATTATAGCAAAATAACTATCCATGGTTGCATGTTAACTAGTTACAGAATATGAAACTGAAGATACTGGAAATATGAGATATATTGTCATGTCTCAGAACATAATCTGATAACTAAATAAAACAGATCTGTCCAAAAATGTTTTGTGAATTTTAAGACTCCATCATAGATTAGCTATCAAACAAACCTCTTGAATTAACTACCTAAGGGGCAGGTGGAATTCACAACACGGAATGTAAAGTGAGGCATATTAGGAAAAAAAATCAGCTATATGTAATTTTGGAATGGGTCATTGAGAAAGTTCAAGGAAACTGCATCCCAATATATATACGGGAAAGAAATAAATGCAACAGTCCATAAGGTTTGCAAGTTTGAAGACTGATCTAGAAACAAATACAACATATAGACACTTCTATGCTTTAATAGAAGACTACCAAAAGCCATGGAGAAGGAGATAGGGTGTCTTAACTGGTACCAGCTGACCATGGTAGCAGAACTGAAACAGAGTATCATCTAAAAGTGTTGTTTTGCCTTCTATAATTTGCTTCTATGAAGTTTCAACCTGCTATACATTCATTTTCTATTGTATTTACAATTCACAGTCTATTAATTATACGGTTCCACCACAAAAGCGCGTAGGACAAAAGCGCGCTCGACAAAAGCGCGCTGTGACGTCATCACAGCGCGACGAAAAAGATCGAAAAAATGTAAAAATAAAGCTAAAACCTTCCCCTAACCCCCCCAAACCTAACCCTAAACCTAACCCTAACCCTAACTCTTAACCTAACCCTAAACCTAACCCTAAACCTAACCGTTAAAGTAACGAAAAACGTAACGCTAACCCTTATCCTAACCCTAACGCTAACGCTAACGCTCTAAAGCTAACCCTAACCCTTACCCTTACCCTAACCCTAACCCTAACCCTAACCCTTACCTTTATGTGAATCGGCTTGCTTTAATTTAATTTTTATTAATTTTTATTTGAATTTTTCGATCTTTTTCGTCGCGCTGTGATGACGTCAAAGGCGCGATTTTGTCGATCGCGCTTTTGTCGTCCGCGCTTTTGACGGGTCACGAATTATACAGCCTTCCCTGCTTAATAGTGCATACAATGTCCTTGGGTAATTATTGATAATTCTTCTTTGCCCTAAAACTTTAGGGCAAACCATAGAACCTATCTCCAACCCCACTAAACTACTGATTTGCCCTCCTACAATTTTGTAGGGCACAATGGATGCATTAGAAAAGCAATGCATTAGGAAAGATCTTTCAATGTCATAAGTGATGAGATATTCCATTAACATGCTAACCTCTTTCAGAGAAAAAAAACAACAATGGAGGTTAGGATTCTCACTGTGCGCTTGTGTATGTGTGTTGCAGATTTTGATTTAATAAGAAATCTGTGACTATAAATGGAAACAATGCCCTTTCTTTCTTTCTTTCTTTCTTTCTTTCTTTCTTTCTTTCTTTCTTTCTTTCTTTTATTGAATTTATATGCCGCCCTTCTCCCAAAGGACTCAGGGTGGCGTAGAACATAAAAGGAAACACATATTACAAAAATTAAAAGGGACATTAAATAAAGTATCCAAAAAAAATCCAATTCATATTTACAATAAAAATTTAAAAATTAAATTAAAATTAACAACCAAATTAATCCTATATTTTATTCTATTCAGGCCAGGCCGGCTTGCTGGAAAAGCCAACTTTTTAGGGCGCGTCAGAAGGACTGGAGGTCTGGGATTATGTGAAGCTCTGGGGCAGTTCATTCCAGAGGGAAGGCACTCCCACAGAGAAAGCTCTCCCCCTGGGGGTTGCTAGCCAACACTATGTGGCCAACAACACCCTGAGGAGGCCAACTCTGTGGGATCGCACTGGACAGTGGGATTGGTGGCAGTAGGTGGTCTCATAGGTATCCTGGGGCTAAGCCATGGAGCGCTTTAAAGGTCATAATTAGTACCTTGAATCGCACCCGGAAGACAACTGGCAACCAGTGCAGGCCACTTAAAAGGGGTGTAACATGGGAGCACCTAGGTACCCCCATGATAACTCGTGCAGCTGCATTCTGGACCAGTTGATGCCTCCAGGTACTCTTCAACGGCAGTCCCTTGTAGAGAGCATTACAGTAGTCCAGGCGAGAAAGGACAAGGGCATAAGTGACTGTGCACAGAGCACCCCAATCCAGAAAGGGGCACAACTGATGTATCAGGTGAACCTGGTAAAAGGCCCCCCTGGTCACGGCCTTCAGGTGTTCTTCTAAACTAAGCTGTATATTCAGGAGGACTCCCAGATTGCGGGCCCTCTTTGAGGGGGGGGGTAAAGTTTCTCCCCCTATCATCAAAGATGGAACAAGATGCACAAATTGGGATGACGGAAACCACAGCCACTCAGTCTTGGAGGGATTGAGCTCGAGCCTGTTCCTCTCCATCCAGATCTGCACAGCCTCCAGGCATCGGGACATCACGTCATGGGCATCATTTGGGTGGTTTGGGGTAGAGATGAAAAGTTGGGTATCATCAGCATATTGATGATACCGTACCCCAAAACCACGGAAGATCTCGCCCAGCGGTTTCATATATATGTTGAACAGGAGGGGTGAGAGAACTGACCCCTGGGGCACCTCACAAGTGATGCACATCGGGGTTGATCCCTGCCTCCCGTCAACACGAACTGCGACCAATCTGATACATAGGAGGAGAACCACCGCAAAATGGTGCCCCCCACTCCCAACCCCCCGAGTTGTCGCAGTAGGATACCATGGTCAATGGTATTGAAAGCTGCTGAGAGCTCTAATAGGACCAGGACAGAGGAGCAGCCCCTGTCCCGGGCCCGCCAGAGATCATCAACCAATGTGACCAATGCCATCTCCGTGCTGTACCCAGGCCTGAAACCCGACTGAAATGGATCCAGGTAGGCAGCTTCATGCAGGTATTGGGGAAGCTGACATGCTACCACACTCTCGACAACCTTCACTACAAAGTGAAGGTTGGAGACCGGACAACAGTTGGCTAAAGAGGCTGGGTCCAGGGAAGGCTTCTTCAAGGCAGTGGGAAAGAACCCCTCTCTCAATGAAGCATTGATAATGGCTTGGAGCCAGCCTTGTGTCACCTCCCAGCATCCCTGTGGTAATAGGAGCTTTTTTCATTTTTCGCTAAAGTACAGATAAAGCCCATCTCCTGAAGAAATGATTCATACTTTTGTCACTCAGTTAACCTATTATATACCAGATTTCTAATTAGACACTGATGTCCACTGCATCAGACTCTTCAGCTAATCTTTCTTACCCTATTTTTGCCCGGAACAGTTTTTTATTTATAAACATGCACATCACAATTATGTCCTTTTCTTACCTGGGTAGATAGCTTCGTATGTTCAGAATATTCCAATATCCATTTGGTTACAGTGACAGAAACAATAATGTTCCTGGACTACTCATTGGTCCAACAAAACAATATTGAATAGGCATCAAAACAATATTACTTTCTTCACATCCAAATGATACAAATACAAGAATACAAGAACTGAATTGGAATTAAATTAACTGAATTTCTAGTTTTTGCAGTCAACAAGTTAATTAGAAAATATGGTATAAAAAGCATTACTAAAAGTTTATTTAATATTTTGTGGGTTTTTTCCTTCAAAGAAAAACAAGTGATATCAAAGCATGAACTCAGACATCAAGTAAAGATGTGTTGATGTGAAATCAATCTAAATGTTGACACACAGGCTGATTTTCTATTACATGCAATGACTATAAATTTGATGGCCTGTGTTGGAGAGATTGATTTGTATCAAGGAGAAGACACACATTTTCCCCACATCCTGCAAATGTTGAAACTCCAGTAAGGTATATGTTATCAATTGCTTTCTATACCAAGAATACCACAGAGGTATCTGGTTATTTTAATCTATCTATCTATCTGTCTGTCTGTCTATCTGTCATGTATGCTGCCTCTTCATCAGAGGTGACTCTATGAGGCTTGCAGACATTCAGTTAAAATGCACTATAAAACATGAAAATGATAAAGAATCTTAAATTTAAAAATTCAATTAAAATAAAACTAAGCATGATGGAATAGGCTGGAGCAAAGAGAAGAATATATTGAAAAAGGGCTTTTTTCTAAGGGAATAATTAAAACAGTTTATTGGTAAAACCAGTATAAAAATAAATCAACCAAAATACAGACATTGAACACAAGAAACAAGACATTATACATGATAGAAGACACTGGTAAAACTGGAAGAGCAACATGCAACTTAAAAAGCTGGTTAGAACATGTTATTCCAAACAGTCATGAGAAAGAGTACCATACAGTGTAGCAAAATAAGCTCACTTCCATAGGAAGAAGTGCAACAACTATAGTTTTGCTAAACAAAAGAACCTGTGTGATAGAGATAACCTGGCTGAGCCTGAGGGCAGGGTAAAGTGCATTATCAGTTTGGAGTCACTATGCTCTTGTAAGAGACGTAAGTCAAGTACTCTTGGCTCTTTTCTGGCACCAACTTCCTTGACAGATAGTAGATCAGATTCTTGTGTATACATTGTATGGAATAAACTCATAGTGCTTTTGAACTCTATCCTGACTCCTGATTTCCTGAGCCAGATATTGTATCAAGTATCACCACTCATTTCTTTAGAAGTTGGAGCAGATTTTGAGAGCTTCATACAACAGGCGATGGCCTCCTGCACTCCTCTGCCAGTGAAAATAGCACTTGGGAGGACCGCCCCACCCCGAACTCTGTTTTCCCTGGCAGAGCTCTTGGGCTGCCACTGGCACCCCTGAAATGAGTGACATCAAGCTGGCCACTGCCCATCCTGGCCACACCCACTCTGCTCACGTCCCCAGGAGGTGATGTCAAACAAAACCCTGATGTGGCTCTCAATGAAATCGAATTTGACACCCCTGATGTGGAAGGAAAAAACTTTCAAACTTTTGAAAGAACTAGAAGCCTAAATTGGAATCTAGTATATTTTAAATGCAGAGCAAATAATCCTTATTGCTTTCCCAACTGCAGTTTCCCAATATTTCTTCAAGTATAGCCCCATGTAAATGGCACTCTTGCAATCTAATCATGACAAAACTATCTGTCAGCATTCTGTTGACCTGCCTAGCTTTAGGTGCTTGATCAATAGTTCTAGTCATTCTGTTAAATGTCAAATATTGTAAATATTTGAAGGATAACTAGAGAGTAACAAAACAGTATGGGGAATTCTAACTTATTATTACCACCTAGGGATCATCTGGATTGTTTTCCTCCAGATATAGTTTGCCTATTTGAAATGATGTAGGCAGAAGCAACTTCAGTAATCCCACGGTGTTCCTTGAATATATGTATGAGGCAGCCCGTCTGAGCAGAT
Source organism: Thamnophis sirtalis (assembly GCF_051295495.1). NCBI lineage: Eukaryota > Metazoa > Chordata > Lepidosauria > Squamata > Natricidae > Thamnophis > Thamnophis sirtalis. The sequence goes on from NW_028261385.1 coordinate 54,115,249, forward strand.
CATAAGAATCAAGAGAAATATTGAATCTATGATCACAGACAGGATGTCAGTTATAGCTATTATATTAGCAATGATGATACACAATCTGTTGTTTAAAATAACATAAAAGTGTAACACTATTTCTGTCAAGGAAAACCTAATATATAAGGTAATATTGATCAAAAGAAGGAAAACAACAGCAATCACTGACAGAGAGAAGAAAAATGACTTTCCAGACAAAAAACAATGATAATGCACTAAGACCAATATGAAAAGTAGAAAACTGTAGTAAATGCCATAACAGTATCTATGGTATCTTAATAATCACGTTAGACATTATCATAGCATATCATTCATCATATCATTCATCAATCGAGGGGAAGTGTCCAAGGTTTACTAAATTCTCAAAAAGAACATAAATCTTACAGAGAAAAGTGATTTGACTCCCCAAATATAAGATAACTCAAAAATTAGAAAACTGCTAAATCACACTTATTTCATTTTAGCTAATTAATTGGATTAATCAGTATTTTTATAATACAATTTAGTATTATTGTGTGTGTGTGTGTGTGTGTGCGTGCGTGTGTGTGTGTGAAAGGTGTCTAAAAAGTGTCAGTGTCTACAAAAAAATATCATTCTAAGTTACCAGTATAAAATGACTGTTTCTGAATGGCCATTTTTTTAAAGAAATAAAATCATTAGAATTCAAAATATTTCACTTCATAATAAATCCAATAGGGTTTGTGTGTGTATGTATTGATCTTGCAACAAATGGCTTTTACTTTCTAAAGAATGCAAGGAAAAGAGTTAGGAGCAACAAGGGCTGCAAACACATGTATTAGTCCTGTAAGGTAGTCCAGAAACAAAAGCATCACCAGGATCATTAGCTCTCTCCCTCCTACTGTTACAATCTAACAATGTGTTTTCTTTTATATCCTAGCTTTTTATTGTTTGTATGGTTGCTATGTAATATTTTAGATTCTATATGCACCTTCACTTACTGATCATTAGTTTTCTAAATGTGTATTTTCAATACTGTACTGTATCAAGGTAAGTATTGTTTCTAACCTTATTTTCATATACTATATCAGAATATTAATATCCAAGAGCAATAATTATTGCACCATTTATCTCCAGATAAACAATGTTTCATTCTCAGTACCTGTTATAAAAAATACATGCTGTCTTAAACAAGAGGAAGGTTATTCAACTCTGACATTTTCAGCTTGTAGGAAACCATTACAATTGGATGTGCTTCCTTAAAACTAGCCAGATGTTTTGTTAGCTGCAGGGTGTTTTCAGAAATAACAATTAATAATAGAGAATCTCCATACAGCATTCATTATACAAAATACAAATAAGTTTAAAATGACTAGCACTTTCAACTTTGTCCTTAATTTTCCCCCTAATGCCACCTGCCAACAAAAATCATGTATTTCTAGAAATGGAAGGGAAAGATTTAATATGTTTAATGCCGCTTTTTCTAGTGTATTTCTAATTATGTGTGGAATTAATATCCCCAAAGTGGGCTGAATTAATGAAATTCTGCACTTGATGTGGCTATTGGTGCCCAAGAATGTTATTCATTCAGAAATGTCAGAGGATTGTGAAGAGCAACAGAAATGTCAGAGGATTGTGAAGAGCAACAGATAAACTAGTGCTGATAAAATTATACCATAAGCAGCCAGGTTTGTTTATTTTGTTTTAGTAAGGACTAGTGATTCCTGCTATATCTGAAAATTCAACGCGGTAAAATCCACACAAGAACATTGATAAAGGCAGAGGAAATAACATCTGAATTTTAAAGGAAGCAATAGTTAGGTTAATCTCCATATTTTTAGAATAAAGAATTCTGGAATTGGTAATAGTAATGCATAATATGCAGAAGCCTTCTTATAGTTATGGATTATGCAATCCATTCTACAATATTTCTTAGCTCTGTTTTCCTAAGTCTTCCTCTTCCATTGATTGTACTTGGACTCCTGGGGATAGTTAATTGACCATAAAGAAATAACCAGAACACATGAAGATAGCTGGGCAAAATGATAGTTCCCCTGAAGCTTAAATTACTAGGTATTTTTTAAAATAGGAGAACAATCTAATTGACTAGGGCACTATATTGTTAGAATTGCGAACAGGAGTCACAGAATCATGGGATTGGAAAGGACCTTGCCAAGGGCATGGATTCTCACACATCCAAACAAATAGCTGTTCAATCTTAATAACTCCAAATTTATAACTCCCGTAGCATTACTTATTTAAAAGTAAATAGTTTTTTTATCATTTCCCTCTGTATTTTGAACTACATTTCTCTTCTTTACTGTATGCCATCTCAGTATGGGCTTCTGATTTTTTTTCCTTTTGTGAAAAGAGATACAAAATAGGAATTAAACAATTCAGCCTTCAGCCAGTTTCTTTCACTTCAATGCCACTTCCACAATCAGCAGATAGATTGCTTCCTAGTCTGTCCTCCTGTTGTGCACTTTTTGTTGTTTTGTTCATTCGTTGGAAGCTTCAGATCATTAATCTTAACCTCCTTGATCTTATTCTTATAGATTCAACCTACTGATATTCTGCTTTGATTACATGCTCCTCTTCCCATTTTTAAACTGGTCTCTTTTGGTTGTTCAAAAATATCTTTTTTGCAAAGTTTCATCAGGTGTCTCCCATTTTATTTCCTTTTGGGTATCAGTTGTGTTTGGAGTTTAATGGTTTCATTTTTAAACTTTTCTGTACCTTGTGAATTGTTTGTCTTTTCTGTTCGGAAAGTGATTTCTTCCGTCTGTTACAGAAGAGCTAGTTGTTCCAAAAAACCTCAGTTCCATCTGAGTGGAGAAGTCATCATCTGTAGAGTTCAACATGCAGCTCTAATGATCTTGAAATCTGATACTGGAGAACCTGGGATATAATGTGGAAGCCTTTCAGGGGTGGACTGCTATGGGTTCAACTGGGTTTGGGAGAACCCGTAACTTACGTTATGGCCAGTTGAGAGAATCTCCAAATCCTACCCCTGGCTGGCCCCACTCAGCTGTCCCCTCCTAGGAGTCTCCATGCGGCCTGTTTTGAGGTAAGTGCAGGACCCATGTGGAGGCTTGGGGAGGGAGAAAACTGGGCTTCCTGGAAGTTCTGGAAGACCAGAAACGGGCCCATTTCAGGCTTCTGGATGGCCTCCAGAGTCCGAGGAAGGCAGTTTTCACCCTCCCAGAGGCTCAAGGAAAGCCTTCGGAGGCTGGGAAAGGTGAAACACCCACCCACAGCCACAATGGTGCAGGAGGCCAACCAGGCCATGCGTACCATAGCCATGCCCACCCAACAAATGGACAGATAACTTGTTGCTGAAATTTTTGAAGCCCATCTCTGAAGCCTTTACATGAAGTCTTCTTTGCTTCACACTGTTGTGGTGTATTTGTTGATGACCAGCTCATCACTGTTATAGAGCAATTTACAGAAGAGACAGATTATTTACTGGTACTTGAGTCTTGTGTTCTGTACATGTTTATATCAAGGCTAGAATAATTAAGCCAACCCTTTTGGTTTCTACATATTTCCACACAGAAACACTTTTGCTACTCCTTGGAGAAGAAATTGTCTGGCCTTCTGGGGAGTAGATTCAACCTAGCATGGATTCATGGAGTGCAGTCAGTGATCTATGACAACCTTTGATCTTTTGCCACTACAGGTTTTTTTTTGTCTGTGCAAACTTTCAAAAATGTTTTCCCTGGTTAGGTGATTATGCCAAATTGCCTGAGGAAATTCTGTAATGCAACCTGAAAGCTCTATAGATTTTTCTGTGGATGTGGAGCTTAGTACATCTTTTAACAGAAGAGAGAGTTTTGAAAACCTTCTAAAAGTATTACATTAAATGATTGTTCTACAGCCTGTTTTAAATCATTTATCACTAATGATTATGGCTCTAATAGCTGCTGATATCATAAATGGCATTTCTTATAATTGTATTGTATAGTTCTGTATTATATTAAGTTGTACAATAAGTAATTGCTGAGTAGTGTTTTTTCTTATTGCTTTATCGATTTCCAGCTTTTTGTGCTTTCAAAATTAAATTGTTTTAATAAAGGATGTTCCCATGTCTTCCAACATTTTGTTTTTTCTTAATCCTGTCTCAAACTTGAGAGCTGCAACTGTGCAAAGCAGTCTTTCATTGTGATATACTTCATGTCTCATTGGTGATATAATCAGTGTCTACTTGTCACAGGTGCAAAGAAGATGGCCCATTATAAACCATGTCAGCAATTGCTTCAGCACCTCCAAACATAATTTAAAAGCTGGCAGCTTTGTCTTGCTATAGGACAGCAACATCATTCAAGAGGAAAAGATATCTTTTGGTTGTGAAGCTTCTAGTTATCCAAGAAAATCTTACAGTTCGTTCTATTTTAAACATCAAGAAAGACAGAGATTATAAACTCAAGTAAACAGCATTTTCAATATTCAGTGAAATTTTAGATCATAGCAAGATTCCTCTTTTGCAGGAATTTCTACTAAATATTCCTGGAATAATACAGGCTACTCCCACTCTTGTTCTTAAAAAAATAATGGCAATCTATCTTAACCAAGACTTTACCCAATATTGCACACATTTAAGAGTTGTGAAGGTCTTTGGCAAACTTTCATGCAGTCTTATACACAGAATAATTCTCTAGGCAAATAAAGTTTTCTTCCTCTTTACAGAATTCAAATGTATTTCAGAATCAAAGACAGCATTGATTAATTCAATTCAGTGGTTTATCATAGCTTAGAATTTGACAAATAAAATAAATATATAATCAGCCCTTCATCATTATGTTAAGGCATACTAGTTTGAAAATATATTAAACTACAAATATGCCAAGCCTTGATGAAATAATTATTTATATGGGGCAATCAGGCAAGATGGAATGAATGGCTTTAAATATTTAGTTGGACATTGGGTACATTTTCTTTACTCTATTTACCTATAATATATGCTTATCTTTCTGTTCTTGAACTAAAATGTGTTACACATATTCTATTATTTTGCAACTATATCTATATTTCAATTATTTTTATCAATACACACACACATACATACAGTTATACTTCAAAGACAACTTTCTGTCTGCTACTATTGTTGCACCTAAAGTCTTCTTAGAACTCTTATTATTTTCTATATAACTGTTATAATGTATAAAAAATACACCCTTGATGCATGGGGCTGTAAACATCTCAAATTTCAACTTGTAGATTCTTTCCTAACACTGAAAAATATTGCAGAGTTCTTTCATTCTGTATGATTCATTTTAGGATTTGAAATCTTTCAAACACATTATATTTAACAAAAATAGCAATTACTCTTAAGAATTTCTAGCTCTTTCTGTGAATCTAATTCATAGTCTAATTCATACCTTTCCATACTTCTTTGCCAGATAAATATATGTATTTTTTAAGAACAATAAATTGTACATTTCCTTGACTATCATTTAGTTACAAGTAAATTTCCCACAAAGCCAGTTCTTAAACATAAATTTTAAGGTGGTGTGGAACATTCTTTAGTCATTTTTTAATCATCTGGCAAACTGCAGTTTGGAAGAGACACAGGAAAAGTAATCCATTAGGTAGCTGATGCCAGAAGTATAGTAGCTGCTAAGGTTCTCTTAGTCCTTGTCTGCCCTTTACTGTTTACAAAAGAAAGAGAAATGAAAAAACATCCACATAATGAAGAGAAGAGTAGTCTCTCAGGCATCATATAATATTTCAGAGGGTGGAAAGACACAGTGCCAAACAGCATTCCACATTTTAACTCTTTTAATCAAATTGCTTTTAAATACATACTAAAACCAAGGGCATTTTTAGCCTGAAGCTTTGTAAGTACAATTTGAGGCTTCTAGCCATGCTTTCTACTTGGATCAATTTTCTCCTCAGTATCTTTCTGTGGACTCAAGATCTAAGTCCAAATTAGCCATGCTATCTGTGGGTCATCACATTTGTTTCCTAGTTTCTTCATTCCATTCCACTTCTGGTGTCTTTAAAGGTTTCTCTCTTTGCTGTTCTATATTTCTCACGAATCCTTTTCAATGGAAACTAGACTTTTATTAGACTCTAAACCTACTCAGGTTCTTATCCACAAAGTGAGTACAAACTATCTCCATGCATCTGCACTAAAGAGGTGCATGGAGATAGTAAGATAGTAAGAACCAGTGAGAAGCTATGGCTTAGAGTAGTCTCATCACAAGCATGCTAAACTACATTACATTAAGCACATTGATGAGAAATTCCTTTTTATGCTAAAAAGATTGGTACAATGAGAGACTCTATTTCAGTTTTTCTTCCAAGAGGAAAGTTAATTGTGTGTATGTGTTTCAAGTCTCATTTGTGATGAATCAATGCATAATTAAAAGAAGTTTCAGTCATTACCCTGAAGTTGAAATGGTGAAAGATTTTTTAAAAGATCACATTTCCTTGTTTATCTTTCCTAATTTGCCCTCTGTATAAAATCTACTAATATGATCTATCATTGTATCTTGCAATATAGGGGACAGATGAATTCTGTTCAATTACAAAAATAAGAACACTATTTTACTATTCCAGTTTAGTCTGAACTCACTGTCCCCCCCCCCAATCAGTTCTTTTGTTAACAAAAGAAATTTGATAAGGGATAATTGGCCTGATTTAACAAACAAGGAAGCTTCAGTGCACTCAAGCCTGTTTTGCTATAGGTATTTTTAAAAAGAAATCTATAGATTTATAATGTTTCATTTTATCTCAGTTAAGTGTACCAAACAAAAAGTCTATGGGTGTGAAATCTGGTTGCTTCGGGCATATAACATGAAGTTTTTTGGGCAACATTTACACAATGTGCTTTTAGATTAGGGATGTGGAAAGAACACCTTGCAATGGCCAGAACTTTTCCTCCTATTTGAGATAGTCTGAAAAGCATTGCATCACATTTGTTTTCAAAGTGAGAGGAAAATGCTGAGTCCCAGAATGTGGGAGAGAAGAAAGGAGGAATTTACAACTGAGGGAGTGAAACAACCATCAGGAGGACTTCACCATTCCAATAGCAATGAATCTGAAAGAAATATTGCCCAATAGCTTCACCAGTCTACCAGCAACTCCTGAGAGGCTACAGGTAGTCAGCAACTGGTAAAACCAGGACAGGCTGAGAAACTGCCAAACTGTTTGGTTCAGCAGCAATTTAAGACAGTAACTGACAGGAACAAGCCAACATGCAGATGGCTAAATGATGACTAGAAATTTTGATATAAGCTATATATAGATATACAAAGACATGCCCCTGGAAGGAAAAATCACAAAACTGCCTCTTCTTTTATTTTGACCATGTCATGTGGGGGAATTCATTGGAGAAAGCAATTATGTTGGAAGAGTATTAGTAAAAGGAAACCTGGCCACTATGTCTTGGCAACATCAAAGCTGACACCAGCCACAGAATAGAGCAACTCAAAATAGTAGTGCAAATCAAAAGATGTGAAGAGCCTGACCACTGAGAATCAGACACGACTGAATGGATATCATATATCTATATGATGATGCTACTAGTTATATATAGTTTAGAAATAGGATATAGACACAGATGTTAGATGATAATATAACAGGTTTATTAATAAGTGGTAATGTAGATATTAGAAAATAAAGTTTCTTAATTTTTTATATAACAAAAGCCTCCTTGCAAACATAAGTATGTGACGTATCTTGAAAAAATAGGTTGGATTCATATAAAGTGTAAAGTCAAAATGTAGTTAATTCAAATTTCATGTATTATGTGAACTCTCTCATAAAATTTTAGCATTAATTGTGAACATAACCATTCTTTGATCGTAAAGAAGCTTTTGGCTTAGGATGAAAAATTAGTGACTTCTGCTTTTCTCTCAGATTTTCCAAATAAATACCCTTTCATACACTTTGTGCAAAGATAGCATTTTTTCTTTACATTCAAATATCCCAATTTTAAGCATTTTCCAAATCTGCTTTTAAAATCTCTGCTCTATGTAATCTCATGTGATCATCTATGTTTGGCAGCTGAGCTGATTTAGCTTGGACACTTCTTCAGTGGCAAGCCAAAAACCAGAGAAAAACAAATCCTGCTCTGAAATGCTGTGTTTCCCCAGCTGCATTCATTTTGCCCCTTTTTGCTGCCTGATTTTGGAGTTCTGCAAGTTAAGGAAGGTTGAGTACATTTCCTAATGGAACTTTTTGTTTTGCATACTACAAGACAGATAAAGAAAGGGGAAGGCAAGCAATTCATTTTCTGTTTCTTTAAATAATGATTACATAATGTTCCCCCTCAGTGTTTTGATGACCGTAGCAATGAAGAAATCTTCAAACAGTTTTTGAAGATGATCCATGGAAGAAAAATATATATGAAAATATGCAAAATTGGACCAAAGCAGTTAAATTTTATCTGATAACAAAGGGAAACACTTTTTTTCATTCCATAAAATTACAGACAATGAATGGTTCTTTTCAACTTATCACAGATGACTGCACTTCATGCTTTAAGTAGTCAGCTCTTATAGCAGTAATTATTCATTTAGCTTGCCTTGTTACAGCAGTAAGAGAACTTTGATAGCTAGACTATGATGAGAAAATGAACTGCCAGTGAAGTGTATGTTTTCCCTGTCTGAATACTACTCTGAATACAGCTTAACCCTCCTATGTTTAATGAAAAGGGAAAAAAAACCACAATCCTTCCTATATCCAACCAGGTCTTCTCCATATCAGATCAAAATTTCACTTATGGCATTTGGCTTCTATAGCATGCTGGCTAGTTCTGTGATTGTGGTTGTGATCCCAAACATCTGGAAGGCACAATGTTCAAGAAAATAAGAGTATATCTGAATGCAGTGGAGCTCAGAATGGAAGAGAATGGAAATGCGCATACAATCCCAGCTTTACTTCTCTCCACTTATTCAAAGTAGTATTTCAAAGGAGAAATGTTTTCATGGTTTGCATAAACACCAGAACAGGTCTTTACTTCACCTCAGACCTTAATAAAGTAGGAATCTAAAATTGCACTGACAAATGCATTTCAATCTAAACAAATACAAGTAGATTTCTCTAAAGATGTTCTATTTAAATGTCGGATAGTTGGAGAAAGCGTTGATTAGGAGTCTACATGCACAATCTTCTTTTCTCCCAAGGTCGAGCTTCTGCTGGGAGTAACATTGATATGGTGTCTTTACTATAGTGCTGAAGATTTTATTAGGGTAGCAAATTCCCTAGAGCTGTTGGTCATTCATAATATGTTTCTTTACATATTCTGCTAGCATTAAGCAAGCATGATGTTATTGAACAATAGCTCTGGGACTTATAGAAGTATTATATAAATCAAATTCTGGTGTTTGTGTAGCATATCAAAAAGCTGTATTCAATATTGAATAATGTAGGGTTTTATATTCCCTATATTGTGCTTTAAAAAAAATCTTATAAAATTGGCCTCTATTAGTATCCTTTCATTTTTTTTCTATTGATTGGCTGGATTGTAAATTGTAGAGCTGTATACAATATTGTTTAACAACTTTAAAATTTAACAACATATTAATACTTTCAGAATTTGATTATGCTATGGTTAACTCATGGAAGATTCTTTATGCTCCAACAGAAAGAGAGAATACTTAAGATCTTAAAGGAGCCCGCCTTTCACATTTACAATCTTACTTTCAATTTCATATTGAAAATTTGGATACATTTGGTAGCCTTAAAATCATGTTATTGCCATTCCTACTGTGGTTTGTGGCTCAGCCCTCTGTTCCCATCACCAAAATTAAATGTTTGCCCAAAAGTTTATCTGCTCTTCAGCTAGATGATTTCTTCTCCAGCAAATTTTAATAGTAGTTTTGTTACAAAGCAATTACAGTACTATGGGTTCCTGGAAAGGGATTTGTTCATTCATTGGGACATTAGGGGCACGAATGTTCAATAGGCCATTCTGGTTAATTTAGGGTGACAGAAGTTAGTTTTAGAAGTGTAGTGATTAAAACATCAGGCCAGAAAGTGAGAGTCTGTTTAGTCTAGTCCTGCTTCATAAAACTAGGAGGGCAATCTTGGGTCACTTATTCTCAGCCCAAGGAAGGAGTCAAGGGAACACTACTTCCAAATAACCTTGCCATTAAAATTGCAGGTACTATTGCAAGCAATCACCAGGCTTCAAAGAGACAAAAGAAAAATAAGTTATATTACTTACAATGAAATGGAAAAAAAAAGACCACTAATTTATTCATACAAAGTTCTTTTGAAAACTTATCTGAAAATATATTCAGCTTCCTTTTGAATTAAGATCAGGCCAGGCTGTTATGTATAGGATGTTACTCATAATATCTGCTAGCCAATGCATAGTTTGTAAAAAAAAGAATTCAAGTTCTTTTCCATTTTGATCTGTTTGTTCTGATTTTAGAAAGTGAAAGCTCTCCAAAGTAAAATCTTCGCTATGTCAACCAAATAATGTAATGATCCTTGAAGTTTTTAATTAGGGCTCTTCTAATCAATCTTTAAGCTTTCTTTTAATTTCCTTCAGCTGATGTGGTCATAAATTAATGTGTTGCATTCAAGCACTGAAAAATAGAAAAAAAACAAGAAAATAACTCACTTTCATCAACATTCTCATTTACTCTTAAAATGAACGCTTTATGGAGTATTCTTTAGGTTTTTTTTCATATTTCACTTTGAAATGAACCTGACTGTACTTACAATGCAAGAGATTGAGGCAATTTTGAACCAAAATAGTCATCTGACTATAGCAAATGAAACTATATCTTGTTTGTTCAGTGAATTTGTCATCACTATTACATTTATCAATGTAATACTTTTAAAAATATATTCTAGACTTATTTTTGAGGTTTAGAACACAGATCTTGGTTGGTTAGCTCACTTGAATGAGCTTACTTGACTGTGAGCAAAACAGAAATATATATATTTTCTTATATAATAAGATATTCAAAACAAAAGAATATGTAGGTCTGGCTGACAAACCTATGTAATATAAATTAATCCCCTTTTGTTCAGCTACCTTAACTAGTATCCTTTTAAATCACACTTCCTCTACAAATTCTTGTAATGCCTTTATAATTCTTTTTGGGTCTACTCACTACAGGGGATAGGTCTTTTAAAGAAGAAAGCTTGTCAATATAGACAAGAAGTTAACCATAATTGGTGATTAGATGAATGTTGCTTCACTGGAGAAGCATGGGTTGAGGGTTAATGAAAGTGGAAATGTAGCTTAAATAACTGTCAATATTAGAAGAGGCGGGCAGACAAGATTTCTCAGAAATTCATCAAATAAATCAATGGTGAGAACCCATAAGGATAGTACATAAGAATATAAAGACAGATTGGGTGGTGGTTAAATATATGCTGTGTGAAAGAAACAAGACATCAGACAAAACATTTTTCTAGACTGGAAAGCTCAGAGGGAGGAATCTTTAGCTAGAAATAAATAACAAAATAAATAACTTGTTTATTTTAATAATTTTTCCAAAGAAGCACAAAATTCATCTATCTACACTATAGATTTGGAGTTCCAAGGATAACTGTTTTCTAAATAGTACCTTCCCAATAATACCACATCAACTGGTAGCTGATGTGTAGTTTCTCATAAAATAGTTGTCAAAGATAATTCTTACATATTGACACAATGACTACCATAGTGGTTTTCACTCATCTAATTTTTCTTTAGATGCAAGTCCATTACCTTAGAGGTCCCAAACTCCGGTCCATGGAAAGGCACCGGGGCACGGCATGTCAGAAACTAGGTTGCACAAACAAGCAAAGCCCCATCTGAAGGATGTAGGTAGCATGCGAAACTATGCCCACTCTGTACGGTGGAAAAATCTGTCTCTATGGAACCAAAAGGTTGGGGGCTGCTCAATTACCTGAATCTCCATCTTTCATTATGGCCTTCTGAGACCTGTCCCATCACGCTATCTTACTTCTTCTCTGAAGCAATTGTGTTATTCCTAACCTTGTGGAACTGAGTCAGCTCTGGAAAGAAACATTATATTTGGAAAATGGTGCTTTGCTTTCCAGGGTTCCAATTTCTGTTTAATTTGATATTTAATGCATAATAATTAATTAAATCAGAATCTTGGCAGCAACTTTTCTGAAGTGCTTCCCACTGCATAATCTTGCTTCTGAACTGAGACTTCTTTTTCAAACTAAAAGAGAAGTAGAAACAACAGAGCAGATTAAAATTACAGTTTTATGACATAGTTTAAAGCAGTGTTTTTAAAATTTGGCAACTTTAAGACTTCAATTGCTGGCTGGAGAATTCTGGGAGTTGAAGTCCATGCACCTTAAAGCTGCCAAGTTTTAAAAACACTGCTTTAAAGAGAGGCTTATCACTTGGAATGTGCAATGCCATCTCTCCCTTTAGAACAATGAAAATACTGGAACATCGCCCAGCTATTGTCTGTGAGGCTCAAGGTAACAAACATCTTGCTCTGTTTCTTCAATTATATCTGGCCTTTAGCCAGGAGACATTCTGGATTTAATTTTCTAGGAAAGTGCAAATCATGATTGTAAACCTGCTTTATTGTATCATCATCTAATCAGAGGTGGGTTCTTACTGGTTCAGCCAGTTTGGCCAAATGGGTAGTGGTTTGCCGGCCTGAATCGCAGAACCAGCAACGACCCAGGTTGGCCATGCCCCCAAACTGCTTCCCCGGTCACCACCATTGCTGCCACCATCTTTTTTTTCGCATTCTGTGCATGTGCAAAATAATTTCCATTGAACTATGCTTGCGTGTGTGCAAAGCGCATGCACGAGCAGATTGGCAGTAATGACATCTGAAACCCACTCCTGCATCCAATGTATTTTTTTAAAAAGAGAGATCATAATAACCAGTGCTAAGCATTGGTTACAATAGTTCTGTAGTGTTCTGTAGTGTTTTACAGCATTCTCTGAGCAGTATACAAATGTCAGCAGATTTCCCCCCCCCCCCAGTAATCATTTTACTCACCTTGGAAGGATGAAGGTTTTAGTCAACTTTGAGCCAGTCAGGATCAAACTCCTGACGATGGGCAGAGTTAGCCTGCAATACTGCTTTATAAACACTGTAGCCTTATGGCTTCTAAATCTTAGGTTGAAACATTTTAAATGGTCAAAACTACATGCTTGATTTTAGAGTCTACATTTCTTTAACTCCTTGAAGGGAACTAAATTTTTCAATCCAAGTTAATATTTGAAATATTATTAAACAGAGCCAAGGACAGTATATTGGATAGTGTGCATAACACTGCACTGTTTTGACAATTACACTTTCAGACAATTTTAAAAAGAAAAAGTTATCAGAGAAGTGAAATGAATTTTGTCATGATTTACAAATCATGGAGAACGTATAAATAATTGAAGATGCATTTAAAGAACCGACCTACTTTTCAAAAAGCATCTATTAAATGCCTCACATTTTGTGGACCATTTTGGACTATTTTACATGTTTTCCATTAAAAAACATGAAACAGCTCTTTACTTAGCAATTTATTGCCTTCCTTTGCTTTATCAGAGAGGAATGTTCTTTAAATGATCTGTTACACTTGTAAGTGATCATTATTAGGTTTGTCACACTGGTGGAAGACCATTTTAGCTTTTATCTAATACACATATAAAGGACAGTTTTTTGAAGCCAAGGTCTTCAAATAAATCTAAGCTCCAAAGAAGGGACAATTGGAATGATGTCAGCAAGGAAAAAATTGCAGTCCATGACATTTCAAAGAAAAACAAGGAAGTCCAGTTGCCTCTTGAAAAAGCACTTTTGGGACAATACATGGCAACATTTTAATAGTGTGATGTGTGTGTGTGTGTGTGTGTGTGTGTGTCTGTCGGTCTGTCTGTTGCTTTAAGAACTGCAAAAATGTAGGAAATCAAAGCAGCCCTTGTCTTAGCACCACACTACTGAAAATGGCAACATATAATTTTCTGAGAAGGAGGTCAAGATGAACAACGATGACACTTTTAAAAACCTTTTTGGCAAGCTGAGAAACTACATAGATTGTGGACAAATCTGTTTCTGAAAATATATTGGAAGAGGGGTCTCTAAAAAAATTCCATCCCTGATATGGCCATATTTATGACTGGTGAATCACTTCAGATTGGAAAATAATATTATCAGCATACCAATGATATTTAACCCTCTATTGATGAATGGCTTTGTGTATATATTAAATAGGAATCGGAAAGGAATCAAACCCTCTTCTGCAGTTCAGGAATCTAGGGCTAAATCTTCTGCAGTTCTCCCTCTGAAATTAGATTCAAACAGCTCCCATCCTGTTGGTATTTTGAAGATCCATCCTAGAAATTGTAACCTGAGAAAATATCTCGTACCATAACTTTTCTAGTTCTTATGAAGGTAAAAGGAAGGAGGGGAAAAGTGCAATCGGATTTGCAAGATTTTGTTACAATAAAAGTAGCATTGGCCTGCATGACTTTGGCTTCTAGTCTGGTGTCCTTCAAGGACTAAGAAGCCATTCTATACTTTCTGTTGTGCTTTTCACATCTAGGTTAGCAGGGATGGTGAACTTAAAAGTACCTTGTTAGGACATCGAAATAGCACCATAATAATGAAAAACATAAAAGTGAAAATGGATCCAGAACACAGTATTAAAAAAACACTCTTAGCAAATCTTAACACTTAAAAACATATACATCCTCTTAAATAGTAGATTAAATAACAAAATTATCAGAAAACAGAAATTAGAAGCATGCCAGATTTTTTAAAAAAATTGTCGGATTTTGTGGCAGAAATCACATCCAGAAAGCACACAGAGATAGCAATATAGCAATAGCAGTAGACTTATATACCGCTTCATAGGTATACAGAGAGTCAGCATATTGCCCCCAACAATCTGGGTCCTCATTTTACCCACCTCAGAAGGATGGAAGGCTGAGTCAACCCTGAGCCGGTGAGATTTGAACCGCTGAACTGCTGATCTAGCAGTAGCCTGCAGTGCTGCATTTAACCACTGCGCCACCTTGGCTCCTAGAGCCAATCCTCCTACAGCAGGATTCATTAACTTCTTTATAGACATAGTAACACATGAGTAAATGTATAATACCAATAGTGGATTCTCCAACATGGTAGAGAGGAGAGATTGGTTTCAGTTCCAGCAGCAGACAGAGTAGATTAGTTTCATTTTAGAGCTGAGCACAGAGCTAAGCCATACCTTGACTACTTTCTTAACTTTCTGTTTCCAAACAGCCCTCAGTGGCTGACTTAGTTGCTATGCCTATTCATTGCCTGACCTTGTTACCATGTTTCTGCCAGTTCATGAATATTCTGACAAAAATATGTTTCATGTTTTTGTTTTAACTTAGAGTAAGAGGTTATTTTACTATATATTTATTATATATTTACATCTGTATTTCTTGTTTCTATAAATAAGAAACTCAGAATCAAAACTCTGGATCAAAATTTTGAATCAAAATTGGATCAAAATTGTATCTGAATTTTTATTAGATTTAGAAAATACATCAAGGTGTTTTGTTCATGTATTATCATCAGCTTTTTATATCCATTCCAAAGTTTTTTCAATGAGCATTTAAAATCTGTTGAAAAGGAAGATAAATCTCAACAACATATGGCACCATACAAGTAATTTCTAATCTTGGATAATGTTTGTGAACAACTCAAGACAAGTTAAATGGAATTGTTACATATAATGCAGAATAGTAATTTATCACTAACCCATGCATAAAGCAAATATAGCAGGACTAATTCTATGGCAATCCATTATATTTGACATTTTTTAATACTTGCAACCCAGAACAAAACAAAATTAAATACAAGGAACATAAAAATGATCATTAATTTGAAATCCTAAGGGCACAGAGATTACATGGATACAACAAAAACAAGGAAGTGAAAAAGCATATGGCAACCTTGTTTATCAAGATCCTTTAAAGCACACAGCAATGAGTTTTATCCATTACTTAGCAGTGTGAGGGTTCTTTGTTTTTCAAGGACTGGAAAGCAAAGTTTTCTCTGGATCAACTCCATCCTTCTAAGCTTTGCTATGTGATATTGCTCCAAAAATATGTCTTTAATACCCAAACCTTTTTGCTTAGCATTATAATAGTTCAAACATAAATCTCAAAGTCAATAAAGTAGCCTACAATTTTTGTGTCTTTCCAAAAGAACTTGCATTAATTGGGATGAAGTACTATTTCATTGTGCTTTTTTTCTTCTGGTTGATGCTGAGCTCCCATCAAAGACCCTGGAGTAACTTTCACCAGGGTATGATGCTCACTGTAGCTTGTGGCCCTGGCAGCTGAATAATAGTCCTCTTGCTTGCTTGTAATAGCTGCCAATCTCCAGACATTACCTCCATTTCTCAGTCTGACTGTATGCTGTTTGTCTATCATCTTTCCTGCTACACAGATGCCTTTTAGCACCTTGTCTTAGTATTTTGTAAGCTAAGTACCTGTATGGAATGAGGCTGACTCTGGAGTCAGCACGACCTTGAAAATGCCAAGCTGAGGTTCAATTATCACAAGAAGCTGCATCTCCGGCTTTGACACTTGTGATAAAACATAAAACAATTTGTGATAAAATATTAAACAATTTGTGGCAGTATAGCGGTTTAAGTTTAAATGCATATCTGTCTCTTTCTCTATCATCTCTATATCTATCTATCTATCTATCTATCTATCTATCTATCTATCTATCTATCTATCTATCTATCTATCTATCTATCTATCTATCTATCCAGACAGACAGACAGACAGACAGACAGACATACATCCAATACACACACACACACACACACACACACACACACACACACACACACGTGTGTCTGTGTGTGCCTGTGTCTCTATATCTGTCTGTGTCTGTGTGTATTTTTCCTGCATATTCTTCATATAGCAAGAGAAGCACCTTCTGGGCAGAGGGCGATAGTTGAACATAAAGTGGCAAGCTGTTGGAATATTTCAGAAAGAAATGGATGGGACTAGTAAAAAAAAGTTCAATATCACTTCATTACATTTATATTTAAATAAACTTTGATTTTTGATATAATAAGTCTGCTAAAGAATCAAAATAATGTTTTCAATATATTTGTGTATCATTTTAAATATGTTTATTGTGGTTTGTTTGGTTGTTCTTACTCTTTTTATGGGGTTGTGAGCTGTCCAATCATATGGTTCATAACACGGGCAGCTATATAAGTCAAACAAACATATAATTGTAAACTCAGAACACTTACCTGAAACAGTCTAAAACTGAAATAAATCCATAATAAAATGATCTTTATAAGAATTCTGCATGAGTATTCAATCTTTGAAGATCAAGCACTTTTAGGGCTGAGCTTATTTGATATGTGACACATGAAATTTGGGCTCAACAAGAAGTTCTGGGTTAATATAGGATTGGAGGAGAATGTTAAAAATAATAACAATGGAAGCTTTCAGAAATTATTCTTATTTTGGACTTCCAGCTGACATTGCAGTGCTATCAGACGTGAGGAATGGGGGTCTGAGAATTTGTGCTGAATCCCTTTATTGGAGGGCCCCATAAGGGGCTAAAGTCATCCTGTAGGGGTGATGAAGAGTAGAGAAGTGCCCTGCAGGTCATGGAGAGTGGCAGCTCTCCTGTTTGACCCAGGGCTAATTCCTTCTCATATAATTACAAAGGGATAATGAAGCTATTACGGCTGTGTGAAGCTGGGGCAGCCTAAGAAACAAAGAATGTGCTGGATGAACAGAAACTGAAACTGGATGATGTGATTCTTTTTTTTAACCCAAAATCTACCTCAAAGAAAATAAATTCTGGAAAAGAGACTCTTTCAAAAGTTTGTTTAATTTGGTGAACAGAGAGAAAAATTACAGACCCCCAAAAAAAGATTCTAAAAGGAGAGTGCATAACTTTAAAAAATATAGAAAGATTGGATTTCTAATTTTTATTGGCATAAGGCATTTTAATTCTAATGCTTAGAAGTAGTACTCTGTATATGCCCTGGAATTACTTTTCTGAATTTTGAATATTTTGAAGTTTGAATAAATACCAAATGAACCTGTCAGATTTAGTGTAAGGTTGAAAGTTAAGCTGAAGGTGCCACTCACTGCTGAATGGAATAGACATTATACTCTTACAACCCTGGGAAAAGACCTCATAAGACAGAGGAGGAAATGTTATAGCAAAATTAAGATCTGCCCTTTTTACTTACGTAAAAAATAGGAGCCAACACCACCAACTTCCAAGAGAAGATAGGTTTTTATTTGAACACGTTCAAGAGCCCAGTCTGATTCGCATCAAAACTGAGCTACCTTAGGTATCCTTTGGCAGAGTTTTTATACTTTCTAATTGATTATTACAAATCATACAGACGTCATACAGGCGTATACATTTTAAGGTCATAAACTTCTTACTTAGGTCAGTAAAGGACATTTCGGGAAAGTTACAAATATTTCGGGAAAGTTACAAATACATGATTCTCATAAGATCCCCAAAACATAATAGGGAAGTGAAGTGAAGATAATAGGGAAGTGAATCTTGGTTACTCATGAAGCTGAGAGGAAGATTGCTAAAGTATTGCTAAAGTATTGCTAGCATATTGGGTTTTCTATTGCTAAAATATCGCTTGCTTACAAGTTGAACTTTTGTTGTCCTAAACTGTCACTATGTTGCGTGCGTCTATGATTAATGTTTGTGGTTACTGCCCACCCAGATTTCCTGTTTGCCAAAAAGCACACATTCTAAGTTCCCCTTTTTAGAGATGCAGGAAAATAAGGAACTATCTTTTTTAAGGCAATAGGGCATATACAGAGTACTACTTCTAAGCATTAGAATTAGAATTAGAATTAGAATATTTAGCCTGATTAAGTATTGGGGGGGTTCACTTGTGTACCCCGTGCTGCATCAAAAGTGGAAATAAATAATACCTGGAAGACTGTCATGCTATCTACTGCTCTATACTTATCTATTTCATGACTACTGGAGCTCTAATGGTGAGAACCCAGAAGACATCCAAATAAAGTGACTTTCAAATACCAGGAGTTATGATTGAACTCTTAGAATGGACTTAAGAAGACATTTGGAAATCTTCCCGGATTACCTAAATAGGCACCTAATTGACTAACTGTGGAACATAAAGAATTATAATTACTGTATTCCCTGAGGAGCAATGTCAGGATTGAGTAAATGGTTTCCAGATTGACTTTCTGAGGTCAAAGATAATTGAGACTCTGTGGCAGTAATAGACCATTGACAGACTACTGAGCAATATTTGGACTTATCAAAAGAAGACAAGATGTTTCAACAGGGGGAAATAAGCTGGTGGCAAAAAGAAATGGTGTTGATGTTCCAAAACATTTATGATATTACGAAAAGTAATCACAGGGAGATAAGAGCTCTAATTAATAACATAGATGGGGAGCTAGAAAGTGTTCAACAAGGGATAATGAACAATGATCAATAGACAAATCAACAAATAAAACATAATATAAAAAGGAGAAGGCAATTAAGACTTATGAAACAATTCAGGAAAAATACATACTAAAAGATAAAAATGGTACTGGATAAACAGAAATATATTCTTGAAAAGAAGATAGAGACTTGGGCAGACCCTCTGGAGGCTCGGCAGCAAAAGATAGTAGAAATGGAAGAAATACTTAGGTTAAACAGGAAAGATGTAGATAGAGATAAAGACCTGAGGTAGGAGTTTGGGAGGCAAATCAAAAAAAAAGAATAAGAGTTGAAATATTAAAATGGGCAAGAGATGATGGATAGAGGAAATGTTTTGTAACACAAGATTGGTTTTAGTAGGAGCTAGAACAGAGGCAGAAACAAGAAATAGGGGGAATATTATTATACATATTTTTATATAATATACTGGGATGTGGTGGCTCAGTGGCTAAGACTGAGCTTGTCAATCAGAAAGGTCAGCAGTTCGTCGGTTCGAATCCCTAGTGCTGCATAACAGGGTGAGCCCCCATTATCCCAGCTTCTGCCAACCTAGCAGTTAGAAAGCATGTAAAAATGCAAGTAGAAAAATAGGAACCATCTTTGGTGGGAAGGTAACAGCATTCCGTGCACCTTCGGCATTTAGTCATGCTGGCCACATGACCAATGTCTTCGGACAGCATTGGCTCTTCAGCTTTGAAATGGACATGAGTACCACCCCCTAGACAGGGGTGGGTTCTAGCTGGTTTTACTGCTGGTTCGTTTATGCACACACTTTACACAAGCCACTGGATGCGTGCTGCATGCACATGCACAGTTCAATTAAAATTGTTCTGCGCATGCTCAGAACTTAAAAATAAGATGACAGCGTCCACAGCGCCGACCGGGGAACTGGTTCGGGGCATGGCAGGCTTGGGTCACTGCCAGTTCCAGTGACCCAGGCCGCCATACCACTACCAGTTCATCCAAACCAGGCTAAACTGGTAAGAATCCACCTCTGCCCCTAGAGTTGAGAACGACTAGCACATATGTGTGAGGGGAATCTTTACCTTTTATATAATATACTAAAAGGAGTAGCTAGATATAAAGATTGGATGTTGAAAGATGATGATACTATGTATATTTTAATGATATTGTTATTGTCATTAGAATGGTAGACTAAAATGCTGAACAACTAAATAATGAATACCTATATTTTAACACAAATATGTATAATATTACAATTACATAAGTATGATTTAAGTAACAAATATTATTAATACTACCATTGCTACTTGTATCCAAATGAATGATACCCAGATGCCTCACTTTTCATGTATTGATACTGATGTATATTAAAAATAAAAAATAGAAAACTCAGAAATTATTCTTATTTTGCTGTTACCATAATGTTAAATAAAGCCCATTCTAAATTTGCTTGAAAATTACCAAACTATAATCTCAAGGATTTATACCCGTTATCCAAAGAGTTAATATTGTATGAGACAAATAAGAGTGATTTAATGTTTTTTACACAATGATTCACCGAAACTGTTTCTATAAATTATAGTTACATGCAATATACAATAATGATATTTCAATAATATAATTTAACTAGTTATTTAATTATGTTAATTGCATAATTTAAATGCTGTTCAGCATGAAACTCTTATTCTAATTAAGAATCTGATTCTGTACCTTACTTCTTAACAAATTTTCATTTTGTATTATTCCTTGAAACTAATCTACAAAATCACAAGACTGTGACACTCACCAATACAAAGCAAAGCTGTTTAAATAGCTAAAATAACTAAAGTTAATGTAGCACATCTGAAATAGCTTATAATCATGCTTGCACATTTGATTTTATTTTGAAATAATTTAATTAAATGGATTTCAGTATCAGCTCTAGATATTTTTGCATTCATTTTTATTTGCAGACAAAACAATACAAATGAAATAACTTTTGTAATATTGTAGGGATGATGTTTGTTGAAAAGAAGCAGAAAATATGATTTTATGTCTGGAATCTAAGCATAGCTACTTACATTCACTTGAACAAGCCTTTCCCACAATGGTGTCTTCCAGATATGTTTGTAGTGCAGCTTGTTGCCCAGGGCATCTATGACAAATTGCACTGAAGCCAAAATGACTACAAGGAAATAGTGATTTCATCACACAAAGACAGTGTGTAGTTGCTGAAACTAAGATTTATTGACCACTTTTCTAAGACATTTTTACTTTGAGCATCCAAATTTAATTATCTGTTCACTTATTTAACTAGGCATATATGATAAACCATGCGTGACTCAAAACCTCCGAAGAATAGCTTACTGACTTCTAATAATATTAGCAAGGGTGGAAATATTTTAAGTATATTTTTTTCCTGTAACAAAAAAAAGAGAGCCAGGAAGAAACATTCAAGTTATCATGTGGTGATGTAGATGTGTGAACTTAACCAGAGTTCAAACTTTTCTTTTATTAAATTTCATTCAGTTTTTTCTCTCTTTGTATTAGGTTTCTATAAGATATAACCAGGCTATGGGCCAGCCAAATGATTATAGTGGGTATTGCAATTTCAATAAGTCTGTAACCCTAAGGGATGAATTACAGGAAAGATAATTGAACTTCGACATGGTATTTCCTAGGGACAGTCTGAGGAAGATCATCTACTCATATTGGTAAAGAAATAGTTGACTCTGGCATTTTAGGGTATTGTTTGATATGTAAATAATGGGTGGTGGGAACCTTTCATGGACATGCAAAGGATAAAGGCACCCATTTATCAAGGCCTTGGGCCACTTACTATGTTATCTACTTGTTGCACTGGCATCTCTGGGTCATAAATTAATTATTCATAACATCTTTATGATACCTTTAAAATCCTCCCCTTTAATTATACAATCTATATTTCTTTCAGCCCTCGGGGTTCCTGGATTCTTTGGCTGGGATCCCAGTGATCACTGCATTTTGCATATTAATAAAGTAAATGTGTTGCAAAAAATTTCAAAGGTATTTGATCCTTTTTAAAGATGGGCATTTCTTGCCAAAACAATCATACCTTGTTTTGTAGATTCCAAAAATGATGGAGAAATCGGTTGATTTGATTATTAGATAGAGATCTCCTCATGTGGAATATTTGTTTATCTCATATAGCTTTCTTGTTAAATAAGGATGAGAAAACCTATAACTATTTATATACCTGTTACGTAAGGACAAGCAGTGGCTCAGTGGCTAAGATGCCGAGCTTGTCGATCAGAAAGGTTGGCAGTTTAGCAGTTCGAATCCCTAGTGCCACGTAACAGAGTGAGCTCCTGTTACTTGTTCCAGCTTCTACCAAGCTAGCGGTTTGAAAACATGTAAAAATGCAAATAGAAAAATAAGAATCACCTTTAGTGGGAAGGTAACAGTGTTCTCTGGGTCTTCGGCATTTAGTCATGCCGGCCACATGACCACGGAGACATTTGCAGATAACGCTGGCTCTTCGGCTTTGAAATGGAGATGAGCACCACCTCCTAGAGTCAGGAATGACTAGCACATATGTGTGAGGGGAACATTTACCTTTACGTAAGGAGAGGAAAATTTATCAGTTTTTTTAAAAAAATCATTTCAGCATTCAGTTAGGGTGGATTTTTTTACGTTCAACTGTTAGACATTTGACATTTGGAGTACTTTTTTCCTTTTTTTGTACACAATTGTTTTCTTTTTTGCTGTTAGTGTTGGATGTCTATTTTTCTGTTCTTTTCTGTTTTCCATTCTATTCTTGTTGATAATACAAAATAAATATAAATAACAGAAATGATGGTGAACCAGAGATTGTCTGCATCATTCTTGTCCTGGGCCCAGAAAACTGTAACACAGAACAGGAACTTTGTCCAGGTGAGAAGAATGCTAGCATCTAAAGTTACAACTGTTTGCCCTGGAGACCATCTTTTCTTTTAGATCTTCAGGGCTGCCACACTTAGTCTGTGAGAAACAGGGAGGGGGGGATTGCATGGAGTTGGTGGAAGTATTTAGCCATAACAACATTCTTTTTTCTGAGAATCAAGGACGTTTATCCTGCACTGGAGTGGAGTGATTGGGAGGCATCTCCAGTTGGGACAGTGGATTGATTGGACCATGTTATTTACATGTATTTATTCAACTTTCCTTTAGGTGGGGAAAACCTGGGAGCTTTCAGCTTCGGGTTTTCCCAGATGTGCCAATATGACATCTCTAATAAAACTAAACTTTGAGGAACTGCTGGTTTTCACTGGTTGGGGCTGTTACTTGGAACCCTGACAATAACACCAAGAGACTGCCAGGCACAGGAGCAAATAACTAAATTGAGACATACCTGCATCTGGCAGGGTTAATAAAGAAAATTATATTCAAGGAGACCAAATCAAGAACAGGTACGGATGAGTAATGACAGGAGTTGCTTATATTTAGGGAAGAATCTGGTTTCCCTCCACCGTTGCCTTTGAATTTCTATTTGTAAAGCTCTTGCTTAGAATTTGATTTGATTTCTATTTGGACTTCTCTCGCTTTTGTCTGCTCCTTTGCTTGTGTCTTTTGGTGCATCTGCTTATTCCTGTGTGAAAGTTGGACTGGATTTACAACCTTGCAAACCCTCTGACAGTTTAGTTATAATTTAACTAGATAAGAACTGCTCATGAGGGCAGACAATATGTTTAGCCATTAAAACAACCTAGGATAGGAATAGGTCATGAAAAAAAAAGATAAGGAACTTCTCTTTTTTCAAATAAATAAACTCCCAACTGGGGGTAAAAAAACCCTTTTATAATAAAAAGCTGTGCTTTCATCAAACCTATACAGATTCTCACACATAGAGATTTTATGACCCTCTCCCCACATGTCTTTCTGCACAGCTTTCAAAATATGGAATTTGGGGAATTGTTTTTACTAATATGGTATGTTATAGAACAGTCATGTGCCGAAAGCGATGACAAAAAGCAATGCATGCACAACCTCCCTGTGTACATACCACCCCCCGGATGTGCGTGTGATCCCCCGTGCTCCCTCCTGCATGTGTGTATTACTCCCTTCCCATACAAGCATGTGTGACCCCCCCATATGCCCCCATGCATGTGCACATGTCCCTCTTGCATGTGCACATGCCCCTCCACTCCTCATGCATGTGCGTGCATCTTCATCATGTGCCTCACTTCCAGCACATTCACAGCAGAGACTCGAAAACCAGCTGGTTGGCGGGAAGCATGCTCAAATATGCAGTGGAGCTGGGATGACAGCTCACGTGCCTGCAGAGAGGGCTTTGCATGCCACCTGTGGTGTGCCATAGGTTTGCCATCATGGTTATAGCATGCTTTTGAACTGTTATTTGGGCAGGTGCTGGAGCAAGTAATCGGAGCTCACCCGCTCTTGTGGTGCTAGGGTCTTGAACCTGGTCTGTCTTTAACCACTGTGCTTTTAAAAGGGGTCTTAATTAATTCAATTTTTAAAAGATTTTTTCTAAATTAGCACTGGCAGTCATCAAGAGAGAGAAAACAAAGCTAAGAAGTTTGTTTCAGGGTGCATTTGGCTTGCTTCACACATTTCCTTCTTACCTAAATTGTGCTGCTTCACAACCATGTGCAGGCTGCTTACAAACAAAATTTATTATTTCCAGGTCTACTCCCATAAGACATTGGGAAGATCGGGCTATTATATTTCAAATGAAAATAACTCAGATGGTCATTAGATGGCAATGAGAAATTGACTACTGTCATTTTGTGAGGCCATGTAGGGTTCTATCCAGATTTTTGAATCTTTATGAAGGTGCAGAGGGTGGAAGAAGATGAAGTGCAAATGTTTAAAAGCTTGGACAATGTAGTATAGTTTTGACATGGTTAAAGAGTTACATGCTATTTTTCTTGCTCTTCACAAACTTTTTATTCCATTAAGGACAGAAAACTCATATAAAGACAAACTTCTAAACCCAAGAAAACTCTTGAGTCAACATTTTTGTAGACATCGCTGCTAAATCATAGAAATATTTAACCTTTCTGCCATGAAACTATACCTGAAAATTGAATTTTGACTATTAGAGCAGTATTTTCTATAGCATGTTTTTTCTTTCAGTTCAGCCTTAACAGTTGACTTATGCCTACATAGAGGTTCAACAAAATGCTGGGGGGAAAATATGTCAGCATATTTCAGAAATTAAGAACCAAAGATAACTGAAACCAAATTGTTGTCAGACAGCACAGTTTTTCATACCATACTGATTGCAATCACTGTTTCAGTCTCCTTTCAATTTCATCACTTACAGCGAGACTTGCCAACATGATAAACTACAATTTATTTTATTTACTTAAAACATGTATATGGCTGCCTACATTTCAGCCAATTCTGGGCAGCTCCCAATCAAAGATTAAAAGACATATAAAATCATTTTTAAAAAACTATGAAACAACCCATTAAAGCATAAAACAGCAAAAACATGGTACCAGTCCATGCTAATGTGCCATCATCTAATTTTATCCCAACGCTTGTGGAATAGCCACATCTTTAAATCCTTATGAAAGGCTAAAATGGTTGAAGCTTTCTGAACTTCAGGAGGCAAGATGTTCCATAGGGCATGGGTTCTCAAGGAAAAGACATGCTTCCTAGCTCCCATTTAGATGGCAAAATTTGATGGAAGAAACCAGGAGTGTACCCACAATTTACATTTTCTTAGTGTGATAAAATGGCCTTAACAACAGTAGCATAATAGCCACATTCTTGTAAAGGTGTATTCATGCAATCATGAGCATCAGTCCCATCCACTCTGTTTTTAGCTCTTCCTTATTGAATGGAAAGATTGAAGAGAGTCTTTACTAATTTTTAGTAAGTATATTGAAAGTTTTTTTCACTCTTCTTAGTGAATGTCTGTGACCTGTTGCCCTTTCATTTATATTTTCTGGACCTGTGTTAATAGAATTTTGAAAAACTCTAGAAATTAGCCCTATGTTCACTAAGCAGATTTTTGTTCCCAAAATCTTTTATCACAATGTCATTCTGACCTTTGTGTAAAATGTAGATTACTAAAAATAATTATATCATCCTTATAATTACAATTACTACTTAGCAGAAAATACTGGGGAAGATCTAATGTATTATCTAGCCCACGGGAAAAAAAAACCTCATTCAACTTTATATAAAATGCCTTGGCTCCTTATCAGCTAGCTATGAAATACTCCCCAACTATGATCATATGATAATTTTATCTTCCAAAGGAATACCAGTCTTTTTGCTGAAATTAAGCTCATCACAATCATCCTTACAATGATTAAACTCAGTTGAGCTGAATATAGCTCTCCACTCTTTCCAAATCTATTCTGGTTTCCTTTGGCAGACTGTTCACAAGTAATTGCTATCTGGGCTCTGTACTGTATCTGCAGAGTGAGATACTATGATTACATTTTGTGTGGTTTTAGTTCGCATTGCCCATTCCGCTCCCATTGGGGTTCCATTTGTTTTGTGTTATCTTCTCTTTCCTGTGTTCCCAGACTATTGAGCTGTTTTATCCTTGTGTCCACATGTATTATGTTATTTTGGAGTAAATATGCAGTGCGCTATTCCTTAGGATGTGTGGACAGCTTAGTTTTATGCTATCAGGACACATGCTGACATCTTGAAACAAGCATTTGTAACTAAAAAAGAAACTAGACCTAAAACTGAGCACCAGAAGAAAAAAAAAGGAAATATGTCAGTAGAGAAGAGAAAGAGAAAGGCTTCTTCAGTTGCCTGATAAAATCCCTCATTATGAGACATTTATCTATACATATATGTATTGTAGACTTGGAACTTTAATTCCACGTCATGGAATAGCTTGTATTAGCATGAATTGAAGGAGAGAATACAAGGAGGAAGACTTCTGAAAGTTGCTGCCTTCACTATCAATGAGATCCCTTCTGTCTTAGAAGGCCTTAGATTATGTAAATAACTCCAGGGCGCATACTATTCCAGTGTGTATATTATTGTGTATTTATTTTTTTAAAACGTAGTCATAACCCTTCTGAGTGGCTTACACCAGACTCAGATCTCCAGATAGACATCTAAGCACTTAAACTACAAAATAAAACACTGTCATTAAACTGCATTATCTACAAAAAGACAAAACATAACAAAGTACCCTGAGGTAACACTTTTCTAAACAGCACATAAATTGAAAATCAACATATTCAGGAAGATCTGTTGGGAAATAGTTTCCCAAGCCAGGAATACTGAAAATTTCAATAATCAACAGCTACCTAGCACAGAGTATGGGAAATATAAAGTAAGACTTTCAGTGACAAATGCCAGGATAAGAAGACTATTAATTTTAAATTCAGAAAGGTATAATATTGGAGCACTTTTCCCATCTACCCAAATGCAGTCAACTGTTCAAAGCAGTTTGAGACCTGAAGTACAATAAAAGTTCCTTTCTAACCCCGCTGTGTCAAAATTCTAGGAGGTTTCTGCCAAATTGTAGTCAAGCTAAGCGGAACCTGACACATGGATTAAACTTTAAATTGCCTTTGCTTGGCAGGCCAGGACAGTGTCATCACTGCCAAGCATGCACCCCAGAGAAAGACACTGCAGAACCAGGCTACCATTGAAAAGGCCCATTCCCATTTAACCACACATCACATCTCAGCTGTTGGAAAATAGTAATGTGTATGAATATCATGAGAAAACATGAAAAAGTGAAATTAAATGGCAAAATGGGACAAAAAGCAGGAAGAGAAAGACATAAATAGTGGACAAGAGATAAAAGAACAGAAAGTTTAATAACAATTTATATCTACCTCTCTATAAATCTATCCATACAGATAGTCCTTGCTTACCAACCATCCATGTAATGACTATTCAAAGTTGTGATGGTGCTGAAAATTTTTTTTTACAGCCATTCCTCATATTTAAAACTGTTGTAGCATCCCCATGGTCATTGGATCATGATTTGGGCCCTTGGCAACCATTATGCATTTATACAGCTCACAGCATCCTGTGACCATGTGATCACTATTTGCAACTTGCCCAACCAGCTACCGACATGCAAGGGGAAAGCTGAGAGTTGACAACTCATGGTCATGTGAAGACTTGCTTAATGACTGTGAGTGATTTGCTTAATGACCACAACCTGGACTGCCAGGACTGCCATCATTAAGTGATGCAGTAACATGAATCACTTAATGACCATTTTGCTTGGTGATGGAGTTACTGGGTCATTAACTGAGGTCTATCTATACACCGAAAAGCATGAAGTATTCCAGAGTCCCTGGAAACAATAGTGTGGATAATTAACATAGATAGCATCAAAGGTTGGTCTTTTGTTACTCCATCCTTAACCCTTTCATGTACCTAATGGCAGCAGAATAGAGATGAAAGGTAGGACATGAAGTAATTCCTCCTATATTCCACCACAAAAGAAACAACTTGGTGGATGAGGATAATGTATCCAACATCACCATGGAAGCAGGACCTTTGAAGATGCTCTTAGAGGTATGGTATGGTAGAAACATACAGATAAAGTTCAGTACTGTATGTCGAGTCTAGAAAGATTAATATCAGAATCTTGAACTGAAATTGGAAATGAATCAGAATAGCAATAGCACTTAGACTTATATAGCACTTTACAGTGCTTTAGGATCTAAGTGGTTCACAGAGTTAGCATACTGCCCCTAACAATTTGGGTCCTCATTTTACCCACCTCAGAATGATAGAAGGCTGAGCCAACATTGAGCCTGGTGAGATTTGAACTGCCAAATTGCAGGCAGCCGGAAGTCAGCAGAAGTAGTCTGTAGTACTGCACTCTAACCACTGCACCACCGAGGAAGATAGCGAAAACTATGTAATAATAGCATAATAAGATAATAGTATAAATGCACTTCCATATCATCTTCAAGGACAGTGCCACTTAATGTACTGCAGTGTTTTAAATAAGAAGCTTTCAGGAGACAGTGTATCATAAGGAAGCTAGCTCTATCCAAGTGGGCCTGTAACTGGTGAACCAAGCCTAAGAAGAAGAATGTGTTATTGCACTTATTCTTGCAGAAGTACCTCCAAGCTACAAATTAATTCTAAAAAAGAAGGGCAGCCCATGCCAGGACAAGCAGAACACCATTCATCTGGAAGATAAACCATACTTCACACACCACTATCTTGTTCAGATTGAACTTCAGTTTATTAGCCCTTATCCACTCCATTATTGTAGATAAACATTGATTCAGCATTTCTACTGTTTTAACTTTAGTCTCAGTAAAGAAACACAAAATAACTATGTTTGAGTTATAGCCAGTGGAATTTCACCAATAATGTACTGTTTTTGGGAGCGGGAGAGGATTGGGGGAGGAAAAGGATGAAAACAGCAATGTTTTATTACTATTGACAACACTGCAATTTTTATTTCCCCCATTTTCTACCAGTGTAAATGTTGAAAATAGCAATGGTGGAAAGGGAAAAGAGTTGAAACTGTATGTCTTTGGAGAGAGATGGACATGTACATCAGGCATGAAATCCTCTTACCTTCGCTACTGGTTTGGAACCAGGAGCACATGTGCAGAGCATCCATGATAACGTCTAGGCGGGTGGGTGGAGCCTCTCGCCGCTGCCACTACCCATTCGCCTGAGCCGGTGTGAACCGGCAGAATACTGATATACATCCATCCTATGCATTAGAAGTGGTAGTCCTTGGACTAATTTATTATTTCTTCAGCCTCAGCATCCCCAAAAAACTGCCCACTCCTCATTTAGGAGGGAAATTCTGCCAAAATGCTGGAACTGAAGACATTGACTTAATAAACATTAGGATGGCATGACAGCAGATAAAAGAACACACCTAGGATTTTTTAAAATGAGACTTAAATCAGTATATACAAAATGGCATTTTGCATTGTTTCCAAGAGCAGAACAAGGATGTTTCTACATATTTGTTTAGGAGATGAGCTTCACCAGAGGAAGACTTTACCTTACTTTCACCTTAACTCAGTATAACATTTCTACTCTAAGAAAGAAATCCTTTCTACTATATTTCTTTCCATTAAAAGTTGTTCTTAAAAAAATTGAGATCCTTCCAAAGCTGCATTCTGTGATCATTTCTGCACTAGTGAGAATAGCAACCAGCCCTCGATTGAAGCCTTACTAGTAGAATTGCCAGTGTGACATATGGGTATCACTAAGGAAAAAGCAAAAAAAAAAAAAGTAATATCTATCCATTTTTTTTTGTATATAAGCACTTTATTATCAAAGCTCTTTCAATCATAGCAACAACTGTGGGCCTGTTTTTGATTGGGGGTGGGTTTTTAAAAAAAATAAATTGCAGTATAATAAAATGATATTATTACCTGCTCTGTAAACTATCTATCTTCCAAGCTTCTCAATTATTGGATTGAGCAGCTGCCTACATTCTTATCAATCATAGCTGACAGTTGTCTGTTTTTATTAACTTAAGATAGTCAATCATGCCATCACATTCTTTCTTCCCAAAAGATAAATATCAATGCATTTGTCATTATTGGATAAGAAAAGGTCAGTTAATATATTAATAAATAAATCTTATAGCAGTGAATGTCAACTTTATTTGTTACTGTACCTCAGTAAACAGCTTAGGGATTTAAAGTTACTATACTATATCTTCTAAAGTCAGCTACAGGTTCTGCTCTTGGTGGCCTTTCACAAGTTGTTTCATACCTCTTAGCTGTGAAACTGACAAATTGTGTTAGCTTATCAAAGTTTCTCTTTGCATTTGTCAGATACAAGTAACATTGGCTAGTTAGGAAATTATTCAGTGTCTGAGAACTGTTTATGGAACATATACTCAAGTGCATTTTTAAGAATTATTTTTAGTAATTAATTATAGTTTAGAATTATGTTTTTAATCCTCATTGACAGAGTAGCAATACCAAGCCCCCCTTGATTGATTCCGAAAAATGTTAAGCTGTTTAGAATGTCTCTCATTTCAGAGCTGAATCTTGAATCCTCTTAGTGAAACTGCAGAATGCCTTGTCTTCCTCCTTGCCATCCTTCATTGAAAATTCAAATCACACAAAGGCTTTTATTCAGAATCATATTGTTGTCAGAAAAGCTGGAATGAGAAAATAAGCATCATTTCTATGAAGAATTGGAAGCCTTTTTCTTTTCACCAAGAGACAATGGGGTTTGCCAGATTGATTTATTACACAGGAAGAATAATTCACTTTGGACAGAGAAGAGAGAGTTGTCAAATTTTGGGGTTTGGAAGATTATTATACCAAGTTGAGGGTCTTTCATCCCTCACTCCTACTTGTCTGAATAAGCTCAATCCTTGTGTAAGGAAAGTTCAGACTGAGTTTAAACAGGTTCCCAGCTATGCATGCACAACTCTATTTTCCTTGGACAAGTAGACTGTCAATTTATTCAATCAAAATGGAAGCAAACTCTAATAGTTTGCTGAACAGATATATAACACTAGATCACTGTCAGAATTTTATATCTGGGCAAGATTGGCTTTATCTAAATAAAACACAAGAAAATATCAGAATGTGATTGATAATGGAGGGACACGTTGATGTCGTGACAATACGACGTGCGATCTTGGAGCTCCAAGATCGCAGTCGATATTTTTGTCACTGGATGGTCCTTTTGGACCTAAACTCTCTTGTAGAGATGGTGATAGAGAAGAGCACATCCTGCTGATCTCAGGGACACTGAAAAGTCCCTGATTGATCCAGGAAAAGCTCTTTTTTCCAATGACAGAAACACAGCCTTGAAGCTGCTGAAGTTGGGAAAGCTCCGGAATTGTTGTCGAATTGGTGAGAAAATTTTATTATTAGAAAAGAGATTACCCAAAGAAAATCATAAATTAAAATTGAAGACAGAAGAAAATAAGCAGAGATTAAGCTACATTAAACTTAATGTGTTATCTTTTCTTAATTTTTCTTTTTATGGATGAAATTTCTGCAAATGTTTCCTATTTTTTAAATTAGATGGGTTAGTTTTTCTTCTATTTTTTATTCTTTTGTTTTTTTCTTATACTTGTGGATTATAATTTTTTTTTTTTTTTGCAATGCTTGATTGGATTGTTTTTTTTCTTAAGAATTTTTCTCTGTAAGTTTGGAATATAAAGAGGGATGTAACAGCAGAGAAAAAAAAGTATCACTGCCACTTTTAGGCTGGAGGCTTGGAAACATTGTTTTTTCTTTCTTCTCTTTGATAATTGGATTTACACTTCAAGGCATTTCAGTTTGTTCATTGAGAGAGATAGTGGGAAGAGCACTGATTATTTTCACAGGTACTCTTTGGGAGCTCTATCAGTAGCTGGACTGGAGTGAAGACAAAGCCTTGAACTGAAAGATTATAATGAACTTGCTTGAAATATAACAAAAAGCTTTGAAAGCTATAGTGGCAGTATTTATATGTTGGAAGAATGGTGTAACATGAAAAAGAAACATCAATATTGCAAATGATTATGTTTTAAATTTTAAAAAATATTAGCAATAACAGAGAAAATTGAGGAGAGAATGGAGAATGTAGAACGAAGATCAGCAAAAAGAGATGGGAAAATTGAGGACATTTATCAAATGGAGAAAGTTGAGGACAGAATTCCAAAAATTGAAGAAAAAAAGGAGTAAAGAGATAAGAAAATTGTTGATACTGACAGTAAACTCAGCGTGGTTGGAAATAGCAAGAGTGGACTATGGAAAGGGGAGACAGATGGACTGGAACTCTATCTCAGACCTCAAAGTACAGAAGAAGAAAAGAGAGAAAATTTGATGGAAGTAAGGAGAGAAATCTTGACAAAATTATCAGTGATAACCAAAGATAAGTTGATGGAAGGTAACAGATGGAGGGTTTCGCGTGTTCATAAAATATGCAATGAGCAACAAGTTGCAAAGAGAAGTCCATATAAGACTTACCAAGGAAACAACCAGAATATTAATTCTACAAATGGCATGAGATATAAAACTGCAATACTTTTGGAAAGACACAGGTTGATGTAATGAAAGTTTATAATAAAAATTAAATCAAACTTAGTTAAATTTAGAGTATCATGTATAAAATGGCGTGAGAATAGTTATAGCCACATAGATAAGTAATAATGATAACAATGCATATATGCATATATACACATATACACATATACACATATACACATATACACATATACACATATACACATATACACATATACACATATACACATATACACATATATACATACATACATACACACACACACACACACACACATACTAGTTTGATGACATGAAATTTTATACAAACTGCAAATGAGGACTATGAGTGGAAGTTTAAAAGTTTTTGTTATTAAAAAATTTTTTTTAATTTAGAATATGTTATAAAGATGTAATGTCACTAGATGATTTTAGGAGGATTTAACAGAATGCCATTTTATAGTTTTATTTCAAATTTAGAATATTTCATACAAAAGGATGTAAAAGCAATTTATAGTCAAATACATATTTAATAGTTATAATAACTTTTTATATAATATACTGGATTGATGATATGACAATGATATGATGATATGACAATGAATATACATACATACATACATACATACATACATACATACATACATATATTTATTTATCAGCACAAATGCAACACACACACACATTATATATATAATGCATGTGTGTGTGTGTGTGTGTGTGTTTGTGTGTGTGTTGCATTTGTGCTGATAAATAAATAAAGGGAGACTAGTATAGATCTATTTCAAGCTATTTAGCTCTCATCAGCTAGCCATACCCTTACTGGGATTTGAACCTGGACTGTATTACATATTAGGCAGTTGTGTTAGCCACTAGGCAACAGGCTCGCCTCCTTTATCTCATATATATATGAGATATATATATATCTCATATATATATATATATATATATATATATATATATATATATATATATATATGTATGTATGTATGTATGTATGTATGTATGTATGTATGTATGTATGTATGTATGTATGTATGTATGTATGTATGTATATGTATATGTATATGTCTGTCCAAAAAAGAAAAATATTCTTTTTTTAAAAAAAAGAGAGAGAGGGAAAAAGGAAGGAACAATAAATGATATTCAATGATTTTTGGGTTCACAGAAATACCACCCCAAGAAAATATAAATTAAGAGCTGGAAGAGACACCTGTAACAATAGAGAGAAGGAGAGGAAATGAGTGGAAAAGGAGGGAAGGAAGAGAGAGGTGAGGGAAGGAAGTTGGAATGGAGAGGGAGAGAAGGACAGAGGGTAGGAAGGGGAAGAGATAGAGAGAAGTAGGGAAGAAGTAAGGGTAGAAGGAAGGGAAAGGAGACTGGGAAGGAAGAAAGTAGAGAAGGGAAGGAGGGAGAGAAAGGAAGAGAGGAAAAGAAGAGGTGGGAAGGAAGATAGAGAGGAGGAGAGGAAGATGGAAAGGAGAAGGAAAGAAACAGACAAGGAGAGAAGGTAGGAAGGGGAAGAGAGGAGGAGAGGAGAGGTAAGGGAAGAAGGGAGGGAAAGGAGGAAGGAAGGAAGTAGAGAAGGGAGGGAGAAAAGAAAGGGAGAAGAAGGTGGTGTCAAAACAGGTGAGGGATGGTAAACAAAACAACCCAATGGAATAGTACAATTCTATAAATGGAATGACAAATGTATAAGAAACATGAATGTAAAAAAAAGAATAATAATCATGTGAATGCATACCTATAATTGTATATAGAGAACAAAAAAAACTTTTAAAAAAAGAATGTGATTGATAGTTGTCTGATTTTTTTGCATGGAAGAGTTGACTTGTGGGTGTGGGTGTGTTTCTACACAGGCATGTGTGTGTAAGAATTCAAAGTTTTCTATGCTACATGTTATTGGGATAGAAAACATTGAATTACTATACACGTGAACATTAGTAGGATTAATGAATGGATTCCTTGTGTCCTCCTCTGGATGTCCAGGGACTAAGTAACCAGGACATTAACAACAGGATATTTTCTCTATCAAAGACCTACCTTTTTAAGCATTCTATTCCCACAGTGGTCATCCTGATAATTTTCTCTGTCCATTTTCTAGTGTGTTGGGGCCATACTCATTCTAAAACCCAGACAAATAGCTTTCCAGTAGGGTGTTTGTTCAAAGTAAGCACTTTTCTTGACTGCTCTACTAGTGGTCAATCAATATGCAAGATAAGTAGCATTTTCTAAATTAATAAGTACAATAAATACATATTTAAAAATAAAGGAGGAGAATACTGAAATTATTAGTAAAAAATCTGGCAGTGATGACAGATGAGTTCCTTGTAAAAATGACAAAGAAAAGGATAGTAGTTAACCATCTAAAACATGGGTGTCAAACTCACAGCAACACATTACTTTCACATGGCGTTTTGCAATGTTTTCTCCATTCACAGAGATGGGGTGGGTGTGGCCTACACATGAGGCATCTGGCCCTCAGGCCGCCAATTTGACACTCCTGATCTGAAAGCTAATATAGAGGCAAGTGATTCTTGCCATTAGTGCTTTATATCTACATTAAGAGGGACACAGTGGCTCATTGGCTAAGACGCTGAGCTTGTCAATCAGAAAGGCTGGCAGTTTGGTAGTTCGAATCCCTAGCACCACGTAACGGAGTGAGTTTCCATTACTTGTCCCAGCTTCTGCCAACCTAACAGTTTGAAAGCATGTAAAATGCAAATAGAAAAGATAGGAATAATCTTTGGTGGGAAGGTAATAGCATTTCGTGCACTTTCAGCATTTAGTCATGGGGGCCACATGACCATGGAGACATCTTTGGACATCTCTGTGCCTTTAGCTTTGAAATGGAGATGAGACCACCCCCTAGAGTCGGGAACGATTAGTACATATGTGCGAGGAGAACCTTTACTATTACCTATTACCTTGCTTAACTTAGTCCTTTGTTACCCCCAATCTGATTAGGTTATATTTCCCATTGCCACCAGAACACATGACTATCTGATAGACCAGAGAGCTCTAGAGTTGTGTCTTCTTCCTTAATTCAAATTGTGCTTATTAAATTTCAACT
This sequence comes from Thamnophis sirtalis, assembly GCF_051295495.1. Classification (NCBI taxonomy): domain Eukaryota; kingdom Metazoa; phylum Chordata; class Lepidosauria; order Squamata; family Natricidae; genus Thamnophis; species Thamnophis sirtalis. The sequence goes on from NW_028261385.1 coordinate 54,151,551, forward strand.
TCAATTACACTTCATTAGCATAGTCAATGTTATAGCTAGTTGGAGAATTCAGGGAGTTGAAGTCTACAACTCTTAAGGTTGTTAAAGTGTTGACCCTGAAGCTGACCTATATGTAGCCATGTTTTATTGTAATCATTTCTTAATTCTTTTCTAAACTTTCTCTAGGTATTCTGTAAAGGAATTTAGCAATGATTCAGGCTCACCACATTCTAGCAGTAGGAAGGGGGGTTGTAGAGATAAAGGGGTGTGTGTGTTATGGCTAGGTGGCATTGTTTCCCGTGGGAACTGAGAATATGTTTCCAGAAGGCTGAAGGTGGAGTTTGTAGCCACTGGATGGATGGACTGTAAGCTGATTGGAGAATGTGACTTTGGGGCAAGGGTGGGTTCTTGCCAGTTCTAACCTCTTCTATAGAAGAGGTTCCACAAATCTATAGTGCCATTTAGAACCAGTTCCAACTCCCCCCTGCCTCTCTGCACATCATCAAGATGAAGAGCGAGAGGAGGAATTCTGGGAGTTGAAGTCCACAAGTCTTAAAGCTGTCAAGTTTGAACACCCCTGGGGTTTTTTTTCTAAAGGGTTAGAGGTGCAAGGGTCTTGTAACTTGGCAGCTTTAAGACTTGTGTGTTTCAAATGCCAGAGTTTCTGAGCCAACATTTTGGTTGCTAAGCAAGAGCATTGTTTTCATATTTTTTTTCATTTTCCCTTTATTTGTATGCCGCCCTTTTCCCTGGGGGGACTCAGGGCGGCTCACAGTTAGTCATTGTTAAGTGAGTTTCACCACATTTTACAAGTTGACCACACCCACCCAGTCACATGGCTGGCAAGCCACTCCCACCCAGTCACATGCCCATCAAGCCACTCCCACAAAGCAGGCCACACCTACAGAAGAGGTTCTAAAAAATTTTGAAACCCACCACTGCTTTGGGGAGAATTTTCAAACTTCTGCTTGTTACTGGGTGTAATTCCGGAGTTTGGTCAAAGCCAGAAATACATCAAGAACTTGCCAATTTGATATGTTCCTAATAAAAAGATTTTGATGTAATATGGTTGCCTTGGATTATTCAGTCAGGGAACATATTACTTGGATGTTTGACACAAAGTTGTACATACTTTTTTATGTTTACTTCTATATGTACAGCAACAGTGCAGATTATTTTTCAACCAAATCCTGAAAACTGTTTTTGTTAGCCACATTCCAATTTCAAAAGACCAAACTTAAACTAGATCAAGTTCTGATGCCTGATTAAACAATTAGGAAGTTCTATTACATTCTGATTTATTCTCAAGTAGGCATTTATAAGATTATAATTTCAAATTCTTCTACTTCCTTTCTTTCCCTCCCTGCACAATAGAAAACCATTTACGGAATGATTTTTGTTATTTTTGCAGAATCTTAGGAAAAATTGCTGTTTGTACAGGGCAATGCTACACATGCCTATTTGGATGTATCTAATGGAGTTCAGTTACACTTATTCCAGAGGTGGTATTGAACAGGTTCTGACCAGTTCTGGAGAACCAGTAGCAGAAATTTTGAGCAATTCAGAGAACCAGTAAATACCACCTCTGACTGGCCCTGTCCCCATCTATTATTGGTCTCCTTAGTCCCGGCTGATCGGGAAGAAATGGGGATTTTGCAGTAACCTTTACCTGGAGTGGGGAGAAAATGGAGATTTTACAGTATCGTTCCCCTGCCACGCCCATCTGGCCATGCCCACCAAGCCACACCCACAGACTTGGTAATAAAAAAATTTGAATCCTACTACTGTCACATGTGCTCAGGTTGGCTGCAAAAAGCTTATGCTTTTAACAACAGGCAGAAAGTAATTTCTCCATAGTAAAAGAGACATAAAAAGACCAGATGACCAGAAAAAGGACATTGGGGAGATGAGGATGAAAGGAGGAATGCTGGAGAGAAATTATATGAAGCTACTTAAAGTAAATGTATTGATTTTAACTGGTAAGCACACAAGACTTTTCTGTGGCAGACTTTTGCTGCAGGACTGCATTTTAAAAAAAACCCAAGTCCCAGGAACTGTGTGGCATTTAGTTAAACTAAGGCCTTCAAGCTGGAAGCTTGTATCCTCATCTTGGGCTAGAAAAGGCTACCAGATGCGATGAGATAAAAAAAATATGGATGGTAGCAAGAGGCACATAAAACACTCTTGGCTGACATGCAGCGGCCTGACAAATTTTTGCGGCCAATATCCATTCAGTACCAGGAAACGCTGCTTCTCTAAGGCCTTCTGCCCTCAGTAAAGGTAGAGTAGAACATTGATATGCCTTTGGATAAACACTATGGTTTATCACTTGGCATTCTCAGTGAGTCTGCACTGGTCCATTAGTGAGGATTTAGACAAATCTGTACTCAACAAAAAGATGCAATGACTTTCTGCTATCAGAACTACATAAGGAAGTTATTTTTTGTATCAAGAAAGCATTACCAACATTATCCTGTACTTTTTAAAGAAACAAATCCTCTATTGTCCATATGTGCTTGTGAGAAAATCAGTGAAGTGCAACATTAAAAAATATTAGTTTTAAAAGTTTGAAATTTTATTTTCCTGGATGAATCTATCATTTAAAAAGAAACATTTTGGTTATTCAAATCTTTCCATTCCTTTTTAAGGTGTGGACTTTACATTGCCTTTGTAGGAATCTGAATAAATTAGTTGGTCTATTCAGTCTGGACATCCTATAATATTATCCTAAATAAGCCACTGTTTTATACCCTTAACTATGAAACATAAGGATTGTAAATGTTGGAGAAAAATATCCATAAACAAAGGAAGCTTTCTGTGGCCATTCTTATATATAAGACAATGAAAATCAAACTGGACAAGCACTCTTTTTTCCCTCCTCCACCATCTCTTTGTCCCCCTCCTCTTTCTCTCCTTTCTGTAGAACCTAGTTATGAAATACATTATTATGTTTTGTTATTGTTGTTTATTGTTGTTTACATTGCCATTTTCTCAAAGAAGGAAGGAACAAAGGAAGGAATTTCATTACAAACGTTAGCATTTCTGAAGGGTAAGCATATGATTTTCCTTTAGAATCTTTAGGAAATCTCCAGCATCTACTATTATTCTAGGTATGGATTGAAGTCTCTCTGAAGAGAGAGATAGTTATCAAAACATGGTGCAGGTGCCTTGTACATCAAAAGCTGAGAAATGAGCAATAGGACATCTACTACCATATAGCAATAAGAGAAATTAAAGCCTGAAGAAGGCTTGGTTTTTAGATTCTGCAGTAGCTGAGTCTTCTTGACTGCTATATTTTCTTGTATTAGAAGTGAAAGCTTTTTATTTCTCTCTACCTTTTGTCCTTGATTCTTTACTGCTAGCTTCTACATGTGAGTTTGAGTTCCTGGAGAAAGATTTATTGGCAAGTCTTGGGTGAAATTTTGACAAATAATATGACTCAAATTTCCCATATTCTGATTAATCCTCTTAGAAAATTCTTCTAGTTCTTGCATGGTTTGATAGTCATATTTCTCTCACAGTTATCCATGGTTGAATTAATTATAAATATTAGTCACTAATATAAGGAAACAAACAAATACACAAATATTTTTGCATGTCCTGGAACAAAAGGAAAAAAATAACACAAATAAACTTTAATAGTGATACATTACAATCCCTTTGTTCTTTCCTTTTTCTTCACTTTTGTAAATTCTAAATGAAAGGTATTAATTTATCCAGCCATTATCTAGCCATTATTAATATGCATATTATTACGCATTATGTATAATTATGCATAACTTTAAATCTGAATTTAAAGTTTTTGTAAAATGGACTTCTTTTTCATATTGACTTCATTATTCAGCTACTTTGAGAATATATACAGTAGACTCAGAATTTTAAAACCTAACTGTATCCCTTTTAGAATGATGTTCATCAATTCTGCTGTATTTCCCTCTTTAAAAAAATAGACATTTATAAAACTAGAATAGTATTTGATCCCAAAGGTTTCATTTTTGAAACTGGCTCTGAATTTTAAATTATTTTAGATACCTTACTATTACAGATAGAGCTATAGTTAAAGGCTGTAGCTCAGCACTGGGCATGATTCAGTTTATGCCTATATATCTTGTTAGCCATACTTAATTTACCCAGGAGTTAAATGGATACATGATTTCTCTTTGTTTCATTTTCATTTCATATTTTTTTTCATTCATATTTTAAGACCAATTGAATAAGGTGACTGATGTAAGAAAGTCCAAATTTTGGGGGGAGAAAAGAGGCAGCAAGGAAATTGCTCTCAAGCCATTTTGTTGTGATCACCTGTTCTGAAGAGCTCTTGGACATCTGAGATAAAGCACCGTGATGAACTGTAGAAGGTCTCCCTCTACTGGCCATTTCCATAGTAGCTTTTCATTACAGGAACTATTTTGGTTTGTTTATTAGTCTTTATTTTACTTAGAAAACAAATCAGAACACATGTACAGGGCATGTGATATATAACCTGGTGATAGATAATAAAATATACACTAAAAACAATAAGAGAGAGGAAAAATAGTAACTGAGATTTAAAAGTGTCACAGGGGAATTAATAATATTACAAAGACCTAAGAACAAATCAAGATTTCATCAATAACTTTCATATTTACTGAAATGAGCAAAAAGAAGAATTTGGCTTATTATATTTTGCAAAAAGGATTACTCTTTCCCAATTGAATCAAAGGTAATTTCTCTAGCACATCCCAACTTTCCCATCTTTTGTATGGCAAAGAATAATCATCCCTAATTTTTTCATAGTAGAGATCTAATGATGGAGGCTCTGAATTTTTACAATGTTGCATTGCAGCAATTATCATATCTCTCTGTGTTGTGTCTTTCTAGGCTACTGGCTGTCTTGTTTTTTGTATGAGATAAGCCATTGTTTAGTCTTTCAGAGAGAAGAATGAGGAAGCAACATGCAAAAAAAGTAATCATATCTTAGAGTTACTAGTTATTTTCAAACTGTGATCTGAATAAAAATATTAGCTCCCCTAAAATACTTTCAAGAGCTCCAACAGTATATTGGAGCTCAAAGTTTCTCTAAAGTTCCACTCAAGCTGAAGAATCAAAACTATTTTTCAATTTATATTTCAAAATTAAATGGAGTAGCAGTTTGCAAATAGTTGACACAAGAATATTAAACACAATCTCTGCTATAGTCATGGCTTGCCATATGAAAATGTGGTATAGTTGAATTTCAAACAGACAACAAATGCAATGGTTACGGCACATGACAAAGGTTTTAATTCCTGGGATGGCCATAAGTAAGAAAATGTGCTGGTCTGCAACAGAGTAGTTTCACACTGCAGTTACATGTTGTGAACTACTGCTTTACACAAATATAGTGGTTATATGCTAATAATATCCTTGACGGTTGAGTTAGAATGCTGTTAAAGCAGTTACAGGATTTTAAAATGTTATTCTGTGAGCTGTGAAATACAAGACATAATCCTTCCCAGGAAACATTTTGTACAATGTTTGCCTCTTCCAACTTGCAACTTGGTATGTTTGAACAATTGCAGGACCAAGCTTCAAATTCTACCTCATCTTGAGTAGCGCTAACTGGGTTTCAGAAATAACTGAGAATAGCTCCCTTGAGGAATGGTTAAAGGATCTCAATATTTTTAGCCTGCAAAAATAAATAAATAAATACAACCCTAGAAGAGATTGTAGTTTTCAAACTATTGAGGAGCTATCAAACAGAAAAGGACAGGGATTTGGTCTCTGTTGCTTCAAAAGGCAGATCAGGGATCTCCCAACCCAAACCACCTAATAGGATTGCTGTTGTGCAGAAAATAGGAGGATTGAGCATTGAGTTGAAGAAAATAAAGGTGGGATATATCCAATAAAATAAAATAAAATAAATCTACAAGAAAAGAGGTTTAGGCTTACATCAGAGGAGCTTCCTAAGTGTGTGAGCATTATGCCAGTGGAACAGGCTGTCCACTGCAGTTCTGGTGAGTTCTCATTCCCTAGAGGTCTGCTAACAGAGATAGATTAACATCTGTCAGACACGCTGTGGTGAGTCCTACAATCAGCAGGGAGTTGGACTAGATGACTTTGATGGTTCCTTTCAGTTCTATGATTCCATGACCCTAATTTGCACAAGCAGTGCCTCTGCTACTCATTAAAGAGCTTGTCCTGTTTCAGACTTTCAAGTTCAGAAGTGTGGAAGTAGCCAAAATAAACTGAGCTGGATTAATAAATAGGAAGAAAAATGCTGTTTCTTATTCTGAAGCATGTGTGAAAGAGGAACAGACAGGGGTGTTTGCAAGATGTGTTCAAAAATGATGGGGGTCACAGTGATGGAGGCAAAGTTTCACCCATTTGTATGTGCTTTGTATATGCAAGGCACATTACAATGGTTGAAGTCTTGGTTGCACCATCACAGCCACCATCTTGACTATTTTCAATCACACTTTGCAGACATTTGTGCACACTGCTAGTTCTAAAATCCTGAACCTTTTGGTTTTCATCCTCATATCACACAGTGATAGGTATAAAAATGACATAGATGAATATAGAAGGAGAACAATTTATATCAAATTATGTCCATGGAATTTTAGCTACATGAAGATTTTTTTTCCTGCAGCCCCTACAAAATCTGCTATTTCAAAATTACAACTTGAGGAAATAAACTGGACACAAAAAATCCTGCTGTTTTTAAAGCACGTACAAAAATTATTTTAAGGTTATATTCCCATTATCCCTAAAGTTTGCCTACTGTTAAACTTATGGAAATAGCAATAGCACTTACATTTATATACTGCTTCACAGTGCTTTACAGCCGTTTTTTAAGCAGTTTACAGAGTCAGCATATTGTCCCCAATAATTTGGGTCCTCATTTTACCCACCTCGGAAGTATGAAAGGATGAGTCAACCTTGAGCCTGATGAGATTTGATCTGCCAAACTGCTGGCGATCAACAGAAATAGCCCTCAGTACTGCACTCTAACCAATGGTGCAATTCAAATAATTTAACAACTGGTTCTCTGCCCTAATGTTTTCTTCCAACAACTAGTTCACCAAACTTCTCAGAAAGTTAACAACTGCTTCTCCCGAAGTGGTGCAAACTGGCTGAATACCACCACTGATTCTAACCACTGTGCCACTGCAGCTCTTATCCTGATTTTTCCAAGAAAAGATAGGATCAAATAAAACACATTTGACCTTTTCTGTGGTTGCTGAACAGTGCTCGCAATATTGTACTTAATTGTTAATCTAAATCTACAGCCAAGGATATTGTTGCTTTGTATGTTGCATGTTTGTAATAACTCTGTCAGTTCAGCACTATGGATTGGACCATCCCAATGTCCCACAAGTTCCACAAGATCTAATATGGTTCTCATTGACTAGATGATTTTAATCACTGAAACAATCCATCTGTTCTAGTCTTTTATTTAAATTATTAATATAGACTCATATACCATGACAGTGATTCTGAATAATGTACAAAAACAAATAGCAATTAAAAGAACCAATAAAAATGTCTAAGGTTAAAACAGAGTTTTCTTAACCTCCTGGCCCAACAGCCAAGGGGAATAGCCATGCCTCCAATGCTTTATGAGAAGCTAACAAGATTGGAGCCAACCAGATCTCCAGGGGATGGTGTTCCACAGGTGTAATCCTTGGGTCCACCAGGATGACACAGTTTGATAGAAGATAGCCTGAGCATGCCTTGTCTGCTAGGTCTGGTGGGATGCTCAGAGACAATGGAAGAGAGGTTGCCCTACAAATTGTCTGGCTCCATGATATGAAGAACTTTAAGGTTATAACCAGTACCCTGAAGCACAACTGACAGCCAGTAAAGTTTGCAGAGCATTGATGTTACATAGTCATGAGAAAGAACACCAAAATGCCAAAATATCAGAACTATTTGCACTGCTACAATTCCAAAGACTTTTTAAGGACAGTCCACAAGAAGCATCTTACAGTAGTCTATACAATGTCCAAGCTTGAAAACTGAGTTGCTTACTATGATATAAATAATTTGTGTCTGTATCTATTTTGTTTTACTTATTGTAATATAATATAGAAGAAAAATATATAAATGTTAGATCTGATTATTTTCTAGCAGAGGAATTTCTTCAAAAATATAATGCTTGGAAGGGTAGGAGAAAACAGAAGAGGTTTAGAGTGCCAATAGATGCACCATTGGAAAGCCCAAGTTGGGGATAAGTCACCTTGAAGAAAATTCTATCTATGTAATCACTGAGACCTGACACCAACATGATGGTGAATAACCATAATTATCGATTCTGATAAAAACTATCACTTGCATCAACATTATTGGATAAATGTTTAGAGGATGAGAACCGAAAACACTGCTGAAAATTGTTCATGCTAATTATCTAAAATGGAAGCATACATGGGTTGACCAATATGTAACACCAATAGAAAATTTTGCCAAATAATTGAGGAGCTGGCAAATATTAATACACTTCTTTAGCCTTCCTTATTTTAAAAAAGGTGTTTACACCTTTAGAAAGGTATATTCCTCATAATTCTCCCCCAGCATGGTCTATGATTGAGACTCTCCTGTCTAAATATTCGCAAATACACATTTATTGTACAAAAAGGACTTGAAAAGAATTTACAGAAACATTTTGGAAATTATTTGACAAAATAAAGATTTATATTGGGGATACCTTTGGAGACATGTAGTGTGGTAACTGGAAAAACTAATAGCACTTTAAATGTATTTTATAGTTCTGCAGTGACTAGAGAAAATGTTTTTCCTTCTTATAATTCTTTTCAGAGTACAGAAATGCAATCACTGTAATGCATTTGCAGACATTAAAACATTTTATATGCTTGTGTAAATGTCATTTTCTAAAGTTTTTCTCAATAAATTTTCTTTACTAAGGAAAAGCAATACAAGCTTTTCAAGTTGACCTTGATTTCTAATGCTCTTGATAATAGTATGTAATTGTATATAAGGGTTAGGCCAGGGGTCCCCAACCTCTTAGAAACCAGGCCACATAGCTGGAGATGAGCAGCAGGTGAGCATGTGAAACTGAAACTATCCCCCTTCAGTCTGTGGAAAAAATGTCTTCCATGAAACTGGTCCCTTGTGTTAAAGAGGTTGGGGACTGCTGGGTTAGACAGTGGCTTCTTCTGGGTTTTTTCCCCCCAACTTCTAATCCTAGCCTACAGACCTAATATTTCCTGGAAGTAACCCATCCGAATTATAATTAGCTCTGTTGTGTTTCTGAGAATGGGACGATTGAGAGAAGATTACATTTATGCAAAAAGCTTTACAGATAATAGCAAGGCACTGCAAGGCACTGCCATAGCAAGGCATGTTTTCATACTATTGAATGATAGAAGTGACAATTTACATATTTTCTGGTTTGTCACTGGCACCTCACGGAACTTATCCCTGAGCAGGCCTGGGAATGATTTCGAGATATTTATACTAAAGCTTGAAGCCCTCTCATCTACATTTCCATAGCCCTCAAAGTGTTTCCCCATGGTGTGTTTCAAGATTATAGATATGTCTGATTACCTCAATTTCAACTGAATAAAGAAAAATTCTCCATATTTTGTTTATGAGCAATTAGATTGAGTGGAAGCCAGCTATTGTATTGTTGTCAGTTATGTGTATAATTATCATCAATGCAAGACAATTGTGGATGTTGTGCATCTTATCCGTTGACTTTCAAATGAATGGGCGTATCTATGTGATAATTGTTTCAAGACATGTACTTTAAGAGGAAAAAAAGATCAATGAAATATGTAAGATCTATTTTGATTTATATTGTTATACAATAGCTTTAACCATTATACTGTGGCAAAGGCTGATCATTTCATTTTAGAGATTTATTTATGCACTTCAGTTGATTTGACTGTAAAGACAAAGACTAGCAATAGCTAATTGTTTTTGTTACTGTTTTAATAAATGGACCCTTTCTCTAAAATAAAGAACCCAACAACAATCTTATAATGTTTCCTTGTTAAGTGCATAGCATAGCAGTTCTCATCCTGGTGGATATGTTCATAAAAATCCTTCCCATATTAGAAAATTATTGGGATACATTCCTATGCCACCATGACACTAATATTGCTAAAGGTTTGCAAACACGAAGATTTGCTGTATTTTACATTCTTTATAGATACGTTACATAGTCCAGGTTGCACTGGGGTTTCAACAGGTTAATGGCTGAAAATTTTTTATCTTCTCCACTCACTGCTTCATATAATATTAAAAATATATACCCACAGAATCATAGAATTGGACAATAATAGAGGTAAGTCCCCTGCTATTTACAGGATTCGCTACAACAGATGGCTATCCAATTTCTATTTGAAGACTTCTAGCAAATGACAACTCAGTGGAATGTGGCAGCAGCTTGCTGCACTAACTAAAAGTTCATACAGTCAAAAAATGTCTTCCTGATATCTGGCTTGAACATTAATTTAGCATACTATTTCTTGGCCAACCCTCTAGGACAACAGGGAATAATACAATTGTTACTTAATTATTAATCTCTATAAAGTATATATTAATTTTATTTTACTTCAATAAATGTATTGATTTAAATTAATATAATGCTGCATTTTTTCTCTCTTGGGAGGAATTGTCTAGAACTACTATAATTGCCATCTATATTCACTCAAGAGAGACATGGCATATTCTATTTTTCCTGCCTGCTGTTTAGAACATTAGTTAACTGTAATGAGTCTCTTTTGTACCACAAGTGAAATTTGAGGTTCCCAGTTAAACATAAATAAGCATTCACAATATTTTATGAATGTCACTCAATTTGCTTCCCCCCTCCTTATTTTTTGCAAGAGACATATTATTCCTGTAGGGAAAGCTTATAGAACACCTTGAATAGTGGAGATATATGTAAGTGATGGTTCAAAACATAAAAGGAGGTGCTATTTTGACTGGTGATTTTCTAAGTTATTGAAGAAGAAACAACAGTGTAGAATCATTATGTTAGATTGGATGATTAACAAATAGCACTCCTATATTGCCCAACTACAGATACTTCAGAACAGGCAGGTAATTTGTTCAATATTTATATAGTAAATCAGTGAGACATAAAATAGTTTGAGGTGAACTGAATAAACTGTTTTAAATAGCTATTTCCTCATGACCAAAATCATCTTCAGATTTTAGTAGTTTGCAAGATTGAATATAATTTAATGCATATTTTATATTTTATTAATTCTTACCAATATGAATAGTCCTTTCCTAGTATGTATATGTGTGTGTGTGCGTGCGTGCGTGCGTGCGTATGTATGTACGTATGTGTATGTGTATGAGTATATGTATATGTATGTGGCTAATACATTAGCTTAGTGGCTAATACAACTGCTTGATATGTAATACAGCCCAGGTTCAATTCCCAGTAAGGGTATGACTAGCTGATGATAGCTAAATAGCTTGAAATAGATCTATACTAGTCTCCCTTTGTTTATTTATCAGCACAAATGCAACACAAATGTAACAAAGGCAACATAAAAAAATGGCTTTCTGCCTGGATGGTTCCTAGGGTAATCCGAAAGACAGAAAAGGGAAACAGTATGCTCCCTCCCATATTTGGGCATACCAGGGGCTATGACACAATATGTACCTATTTCCCTGGCTTAGCTGATAAAGGAGGAGAGCCTGTAGCCTAGTGGCTAATACAACTGCCTGATATGTAATACAGCCCAGGTTCAATTCCAAGTAAGGGTATGGCTAGCTGATGAGAGCTAAATAGCTTGAAATAGATCTATACTAGTCTCCCTTTGTTTATTTATCAGCACAAACGCAACACACACACACACACACACACACACACACACACACAAACACACACACGGTCAGAGCTGCCGTCTTTCTATAAATCTTGGTGGGTGGGTGTGGAGTGCTGGCTTTGTTTCAGTAAATGGAATGATTGGCTATGTAGTTGTATCATGATTGGTAGATTGGTTCTGGCTGTGTGTCCATTGTTGTTTTGTGTTGTAATGGCCTGGATGGTGGATAGGGCTCGTTTGTTGACTAGGGCTGGTTTCCAGATGTCTGGTAGGCGGGAGGTATTGTCACGTTTATTTATGTTGTGGGGGTGTTTCTCTATTTCAATAGCTTCCATAATTATTCTCTTGTTGAAGTGTTCAGTTTTGGAGATTAATTTGGTTCCTTAAAAACCAATTTCATGTCCTGTAGCTTTAAGGTGCTGGGAGAGGAAGGAAGGTTTTTCTTCTTTTCTTACTGCATTCTTGTGTTCTGCGATGTGTGCATTTATTCTCTTATTAGTTTGTCCTATGTATGTTGCAGGGCAGATTTTGCATGGTATTTTGTAGACTACTTGGTTTTCTAGCTGGATTTTGTCTTTGGGGTTTCTTAAGATGTTGGCTATTTTTTAGGCAGTGTTGAAGGATGGGGAGGGGCAGATATGGGGGGAACTTCAGGGCTAGCCATTACCGGAGAAGGAGGGTTCCCTATATCAGAGGTATCCCTCCTTCCGGCCCTGTGAGTTCCACTCCAAGGCCAGATGGCGTGAGTAGTCAGGACCCTGGTCTCAGGTTGCTGATGCTAAATGCCAGGTCTGTGGTTCACAAGGCTCCCCTTGTCCAAGACTTAATTATAGACGAGGGGGCAGACCTGGCATGTATTACTGAAACCTGGCTAGGCCCAGAGAGAGGCGTCCCCCTCACAGAGATATGCCCAGAGGGTTTTCAGGTGCTTCATCAACCGCAACCCCAGTGAAGGGGCGGGGGAGTGGTCATTGTTATCCGACAGTCCTTAGCTCCTCATAGGATCCCTGCTCTGGAGCTTGTCGGGTGTGAGTCCTTGCTGGTGAAGATGGACCTTGCGGGTCAAGTGGGCTTGTTGTTAACGTACCTGCCTCCCAACAGCGTGGCAACAGCCCTCCCCTTGCTCCTCGAGTCAATAGCCGACCTGGTGGTTGAGTTCCCCAGACTTATGGTACTGGGGGACTTCAATTTGCCTTCGCTCGGCGAACGCTCTGATGGAGCACAGGAGTTCATGGCTTCCATGACAGCCATGGGCTTGACCCAAGTAATCCAGGGTCAGACTCACTCAGCGGGCCACACACTCGACCTCGTATTTCTCTCGGAGCAGTGGAGTTGTGATCTTGGTCTGAGGGGTAGTGAGATCTTGCCCCTGTCATGGTCGGATCACTTCCTATTGAGGCTTGACTTTCTTGACTTTTTGAGACCAATCCCCCGCTGTAGGGAGGAGGAACCGATTAGGTGGTTCCACCCCAGGCATCTTATGGATCCCCAGGGTTTCCAGATGGTGCTTGGCGTTATGCCTGATACTCTCGCCCACAGTTCGGTGGAGACCTTAGTCACTACTTGGAACTCGGTAGCGTCTGAGGCTCATCACCGAATTGCGCCTTTACGGCCGATCCGCAGCAATGGATCCAGGAGAACTCCTTGGTTTACCGAGGACCTCCGGGAGATGAAGCGTCAAAAGAGACGCCTAGAGCGCCGCTGGAGGACCAGTAAATCCGAGTCAGACCGAGCACTCTTAAAAGCCTGCACCGGAGCATATCTATCGGCATTACAGACATCAAAGAACAACCACATTGCCACTCTGATTGCGTCCGCTGAGTCCCGCCCTGCCGCCTTGTTTAGGGTGACCCGCTCCCTCTTAAACATGAGGGTTGCAGGGAACCCTTTACAAGGTAGAGCAGAGGAATATGTCCAGTTCCTCGCGGACAAAGTTGCTCGGCTTCGGATGGACCTGGACTCCAATTGCGCAGAGCCAGCCAAGGTACCGGGGGAAAGTCTTGAACGACAACTCTGGACTGATTTTCAACCTGTTGCTCCTGATGAAGTGGACAAGACCATGGGAGCGGTGAGTGCCTCCACATGTGTACTGGACCCGTGCCCCTCCTGGCTGGTCACGAACAGCAGGGAGGTGACGCGGGGCTGGATCCAGGCGATGGTGAATGCCTCTCTTCGGGAGGGTTTCTTTCCACCAGCATTGAAGGTAGCGGTGGTGAGACCCCTCCTGAAGAAGCCATCACTGGACCCAGCCAGTTTGAACAACTACCGTCCAGTCTCCAACCTCCCCTTCATTGGGAAGGTTGTTGAGAAAGTGGTGGCCTTGCAACTCCAGCGGTCCTTGGATGAAGCTGATTATCTAGACTCCTTTCAGTCTGGTTTCAGGCCTGGCTACAGCATGGAAACCGCTTTGGTCGCATTGACCGATGATCTCTGGAGAGCCAGGGATGGAGGTCATTCCTCCATCCTAGTGCTCCTTGACCTCTCAGCGACCATCGACCATGGTATCCTTCTGCGACGACTGCAAGAGGTGGGGGTGGGAGGCACCGTTTTTCAGTGGTTCTCCTCCTACTTCTCGGACAGGTTGCAGTCGGTGTTAGTTGGGGAGGAGAGGTCGACCCCTAGGCCCCTGAAATACGGGGTTCCTCAGGGTTCGGTCCTGTCCCCCCTGCTATTTAATATCTACATGAAGCCACTGGGTGAGATCATTCGACGGCACGGGATAAAACACCATCAATATGCGGACGATACACAGTTGTATCTGTCCGCCCCGTGCCAACTCAGTGAAGCGGTTGACATGATGTGCCAGTGCCTGGAGGCTGTTAGGGTCTGGATGGGGGTTAACAAGCTTGTACTCAATCCAGACAAGACCGAGTGGCTGTTGTGTTTTCCTCCCAAAAACTTGGTCAATATTCCATCACTCAGGCTGGGGGGTGAAAACCTACGCCCCTCAGACAGGGCTCGCAACTTGGGGGTCCTCCTGGATCCACAGCTGACTTTAGAACACCATTTGTTGGCTGTGACCAGGGGGGCATTTGCCCAGGTTCACCTGGTGCACCAGTTGCGTCCCTACCTGGACTGGGAGGCACTCGCAACAGTCACTCATGCCCTCGTGACCTCAAGACTGGACTACTGCAATGCGCTCTACATGGGGCAGCCCTTGAAGAGTATTCAGAGACTTCAACTCGTCCAGAATGCAGCCACGCGAGCGATTGTGGGTGCACCTCGGTACACCCACGTTACACCTATCCTCTGCGAGCTGCACTGGTTACCGATCAGTCTCCGGATACGCTTCAAGGTGCTAGTCGTAACTTATAAAGCCCTTCATGGTATTGGATCTGGATACTTGAGAGACCGCCTGCTGCCAATTACCTCCCACAGACCCATTAGATCTCACAGGGTTGGCCTCCTCCGGGTGCCATCTACCAGCCAATGCCACCTGGCTATTACCCGGGGGAGGGCCTTCTCTGTGGCAGCTCCGGCCCTCTGGAATGAACTCCCCGCAGGGATTCGGACCCTCACCTCTCTCCAGGCCTTCTGAAAAGCTGTCAAAACCTGGCTTTGCCGGCAGGCCTGGGGGTGATGAGTTCCCTCCCCTCTCGACATGTATGGTTGTGCGACTATTGTCTACTTTTATTATTTGTATTTTGTCTTTTATGTTCCCCCCTTTTTTCCCCCCTTGAATTGTTCGCCACCCTGAGTCCTCCCGGAGAAGGGCGGCATACAAATAATAAAATACAAATACAAATACAAATGTCTTGATATTGTGTTTGTGGAGAATTTTATCTGTGGTGCCTTTGATGTAAGGGTGTCCTATGTTGTTCTGGGTCCTGTGTGGGTTTTTATTGACTAGGGCTACAACACAGGACACCATCATCAATCACCCTCACCAAACATCAATTCCATCAACCAATCAAGATGTGACAACACAGCCAACCAATCCGTTTAAAGTAACAAAGCCAACATTCCCCACACACACACCTATATTTATAGAAAAACGGCAGGTCTGATCATGCTTTGCTCGCACAAGCATGAAGCCAAAGGATGTATGTATGTATGTATGTATGTATGTATGTATGTATGTATGTATGTATGTATGATCACTGTTTCAGACATTTTCCTATGAAATTTATAACCAGAACTGATAAATATATTTAAAAAAAAACATTTTAAGTGGCTCTTAAATGTAATGTTGAGCTGATGGAATTGAGAGTTATTTCATAACAAGAACTTGGTTACATCATTATCTTTCATCTGGGACAGTGGCAAACCATTTATTTAAGATTAAATTATAATACATGACTTGTGTAAACTAAGCAAAAATAAAAGTCAGATTCTACAGGACAAATGTAAACAATTACTAGACAGCCCAATATCCCAGGTAATCATTTCAGAGATGTTTTCTTACAAAGAAACAGAATGACAAAGTTAGACAAAAAAGCATTTGGAGCAGGAGTGATTTCTAGCTTCCTGTGGGTTTTCCCATTGAGTTTCTTTGTGGGAAGGTGGTAGACAGCACCAGAAATTTTCCTTCCTTCCTTCCTTCCTTCCTTCCTTCCTTCCTTCCTTCCTTCCTTCCTTCCTTCCTTCCTTCCTTCCTTCCTTCCTTCCTTCCTTCCTTCCTTCTTACCTTTTATGGTACGAATGTCAAACACAATTTCATTGAGGGCTACATCGGAGCTGGGATTGACCTCGGGGGGAGGGCAGGTGGGTGTGGCCAAATAGGTGGGTGTGGCCAAACTGTTGGCATGTTTCCTTTTTGTATTTGGCAGACTGGGCTGAAGCTACACCTGCCTGATTCTTTCCTCTTTGCACTGGGTAGACCAGGGTGAAGCTACACTGGCCTGAACTTTCCTCTTCACATTGGATAGACCAGGATGGCCTGCAAGCCGGATCCAGCCAGCAGACCTTGAGTTTGATACTCGCTTTATGGCATAATATTATGTATGCTTTCATGAAGTTTGTCTTATTTTATGTCCAATGAGTGTAAAATTGTATACTCAATTCTGAAATAAATCCCACAAAGCTTTATTGGGGGGAGGAGGAATTTTCAATACCTGCCCTAATTTCAGCAGTTTTTCTTTTAAGGACCAGCTATATATGTTTGTCTTTCATATCGTGACATAATAAGGTGTTCTTTTCCTCTTAGTTCTTATTTTGCTAATATCTATAAACACTGCACTTATTCAAGCAAGGCACTAGAAAAACAGTTGGTCCCATTAATAGAGAGAGCCGAGGTGGCGCAGTGGTTAGGGTGCAGTACTGCAGGCCACTTCAGCTGACTGTTATCTGCAGTTCAGCGGTTCTAATCTCACCGGCTCAAGGTTGACTCAGCCTTCCATCCTTCCGAGGTGGGTGAAATGAGGACCCAGACTGTGGGGGCGATATGCTGACTCTGTAAACCGCTTAGAGAGGGCTGAAAGCCTTATGAAGCGGTATATAAGTCTAACTGCTATTGCTATTGCTATTGCTAATAGATTTCACTATTAACCTGTATATATTAGGGTTTATTTCTGCATAAATACTATACATATTTAAGATATTGAGCATAAATGTGATCTTTCTCTTTTCTAAGAAGATTTTTTCAACTGAATTTTACCTTAGTACTATTCTTCCAATCATATCTTAACTAACATGTTTAATAGCTGTAGGCTTCACACCTAGAAATAACATAAGTATATCTTTAAGTCAACATATGTTTATGGTTGCTTAGTGACTGGGTTGCAATCTTGTGACTGTTTTGTAGTTCTTTTGTAAATTGTTTTGACCAATTGTCTGGTTTTTGTGGGGCTTTGTGTTATTTTATTATTGCACACAGCCAGTAGTAGATAATTTCCAATGATCACATCATTCAATTTTTTAGTTTTTGATAATTATACCATATATGCAGAAATATTTATGTATTTATATATGATTTTTATTCATTTATTTGATTTTTATCTTAAAACACAATTCTGGCCTGCTCACAATAACAATAAAACCACAAAATCATAATAACATTTAGCATAATTACATGTTACTAACAACACCTTCGGGTGATTCCCATTAACTAAGATGTCACAAAGCTTTCCTGAATCTCTACTGGGTTTAGGGAATATTTTGGGAACAATAGAATAGTAGAAAAACTGATAGAAAGCTAAATCTGGATCCAGCAGATTATGTTTTTCCTTCTTTACAGCTTTGTGTCCTGTCAAAACAATTTCTGACTTCCTTTTATCCTTTAGAGATTTCACTTGAAGGTCATTTTTACTTATTTCAGCTTTTCCTATTTTATATACATACATTCCTCCCACATGTTCTTCTGACATTAAACAATCTACATTGAGATTTAAAATGTAAACATATAAAGTAATTAGTAAGCAAAAGGATTAGGAATTTGAGCCTTCATTTCACAATAAATACGATTTACATTTGAGACATAACAAAGTTCCTTCATATTCACTAGCTTGTCTACATTAAATTTACTGATCAGAAGCTTTTATATTCTTGAATGCCTGCTTTTATGTTTCCAGTCCAGCTTGCTAAATCTGACAAAACAGTGAACATGCTGTGAGACACATAAAACATTTCTGCAATAATGACAGTGAAAACACTGCTGCTGACTAAACAAAGAAGAGAACAATTTATAGAACTCACTTCAAAGGAACCTCTACATATTTCAAGATTTAAGAATAAAATGAGATATTAAGCTAAAGAAAAAAATACAGTTCAGCTTAACAGTGATTTCCACAAAAAATACTACGTATCTATCAGTAAATGGTCCATTATGAAAAGCTTGTACTTCTTACACTAACATTAGATCTCAAATAGCACCTTCTTTCCAGTTAATTTGTGTTGAGACCAGAAGACATTCAGCATTATAACTGCTGACTACAAGTTTGGAATGTGCCAAAATAAAATACTGCTATGAATAGTTTTATTTGATATCATTCATTCTATTACCATTCCAATTCAATATTTACTTTACTATGCTAACATGATTTATCCCCATGGAAAATAAGGAATAAAAGTAGTGTCTTATGAAACATTCATGGCTATGGAAATCAGTTTGGTGTAGTGGTCAAAGTCACCAGGCCAGAAACTGGGAGACTGTGAGTTCTAGCTCTATTTTTATAATAAAGTCATCTGTTTGAGCAAACTAGAGCAAACCATTTCTGAAAAAAATTTCCATGAAAGCTGTGGGGACAGAGTAAATATTGACTTGAAGGCACCAAACCACCAAACAGAAATGAGGGGCTAAGATGCTGAGCTTGTCAATCAGAAAGATTGGCAGTTCAGTGGTTCAAATCCCTAGCACTGCATAATGGAGTGAGCTCTCATTACTAGTCCCAGCTTCTGCCAACCTAACAGTTTGAAAGCATGTAAAAATGAAAGTAGAAAAAGAGGAACCACCTTTGGTAGGAAGGTAACAGTGTTCTGTGTGCCTTTGGCATTTAGTCATGCCGGCCACATGACCATAGAGATGTCTTTGGACAGCACTGGCTCTTCAGCTGTGAAACAGAGATGAGCACCATCCCCTAGAGCCAGGTATAACTAGCACATATGTGCAAGGGCAACCTTTACCTTTACCTTATCCTTTCATAAGTTATTGAGGTTGTAAGTTGAGAACCCAGGTGACAGGATCAATTTTTCTGACATTTTTCATAAAGTAATATTAAATAGCATGGTTGTTTAGCAAACCTACTCCTCTGAATGGATTTTTTCCCCTGTAACAGGCTAAAAATGTCACAAATTGTGCCATATGACCAGGAGCTGCTACAACTGGTCATAAATTTGAACTAGTGGCCAAGATTCTAATGTGTAGTCGTATGACTGCCCAGGAGGGGCGACGTATCTGAAAGTACTTTATAGGCACATATTCCAAAACCGTTGTAATTCTGCGCAATCATAAAATGGTTGGCTATAAGTTGATGATTACCTATAGTTTTCCTTGAATACCTATGTTTCATATTGTGATTAGAGATCAGCTACAGAGATGTAGTGCCATGTTTCAGTTATGGATCTAATTTTTTTCATTACCATGTTTATATTTATATGATTGTAGAATCAATAGAAAGTTTACAATGCATACAATTTTATAGTCATTCTTTATATTTCATTTTCATTTGTTGATATTGCCTCTTAATGCTTTTTACTGATTGCTCAGGACTTTCTTCTGATTTTCTTCCAGGCCAGGGATGCATATTACATAGTTGCCAACTGTTATCACATTTGTTAATATTGGTGTATTTATTTTATTTATTTAGGTTTGGCATCTGCATAGGTCATGGAAATGCTGATATATGCATTTAAATTTAAATACACATACAATACAATACAATACAATACAGTACAGTACAGTACAGTACAGTACAGTACAGTACAATACAATACAATACAATACAATACAATACAATACAATACAATACAATACAATACAATACAATACAATACAATACAATACAATACAATACAATACAGGAGATAGTATATAAAATTAAGATAAAATCACCCTAATATTGCACCAGAGGCAGTATTCTGGCAGTTCTGACAAGTTCTGGAGAACTGGTAGCAGAAACTTTGAGTAGTTCAGAGAACTGGCAAATAGGCTGGCCCTGCCACACTGCTTTCCAGCCTCCCAGCTGATCTTCTTTTGTTGCCTTGAACAGTAGAATGGAGCTGGAAAGCAAATTAGTGGGATGGGGAGGGACTGGAGATTTTGCAGTAACCTTTCCCCAGGAGTGGGGAGGGAATGGGCATTTTGCAGTATCTTTCCCCTGCCACACCCACAAAGCCACACCCACAGAACCAGTAGTAAAAAAATTGAATCCCACCACTGATATGGGTCCATAGAATTGCAATGGGATAGATATTATAACTTGATATCTAAAGAAGCCAACCATCTAACTCTTGTATGGCTGCAGTGAGATCATCCCAGATGCCCTGAAATTTCCTGAGAGGGCATTCTTGAACTATATGTGTTATAGTTTGTTGTTTGCATGGGAAGTGAGTCAATACTTACTAATACCATTCTATGAGTTCACACTATCCCTTTTGAAATAAGCAGCCTTATGCAAAGCATAGAATGAACATAAAAATAGTAGGCAAAAAAAATTAAGGCAGCAGAGAAAGGAAAACAAAATGAACAGAAAGAAAAGAAAAAGAAAAAGAAAAGAAAAGAAACGCAATACTAAACAATCTCATCTATAGATATTGACCTCAGTTGACCTCCACTATGACTTTGGTCAACTGAGGCTTTCACATAATGCTTTTCTGTAAGTGAAGGAGAAAGTGGAATCAGCTTCATTGAAACTATTCAGCATTTCCTGCCAATGAAAAAGACAGTACTTATTAGCAATTTCATTACACATGGGCCATTGTGCAATCAGAGCCCAATTTTGCACCACGCAGAGTCATTTAAAATTAGAATTGCCAATCTATGGATTCTTTGCCATCCAGGTACTGTTGCCTCTTTACTTTCTTCAGGTAGGAGTATATAGGTTGAACTGACACACTCACGATAGTAAATTACGTTCCAATCCTAGTATATTGTAGTAATTATATGATGTTTGTTGTATTTTATGATCAAATTAAAATTAATAATAATAAATATAATTAATGTATTGTATTGAAATTTTCCCGGTAATTGAGCAATTAAAATATTTGTTTCAAAGAAAATCATACAGCATTTCTAAAAGAACATTTCATGAAAGAAGCAAAAAAGAAATAAACAGTAAAACATAACATCCACTGGCAAAATGTGTCTTAATACGACTTTATGTTACTCTTTACTTTTAACACCAGCCGAATATGTTAAATCCCATCCAGCATCCTATTATCAAAACAAAGTATGGCCCCATTTGAAGTCAATGCAAGGACTACTATTGGTTAAAAAGTATAGCAACTTCCAGAACTGCAGGGAGTATTTTAGTTGGTTTCACTGTAAGCTGATTTATTGAAGAAGTTACCCACAAACTCAACACTTCTCTTGAAAAGCTACACAGCTTGCAAAAAAGCAGCACCGCCTGTTATTTTCACTAACAACAACTCTAACACTAATTCAGAATATCCTTTCTAGTAAATATACTTAGGAATGGTTATGAAAGACAGACCTACTCTGGATCTTCCTTTAAAGCTGGGGTGCCAAACTTAATTTCATCAAGGTTTTGTGTTTGACTTTAGGGGTGGGGGTGGGCATGGCCAGGGGTGATGATCAGCTCAGTGTCACATATTGAGGCTCCATTTTAAGCTGTGACAGCCTCCCACAGCCCTCTGCCAGTGAAAATAGAGCTGGGGGGCACACGTGGCCCACCCAGGCTTAATTTCTGGCCACGATGACCACCACAGGCCTCTGCCAGTGAAATGCTGTTTCCAGGGTGGCCCCAGGGCCCCGATCTAAACACCCTAGGGGATGGTCCAGCCCAGGGGTCTTGAGTTTGACACCCCTGATTTAAAGGGACAATAAAGTTATTCTATGTCTAAGGTTATCTCTATGAAAAAAGCAACTGAAGCATTTGTAAATCAAAAACAGAAACAGAAATAACTGTAGTTTGTGAAGGAATCAGAGACAGGGTATGTACATGTAGAATAATTTCATTGATCCCATTGATCTCTAATAATTTTCTTCTCATTGAGTTACATATCTCTTCTATTGTATCATTTTCTGTTTCTAATATCTTCCACCCATATTTTATGAATCCTGAAGGTGCATTCATTTCTATACCCATGAAGAGTCTACTGGCAGAATTCTATATCCTAATGTAGAAATATGCTCCGTGAAAGGGAATTGTTCCAGTTCCTCCGATGCATACTTCAAGATAAACAGCAGAGGAGTGAAAGAAATGTATCACTCTGAGTATGCAATACTATGTCACAGATTTGTAATTAACACGATTTTCTGTAGGCGGGCTTGCTAGTAAGGGAGGCAGCTTTATTTAGCACAGCTCCGAGCCTCCCACATTAGTTGCAGCTGCGATCACAACTTAACCAAATTCAGAGCAGTTCATTTCTCTTTTTATGTTCTGATCAAATGACAGTTCCAACCTTATATAGCTACAGAACAAAAAGATATAGATTAGCATGAATAGATTAGACACTTGGAAGATACACTCAGGTTCTAAATGAGAAAAATAATGTAAAGAAAAATCAATTATGTTTTTACACTGTTGAGAGATAACAACTCTGCACAGCATGATCTCTGACTTGTTTATCCATCCAGCAGCGAGGCATTATTAATTTTATCCTATCCAAAAGGAAAAAAAGGAAAAGGAAACGCAATATATCTTTGTATTTCATTGCAGTCTCAGTGCAAAGCAATTGGGACATTTTCTTTTGCTTTAATAGGGGTTGGAAAAGGCCATATCTACAGAGACTCTAAGGAAGTGCTATATAGATCATGCGGACTCCTGCCGTCCTATTTCATTCCAGCTATTTCAGATACCAAATAGCAAAACAACCAACTTTTAAAATAAAGGATATTTCGCTTTCTTTTCATTTGTGCTTTCAGCCTGGTTTTGATTGTGGAACAACGGCAAGCAGATGGCATGGCCTGAATGGAGACTGAGTGGATGGACCTTCCATATGCATATTATGAGACCCTTTCATAGATCCCAACCTACTTATCATAAAAGAGCTCTCATATTGCTTGCTTCCTGCATTCTTTTTTAGTACTATTACAATAGGCACTCTTCAAATATTCACCTTAAGCTGTCTGCTAACCTAACATTTTGAAACATGGCTTGGAGATGCTGATTTCTCCTCCTCCTTGTTGCTCCTTTCTCCTTTCTCCTTCCTTCTTTTTCTTCTTCTTCCTCCTCCTTGTTCTTCTTCATCTTCTTCTACTACTTCTTTCTTCCTCCTGCTGCTGTTCCTGCTCCTTCTTCCTTCTTCCATCTTTTGTCTTCTTTCATTATGCTAATCTCAGTAAAAATGTGTTCTGTCTATCTCTATTTCTCCAAGCACAGATTTTTCCTCTCAGCACTTTCATTGATTTTAATCACAGTCACAGGATTTGTGTGTTGCTGTTACAAGTCAGCGCCTACTTCAGAAACATTTTTTAAATGTAGGATCTTCAAAGACTATTTAAAACAAGCTCATGACCATCCTTCCTCTTATGAAGATGCAATAAATGTGAAGAAATTTGGACATTTGGTAAGTGTCATATCCACTTGCAAATCCTTATTGGTTACTGCTTATATGTTATTACTATAAGGCATTGTACTATATTATGCTATATTAATATTCTGTTCAATTCATTCATTACTGTACTAAATCAGTCCCTTGCAGGATGAGGTTTTTAGACAGATTGCAATAATTTCAATATCCCACAAATTATTTCGAGTTAACTACTTTGAATTGAGTTACATCTTCTGCTCAACATTTACTTGGGCATTTTAGGAGGTTTAAGGTCAATTGTCATCCTTCTATAATTCTGTCAAATTATAGTCCTTGGCTCTCAGATCTCTCTATTA
This sequence comes from Thamnophis sirtalis, assembly GCF_051295495.1. Taxonomy (NCBI): domain Eukaryota; kingdom Metazoa; phylum Chordata; class Lepidosauria; order Squamata; family Natricidae; genus Thamnophis; species Thamnophis sirtalis. The sequence continues at coordinate 54,175,744 of NW_028261385.1, forward strand.
AGAACTTTGTATACATCAAGTTTGGACTGTTATGAAAAAAGGGATTGTGTATTTTAAAAGAAAATGTATAACCCAGAATCTAAGAATTGCTTTAATTAATCCATTCTCAGACTTGGAGTTAACTTCATATCAAAGGAGTGGCAAGACAAGACAATAAGATTCCATATGGTTAAGGTTGAGTTCCCTGTTTCAAACTGCAGTTATAGTAATCATGTCGTAAAACACAACATTCAGTTGCGTGGAATAGTCTGATATTTTTTACTAATGCATTTTTCTTTTTGTATCTAATTTAGGTATGTGTTTTCTGACTAGTTCTTTTTGTGGAAAATGTTTTTTTTCTTTGCTTTAGGTTTTTTGTTCTTCTCATTTTAAGGTTTTTTTTTTCCTTTTAAGATTTTTTTTCCTTTTAAAAATGGATTTTTTTTAGAGTATATTGTCTTCTGTGGAACAGCAATGAGCATAATATTGCATGTTAATTGAGAACTATTAACTATATTTGCATTTGCTTTATCTATAAATCTTAACTGTTCCTTCCTATTATTGCCTGGGTCACTATACTCTCATCAGTGGAATTTAATTAGGAGTTTTCTTTTCTAGGATAGTATGTAGTGCTATATGGAATCATTATAAATTTAGTGAGAATTTAAAGTACATGCGACTGGGATGAATTGTGCACACTGCCAAACTGGTAGCGTTTCCAGAATCCCGAATATCAATAAAACAAAGTCTTTTTTTGATCTTGTCTTTTCACATAAGGATATTAAAAGTATTGTGGGAATATTACTGGATGAATCAAGTTTCTATCTACCCTTAGCTTCTGGTGAAAGCTTGTACCATGAAAGATTGCAACTGGGATAATTTGAGCTCTCAATATCTTTGGAATTTTTATCAGGCCACTACCTGGATTTGAATATATGCAGTAGGCATTTGTCAAACTCTTTTTATGCGTTTCAGAGGCACACCAGAGAAATATATCTTATGGACAATTCAGAGAACAATGGTCAGAAAATATGTAGTGAAAAAAACAATGGTAAAAACCAGTATTTACTGCACCATAAGTTACTCTGTGTGTGTGTGTGTGTGTGTGTGTGTGTGTGTGTGTGTGTGTGTGTGTGCAGTGTTTGTGTATGTGTCTGTTTTACACTACTGTCTCTACTACGACCCTCCCTACTCTAGAGTGTCTATCAAAGGATTCAGGGTTTATATGCATATGATTTTTAATTTTGCTTTTCCTGTTAATCTATGAACTAAGAATCACAGGCCATCATTTCGCAAATGGGTTTCTGGTACAGACTGTTATTAGCATTTTAATAGAACTCTTTCAGGAGATACTATTTGGGCTCTTGCAGCAGTGGTAAAATACATGATTTTAAACCATAAAGGGAGTTTATATTTTCCTCTTGTGCAAAACAAAACTGTGGGAGACTTACACAGCTGACAGAACCTGTTAGAAATTGACTGTAAACATATATGTTTAAATGTCAGCTGCAGTCACATTTACTTTGAACAGTACATATTTAATAAAGACTTAATATGCAGTTTAAAGGGAAAAGAAAAGCATGACTGATCTACTTCTCATCTTATATAGAAAAAATCAAGAGCAATTTTTTTGAATGGATGAAAATGAATCATCCATTTGGCACCAGGAAGAATAGAAAATGGGATAAGTATTAGCTTCATGCATATTATATCAATATGGAGTTGGCATAGGTTCTTTCTCCAGGACAAACCTGCTAATAAGAATTGACTGTCACATTCAACATATTATTGAGAAATATGAAGGTTGATGGAAAAAAAATTGGTTCCATTCCAATATTTCAACATGTAAATCAGAATTTAGCTTTCCATCAGCTTTTCTATTCCCAGCAGAGTCTTTCTCTTTAAAAAATAAATAAATGAGAAAACAGATTTCAAAAGCAAATGAAAATTCATATTTAAATGTTGCTTTAAAAAAAAAATGGGACAGACTGAACTGCTGTTGTAAAACAGCATTTTTCCCCAAACACAGACTCATTCTATTCCTTTTCTATTCATTCTATTCCATTTCCATTAAAGAAAAGTGGTAAAAAATGGTTTGGGAAAAGAAAATAAGTTTAGCGTCACTGACATACTGTTGATATCTAATCCTATATACTGGCGAACATTCTCTAGTGGCTTAATATAAACATTAAAAAAAGCACTGAAGGCAAAAGTAAACCTTGAGAAACTCAGCAGGACAAAGTTCTCAGGGAGATTGTAAGAGTGGAGGGAACAAATGGAGCATATCCAGAGGGAAGTGAGAGTCAGGCTCAATGAGCTGTTCAATGGGATGACATGATAGATTGGGTTTATTTTGGAATTGGGTGTCATCAGCTACACCCAGTTCTATTATTCCATATCATCTAATTCTAAGGAAGCTATAAGTATTCTTGAATGTCAACTAAGTTCAATAATGGCCTGAGTGAGGAGGAACAACTAGAATTAAAACCAAAGAAGATTGCAATGCTACTGGTATGCAGGAAACAGAGGTTCTGCCTGTTTTACACTCTGAAAGCATTCTTTGATTCCCAGCTGTCACTTGATTTTCAGATAAGTGCTTTCCAATTACACTGAATGCATTAACACTGTGTTTTCTTGGGTCAGATAGATTGATGGCAGTTATTGCTGCCTGTCGAATCACATCCCTTCTTAACAGGATCTATGTAAGAGCTGGCTTTCCTTATAGCTGCGGCAAAACTTGCAGAGCTATAAGGCTAGCAGGAGAGGCATTTTAAGAGTTGCCCCTGTTTCCAGAAGCCCGTCTTTCTGATACACGGGAGAGAGCCTTCTCCTGTATTGGTACCAGGCTATGGTATATCCTCCTTGGGAAACTGTATTTGTCCCTTTCTTAGGTAAAATGTGAAGGTATCTCTCTGGGTTTTACTGCACTAGTCATAGCTGACTTTAGGAGATGGTGGTCCACTAAACCATTGAGTGAGTGCTCTCCCAAAAAATTTCCACTGTCATATGGCCAGCATGATATCACAGGACAAAGCATATGGCAAAACACAGAATGTTGTTGCCTTCCCACCAAAGTGGTACTTATTTATCTATTTGCAGTTACATGTTTTCAAACTGCTAGATTGACAGGAGCTGAGGTAAGTGCCAGGTGTTCACTCCATCATGCAGTTGTAGGACACTGCTATAGACTGTCTCAGTATCTTTTAAGCCACTGTGTCTCACACTAATGTTTAGAAAATCTCTAAAACTACATCTGTGTCTGTATGAGATGGCACATTTATAGACCATTGAGTCAATACTGATTCCTGGCAGATGCTTGGATAAATTTCCTTGGCAATATTTAAGAAATGATTTCCATTTCCAACTTCCAAAAACTGAGAGGATGATTGACTCAATGTCACCCAGTTGGCTTTGTGCTTAAGGTGGGGCTAGAACTCATGGTTTCTTTATTTCTAATTTAATATGCATTTTAACATATATTTTTTCAACTCATTATGGGATAAAAAAGCAGAGTATAGATAAAGAAAGATGGATGAGATGTATTCCATCTTTCTACAGAGGGCAAATTAAAAATTAGTTGGTAGCTATAATCAGGAAGGAAGGAAGAGCCAAGGTGGCACAGTGGTTAGAGTGTAGTACTGCAGGCTACTTCAGCTGACTGCTAGCTGCAATTCAGCAGTTCAAATCTCACTGGCTTAAAGTTGATTCAGCCTTCCATCTTTCCAAGGTGGGTAAAATGAGGACTCAGATTATTGGGGCAATATGCTGACTCTGTAAATGGCTTAGAGAGGGCTGTATAACCACTACGCAGCAGTATATAAGTCTAAGTGCTACTGCTATTTTTTTAAAAAAACTTGGAAGAACATTTTTAACAATAAGAGCTATTTGACTGACTATCTCAAGTGATGGTAAGCTCTCCTTCATTAGATGTATAAAAATAAAAGAGGATGAATTTGTGTTAGGGTTGATCCCACTGTATCTGAATTGCAAATTACCACTTCAGCAGTAGAATAGATCAGAGGATCTCTAAAATATTCATGTGAATGAATGTCTTCTTGACACGCTCCTCTGGAGTACAATAGAATAGAAACAATAGTGTCTTTTAACCTAAATACCAGAATGATTCCATAGTCAATGATATGAAAGCTCCTGAAAGAATTAGGAGGATCAGTCATATCTCTAATTCTCTTGTGGTCAGCTAAAATTATTTCAGACTGAGATCTCTAGCCAAGAATTTACTTAAAATATCTAGGGATCATTGGAGTTAACATAAATTGAAAGAAATCTTAGAAGAGAGGAATGGTCAGAAGCCTCAGCTGACTAATGGAATTTACGAAAAGGTTCAAGAAAAAACACAGAAGTCTTAAAGAGTCTTGGCATCCTCTTTCATTATCCCAGAAAGCACTTCTGTACTGAAAATCTAAATGGTGGAATAGTTGATCAAGATCTAATTAAATGTTTTGTTTACTATTTTTATTATAGCACTTATTACATGTGAAGCAACATTAATAAAAGTAGCACATTGATGACAAGGACTTCTTCAGAAACAAACAAAACAAATTGATTATGATAAATGTGAAATAAAACATTTAACATCTGAGGTAATAAAGTAAAATGCTTCTGTTTTCATTTGAGTCATTATAAAAATCTTAAAATGGATGAGAAGGATATGCATCTATTGTTTAATATAAGCATCATTTATGCATTAGGTTCAGAAGTAATACTGAAGTAAATTAGTGTGCTTTGACAGTGTCCTCTGTGTGAGGAGGAATTACTGTTATGAAAGAGGTAGAAAAATGTCTGCTTTACCATCCTATTCCCTAAGAAAGCATGTCCAGGTATTTTCACACACTGCACAAAGAAAGGTTGAAAAGAGATACATACAAAAACCCATAGATTTATCATTCCACTCCTACTCAAATTACAGAATCCTGAATGCACTGAAGTTGTACAAACATTAAATATTTTAGAGTGAATGTACTGCATGATACAATTTGTTTATGAATGTAGTCAATGTGGGGAAGAGACAAAGGAGTCATATTTTGGGGTCTTTCTTCTCCATGATATGAATGTGTGTCCTATTCCTTAAAGTCCAAGTTTTAATGACATAGGGACATAGCCATACAGGAAACAAACAGTGGCCTAGGACCAGAGGTGGGTTGCCAATTTTTTTTATTACCGGTTCAAGCACACTCCCGTGCACACTTGCACACGTGACACTTCTGTGAATGCGCAGAAGCATCCGATTGGGTGGGCGGAGCCTACCACCACTGCAACTACCAGTTCAGCTGATACGGGCTGAACCAGCAGCAACCCACCACTGCCTAGGACCAATGTGTAATTCTTGATCCAATTCTACATCCCCTTTGACCTAATTCTGTATATTCTTGTACATTCTTATAGACAAGGGTGCATGGACAAGAAAAAAAGCCCATTGCTTTCATAAGAAATCTCCTTGGTCATGTCCCTACAGATTAATCCAGACCTGGGCATTTTACAATCTGCAGGCCACATCTGGCCATTCAGCTTTCCCTGTCTGGTCCATAGAATCAGCAGTGTCAGCATCAACTGGGTGGTGGTATCAACAGTAGGGCAGGAGATCTGAGGAGCCATTGGCAATGGGCAGGGAATCAATGGCAGGCTGGGGCAACATTGACAGTGAGGAATGGAGCCATGGTAGGGGGACTGTGTTGGTGGAGGCCCTCCATAACACTCCCGGTTTCTCATATGGTCCCTTGGAAAATTAATTTCCCATCCCTAGATTAATCCTTTACAGACCTGATATACAGCCTCTATCTGGGCAGGTTTCCAGTGGGATGGTTTAAGGAGGACTTCTATTAATATAGATATATGGACTACAACATGATGCTCCAGAGTGCTAGTATACCTATGGGCATTTCCATTGGTACTCATCCAGATTCCTGATTCATCTGATCTTCATTTACATTTATTAATTACTACAGGATTCAGAAGAATGCATCAGCTACCAGCTCCAATATCATTTCTGCCAATGCTTCTGCCAAAATAAATCATTTTTTAAAATAAATTAAGCCATTCAGATTTGTTTCACGAAAAGATATAGAGTATATAAATGTAATAAATATAATAAATAAAATTTATAAAAATATTTTGGAAGGAAGGCTAAGTGTAGTCTAAGCCCATCAGTATATCTGTCATTAAACAGGAATAGTAGGAAGCATGTGTGTGTGTTTGTTTGTGTGTGTGTGTATCCCTGCCTGTGTGTATAAACATATATATCCTCAACATTCCAAACATATCCATCTGGCTTATGGATTTCAGAGGACCAGTGAAATCTTGAGGGGGCTCCCTTGCTGATCTAATCTCATGTGTGTTTTATGCTTTTTAAACTTTTCAATCTGACTGCTTCTTACGTGTGTGTGTGTGTGTTTGTGTGTGTGTATAGATAATATCAATGGTGGGTTCTGGCAGAGACTACTGCCAGTTTGCTCAGAGGTGTTTCACATGTGCGTGCATGCGCATTACAACTAAAATTGCTCGGCACAGAAGCAAAAAACAAGATGGTGGCACCTACAGTACCACCGGGAGAACCAGTTCAGGGGTATTGCAGGCCTTTGCCACTTCTGGTTCCAGTGACCTAGGCTGCCAAGCTACTACCAGTTTGGCCGAATGAGTCCAAACCAATAGGAACCCACCACTGAGATAGATAGATAGATAGATAGATAGATAGATAGATAGATAGATAGATAGATAGATAGATAGATAGGTGGGTGGGTGGGTGGGTGGGTGGGTGGGTGGGTGGGTGGGTGGGTGGGTAGGTAGGTAGGTAGGTAGGTAGATGAGAAAGTGGGGGAGGGAGACAGCTGTATGTCCTCCAGAGTCACTTGTTATGAGATGCACAGCCATATGCATTTGATAAATAAGTAAAGAAATAAATTATTATATATCCCTAAATTGTCCTTTTAGCTATTCTGTTCAGTGCTTATGCATCAGGAAAGGGTATGATCTGCCTGGTTGCATATGATTTATGCTCACAATAGTTCTTGTAAAGAATTATTTTTGTACTTTCTTCAATGGAATGTAAATATAGCCAAGATAGTGCTAGTATCCATTCCTATTTTTTTTCTGAGAATAATAACTAGGAAATTTGTGTTTGTTTGTTTTCCAGTAAACTGATGGTGAATTTTGTCATGAATTCAACACTGCTCTTCTTTTGAAACCAATTGTCAATGGCAGTTCTTCCTTCCCTCCTCATTTAAACAACCTTGAATATCTTTTTCAAATTTCTCATAAAACAGCTTTAACCAAAAAATATAAACAGATCAATGAACTTACTGGAAAAATTAGTGCTGTAATTAAAGATCTGAATTACTGTCTGTTGTTTTTGGAGTTAAAGATCTGAATTATAGTCTGTTGTTCTCAGTGAAATACTAGCAGATGGCATATGTGCCGAAAAGCAGATTTTAGTAAAATGGGATGCCTAATTTGCAATGTGCTTAGTGGCACTGCTCACTGAAAATTGAAATCCGTGGATAAAACATGAACAAGAATCAAATTGTTTTAAAAATTACATCTGCATTTCACTTTGTGAGTAGCCTTATTTGAACTATAGGTATTGTATAAGAGGGCTATTTAATGGCCAAACTGCATTGTAAAAAAACCTACTGAACAGATAAGGACTTTTTGAAATATCTGGAAACCCAATATATTGCAGCTCTAATGTACTAAAATATTTATCACTTAGCAAAAAGTACATTATAGAAAGGTGAGATTTTTCAAGAAAATTACATACACTGAGCTCTAAATAGAAGGATATTTCAGAGATATGGAACTTGAGATTGTTGAACAGCTCTCAGTTTTTCTTGCTTTAGGTCATGATTTTTGAGGCCTGCTGGTGATTGTAATTCACAAATATTTCAAAGGAAAGAGGTTCTTTAGTCCTATTCTAGAAGGTATTAAGACAGTATTTGTACAATAAGAACAACAATATGAATGCTTTTTCACAATAAGTAACTAAAAGTCAAAATCAGAGATATTTTCAGATGACTTAATATATAAGATGTTGACTATATCACTTCTGGTTGGATTTGATTTGATTAATAGCAGTACTGAAAATGGTCACATCATGCAAGTGGAAGTTTAATCCAAGAGATGGGAAATCTGGTGTCTTTCAAATAATTTGGATTCCAACTTCAAGACAGGTCAATATGTCAACAAAAAAGTATTACAGAAATGGAAATTTCAACCAAAATCTGGAGGAAAACCAGTTTGTTAGCCAAAGGATTTAAACATCCTGTCAGGGTTCTGACAGATGCCCTAATTAAATCATGAGGTTTGAGCCAAGCTTCAAAAGAAATCCAGTTATTTATTAGGAACAATATGTCTGCATATACCCAAATGAAGCCACTCTGCCCCGACATAATTTACGGTCCAACTCTGACCCTGTTTCCCCTCTCCTCCCAGGGTGTGTCATAAATCACATTCTCCAATGGAGCACTTTCGTGGGCTGTAGAGATTATGCCTCTCTGGCTGTTGCAGGTATGCAGGGAAACAACCTTGAGAAAGGTATGCATGGAATGTATTTCTGGTTGTGGCTGCCATGCTGCTCCATCAGTATTTCCCCCTCCTGCCTATGGCAACTCAAGAGCAGGCCAGGGATGCTTTGTGAGTTGACACATCCTTTCTTTGCTATAATTAAAGCATTGTCTATCCATCATTAAAAATGTCTACTTTGCAGCATTTGAATCCTTTCTCTAAAATTACAGTATGTGCTACACTGCAGGGAACTGGTAAGTTAAGACCCATATTCCCAAGCACTTGCCAAAAGTAATTGCCCTAAAATAGGATTCTTTTTCAGTGTTGGAAATAATAGAAGTAAAATTTAAGAAGATTTAATGAACTTACACATTATTAAAACCATCTTGTCTCATTTCACAATTCTGTCAATATAGGGGAACTGTGCGGTCATGATTTTAAATCCAGTATGTATTCTGATCATGCCCTAAGATTAATTTAATGGCTTGGCAGGATCTGTTAGGGTTTTTTTTCCCCAGCACCTCTAAGTGCTCTATAATTACATAGAAAGCATGCATATCTGTGGCTGGATGCTAATGACAAGATAAAAACATAAAAATAATCAGAAAGGAAGCTGTTCACTGAGTGTGTCAAATTAAATGCATGGTTAATGGAAGACAAATAGAAAACCTTTACCTTTAAGGTGATGCATAACTTCAATGTCATTAATTCAATAGTGCCAAAGAAGCAGGTATATTGCAGTTAAAATCTCTGTTTAGATAATCTGATGGGCCAGTTTATACATTAAAATTCATCTCCTTTGCTGAAGTGTTTATTTAAAGTAATATATTCTGATTAATATTTCTTTGCTTATTAAGAATGCTTATAAAATAACACAGTCTGGCTTCATTGGAGTGGGACATACAAAGAAATCAAAACTAGCTATTTCAATAACTGGGACATTAGACACAATAAAGCAGTAAACCATTTACAGTAACAATAACAGAATAATTGTACTATTTAGTAGCAAATGACAGCTTATGGGTATATCTCTCTGATACAAGCCAAAATGAAATTACATGTATCCTGACACCACCAGACAAATGGCAAGGCTAATATCATTGGCATCAGATACATGGTCACACTAATGTGATTCACATATTTGTGTGAATCCCTTTCATCCTGTCTGCAGACACCCATGCTTTCCTAAATCTTTTTCTACTTAGTGTTAAATCCTTTCTTGTCTGATGCTTAAATCACTTGAAACATAAACAAAAATATCATTTAAGGACAAATTATGTGGAATAATGCTCTTTCAATGAAAATACTTATTCTTCAATATCTTAACTCGTCAGTTTTTTTTTCATTTTCATTATTTTTATGATAGATATATGAAAAGAAAACTTCAAGAATTCCAATAAGACAACTTTTATTGATATCATTAGCTATTTGAAAAGTAATTTTATTCTCTTTTAATTAGATTTGACGGGATTATATAAGCTTATATATAAGATTTGTAGTATGTATTTACTCATTTGTATATATAGGTAAGAAATTCTGAGTTGTGATGGGTTGTTGCTGTTGAAATACCTTTTATGTCTAGTGTGATTTCATACAATAATGCATCAAATTGTAAATACAGAAGCTCTAAAGAAGTTATGTTAGGGTTAGGGTTAGAGTCCACCAATCAAGATACATAATAATGTAGATGCTACCATATTAATCAACAAAAGGAAGAAGAAACAATTCTTGTTTGGCAATGTTGTAAGTACCTGCTGTAGTGTAGACAGGCATAAGGATATCAGCTAAGAGTGAGGGAACAAGGATGACAGTTAATTCTTTTTTCTACCCTTAGTAATAATTTGTTCACATGAATCACCATGGTTTATTTATCTGATACTTGCTTATCTATTTTTATTGAATAAACCATAATAACTTTGATGTGCATAACATAAATTGCTATATTTGTAAGCAAAAAACATTATAATTTAATGTTGGGGCTGTTATTTAAAATTGGCAACAACTATTGTTCTGACAATAGTTTGTCATGTAATTTCTTCAAAATATCAAAATAATTAGTAATTAATAATCAGAATATACCAACATGTCATTGGGTTACTTCAACAAAGTTTTTTTTTAAATGACAAGTTACCAGGCCCATTCATGGGTAGTCCAAAAATACCAATATGACAACTATGAACATATGATTGAAGCGCTACATAATTCAATTATACTTGACATTGGAACAGATCTTATTACACTTGCAATATGATTTATGTAGATAATAAGATTTGCATTAATGATACAGACTTCATGATTTTTTTTTAAATTCCTTTGTAATGTAGTAGACGCCTGTGCCCTGCAAATATATTATTTCCTCTCCTATGTGTAAATATTTTTAAGGCCATGCTATTAATTCCCGTGCATTTCATAGGTAAAGATAATTTTTTTTAGAACTAAGGACTATGATGGATGAGTCCAATAAGTAATCCATTTCATCTCACATATTGTCAGAAAAGAAGTTTGGTGCATTATTGGTCTGATCTGTATGAGAGATTGATAAGCTAAAATCTTCTGCAAACTGCAGAGGCATGGCGATAAAGACCTTAGTATAAGCCTCTGAGTCATCATTTTTATTTCAGAAATTATCGAGAAGAAAAATGACTCTAGATATTCATCTTCTGGCTGTTTTTGCTCTTTACGTTTTTTGTTAAAGCAAATCTCCTTTTTTAAATGAAAAGTATAACAATGTAATTAAATTTTTCTTCAAGAGGCAATGGTAAAATAAAATCTGAAACACATGTTTCCTAGCTATTTACCCTTCAGATAGGAAGTATTAGAAATCTAATACCAATGTATTCCTGTTTTATGTATACCAGAATGTAAGTTCACAGCATGCAAGGGAACTTCTGATTATATCCCTTTAGAATTTCACAATAATAACTTACTTAACTATTGTTATAGATCGTTTTCTTTTCTTTTAAGAGAATAATTATTCTGCTGCCCACTTACCTTTTTGGAGAAAAGGTAGGAAGGTACTTGAAGTATTGAATCTCTGCCTGCCTGCCTGCCTGCCTGCCTGCCTGCCTACCTACCTACCTACCTACCTACCTACCTACCTACCTACAAGTGCGGTGAGGTTTATGGCTGGTGAGGCAAGCGGGCAAAAGCTGCCCTATGTCAGACACAGTGGCAGGGCGTTCATACGCCCTGGTGCTGTGTCCACCATAGAGAAGGGATGCCTCTATGCCGGACACAGCAGCAGGGCTTTTGGACGCCCTGATGCTATGTCCACCTTAGAGGTGTCCCACCTCTATAGCGGACACAGTGCCGGGGCATCCAAAAGCCCTGCTGCTGTGTCCAGCATAGAGTCATCCCGCCTCTATGGCGGACACAGCGCCGGGGCATCCAAACGCCCTGCTGCTGTGTCTGACATAGAAGCATCCCGCCTCTATGGCAGACACAGCACCGGTCCAAATGCCCTGCCGCTGTGTCCGACATAGAGGCATCCCACTATGTCCAAAAGCCCTGCCGCTATGTCCAAAAGCCCTGCCACTATGTCCAAAATCCCTGCCGCTATGTCCAAAAGCCCTGCCACTATGTCCAAAAGCCCTGACGCTATGTCCAACATAAAAAAAGTGCCAGCCTGCATGCCAGCAGAGGCAGGTAAAACACACACACACACACAAATTACTTACAATAATACAATTACTTACAAATTACATTTATTTTGAATTCCTTCCCCTCCCTCTGACCCACATACCTTTTCCAGCTGTTTCACAGAGGATTTCAACTCTGCTCTTGTCTGCCATTATGAAAATGTAAAAATGTAAAGGGAAAAAGGCAAGAGCTGCTGAGGTCAGGCTAGGTTAACTGCTGCCAGAGTCCCCAATGGATGACTCTGCTTAACTGTTTAAAAAAGCCTCTAAAAAACGCCTTCTACAGGAGGAGGCAAGAGAACCAAGTGCCTCATCTACATAAGGAATTTTTCAGCTTTTAACCCTTGCTTAACTCTGCTCGAGTGATCATAAAGATAGACTAAATGAGACACGTGGTTCTCCCGCCTCCTCCTGTATAGGGCACTTTTTTAGAGGCTTTTTTAAACATTTAAGCACTAAGCAGAGTCATCCACTGTGACTCTGGCAGCAACCACCTCAGCCTTTTTCCTTTTACATTTTTTTTCTTTTCATGATGACAGTGGTGAGGCCCTGCCTCCCCTGCCTCCCCTGACTACACGTCACTGCTACCTACCTACCTACCTACCTACCTACCTACCTACCTACCTACCTACCTACCTATCCATCCATCCATCCATCCATCCATCCATCCATCCATCCATCCATCCATCCATCCATCCATCCATCTATCTATTGTGGTCCACCAGTGGCCGGAGGAGCTGGCAGCATATTCAGACAGTGAGGAGGTTGGGGAGGAACATGGGCCAGTCCTAGAATCTGGGGAAAGCTCTGATGAGTGCTCTGCATTGGAGGCAGAGATGAGGCAAGTCTCATCTGACAATTATCAGCTGCCTTTGGAGGCAGACGAACAACTGGAGCCTGTTCCCAGTGTGTGCATGCGCAGAGTTGCCAGACAAAGGGAATAGCTAAGGAACAAGGGTCAACTTGGGAGTAAGGCCACAGGTGGATGGTGAATGACCCCTCCCATAGGGAATAAAAGAGGAGTGAGAGGGGAGGGGTGTTTGCAAGAGACAATTAGTTCATTTCTGCATTCTTGCCAAGTATTGCCAAGTATTGCGGCATCTGAAAGATATCGGTCTGGCCACTCTACAAGCCTGATAAAGATCAGTAATTGTGAACTATCTTCAAAGAAAAAGAGAGAGATGTTTTAATACAATATATAAATCATTACTTATTTATTTATCCATTGATTAAACTTATAGAACTGTTCATCTTGCACAACTCCAGGAAGCAAATAGAAATAAAAACAAATTAATGATTTATAACTTCTGTTTTACTTTTAAAAATTTCCACTTTGTCATTAATTTGTATTACATCTTCAGTTTGCTCTTCAGATTGTTCCATCTTTTTACTTTTTTCTTCTATTTTCACTTTCCCCTTTGCAAGTTTTTCTTTCATTCTCTCTTCAAAAGCTGCCAAATTAGCATTTATTGTTTTAAATAACTTCTTGCCCAATTTATCAAACATTTTCTGTAACAACTCTGGCACAATTCTTCTTTCTTCAGTCTGTGGATTACAGAATAATTAAAATGTTTGAGCATGGGTCATCAACCTGGTCCCTACCACCCACTAGTGGGCGTTTTGGAATTCCAGGTGGGCGGTAGAGACTTCGAAGGTTTAAACCTCCTTTTGAGCGAGTGGGCAATCGCGAGCGCACACATCAATAAACCAACGTGTGCGTGCACGCAAACAAGCAAGCACGTGGGAAGAGGAAGGGAAGGAATGGAAACTGATAGCAGGGACAAGCAGATAAGTTTTGTTATCTTATAAAATAAAGCGGAGCAGAGCAGTTGCAAAATAGGAGTAAGAAAAGTTATAGGCAGGAGAGAATTGTTGTTGGCTAATAATAATAAGTGTGCTAACTAGCTCAGCCTTACATTGCCCTAAGGAAGGTAAACAAAAGGAGATAAAAAGGAAAAGATAAAAAAAATAACAAAAAAGGAAAGAAAAATAGAGAAAAGGGGAGAAAATAAAGGAGGAGAGTAAGCAGTGTTTAGTCTGGCTTATAAATTAAGTTTTGCTATCTAATAAAATAAAAGAAAGAAATAAGTAAAGGAAGAAGAAGGAGAAAATAAAAAAGGGGAAAAGAGATCCTTGATATAGTGAAATACTAGAAGGCAGGAAAAGGAATTTTGTTTTGATGGTGACACTTAATAAAAATTGACACCTAATACAGCATTGTTTTTGGTACTTGTAATAAAAGGGACAAGAGGAGGGAAAAAAGCACTGTGTGGAGTGCAGATCAAAACGTAAGAGTAAAAGTAGTTGATAAATTGTGAAACAAATTTAGAACCCATGTCTGAAAAAAAGAAATATGCTCATGTTCTGCACTTGTGCAAAAACTGGTGGGCGGTAAGGAAATTTTTCCATCAAGAAAGATCCATTAGTGGGCAGTAGGTAGAAAAAGGTTGACTACCACTGCTCTAGAGGCATAATACTTAGTGGCTAAATATTAAGCAGCAATGTAAACCAAGGTGGTTTTTTATCATGATAATTGATAAATTACAAAATACATTTGAGTGAATTTGCATGAATCAAACAATAAACACTCCAGAAGATAGGCTTAAGATACAGAAGGATCTTGACAAACTTGAACTTTGGGCATTATCTAATAAAATGAAATTCAATGGTGAAAAGAGTAAGGTTCTACATTTAGGCAAAAAAACCAAAATGTACAGGTACAGTATAGGTGGTACCTTGCTCAATAGTAGTAACTGTGAGAGGGATCTTGGAGTCCTAGTGGACAACCATTTAAATATGAGCCAGCAGTGTGCAGCAGCTGCCAAAAAAGCCAACACAGTGCTAGGCTACATAAACAGAGGGATAGACTCAAGATCATGTGAAGTGTTAATACAACTTTATAATGCCTTGGTAAGGCCACACTTGGTACACTGCATTCAGTTTTGGTCACCACGATGTAGAAAAGATGTGAAGACTCTAGAAAAAGTGCAGAGAAGAGCAACAAAGATGATTAGGGGACTGGAGGCTAAATCATATGAAGAATGGTATGAACTGGGTATGTCTAATTTAATGAAAAGAAGGACTAGGGGAGACATAATAGCAGTGTTCCAATATCACAGGGGTTGCCACAAAGAAGAGGGAGTCAAACTATTCTCCAAAATACCTGAGAGTAGGACAAGAAGCAATGGGTGGAAACTAATCAAGGACAGAAGCAACTTAGAACTGAGGAGAAATTTCCTGACAGTTAGAACAATTAATCAGTGGAACAGCTTGCCTCCAGAAGTTGTGAATGCCCCAATACTGGAAGTCTTTAAAAAGATGTTGGATAGCCATTTGTCTGAAATGGTATAGGGTTTTCTGCCTAGGCAGGGGGTTGGACTAGAAGACCTCCAAGGTCCCTTCCAACTCTGCTATTGTATTGTATTGTAAATCTTGATTTATAATCCATAGTAGCTGAGTTCATATAGTACACCAGGAGTGTCAAACTTGCAGCGTCACGTTGTTGTCACATTTGTGACCTTTTCCCCGCTAAACTGGGGGTGGGTGCGGTCAGTGCATGATGCATCCGGCCTGCGGCCCACGAGTTTGACAACCCTGCAGTACATCTAAGGTTAAGCCAACATTTCATCAATTACATTATGACTTTATATTCAGGCAGTGCTTATTGACTATACAGCTTTTTCTTTGATCAGTTGTCAAAACTAAAAAGATACTCTAAAGTTGGTTTGATATGATACATTTACCTAGAGTCATTGAAACACCTAGAGCAGACTACAGAAGTTCACCTTTTCCACCATTATTTGTATGCTGTTGAAGACAAGACTCTTCTAAAAGACCAATCAAATCTGGATTTTTCACATAGAAAGAATGGACAATCCGCTGAAATTTTCCTTCTGGGATAGAGCAGTTTCTTTAAAGTCTACGTATGATATGTCAGTGACAAACCCATGAGAGCCTTGAAACTCTAAAGACTTTGAGATGAAACTGCTTAAATAAACATTCAAGCACCAAGGCAGTTAAGAAGCCTTTAGAAGAAGAAGCAAGGTTATTTGACTCATTTGGAGCCTTGCCAAGATGAGAGAAAGTGAAGATAATTAAAACCCGGATGAGCTTAGACAAGACCTACTAGCAATTGTGCCACAGCAATACCACTAGTGAGTTTGATACCCAGCTTCCAATACACACACACACTTTCAGTATGAACCTGATTTGAGAGGAGCATCTTTGACATGCTCAGAGACAAGTGAAAAAAAAATCCAAAAGAGAAAAGCACAGCGGACCGCCCATGCCATGTTTAAAGGGAAAACTTTCTGAGATATGATTTTACTAGCACTAATAATGTTAGGTAAAGGTTCCCCTCATACATATGTGCTAGTTGTTCCTGACTCTAGGGGACAGTGTTCATCTCCATTTCAAAGCCGAAGAGCCAGCGCTGTCCAAAGACGTTTCCATGGTCATGTGGCTGGCATGACTAAATGCCAAAGGCGCACAGAATGCTGTTACCTTCCCACCAAAGATGGTTCCTATTTTTCTACTTGCATTTTTACGTGCTTTCGAACTGCTAGGTTGGCAAAAGCTGGGTCAAGTAATGGGAGCTCACTCTGTTATGTGGCACAAAGGATTTGAACTGCCAAACTGCAAATCTTCTGATCAACAAGCTCAGCATTGTAGCCACTGAGCCACCGTGTCCCTTATTATTAATGTTGCTGACTCCCAATTGAGATCTTTAAGAACTGGGGAATACATAGTTTAGGTAATGAGCTCATCATCATGTATTTGACCATGCAAAGCTTGTAGATACTTCAGGAGCATTACTTGAATTAGGTGTCTGAAGTTTTTGTAAGTAACAATGTAAAACTTAAGAATCTTGGGGAGAACAACAAAGGGTTTTGAAACCATGTGATAGACTCAAAGCAAGAGATACCATCACATAACAAGTCAGCTCTGGATGATAAGGCAAATGGTTCACTTAGTGGGAGATAAAACAACCCATCTTCTGTATTTCTGATCTGAGTCCTGCAACCCAACATTTTCTACCATCAGAGGAATCTCAGTGTGAAACACCAGAACAAGCAGAAGTAGAAGCTGCTTGTCCTTCACAAAAGTTGCTATTTAAATATGTTTAAATATGTTTTACCAGACTATAGAGCAGCAGAAGTGTATCTTGTGGCCTGTTTGGGGTTCCTGTCAAAATTTCCAATCAAATCTTCCCTTAAGGTGATGCAGGAGGGGGTGCACAGGTACACTCACCAGTGGCTGGCCAGGTTAGGTGATTCTAATATGCTGAATACTATAAATCCTAATATGCTGAATATTATAAATCAAAGCTCACTCTGGGTCACTTTCCTAACTTCCTTTTTTCCCTATTGCAAATATTACGGAAACTAGCGCAAGCTTTTGCACAAGAGTGGGACATGGAAGTACTATGGGTGTAAGGATAGCTCAAAATAGCCATATGACAGCATATTGCGGGCACTCTCTCAGCAATATTTTAGCAATATATCAGCACTTTTCCTGTCTTGTTTCATGACTAACCATAATCATTTCTCTATTTTAACTGGGAACTTCTACAATTGTACTTTTCCAAAATGTATTTCCCTGACCTCAGCAGGGGCTTGGACCTTCAAAATGTATACGCTTATTGTAACGCCTCCTGATTTACAGTGTTTGATTAAAAGGTATAAAATCAGTGCCAGGGAATAGCCCCGGCAGTTCAGTCTTGGTGTCAATCACACTGAACTCTTGGCGCGTCAAATAAACCTGTTTTCTCTTGCTTCTTCGTGGTCTCGAGTCCTGGTCTTTTGTAAGTAGATTGCAAAACCAAACCTTCAATCTGCTGCAACAAAGGGCCTGCATACTTGAGTTGAATTTGTTAATTCTGGTAGTTCTTGAGGTGGTTGATCCAGGATGAAAAGGGAAGGGAACACCCATTTTTAAAATTGTTTTCTGGATTTCCATAGTGTTATAATGGTACCATTATCTGACATTTGGACTGATTTGAATGGTTTTACTTGCAAATTGATTCTTGGTTTCTTTTCATTCTCTTCCCATATGCAATGTATAGGTTTTCCTATATAGAATTTTCAAATAATAACAATGCTAAACATATGCTTAGTGCTTGAAAGTTGGGGTTTTTTTAAGTGCACTATCTGAAAAAAATCCCAGTTTTTTCCTCCTGTCTATGTATTCTTTGCCTGTTATATGTTACATGTCTATTCATTTTATGCAGCAGTTTTAAAACCATATGTCGCAATAATTGAAAGAAAAGTATAAACAAATTCACTCAGTGAAGAGACAGCAAATGATAAAAACTGGAAACTGGACTATGAATAAAATTCTCTTTTGAGAATTTCTTTTCAGAATCGCTGGAACCATCTGGATGGTTTCAAGATATTCAAATAAAGAGTATAATTTTAAAAACATTGCAGAAACATCTAAAACATACTTAGAGGTGTGACTTAATTTGAAAATGTTATAAAATTTAGAGTATTTGCCTTATTTACAAATTGTTGATGAAATATGACTCAGAATGAACAAATCAGAATATATGATTAAATGAATGTGGTAAGTAAATACAACAATTGATAAGAAAGCATGATAATTCCAAAGGAAGAAAAACATGAAATTTTCAGCAAACATTAGAGAAATGTGTTAAGTACTAGTGTAAGTCCTTGACTTACGACCGGCCACAAATCCTTGACTTACAACTGACAACTGGCTCCTGCTGAGCCGCACCTAATGGCTAAGGCGTGGCTGGCTCTGTGCGGGCTGTTTCCACCGTTCCTATTGGTCACTCTGCTTGACAGGTTGTGTATAAATAGCTGTCAAGCAGGGCCAGCTGCTAAACTCTGAATATAGTTACCTGTTAGCTGGTTCTGTTAAATAAAAACTGTTCTACTTACCTCAGCCGTTCCACGTCTCTTCTATCAGCTCAGTTTTCAATACTGGCGATGAAGGTGGGATGCTGAAGGTTCCCCATTAGAATGGCTAAGGAAAAGGAAACAATTAATTCCTCTTCTCTTCAAGGACATTTTTTTTACCTCAGTGCTACTGATTGCTATGGCTTCGCTTCCCCAATTCGTGTCTTTTGGTTCACCAAATGAATCGTGGGCCGGCTCGCTCAAATGATTTCAGTATTTCCTTATTGCTAATAATAATCATCAGCTACCTGACGACCAAAAATGCAGTTTTTTCCTCAGTTCATGTAGACCTGAGATGTTTAATACTGCTAAGGATCTAGCCTCATCCCTGCCAGTCCACGAACTGAATTGGGACACTTTGATTGCCAAGTTTAAAAACCACTATGCTCCAACGCCCTCTTGTAAAGCCCACCACTCTGCTTTACGTCAGTGTGTTCAAAAAGACTCCGAGAAGCCAATTCTTACAGTCTCTCCAAACGGCGGCCATCCAGTGCAGGTTCATCAACTTGGATGACTCCCTGGTCGAACAATTTGTTTGAGGGTTCTGTGATGTCTGCCTCAAGGAGAGATTGTTAGCCCGAGCCGATATTACCTTACAGCAGGCGGTGGACGAAGCCAGAGCCATGGAGCTGTCAGATAGGTCTACGGCTGAGATTCAACGGTGCCAGTAGTTGATTGCACCCTCCCCCAAAGAACCTTCCTAATTGACAAATTGGCCTCCCTAGACGACCTACATTAGGACCAGGTCGACCACCTCTGGGCACAACTGATAAGACTACAACCACCTACTACTGCCTGTTCCCTGGTGGCCAGCTGCATGGGTTGCAGCAGCAATCATGCCCGCAAAGCTTGCCCCTTTAAAGCTGCCACCTGCCACCACTACAATAAGAAGGACTACCTTGCCCACGTCTGCCATGCTGTTTTGACCCTGGTGCCTCAACCTGATTACCGACCCCTGTCTGGCCACCAGCAATGCCACCAGCAGTCCCAGAGAGACAACTGTACGCCATCACCAAGAAGCAGACAGAGGGCCCTGAAGCATTGGTCAGCAAGGCTGCAGCTGATGCGAAAAAGATCACGGTCTCCTTGATGGTCAGAGGGACTCCCTGCATCATGGAGGTGGACTCAGGGTCCTTCTGCTCCCTCCTCTCCTTGAGTACCCTCTCTAAGATGTGCCCATCTATCTCTCGTAACCAGCTGACACCTGATGATACAACCCTTAAGGACTACCAGGGAACTTAAATTCCAACCCTGGGCAGTTATGAGGTTTGGGTGGACTATGGGGACTTGCATGGGAAACTTTCCATGTTAGTGGTTGGGAAGCCCCTGCCAGCACTATTGGGCCTGGACTGGTTCCCCTCACTTGGCCTGTCACTCTTGGGGGTGCATCAAACATCCGCCTTGGAACCTACTGTTGAGGACATCATCTCCGAGTTTTCTGATGTCTTTGATGGGAAGTTAGGTGAATATAGGGGTTCCCCAATCTCCCTGAACTTAGACCCCCAGATTGCCCCTATATGGCTTAAGGCTATCAGAGTGCCCTTTGCCTTGAGGACCAAGATTGATGCGGAGCTCAACAAATTGTTGGCACAGGGGGTCCTGGAGCCAGTTGATCACTCCAAATGGGAGACCCCCATAGTGGTCCCCGTTAAGGCCGACGGCTCTATCAGGATCTGCGGCGACTTTAAGTCAACCATCAACCTTGCCCTCCGGGCAAATCCATATCCAGTTCTGGTATAAATAGCTGTCAAGCAGGGTGAGGTGCTGAACTCTGTATATACCTGGTATCTGGTATCTGTTACCTGTTAGCTGGTTCTGTTAACTAAAAGCTGTTCTACTTGCCTCAGCCATTCCACGTCTCTTCTATCAGCTCAGTCTTCAATACTAATGCTTGCTCAGTGGTACATTTTTTTAAATGAAATTTTTATTTTCAAACAAACACAAACACACAAAACATATAACATAAAAACCTCTTCAACTACATACAGTGTGTCGATTGGTTACAAAGTCTTTCTGCGTCCTTTCCATAGTCATCACTTGAGCTTTAGCAAAAATCACATATTGTCAATCAAATATCTTTGTATACATTATTATTATACTTTATTGTTTGATTATCACTATTGTTTCTCCATTTTAAAAAAGGTATTCTAAATATGTATCCATTTATATTATAATGACACATTATATCATCTTCAATAAACCCAGTAATAAAGAATTTTTTATATCCTATTCTAAGTCATTCTATTATTTTAACATTGATAACATTCTCTACTAATTTTCAATTCCCTCCTTTCGATATTTCGCACTTATCATTTCCTTCCACTCTCGATTTGCTGTCAGTGTCAACAATTTTCTCATCACTTTCATATGTCTCTCTGGTTTTTGGAACTCTGTCCTCAAATTTCAATATTGTTTTATAAGTATTCCTAACTCTTCCCTCCGTACTTTCTGTACTTTGATCTATAATTTCAAGTCTCTTTTCATTTCTCTTTGTTATTATTAAGACTTTTTGAATATCTAGCATAATTCTTTGCAATGTTAGTCCATTTTCTTCTTCATATTGGGCCATTTTTCCAGGTTATAAACACTGCCACTAAAACATCCAAGGCTTTTGCTATGTTCCAAACAAATTCAATAAGGTTTTCAGATCAAAGCTTTATTTTTCCTTCAAAGAAACACCTGTATAAACAAGACGTTTTCCACTGACCCTTTCAATAAACAAAGCCAATAGATTTGTATTATCAGATGTTGCCAGGCCTCTAGATGGCAGTGTTACATCCTTTCCCTCTATTTTTGCCTCTCTTTCTAAGCTCCAAACTCTGGAAGAAAATAAAAAAATGTTTAAAGATTGCGATCCAGCCGAGCCTTGTGAGGAAAGAAACTTTTAATCCACAAATACAAAAAATGGAAAAAGCATATAGGAAGAAGGGGGAGGAGTCCAGTCCATCTTAAAAGTAAGATGCATTTGTAAAAAGTCCATCCATAGAAAACAAACAAAATTAAAGTGAAAAAGATAACACAATAGTTTTAAACCAGGGTTAATTTGCTGCTTCCTTCCTTCTGTCTTCAATTTTATTTTCACTCTTAAGTCTTTTGGGTTTTCTCTTCTCTAATAATAAGGATTTTTCTCACCATTTCGACATACTGTCTCTCCTATTCTGCTTCCATTTCAGGGGTCTGTCCCAACCTTCTTCAGCCATTTTGGCTGCTTCTCTTGTAGCTGGCAAAAAGAATTTTTTCCTGGATCGATCAGAGGCTTTGCGATCAGCAGGACATGCCCTTCTCTATCACCGTTCCTTCAGAATGGTTTAAATCCAAAAGGATCATCCAGCAACAGAGATATTGACAGCAATCCTGGAGCCTCAAGATTCCATGTCGTGTCGTAGCGACGTCAGGCACCACCTCTCCGCTCAGTGGTACATAATTGAAGAAAGGTTGCTAAAAAAACAGAGTGGACTCATCACCTTGAGGACAAGCTCTTTCAAAGATTGTGTTTGATATTTTGGAAAATAGCCAAATATTGTTCTTTGCAGGCTTTCAGTAAAAGGATGGACAAGAAGGATCCAACGTGAAGCTCCAAATCAGATTTCATATATCAAAGTATAACTATATCCCAATTATACTATTACTGGTGCAATTAATTTAAATACAATCACTGGTTTATGGTTTTAATTTGTGACACTGAAGTATAATAAGAAGCCAACTGCTGCCTCAATTCTTAATTTTTAAATTTTGTAATATAAATATTAGTGCAAAGTATATAACTATTCCCTTTGCCTCATACATTTAAGCAAATTGCACAATTCCCTAATTTTGAGTGACAAAATTAATAAAAAAGAGAGCATTAAAGTACTTTAGGAAATGAGTGATCGTGTCTGGAACCTCAATGCAGTTTTCATCCTGTGGTTAAATACAGTTTATTCATGGAACAATTTTCATCTTTTTATAAGTGCTGAACAATATAGTGAGTGCTATTACATAAATGTATTATGTAGCAGATTTTAAATATGGCACCAAACACAAAAGATATAAAGTGATCAAATCCCAACAGATACAACCCAAAACAGAAGAAAAACCAAACTTTCAGAGTCTTTATCAAAAAATGGTTGCAATATTGTCAGCAATATTCAGAAATTTCTGCAATGTGAAACAAGCTTATACTTTTATTAATTTAATAGAGACTGTAGACAAAAGCCATGTGCCATTTGATAGTCTATCGACCCTAATAAGGAATACATTTTCTTGTACATGCTCAGCATATAGAACAACATGGGATGGCTCAGGATTGAAGAATGAGAAGCACCAATGAAATGATAAGAATGCCAATTCTGTGCTGATCTACTTTGTTCTGTTGTTACTTAGCAGAGTTCTCGTCTTTTGTTCATTTAATTCTGTACTCTCTTAACTGTGCATTTGGATTCTAGGATTTCCTTGAAAACATCAGGATTTCATTGAAAGTAAAAGGTTGGAAATTCTAGAAATTACCTGGAAATAGTTTCTTCTATACCTATGCCCACTGTAAATGGTAAAACTGAATGTACCTCTCCTTGATTTGAGCATTTTCCATTTCATGCCATAACCTACATTTTATTAAATGACTCTTTTGGTTAGAAAGATTTCAGGGAACAAAAATTTGAGGGGAAAAGATGGATGGACAATTTTCCAGTCAGTCACTATATCTGACTTCTTTTAACATTCTTTAGAATCCAGACTATGATGATACAATTGAATACATTTTTCCCATTATGTAATATCTAGTCAGTATTTTTCAATCACCATATCCCATGTTTCTGTACATATGTATTGGGCTGCAGTTTTGTGAATTCATTTCATTGAATATGGCATCTTGAATTACACTCTTCTTTAAACTATTAAAGAACCTGAACAACTTCTTTGTTCTAAGAGTGGGAAACACACACACATACACACACATACACAAACACACACACATACACAAACACACACACATACACACACACCCCTTAACTGCCCATCTCTCACATAGAATGCAAAGCTTGTGCAAAAATAAAATAATAAAATATAAAATAATAAACATATGAAAGGGGAAAATCCAAGCAGATTGTCTATGCATATATTGTCTCTGTGGGACAATTTTTAAAAGACATAGTCTGGAGATACTCTACAACAGATGTAGCTGTGAAGAGTATTATGCAAATGGATTTTTGAATTGGTGTCATAAAATCATAAAAATGAAAGGGATCTTGAAAGTCATTTATTCCTTGCTCAACGCAAGATGTAGTATTGTGATCAGGTGGTAGGTGCAAACAAGGGATCATAGTGGATAGAAGCAGTAAGGTAAGGAAAGCCAAGGTAACTAAACTTCTCACTTTATTCTGAAAGGTCCTAAAGACACTAATATTATAGAACATCTAATTAAGCTGAGTAGTAATGTTTTACTAATTGTGGCTGTAAACACAGATGAATTCTATATTGTGGGAAAGAGATACAGCTTCTATCTTCTTATTACAGTCAGAAATCTGATTTTACAAAGCTGTGCTGGTATATGTTAGTCTGAGGTGACCATCATGATCAATTGCCAACACATTTTTTGGCAAAGACATCTTTTCATTAACACATCACTCTTGGAGTAAGGAATTTGACTTTTGAACTTTCAAAATTATTGGTTGCCAAAACTTGAAAATTAAGCTTGTCATTAAAAATAAGACTATTTTTCTTCTCCATTCCATTTTCCTTATGAATACGTTTTTAAGAGTATGAGCCTGGGGCAAATACTGCTTTACTATTACAATGTTAACATTATAAAAATTTTAATAAACTAAAAGGGAAGCAAATTATGTCTTGGAAAAAAAAACGTTTCAAGCTGGAGAAGCAAGATTCAGAGTTATATTTCCACAACTGAGCCAGACCAATTTCATAATACAGAAAAATAAATAAAGGCAGTTTTAAGGTCCTGTATCTTCTGACTAAATTGAGAACACACAAACTATTGGGCCCATACATGTTCAAAGCATGCAATTAGAGAAATTGATTTATAACTAAACACCCTCTTTCTTTTTCACTACTGAGGTAGGGTCACTATCGTGGCTTTCATAGGTCACATATTGCTGGATACTGAATTATGTGACTTTCCATAGGACCCATTTTATCCCATAATAATACTACTGTCTTCCCAATCAGCTCTGGAAATGTCCTTTATTTAATGCAATAAATGAATAAATAAATTGTGCTGGGAAGACTGGCAGTTATCTATACTTTCATTTATTTCTGGATTCAGCAGCCATGAGAAACTGAGTGTGAAGTTCAGATTGCAGTTATGGAAATAAAATAATTATTTGAATGTTGTATAAATCAGTAGTATAGAAAGCAGTCTGAAACAAGATAGAGTGGAGGAAGATTTTTTCCATTTTCATCTAACACAAAAATGGTATTTTATACTGGCATATTTTTGTTCAATTTCATTAGGTTCAATGTGTTAAATTCAGTAATACCGAATTTAAGTGGGCAATCTGTCCAGTGTTTCCATAGCAGGTATATATTATGTAGGTGAATCAAGTTGCAGGGCCATTTCCAGAAATGTATTTCTTTGGCTATTGGGTGCAGTTCATTGAACAGGAGCTAATCTAGTAAGTAACAGATTTTTATTTCATAAGAATTACTAAAAATATATGTTGGCCCATATGGCTTTCTACCTCTAGAAATTGCCTACTGAAAGCAGGTTGAATTGTAAGAAAATAGTCAAGCATGAAAGCTATATGGAATTTTATTTTAACCCATAAACACCCCTTCAGGATTAGGGAGGAGGTTTCAAATAACTAATTGCATGTTCCATTTCTTATGTAATAAAAAGGAAGTCTGTTTAATAAGGTTTTCCTAGATATCTAAAAACACTGGATGTTGTATTGTGTGTATATATATATATATATATATATATATATATATATATATATATATATATATATATATATATATATATATATATATATATATATATATATATATATATATATATATATACACATACATACATACATACATACATACATACATACATACATACATACACATACTTCAATCTTGGATGTTGTTATTGGTATATGTTACTAATTAATAGCTTGCTATAGGATTTGACTGCTAAATTAGAACTGCCTACCTTTTTTTAGGAAGGATTTGGAAGAATGTAAAAAAGTAAAAGTAGAATTAAGAGTCCTAGTTATTCCCACCTTTAAAGCCTTTCAATTTCAGCCTAAAAGAATTAAAGTAAAAGTGTTCTAGATACAAAAGAACATCTATTCTGAGAAAATATATTTAAGTAGTGTGATTTGAACATTTTATTAGCATTTTCTGCTTTAAAGGAGCATGTGTATGTCTGTCTGTGTGCGTATTGCTTTTCTTGATTCATTCCCTATGTACTTGTATGGACAAAACTAGAAACACAGAGGCAATGCTCAAGAGCAGCTACACTTTATGACCTGGCCTGCCAGCTATTTCTGTGCTACAACTCCTATGTAGTTTAGGATAATGCATCAAACCGTAACTATAGTACATTGGCCTAGAATGAGCCATCATTGCAGATTGCATTATCTGTTTTTAAAAAAATTAACTAGAGCTTTACATTATTGCCTTCAGAGCAAGTGATAAGGTAAAAATAGAATTGCCAAAAATACCAAAAATTGGATTTGCACTTTGGGATGGGGGGGGGGGCATCTTCTACCAACTATGACCTGAAAAGTGAAGAGATTGTTCAGTAAGTCACTTTCACACACATAAGGTAAGGTAAAGGTTCCCCTTGTACCTATGTGCTAGTTGTTCCTGACTCGAAGGTGCGGTGCTCATAACCATTTCAAAGCCGAAGAGCCAGCGCTCTCTAAAGACATCTCCATGGTCATGTGTCCGGCATGACTAAACGCCAAAGGTGCATGGAGCGCTGTTACCTTCCCACCAAAGGCGGTTCCTATTTTTCTACTTGCATTTTTACATGCTTTCAAACTGCTAGGTTGGCAGAAGCTGGGTCAAGGAGCTCACTCTGTTATGCAGCACTAGGAATTCAAACTGCTGAACTGCTGACCTTTCTGATCGACAAGCTCAGCGTCTTAGCCACAGCATCCCTATTCACACACATACTTGGGCACAAACCCACAATGTACGCCTACAAATGAGGAAGACAGAAATGATTTCATGACACTTGTCTGCATGCATAAGACCAGCAATTTCTTTGTGCACACTGCTGAATAGAGTACATTATATAAACCTAAATGGCATCTTTCCAACAGAGACTGCATTAAAATAGTTGCTTGAAGACTCACAATGCAATCTACTGCAATCATCTCCTGGGTCAGCTCAGTGGTAACTTTCCACTGATATTAGGACAAAAGACTGTACATTAGGCATTTCAAGCAAATGCTACACATATAGTCCCTGAGTCCCTTGAATAAATTTGAAGAAAATGTCATTCCTTTTATTATGATTATGCTCGCCATCTTTTCTTTTCTTTTCCTTTCTTATTCTATGAACATTTTTATGGGTTCTTCAGTTGAATGTAATTTCATATATTGCAAAGAATGTCATTTGGGAATGCAGTCAGATGCACAAGAAGATAGGGATTCTGGAGGGGGTAGGAAGATGAAAAGAAAATCCTCCAGGAATTCTATGACCATGAGCTAATCTGGGAAACCAAAACTACATCCCAAAAGAGAGCAATGACAAATCAGTTCCACAATGATACATTCATGAATGTGCTCATGCAACTATAAGGAATCAATTTTGATTCAAGGGTCTCTTTGAAAAGGAAATTGCAACAACTCTAGTTTTAATGATAGGAAATTTCTATTGAAATGTCTCCCATTTCATGTGATTTTTGAAATAAACTCGACAATCTGTGACTCGTTGGGTCATTATTCCAGAGATATTTCCTTTCCTAAACAGAGAAATAGAATGATCATTGATCGGCAAAAAAATTCAGTGAGGACAGGAGCCACTTCTCAATTCCTACCAGTTTCCCCTTTTACTTTCCTTGTATAGTAGGAAACTGGCAGGGAATGCTGGAAATGATTCATGAAGTGGCATTGTAGCAGCACTGCAAGCAACCACCATTTTGATAAATATCCATCCATGGAACTGATGAGCCCTGAATTTTGGACACATTCTGTGTCCACAATCAAATATTTATTTGTTTATTTGTTTGTTTAGTTAGTTAATTAGTTAGTTATTTTACTTCTATGCCATACATCTTGCTGAAATGACTGTAGGGGTCTTACATATATAATTAAAATACCACATAAAACATTAAACGTTAACACAATAAATAAGATTCAGTTAAAAATTCAGATAAAATTCTATAATAGCTCTACCATGGTGCATTGATAAAGTCCTTTTTCTTTTAAATCAGGCTATTCTACCAGTGGGAATTTGTTTCCCCAATGCAGGAATGAAGAAAGTTTGATTTATGTCCTTTTTTACTTTGATATGTATATCAGTGAAGGAAAAAGAAATGTTTTTCTATAGCAACACAAATCCTTTATTAACACGGCTCTTCTTGCTGCAGGAGAGTGTAGAATATTTAGACAGTTACTGAGCAATAGGATCTAGTAGCAAAAACCGACCCTTCCCTGGCAAATACAATTTGCCTGGCAAAGTGTATGCAACTCTGTCACCAAAGCAAAGTGGGGTATAAGCTTACACTGCTTTCCCTCTATCAGCAACCTAATTGGTTTATACCTTCTCTGCCACCAACATGGATCCTCTAGTATAGAAGCCAACAGGATTTCCATGAAATAGGCATTATTGTACAATTTCATACAATAGCATGGTGGCAGATAAGAAAGTAATGAGAAAATACATACATACCTCAATGGCTGACATCTTTCAAGATGATTAAGTTTTTAATGTTTGCACTTTTTGATATATTTCACAAGATGTATGAGGACACTAAAATCTCAGATGATTTGGTACCTTGAGAAATTTCAGCCATCACTTTGAGGTTAGATGGTTTCCACTTAGGGATGTTGCAGACACTGTAGCATCCAATGTCAACATGAGGTCAATTTCTGCTTTACCAAAAATTCATCTGACCTCAGAGTTCTCAGTCATCCAGGTCATGGTTGCCCCAAAGGTGCTTTTTCAGGAAGCAACTTGACACTTGAAAAAGTCCAGTTGCCTCCTGAAAAAGCACCTTTGGGATATCTGAACTCAGATTATTCAGAGGTGTTGATAGGGGGTGTGAAAAAACACTGCAACTGTGCAGTTCAATCCCAATCTCCTTTTTTGATACATCTTCCTTTTTCTGGTGTTTATAAGGCCTGTGATGTTGCCTAGTTTTGTAATGAAACATTTTCAAGAAAAGCATAACAAGAACTCATGCAAAAATATATTTTTTCCTGTGTGGAAATACACCATACTGTATAAAGAATTCCTAGTTGTTGTCTAACGTCCTCTTGAAAATATTCGTTTTATGTTTCCTGCTTAGAAGATGTTGAGCTGTGCCCCATTTCCAAGATATATTTGCTAGTGCAGCAAATTGTGGGAAGCGAATACTAAAAGAAAAGTTTTGCATATAAATGAAGCCTTGTCATGGATAACAAAAGAAGACTATTTTAATTGCCCTACCAATATCTTGTCAGAAAATAGAAAATTGCGGGTGGTGGTGGTGGTGGAATTGCACTGCATAACTGAACTGTAAGGTTCATTTACTTAATTATATTTTTTCCATACTGCTGCCTTGACATTTCTTTAAAAGAAGGTACCAGAATTTACCTCTCACCAAGAAAAACTGTGGGTGCAAACATATACATGCATACACATTGATTCATTACTCTGGAAGTAATGTTTAGTCTTGAACTGTTATTAATTATGTAGTACAAATAGTTTCAGTCAGTCACAAGGATACCTATTGTTTATTGGGGAGAGGAGGATTATAAATGCTGTAAACACTTTAGCAGATACCAAAAAGTTAAAGTTAATAATAAGCTCATATATCATCAGGGAACCTAGAGTGAGATTGGAGAGTGAAAAGACATTCCAGGGGAAAAAAAGGATGTATTATTGCCAAGGAAACTGTATGGACATGCCCAAAAAGCCATAAAGCCTCCAGAAGTCAAACTCCATTTTTTAAAATTTATTACATGTATTGGCTACCCATTTTACCACAAGAGGAAGGTATCTCTCTCTCTCTCTCTCTCCATTTCTCCCTCCCTCCCTCTCTCCCTCCTTCCCCCTCCCTCCCTCCCTCCCTCCCTCCCTCTCTCTCTCTCTCTTTGTGTCTGTATGTCTATGTCCATGTTCCAGACAGTGTCAACTCATGGTGACTGTCTTCACATATCTGATTATTTGCATCAGTCAGGAAGAAAGAGATAACCAACTATCCAGTTGTGGAAAAAGAAACAAAGGAGAAACATACTTTTCTCAATTTCTTCATAGGTCCATCAGAGGTGGCATTCAGCAGCTTCTGACCAGTTCTGAAGAACTGGTAGTAGAAATTTTGAGTAGTTTGGAGAACTGGTAAGTATCACCTTTGATTGGCCCTGTCCCCATCTATTCACTGCCTCCCGAGTCCCAGCTGATCAGGAAGAAATGGGGATTTTGCAGTAACCTTCCTCTGGAGTGGGAAGGGAATGGAGATTTTATAGTATTTTTCCCCTGCCACACCCACCAAGCAACTCCCACAGAACCGGTAGTAAAAAGTTTTGAATCCCACCCCTGGTGTCCATATATAACAACATGTGATACATACAAGGATCTGCACTAGCTCACTTGATAAGCAATTTAGTCAGTGATAAGGAATAGGAAAAATTGCAGTTCCACCAGACACAGATCGTCTCTCTACGCAGAAAAATAAATCACAAATTTGTTACCTGTGAAGAAAAATTGGAGACTGCCTCCAAAAGTCAACAGCTCTCTCTCTCTCTCTCTCTCGCTCGCTCGCTCTCTCTCTCTCTCCCTCCCTCCCTCCCTCCCTCCCTGTGTGTTTTGGGGAAAAAGATCTGAAGAAATATGATTCAGTATCTATCTCCAGTTATTTTTATCAATTCCTCTTGTAAACATACAATGACAACAGCAATTAACTGGGCATTTGAAGCCTTACTTCTTTTCCTTGTTCTTTTGTATCCTTAGATATGGATGGGCAGGCAGACATGCCCAATATATTGCATTTTATCAGTTATTATCACTTTCTTTTCTCTGAATGCCCTCTATTTTCAAAATGGAGTTAATGGGAGTGACTTCATCAAATGGCATTCAATCACAAAAAGGTCCACTACCCTTCATTAGTTCACTGCAGTACAGAGCCAAAGACAATGACTATAATTACATTCAGGTAGCAACAAAACTGATATTTTGAACAATTGAAGATCACCAGAGCATTTACCTGAGACGAGATGAATCATCAGTTTCAGTTATGCATTACAATCTGCAGCCTCAAATAATCCTGCCTAGATTTATACATTCATTTTCTGGTGAAAAGCATAATTTAAAATGAAGAGTATGATTAGTAGTTTATCTACACACTCGATTGCTTTCAGAATGTCTTTTTGATTCCAAGCTTCAGGATAAAGACGGCCACATTACCATAACTTTGTTAGCTGCTTTGTAACTAAACAATGATATAGAAAGGTGTTAAATAAATAGAGACTCACACACACAAAAACACACACACAGATGCACACACATGCAAAGTACTGAAATAGTTAGAGATAAATATGGCATTAATTCTATATATGCTGACTTGGAAATAAGCTTTGCTGGCTTTACAGAAATAGCCAATTGTGCTGAACAGGCTCATTTGTATTGCCTCTGGAATTTTGCTACCAAAAATGGATGTTTAAAAAGTTATTAGGGGCTTCATAGTTTTAACCCCAGTCCACTCCCCATTTATTTCTTAAAATAGATGTGTTATACCTCTGGGCACATTTTAAAATAATGATTATTTGAAGAAAGAAAAAATATATAACAGTTAATCTGTTAATAGAACTTTTGAATACAAATATTATATTATGATAAAAATTATAATATGATATCATAACTTTAGAAGAAAAATATGGAATGCATATACCGTAGTGTAGTATAAGTAGATTTAATTTTTAAATGATTTTCCAGCAAAGACTGTTAACACTGGGATGCTTATTCAGACATAGAATCAAGATAATTTCTTTCAAGCAATAAATAATTGATGTAGGCATATGTTTTTTTCATTCAAATTGTAATCATTTCTAATAGTGAAAAGATTCATCCTCTTGTTAGTTTCCACAGTTATACAGTTCAATAAAGCTATAAGAGAAACTCAGTGAGTTTTTCAAAACAATATGTGACATAAATTGTCTTTAACTTGGAGCCATTAAAATCCAGGATCCTATCATATAGGCCAGCAGTTCTATTTCTGGATCCACCGAGACTGTCTCAATTTCTACCTCTGAAAATATATTTTACTTAAAAACAAACATACAAAACTAAAAGGTCCAGAAATGTTAAGCTGCCCCCACCGCCAAGCAGCACAGCATCGCTAACTATTGTAGCCTTAAGAGTCAAAGATGTTCTTTTACCATGTAATACTTGACATAAAACAAGTTTCTAAGCATTGTTACTGTATAGGTATTCAACCAGTAAATATGAATGGGATTATTGCTTAAATAAATACATTACATTACGGGTAACTATTACATCAGCTTATGCTTCTTTCTGGTTCCAAAAGTTCATAAGATGCCACAATATAATTAGAACTATCAAATCCAGGCTGGGAAAATCCATATAACCACTAAATGGTCCCAAGTTGAGTTTTCTGAATCTCTTAGTTGCCATATAATGATTATCTGGTAGCATCTTGTGAGGCTTTGGATCCAGAAAAAATATTCATGGATAACGACTAATAGATAATATGAGGTCCTACATATTTTGACAACTAACAATTTACTGCTAGCAGCAACTGCTACAGGTATTTAACTGTTGGTATTTAACAGATTTTCCATCAATGACCATCAGTATCTTTAAAAAGAACACAGATACTCTGTGAGTATAAATTTATAGAAAATAGGTCATTGTATTGACTTTAGGTCTATTTATTTTTCTTAAGCAGCTGTCCAGACCAAGAATAGAAAAGAATTGTCTTGTATCCTCTCCTAAACAACCTGCACCTCAAGGACATCACTATAAATAATTCATTAAAAAAGAAGCATCTTTTTCAAAAGTCTGTTATTGTATGTGGAACAGAGTACAATTATGCTTGTGGCAAATAGATTATAATTTTCCACTACGTTGCCGTACAGAATTATAAATTTTACTTACCGTAAATTCAGATAGATAATTCTGTACAACAGTTTAATCCAATCGGATAGAAGAAATATCCAATCATAATGTTTCTTGTTAAGATCCCTTTTACTTGGAAGTTAGACCCATTACAAGATGAAGCAAGGTGACCTGAAATTTATCTAACACCTTTTTAGAAAAAGAATTAAATTATAATAGTATGTGAGAAAGACCTAGGGAGACAGGGAGAAGAGATGTTGCCTAGGGAATGATCAGATAAGAGGCAGCACAGCCTGCAGTCACATAATAGATGGAGCAAGAGACTCAGAAGTTCTTGGATGGTAAAATGAGGATAGGAGACTTGTACTTTCAGACTTACAGTACAAGATATTGTGGGTGTAGCTTTACAATTAAAGAGAAATAGTTTACATGCCCATGTTTCCTGTCTGCCATAGAAGTATATTGATTCCTGTCTACATTAAACCATATTCATGGTTCATAGTTAAAACTGGAAACATTCTGCGCAATAAAACTAAATAAGAATAACTGAAAATGAAAATAGAGTTCCATCATCTTATAACTGTGATGGACAAGAAGAAAAGAGAGGAGGAGGTTTGTGCCTGTAACAATAATGTTTTTCATTATGTCCAAGTTGGGTATTATTATTCTCATTGACCTATGGAGAATCTTGTAAGGAATAAAACAGACTTTTAATGAAATATTCTATCAGTAATTGATAAACAAAGGATCCAGAATGACTCAGATGTGCTTTAGATGAGAATATCAAGAATACATGGAATTTAATATAACTAAAGGTAAAGATTCCCCTGCACCTGCATAGTAGTCATTTCCAGCTGTAGAGGTGGTGCTCATCTCCATTTAAAAGCTGAAGAACTAGCGCTGTCCGAAAACTTGTCCATGATCTTGTGGTTGGCAGGGCTAAATGCCAAAAGCACACGGAGCACTGTTACCTTCCCACCAAGGTGGTCCCTATTTTTCTATTTGATTTTTATGTGCCTTTGAACTGTTAGGTTGATAAAAGCTGGAACAAGTAATGGGATTCGAACTACTAAACTGCCAACCTTCTTAGCATCTTAGCCACTGAGCCACCATGTCCCTTAATGTAACTAGTTATCTTTTTAAAAAATGTTTCCACTTTTTTGTCTTCCAAAATACATGGGTCATTCTCCATCTTCAGGCAATTTTTTTTGCAAAAATCTCAATCTAGTGATTAAATCCCTTGTCTTCTACTACTACTGCTGTATTTATTTCTCTGAGTATCACTCACATGTATGGATTCCATGAATTATTGCTAAGGAAATTTCTTGATATAATTCCTATTCCCTCATTTTTCCACATATTATTTACTCCAGAGATTAGATCCTGACTTATTTTACAGTACAAGGATGGAAAGTATTTTGGTTTAATCTCCTGGGGTTGGCTTATGAGAAAACAAGTTACCAGTTTTCTTAATAGCAAAATGGAAGCCTTCAGGCATGGCAAGTCACATGTTAAAGGAACTTTAAACAAGCCTCATGTCATATTCTTTCTCTGTTACTGTTAATTGAAACAACTTGATCTCATCAGAGATACCAAGTAGGATAACGAAAATGTTGGTGTGTGTTGTTCTTCATGGATAAAAAGAGCTCAACATGTTCATGGCTTTCAGCCAGATATGTAATGAGATTACAAGACAGCTGTTCATATATTTCAAATCTGTCCCCAATGATCCAATTTTGTGACTGGCTCTTTTTCTCATAGTCCTGTTTCTGCAAAGCCACTTCCCATTTTGATACATTCTCATGTTCAGTCTTGTGTTACTCACATCCAATTCTTAATTGCTTTCATTTTTCAAATCTAAGTTGCACACTTCATTATTTACAATAAAGCAGAGCTGCATAACTTTTTCAGACTGAAGGCTGCACTTGGATTTCATGGCCTCTGGGATGCCATTCATTATAAAAAGTAATGAGTGGAACCAAGATTAAGATTAACTTTGATTTGATTTATATTTAAATTAAATTAAACTTTAATGGCACTAATACTATTAGTCTCCAGTCATGCATTTTCCCCTTTTCTTCCATTAAAAATTACATATTGGGAACCACATTTGGTAATTCAAGGATGTCTTGGGGTTTTCAGTTTGTGCAACTCTGTAGTAAAGAAAAAGAAATTTAAAAAGACCAAAATAGTTAATGTTGTCTTGTCCTATCTTTTGCAGCAGTAAAAAAAAAGAGCTTTTTATTTCTAATACTCTCTTTTATCACACGACAAGTTAAGGTAGTGGCAGCAAGACATTTCTCTCTTGTATCAGGGAGATTAAATCAGCAATTGCTAGCCTCGGACTCTCCTTCAAGCATAAAAAAAAATTCCTAGAGCCATGCCCGGAACAAGACAAGTCTCATTCTTGACTCTCAATTGAGAAGATCCTAGGAGGCCCATGAGAATATCTCCCAAGCATTGTTTTTAGAATGTTCCTACCAGTAAGTAGGCTGCATAAGTAGAGGGATAGAATCAATATCAAGTAAAGTGTTAATACCCCTTTATAATGTTTTGGTAAGAACACACTTGGAATACTGTATCTTGTTTTGGTCACCACGATGTAAAAAAGACGTGGAGACTCTAGAAAGAGTGCAGAGAAGAGCAACAAGGATGATTAGGGAACTGGAGGCTAAAACATATGAAGAACGGTTGCTGGAACTGGATATGTCTAGTTTAATTAAAAGAAAGACTAGGGATGACATGATAGCAATGTTTCGATAAATCAGGGCTTCCACAAAGAAGAGGGAGTCAAACTATTCCCCAAAACACCTGAGGGTAGGACAAGAAACTAATCAAGGACAGAAGCAATTTAGAACTAAGGAGAAATTTCCTGACAGTTAGAACAATTAATCAGTGGAGATTTTTAAAAAGATGTTGGATATCCATTTGTCTGAAGTGATTTGGAGTTTCCTGCCTAAGCAGGAGGTTGGAGGTTGGTTCAATGTCTCTTCCAACTCTATTATTCTATAACAAGTAGAACAAAAGAATTGGCCAAAATATCAGTAGTACATCCTGAGCAGTTCAATTTAGTGAAGAGATCTTGGAACCCAGAGTTCTGGGTGCTTTCTAAATTTGTTCACCACACCTCCAGCACACACCCTTGATCAGCCTTCTCCATTGGCTCCCCATATATTTTTTGGGGGGGGGGTCTTCTCTCTCTCCCTTTTTCAATTTTCTCTTGATTACCCACTTCCTTTCTTCTGAAATTATTTCCTGAGCAATTTTCAATTTGTTTGTTGATGTCATCTACGAGAAGAAAAAGTATTACCTGTCAGATACACTGACCTGAGCAGAGAGAAAAAAATATTTTGACATTTGGGAATAAAAGACTGCTGACAC
The DNA here is from genome assembly GCF_051295495.1 of Thamnophis sirtalis. Taxonomy (NCBI): domain Eukaryota; kingdom Metazoa; phylum Chordata; class Lepidosauria; order Squamata; family Natricidae; genus Thamnophis; species Thamnophis sirtalis. Next base: position 54,212,387 of record NW_028261385.1, read on the forward strand.
CTTGAATAGAAAGTGTAGGTGAAGAAATGATCATTTCGGGTAGCTGCATGAAACAGAAAATCTCTAGTGAAATGCAATTGTTCTTTATTTTTAAGCAAAGATGTCATTTCAACTGAAGTAAAGCTTCTTCTGAAATGTATAAAGTAATTTTGCATGCAAACATTTTTCTCTCTAATGTAGAGCACTCTATTTCTTGTGAAGAAAAGACAACTGAAATTGAAATATATTATCATCACCCCAAAATGAACAAAAATACTACAGATTTAAGTATAATGCTCATAGACTAATGTCTAAGTATAGTATCTAAATTTAGAAGCACATTTTTCAAGCTTATCAGTGCCTTAGAGCACACAAAAAATAATGAAATGCCTCTTCCCCCACTTTCTTCTTAGAACTTTAAAGGTCTCTAAAAAATTTCAAAATGGAATTTTATTAGGTAAGATTATAAAACCACAACCTCTCAGTTCAGAGTACCAGTATAAAACCATTGTTTTCTTTTTCTCTGCTAATATAAATAGCATGCATTTTCCCCAGTAGCTTTCACAAATAAAACTAACAATGCTACAGTTTTGATGTCTGTGATGCAACTGTATATAGAAGTTTTATTGTGCTTCAGAAAATAGGTATATTATTTTATTGCTTTCTGTGTGATCTACATCATCTCACAGAAAATAGTTTCAGCTCCCTCATTCTTCTTTCGAAGATTACTTTTCTGTTAACGGAAGTATTAGTGTGAGACTCTCAAATAATACTTCTTAAGACAGGCAATTCCTTCAGGCTCAGTGTTGCAGCAGGAGCTAGGATAAGATAAGAAAGAAAAAATAGGCCATCATAGCTCATCTTTCTTGTCCTGATTATTCAAAAGAGGAGGCAAATGAATTATGCATATAGGTTAGGACAGGGGTCAGCAACCCTTGGCTCTGGAGCCACATGTGGCTGTTTCATCCCTCTGCTGCATCTCCCAGTCTCTGGTCAGTGCCACAATTGATAGGGCTTTCAGTTAGGACAGGTAGAGGAAAAAGGATGCCATGCTAGGAGAAGACTCTATGGTGGTAAACCAGACTTCTGGTGAAGTAGAGGAAAAAGGATGCTGCACTAGGAGGAGACACTATGGTGGGGGAACTGGATTTCCAGTTGGCTCTAGAATTGAATGGGGAGAATTGAATGGGGGAGCTTCCATTTAGGACCTTTGTGGTTCTTTGAATGTTTAAGGTTGCCGACCCCTGGGCTAGGAACTCTGCTGAATGGTAGCTGGATCTGAAACATATATTGTTCTCAGCTGAAAATTTCCAAAGTACCAGTGATTTCCTTAGAATCCCTGCCTTATAGGGCAGAAAAAGTGATGAAATCTTACTTTCATTATGAGCATGTGCACAGAAGCTTCCTGTGTCCTCTTTCTATATAGATATGTAAGAGCATGACCTTTGCTATTTGATCCTTGCAAGCAAGAATCTATTGGAGACAAAAAAACAGTATGCTGATCCATCAGGGCCACAATCCAATAAAAAATTACCTGAGAATTCTTCTTGAACTCAGTGAAGCTTGTTTCTGAGTTGGTGTGCACACGATTGCACTACACAGGGCATTCTTGTGAAGCACATAAATTGAATCAAGGCAAAACTCTCAAAAAAAAACAAAAAACAACCTGCCAGAATAATTTTCACTATGTAATCATATGCTATAAAGCAGGAAGAAGCTGCCAGCAGATCTTGGCATTATTTCTAATCACAGATTTCAAAATAAATTTTTATAGAACAACATAAACCTGTGAAAATAAATGTCTCAGTTCGAAGGGAATACCCCTTTGTACTCAATAAAGTGTGCCAGCCCATGTCTAATGGATTCAAAAAAAAATTAAAGAAAAAAATAAAACCCACACAGATGACCACTCTACCCATAATATTTAATGAGTCATAAAGTTTAACCTAAAAAAAGGGCTTGTCTAATTTAAGCTCAGGAATGCTCACTGGATGACTTTATTGCTGGCTGTCTTATTTTTATCCACATTCCATAGAGAAGGAAAACAAAATTGACTCTTTAATGACTCACATTGTGTTTAATTTTAAACATCTGTTAGCAAATGCTTCTGCTTTATTCAACAATTGCCACAAAAATTACTCATCTCTAGAACGTCTGGGAAAACCAGTCAGTACACTCTATACCAATGTACTAATTTCTGTACCATTTAGATATAAAATGGATTTTTAAAAAAATCTACCAGAACACTGGTTAGGTTGAAGCCATGCCATTCTTCCCTTTGGATTCATTCAGAGTGCACATCCAGACTATTAATGCCATCCACTGATCCTTGAATTTGAAAAAAGTAAACTTGCATAAAAGATGTTGTTTTAATGGCAGAGCTTCTATCTATTTCAGTAATGAGGTCATAATAGGACTTACCTTATGGTTTTAATGCAGAATAAGTTTAGAAAAGTAATGAAGGGTTTCTCCTGGCATTTTCTCCCAGTCTATGAATATTACCTTCTTGCAGGAAAAACAAGTATCAGTTTTGCTCTTTGGTACCTGGTGGAACAGATAGGTATAGCCAGATGTTACGAGTAGTGGGATAAAGTTGCCTGACTTAGGAGTTGGATTGCAGAACTACTCTATACTTGCAACCTGTGAGCAGTTAAGCCCATACCCCAAAATAGCCCAGCTAATAGATCACAGGATAAAGCAGGAAGGAACAACGGATAATAAACAAGAGCCTCCATTGAGTACAAAAGAATAGCAGTGCTAGCATGGGACAATACTTTGAATAGCATATATAATGGACAAAATGATGCAGCCATCCCTGCAAATAGTGACATAATAAAAAAGTCAAATGAAACTGCTTGCTTGCACCAATAACAAAAAAATACATAATGCACTTATTGATGACAGAACTAGTAACATGTATCTAGCTGAACCAGCTTATTTTCCTGAATTTAAATCATGCTTCTGGAAAATATAAGTCTATCTAGAGCTGTGCTGAAAGAACAGGCCTAGCAGTCAAAAAAAACCTGACAAGCTGGGTAAATAAAGAGTTTACATAAAATTTGGCAAGTACTTTGGAAAGTTCTGGTCAGGGACTGCTCAAGCAGATGCTTCTGCAGAAGCCAGTATCCAATGTCTCCTGAAATCCAAAGCCAAAATGAATGTCAATGGAATGACCACAATTAGAAAGGAGGGACATGTCTACAGCATCCTAAAGTGACCAATAGGAGCTGGGCAGTCTCTGACTATACCATCAAATACATAATCAGTGATGGATGCTAGATTATTCCCTCAGCAAAACTGGAAGAGTTAGAAACAATTTTAAGTGCCCTCTGCTCTTGGGTTGAGGATAAGAGCAATAAGATGTCATAAGTATACATCATATACAAATGATTATAAGGCCATATTTATGCTGCAGTGAAGTGGAAATGAGGATTTGTCCTAACTCTTCTGGAATGGACATTAATCTTCACAGATTTGTTTAGGATTATGGGGATGATAAGACGTTTTCCTAGAAATAGAAACCACAGTCCTTGATAGATTTCAACTCCCTGCACTGTCAACCTTGGCTTTGCTAGTTAGATTTTATGATAATTGCAACTGAGTATTATCAGGAAGGCCATCATTGCCAATTTCTGGTACAGAATTTAAGATAAAAAGCCCTTGCTTTTTATTTATTATCATTCTCATCCATTAACTTTTCTAGATGCGTAGTCAATATATACAAAATGCCTAGCCAACCCCCATCCTCCCCAATTAGTCTATGTTAACATAATTTGAGAAAACCTGAAATATTTGTATTATTTTGAAGGGAAATAATTGAGGGGGAAAGTAATGTTTCTCTCAGATGAAGACAATTAAAAACAGAAAAATAATAAAACAAGAAAATGCAATTGTAAGGTTTATGGGCTGCTCAAATCAGCTGACTGATTCAGCAAAACATAAATAAGTAGCACAGGAAAGTTATTATAAAGCTGACTATCCTACTATAATTTGAATATTTAGAATTAGTAAAAATTCATCCAAGAAGAGATAAAGATGGACTGATTGGAACAGGCCATGTGGATGATCAGCCAGATTATTCCTCAAATATTCCCCTGAGGTTGTAACATTGGAAGAAGAAAATTGGCTTTGGTCATAGATTCAAAGCAAAAGCCATTGTGTGTGGCTTCAGTCTCTCTTTCACGTTCAATAACCTCATTTGAACAGGACTCCTGAATAAGACTTATGGTTTTATAAATGTTAATGGATGTTTGCAAGACAGCTTTTATTATCAGATTTGGATTCAAGAGGCGTGAGCTTCCAGCTGATTCATTGCCAATGAATATGAAATATACTCACTCTTGTATTATGTTACAAAAAATATTTTCTATCCTGATTCCCTAACAACCCAATCACTTACACTTTTATATACATATCCCAAAGGTGCTTTTTCAAGAGGCAACTGGACTTTCTGTTTTTTCTTTGAAGATGCTTACTTGTCATCCAAAAAGCTTCTTCAGCTCATTCAAGAAACTTCTTTAACTTCTTGGATGAGAAGTGAAACATCTTTAAAAACAAAACAAAACAGAAAGTCTAGTTGCTTCTTGAAAAAACACATTTGGGACAACCTGAACTGGATGACTGATTATCTCCATGGACATATTATATACATAATATTTCTGTAATCCTGGAACATCCTTGCAGGCTTGATTTACAAAAGTCAATCAGAGCCATATGGATGAAGTCAGACCTAATCCTTTAATAAAGGCAATCAGTTCTCAGTCTATGTTATTGACGTTGGTGAACTTCATGACAACAGGATTTGTTCCTCATTCCTTTCAATCTCAAGACAGTTTGTAATGGGTTTTCTCTTTGATTCTAACTTTCCAATCTGTTACCAACATATAGTGTGAATAGATTAAAGGCAAGCAGTATCTGACAAATCTAAAGACCAAACTATAATTTATAATAATTGGGTGAAGGAAACTAGTATGTTAGGCATTAAAACCTAAAAAGTGTGTACATGAGAGGAATTGAAACCATTGTATAAGGAGGAGTTTTTCTCCTCTCTTATGCCACAAACCACATAAAATATGATCCTTATTTTAGAGCTGTTATTTCAACCAAAAGAACCCTATTTGTTCTAATATTATGAAATAAATTTATCTCCATCCATTTCAGTGGTTGGATTTTTTTTACTACTGGTTCTGTGGGCATGGTTTAATGGGCATGGCATGGCTTGGTGGGTGTAGCTTGGTAGGCCTGGCTTGATAGACATGACTTGGTGGGCATGGCAGGGGAAGGATACTGTAAAATCTCATTCCCACCCCACTCCAGGGGAAGGTTAGTGCAAAATCCTCATTTCCTCCCAATTGGCTGGGACTCTGGAGGCAGAGAATAGATGGGGGTGGGCCCAGTCAGAGGTGGTATTTACTGGTTCTCCAAACTACTCAAAATTTCTGCTACTGGTTCTCCAGAACTGGTCAGAACCTGCTGAATACCACTTTTGATCCATTTACTTGCGATCGTTTCTATTTTACTTTTCTCTTGTACTAAGGTGAAAAGCTCCAAAGGTAGTAACTTTCTTTGTAGAACATTGTCTTCTTAGCCCCTTGCCATGTTACTTGTCTCTTTTTATGCTCATTGGAGGAATACATTTTCTTCATAATGAATTGAATGTGTTTTAAAATATATAATGAATGCATGGAGAACTAAACTGATTAGAGTTAGAGTGCATCAGAGCATGTCCATGGAGTGTCAAAAGGTAAGATGGTAGTTGTGATATGTGATGGAAACTCTATAGTTTTGTACATGAATTAATTCCATAGGTGCATATGAAGAGGTGGGACTTTAGTTGCATAGTTGTGCCTATTATTTGGCCTTTGTAGCTTCTCTGTTGCACAAATCTGGGTAGCTAAGTAAAGGTAGAGCCCATAATCTGAGTACCTGTTAGTTTTTCTACCATTCCTTCAGTGCCCTAGAATGCAATTCATCTAGTCCCCAAGTTTTGAATTCATCTATATACTGTATATATAGATGGCTGCGTGTGTATATGTTCCAGCATAATTTTGGAACGCCTCAAGCAATTTCAACCAAACCTGGTAAACAGATTACTTACTCTCTGAAAACAAACACCGCAGGGGGTAAGACATCCATAACCACCCCTTGGTGTGTGTTCTGTTAAGATACAGCCTCTTGTGCCTTAAAATGGTTTCTACTGTACTGCTGTAAAATGACTTCTACTATGCAATGCAATGAAGTTGCCATGGTAACGGCTTCACAGTATTCTACAAGGGGCTCCCTCTGGTAAAGAGGAAAATCCAACATTAGAAATTATGTTTAGTCCGGAAATTTCCTCCCTATAAATAAATACCCAGGCAATGTCGTGTCATCAACTAGTTCAAAATAAATAAGTATTTTCTGTATATATTTCTGTTACTCTTAAGTTTATGTTCTGGATTGGTTTCCTGGATGGGACACAATGCTTTTTCTAGAAAGGATTGGAATAAAATAGAAACTGAGTTGTTCTGCCTTCTGTCTGTAAATTGATACAATTTTATCATCCGAGTAGCTGGTTTATTGGTATTCTATTTTACTTTTATCCTGGACAACCATCCAGACTCACTGGGAGCCAGACAGCATATAAATTTAATTTAGCATCATCATCTAAGGAAGCCCTTCTTGTTATTCTTAGCCTCCTCCACAAATCTCAGCTCATTCTGAGCCTTTGCTTTCTTGGCAATAGTGCTACAATTTTGTGCTACAGAACCTGACTGAGCATTTGCTTTGTGATCCACTCCTCTTATATATTCTCATAACTTCAATAAATACCTTCTTCTTCAGTAACTTCCCTCATCTTGAATTTATTTTCCCATTAGTTTTTTCTGCCATGGAAACCTACTTACTACTGCACGGAGTCTAATGAAATCTGCTGCTTTCAGAACCAAGTGATATGTTTTCCTGTAGTCAGTTTTAGTTGGATTTAAAATAAAGAATTCCACTATGTGGTAACTTTTCCCTACTACTTCCACTTCATTTACTTAATCTTCCCTAATGGTTGGTCTGAGGTCAAGGAGAGTTGATGCTGTTATCCCTTTCTCATATTTTGAACCATAAAGAGATAAGGTTCAAGCTTAGCAGAATTTGCCATCCATCACAATTTTTCTGCTTTTTTAATTTGCTTTTCGAAGATGGCATTCATGTCTTCCTTCAGAGGTATCTGAAAGAACTGAAGACAGATTAGTTAAAGAGATAGCAAGTAAACAAAGATATTTTTTTAATTAAAATTACTGGTGAGTAACATAGATGTCCCCTTATAATTTTCTTGACTTGCTCCTTTATGTCTTCTGGGATTTTCCATTTCACTTTTTTTCAAGTAAGAATGGCTAGGTGCTTCCATCTACAGGGTGTAGACCATCCTGCATTGCCAACAAAATCTATGGACAGGTAAAGGAGGATAAAAAGGTACAGATTTAGGATAAAATAGAGATTCATGAAAGAAAGAGCAGCATATTTAGTGAGTATCTCTCTCTCTCTTTCAGGCTCCCTCCCTCTGTCCCTGTCCCCCTCTCACCCTGTCCCCTCCTCTAATTTGATTGCACACAATGAAATGGAGCTGCTGCACATTCCATCTTGACTTCTATTACCATTTTCTGTAGGCCCTGTTCTTTGCATTTAAATATGGCTCAGTGCAAGAATAACAGTGCTGTTTAAAATATACATTTAAAAACTATGCATTTGTTCTGCTTGATGTAGTTAAATCCAATTAAAGCATAATCTTTCTCCTGAAAGTAATTTTTGTTTTTGTGCATCATCTAGAAAGTTTCAAGATTCGCTACCATTAAATACGGGCACTGATTATCTCCACCGTTTTTGAAAAAGTTGAAAGGCTTTGATCCAGCAAAAAAGGGGGGGAAAGAAGCTACCTATATTTATTCAACTTGGGCCATGTTTCTTTCTGTTTCACAGTGAACAGCAGTGAACATTCTGCCTTAAATTACTATCAGTCAACGTATTAGCAGCTTCAATCTCCTGGAAGTTAAAAACTCAATTTCAGATAGACTCCACTGCCAATTTAGAAAATTGCCAACCAAACTGTCAAGTTTCTGTGCTCCCTCCTGTCACCTCCTTAGAACAACAGAAAGCAAATATGTTACTGGCATTTCAAACTTTATGAGAAAGTCATGTGCGGTTAGCAGTGATACCTAATGTCAGTGATTGTTGAATGATTATTTTTCATCTGCTTTGCTAAAAGTGTTGTAGAAATGACAGGCCCTTTGCTGTTGCCTGTAACTGATTTCCTCCATAGTAACTGTTAGAACAGTTTACAATTCTTCGGGATCTTGAGTCATTTTTTTCCCTGTACACATCAGTTGATATTAATGAATACAGACACAAGGAGTAGATAATCAGCTGATTTGATTATGTCTGAAAGCCTTTTTCTGAATGATTCAGCAAGAACAGCTACTTGATACCCTTTGAAACAAGAAGCCATTTCGGTATGCCATTAATCATCTTTTTGCAACCAGTCTGTTTTCTGCTTCTGTCTGAATTATATAGGAACATTTCTGAATAGCCTGGAATACACTCATCTTTTGGATGCAAAGTTTTTAAACTCCTCATTCAAAACATATTCCGTAGGGGGGAAAAATGCGTACAAAAATATGTTGTTTAGAATAATTGCATCTCAAATGCTTGTTATGGAAAATTGCCTTATGAAAATAAATGTTGCTATTTTCTATAATTTGCAGGTGTAGCATTTGGATTGAACATCTGCAAAATTGGTATGGAGTGGAAATAGCTTTACTTTCTATCCCTAAACTGAATGGGGAATAGTTGATGAATAGTCTTACCTAGCTTCTTTATACAGCATTGTGTTAAACTTTAAATGAGATGACTGTTTGGGCTCTAAATTTGTGTTGTAGGCCACCTGGACCATTCATTCTATTTATCTTAGATCTGTCTGCTTAAATTTACAAGTAGAGACAGAGCAAGTGGTAATTTGGTGATTCTCTGGAATTAAAATGTGGAGAAGCGGGTCTAAAATTCTTTTTCCTCCCTCCCCCAAAAGAATGCACAGTATTTGTTACCATAGCACCATGGTTACCTCCCAAGTAGCAGTACAACCAGCAAGACAAGCATCTTTACATAACCTGGCAACTCTCAATTTCCTTAGTATGGAATTGTAATAGCCATTCCTGCATTGAATTGCAACTTGGGACAACACATTATTGAGTGACAGAGCAAGAATTTCGTGTGTCTCCGGATTTTTTCCCCATCTTGCCTTATATGTCTGTATGGTGTGAAAGACAGAGAGCACCTAATTCATTATCTACTAGAATAAGTCATAGGCTCCCCAAAAGAAGGAAAATACAATGAGTGCCTCTCAGCATAGAATACAATATTTTTCTAATGTTCTCTGCAAATCTTGATGACTTTTCTGGCTTAAAAAAGAAGAAGCAATTGTTGAAGACTTTGAACAATTTTATCAAAGTATCATTTCTATTAAGCATCAAAAATCCTAGATCCACCTACCCCCTTTAGCTACTGTTTTTCTCTAAAAAGGCTGAGCCAAAATTGAGTTGAATGGATTTAGTTGGTCCAATTACAGCAATGTTCCAATTTTATAGTGATATATGTTATCATCTGCCAGCAATGCCTCTCTGGATTCTACATAAGATAAATGGAACAATCCATAGTACAAATGATTTAATGGGCACCAGTTTGACATTAGGTCATAAAGTGACCAGATTTTAGGATGGGTAAAGCGGGACACCATTGATGGGGGGAGGGGGGGTTGGAGCACCTGAGCTATGAAAAAAGAAGGCTCTAGATGGTGCCTTTACAGCCCTCTCTGAGAAGTTTACAGGATGGAAAGGGAGGAAGGGAAGAGAATGTAGGGAGGGAGGAAGGAAGAACCAGGCTTTCCCGAGAACGGTCAGCTCCGGATTGGGGAGGGCGAACCAAGAAGTTTAGACAGGACTTCGCAGCCTTCCCCCGATTTCCTTTCCCCAATGCCCCCAAACCCTTTCAAAAGCCACTCCCATCACCAGCCTCTCCCAACCGGATCCCCGCCTGCCTCCCCTCGGCTCACCCAGACCAGATTGCTGACATGGCTTGCACGGCATGGCTGCAGGGAGACTGGCGCCCGAGTGAAGCGGGCCAAACCCCCCCCTTTCCCGATGGCTGAGCTGCTTGGCCCAGGACCAAGCCTCCTCCTCGCCACGCTGCCGCTGTCAGAAACCCCGCCCCCACCCGAGGCCACCGGATGGCTGTTGCAAAAATGTTGCACGTCAGTGCACGCATGTGCAGGAGGGGAGGGAGTCTTACCCCTTGTCGGGCGCTGCGAGTGAGCCAAGTGGAGAGAGGGAAACCACTGCCCTCTAAAGGCCACATCGGGAATGACACTTCAGAGAAATAAAAACTTTTTTTTAACGGCATCCTTTTTAAAATTGATGATTCAGCATCTTTTCTTTCTTTTGGAAAATTGGGACTTTTTGAACACGCCGCAGGACACAAGACAAGTTTTGAAAAAACGTGACTGTCCTGCCAAAAGTGGGACGTCTGGTCACCTTACATTAGGACTCAAAACAAGAAGAAATGAAATCAAAGCATTTCAGCCTTCTACTTCACTCTTTTGCAGTTCTCCAAGTGACCATTTTGTAAAAAGATAAAAGCACCATTAAGTGAAAGATAACTGAATTCACATACATCAAAAACTTTCAGGCTAATCTCAAAAGCTCTCAACAAATACAACAAGTTTTTTATACATTACAATTGTTAATTGATAAGGTACTTCAATCTTTGTCATATGTAACCTGCATCTGCATAATGAAGCCGTTTTCTTTTTCTTCCACTCCTCAACCCATTTTAAAGCCTGCATTAATCAAGATACTCTACAGATACAGATCTGATGGAGTGAGCCACATTTCACAAAGTGTATGATTAAAATAAAATTGGTCAATTGGAAAGAGTTAGTCCTGACTCCTTTATTATTTATTTATACTTTATGTCTTTTTTTCCCTAGAAGTCAGTTGGATTTTGCCTTCCAGTAATTTAACCCCATTATTTCATGCCCTGTACTTTGGAAAGAGAGAAAGCAAGTCTTTAACATGTATCATGTAAAATCCTTTCCATTATTACTGAAGGAAATAAAGACTTATTTAAATAGAAACTCTTTCTTTTGTACCACAAGAAAGTGTTATTATACACTTTCCTAAAAAACTTTCTGGATCTTACAGAAAGGCAATTGAAGACTCTAATCTCCCATGGTTAGATAGGGTGATTGAGAGTAAGGTCACTTCTCAACTGCAGGCAGACTGAAGGAAGATTATTATCTTCTTCCAAACTTGAGTTCAGGGTGGGATATGGGACTGAGATTGCCTTGTCAGCTTGATGGATGATCTTTGTTTGGGGATCAACAAAGGCACTGTTATTCTGCTGATTCTTTTTTTACTTCTTTTAGTACTCTCAGCCATAATATCTTTCTCAATGACCTGAGATTTGAAAATAAGAAACATAGTCTTGAAACGGCCCTGTTCCTCTTTTTTCAGGTATATTTCAGATGGAACCACATGATGACAGCTCTTCAAAATGTAAAGTATTTTATAATGTTGTTTAAGACCCCATTTTGGGTCCAAGTTTTTCCCAGCATCTACATAAAATCACTGGACATTGTAAACTATTTGAAGATAAATGCTATAGTACACTGATAACACAGTTCTATATTTTTATAATATTTTCAAGCAATGTTATAATGTTGAACAGTCATTTGAATGTGTAATTGCTTCTGGGTGTGATGAGAGAGAAGAGAAGGCAGAAGGAATCATTATGAGGAACCATAACAATAGCAATAGCACTTACACTTATATACCACTTCACTGTGCTTTTACAGCCCTCTCTAAGCGGTTTACAGAGTCAGCCTCTTGCCCCCAACAATCCTAATTTTAATCCCCTCAGAAGGATGGAAGGCTGAGTCAACCTTTAGCCTGATGAGATTTGAACTGCCAAACTGCAGTCAGCCGGCAGCCAGCAGAAGTAGCCTGTAGTGTAACTGCACTCTAACCACTGTGCCACCATGGCTCTTATAACCTCAGAAAGACAATAGACTTTTCTATTCTAGATGTGATCACCAGAGAAGGAATAGAAAAAACAGGGGGTGGGAATGGAGTTGCTTCTAAGCCTAAATATCCCTCTGGTTTCCCAAACTGAAGCAATCAACTTAAATTGATGGATTAAACTGATGTGTTATTCTCTACAAGACAATAACCTTAACTAAACTGCTATCACATCTGGACATTGGTTACCTCTTGACTATAGTAACACAGTCAGTATGAGGTTACCTTTGTTTAGAAACTTCACTTGCTAGCTTGGTCTTTGGAGGAATACAAAGGAACCGTATTACACTTGTTCTTAAAACACTGAGCTGGTTACCAATTTGTTTCTGAGTAAAATACAGCTTTGGTTTAGCTTTATTATCTATCTATCTATCTATCTATCTATCTATCTATCTATCTATCTATCTATCTATCTATCTATCTATCTACTTATTTATTTATTTATTTATTTTTGGCCACCCAATTCCAGCAGACTATGGGCAGTATACAAAACTGGAGAAACATTAAATATTGAATCAAACATATAGCCCTGATGAAAATAATTAAATACACAGCAAGGTAAAAATAAATAAAACAGAAATCATTGAATTAATAATAAACATCAATCCCAGACCCGGAGCCAAGGCCAGATTTTCAAAGCTTTCCAGAATTCCACGAGACAGGATGTCAGCCTTACCTCTGGAGGGAAGCTTTTCCAGAGGATGAGGGCTGTAACAGAGAATGTCTGCTACCTTGGTTCACAAAATGGCAATGTTGAATCCATATCTTCCAGGTAAAGCTCTCTTTTCTTTCTTGAATCTTTAGAGAGTTTCTTCAACAAGAGATTACAGCTGTTCCAAAATTCCAATAGTGCACAAAAATCTTCTATGTCTCTTGTTTCTGGTAACCCTCTCATCCACTCACATCTATTTACTCCTTTGTTTGATTCTATTTCCTATGGAGTAGAGCCATTTTCACACAGTCCATGGTTCACTGAGGAGAGACTAAGAGACTTGATATTTGGGGACACAAGGTTTATAAGTGTCTCATTTTCACACAGTCCATGGTTCACTGAGGAGAGACTAAGAGACTTGATATTTGGGGGCACAAGATTTATAAGTGTCTCAGCTGGGGCTATTGTAACCAGCAAGGTTTTCTTCAGATTTTCTTCAGATTTGCAATACTCTTCTGAAAAGAATATTGTCTTGTTCTTCTGCTTGGTAAAGAGGCAAAAGCATTAACGAGGATTTCCTATGGAGAGATTTTTCCTCTGCCAGCTCTCACTGTAGCATTGCTGCTTGATCTGATAAACTTCTCACATGAGTGAAATGTTGGCCTTCGCTACTCCAGTATTTTGGCTCTTTCTTCAAGCTGCATAACAAGCTAGGAAATGCTGTAAAGGCAGAAATAAAAATATGGTCCAAGCACTATAGATGTGCAGAGGCACTTGTCTTCATTTCTATTTCTTAAAGATGACCAGAAAAAGCCAGTTTGGTCCAGTTGTTGGGGCCCCAAACTAGAAACCAGGAAACTATGAGTTCTAATCCTGCCTTATCCATGTATCCCACCCACAAGTTCCAAAAGGGCTGCTCAGTTTTGACATACATCTTTGACCCCCTTGTTCAAACCAGTGGTCCTCTCTGTCCAAAATGTGAATTTCGCTGTCTTCAAAAGAGTGGCCTTTGTCTTTTAAATGCAGATGGACTACTGAATCTTGTCCTGATGGATTGTTCTTCTATGTTGTGCCATGTGTTTATGTAGTGGTTGTTTTGTTTATACAATATACAGATTTGCAGAGGGGGAGGCATATGACATCATCTATCTCCAGTCTACAACACAATCCTTTCAGCAGTTCCAAGAAGGCTTCACACCCATTGGCACTTCTCAGGTGACCATGAGGACACAGATGAACCTCCAAGTAGCCTCAACAACTCTTTAAAAGAATCAAATGTCCAGCTGTCTGCAAGTAATATAAATCCTTCCATTTCCCACCATCCAGTCAGAGCTGAAGAAGCTTCTTGGATGAAAAGCAAATTGTCTTTGAAGAAAAACAAGAAAGTCCAATTGCCTCTTGAAAAAGCACCTTTGGGATTTTTTATTCCCTTTTATTATCCCTTAGGCTCTCTGGTAAAGGGTTTCTCCTTAAAATAGGCTGCAAAATTTCTACTAACACTCCTTGTTCATTTATCCTGTGAGGATGGTCTGCTTTCTATTCCTCCTAAAGGCTCTGTACTGACTTTTGCTTACTAACCAGCAAGTTGTCATTCATTAACTCACAAGGGACAATCCACTGTTATATATATCCTTTCCAGTAACACTAATTCAGGAGAGGTTTTATTTACATTAAACAATCCTCAACTACTTATACCTTTCTTCTTAAACTGTCTCTGCAGATGAACAAAGCAGTCAAACTCCTCTTCACTTGTCATTATTTTACATGTAGAATTTTGCTTATTGCAAGTCATTTTCATTACTATGATGTCTTTTGTATATATTAATTTAATATATATGCAATTGAATACACACACAAACACACACACACACACACACACATACAATGTGTAGGTATTTCCCCTAATAAAGGTGTTTCATTCACTTTCTTGAGAACTCCAATCACAAGATATGTGATTTGGAGTTCTAAAATAAGTAGACACAATGAAAAAAAATGTTAAGTCTTTTCAATAATTGGAGAAGTAAGTATCACCCAATTTTGGCCTTGTGCTAAAGAAGAATAATTGATTGTCAGATTCAGAAATGTCACTTGGTTCACTCATCAACCTAGTAAAACATTTTTTTCAGTTTGTTTTGGAAGCAGCTCTTGCTTTAGTCCTTCTTAATCTTTAGAACAGACAACATTCACTTCTTCCTATTTCTTCATGCTCCTGTCCCTGGAAACTGGAAAAAGAAACGTAAGTTTGTTTTGTTCCCCACCTCTCATCACCCCTCAAAACCCAGGATACTTATTTCCAAAAGAGAACAAAAGACAAAACAAATTTGCATAACAGCTGCATAAATAGATGACCATCTAAGTATTTAAATAACATTGTTGGCATATAACATATAATTAAACAATCAAACACACTTCACTGAAGAAGAATAAAGACAGTGAGCATCTGATAGTTATGCCTGCTTGGTATGATGTCTACATGTTAAATATTGATGGAAGCTTTGAAATCCCCTGCTGTCCCTCATTTATTTATTTTTTAAAATTTTGGATCGTATTGGAAAGCTCCACGCAGATGCTGCTTCATATAGAAGACTGTTCCCCGATTGCCAGATTTCTCTCTATAGTATATAGTGAGGTGCATAGTTTTGATTTATGATATAATGTTGATATTTTTTAATATGTCAATATATATGAAATATAAATACATTCCAATAGTGGAGTCTGGTTGTTTGCTTGCAACCATTTCATTACCCAACTAGGTAATATCATCAGTGCTGATAATTGGCCGGGAGGAGGCATTGTTCCTTGTAGTTTGCCATGCCAGTGTTGGTAGGAATGTTGCTTTCTCCTAGGTAGTTCTTTGCGTAGGGTATTATTTTCGACGTGATTGTTTCAAAATACACTCCAGATACAACATAAATATTCAAGTTACAACATAGAACAAACAAAGATTGTTTCACCAAGATACTTTCCAGGATTTGGCAAGAATCTTCAAGAATAAGGTAAGACTTAGAAAACCTGGTTTTCCAGATCTGAAAATAAAACTGCCGCTTTTAATTGACTTGAACCCCCTTGCATATTTTATACTTTGTTTCTCTAAATGGACTTTGTATGGTATTTCCTGTTTTATTTACCTAAGTTAATTCAGTTTTAACAGCTTCTAATTGATTGAACACCATTTCATAAAGATCAGGACATATGTTCTTCAGTAGCAGTGCAGGGAGGTAAAGCAGTCTCTGCTGCTGGAAGATATGACTAATCCCATTCTTATCTATAGTTTCACAGAGTCTGCCTATATTTTAATGCTCTAATGAATACGTATTTACAAGACTAATACTAACAATAAATAATGTTATGGGAAACTGATTTTATTTCAATTTCTGCCTGCCCATGTTTGTAATTGAAAATATTGATTAGCAGGATTTACTAATTTGATCATGTAGACCTATTCTTTTCAGTTCAGAAGCAACTTAATTGAGTTCAAACCGATTTACGATGTGTACAGATGTAACCTTTGTATACAGGAACTAAACCCTTGTATGACAAGGAAACAGATATCTTGCCAGTTGGATCAATGAAATAAAAAAAAAGGGAGAATCTTGGCCAAATAAAAATTTGGCTCATAGTTTACCATAAAAAACAGGTATGGGTTATTTTATGAAGATTAACTTCCTGGTTTCTAGAATAAAATAAAGGACATATTTTAGAAAGTTTGTCTAAAACAGAGGATATGAATGAAGAAGGAATTAAGTATCCTATTCTCTTAGAATTCGTGGGACCCGCATTTGTCCAAATACTCCAAATAAGACTTCAAAAGTTTCCCAAAACAATTATTTACTATTCATCAGTACAGAATCAATATTTTATGGTGGTAAGATGGGGGGAAAGGACAATGGAGGAGTTAGTCATGTAACTATATCAAAAAACAATTGCAAACAAGGATAATCATTCATTCATTCATCCTGATATCCCAGAATTGTTCATAATATTTATGAAGAAAAAGCATTCACATTATCATATTACTAACTGATTGGAGATTGTAGAACTATTGCCTTATTGTGCAAGGTTATTAATTTTATGACAGATTTCCGATTCTCCAGAAAATGAAATAAAACAAGCAAAATACCTTTATATTCATCGATTACAAGCAAAACACCTTTATATTCATCGATTGAAAGCTGTTGGAGTAATGGAGAAGAAAAACCTTTCATGTTCACAGTTATTTGATTGCCAGCTAGGAAGACTCTGCCGGAGCCAATAAATAGCTGCACATCTCTGATTCAAGCTGTTGTCACCGAAGTGAATGGTTTAAGTTCCTGTTGCTAATAAGATGGAATAAATGATTCCAAATAAGGCATATACAACCTTAAAATCTTCCTGCCACCAACTGGAATGTAGCAGGCAGTTGATGCATTAGAGAAAGATAAAATGAGACACTATGTAAGGAAACATTTCTTCAGTAGAAAGGTGGCAAAGCAATACACTGGGGCCTAAGAGTATTCTCTTACCTGTGAAGTATTCTGCTGTCATAAAAAGCAACATTGCACATTAAAAAAAAGAAGTGAGAAAATCTTTGCAGTAGATATAGATTTATATAAGATATTTCTGTATAGAAGGGAGGCCTGGCTATGAGTATTGCACAGTATTTTTGCATACTGCACAACATTTTGGAGTTAGTATCTTTCAAGAAGGAAAACCATTTGGTGTAGTGGTTATGACGCCAGGATAGAGATCAGTAGAGTGTGTGTTTTAGGCCTTAGGCACAAAACCAGATGGGTAATCTTGGGCTAGTCACTGCTTCTCAGCCTTAGGAAGGGGGCAGTCAGAGGTGGTTTGCTGCCAAACCAGTAGTGGCAGTGGCTCGAGGCTCCGTCCACCCAATCTCATGTCATCAAGAATCTTCTGCTCATGCACAGAAGGTTCTGCACATGCACAGAGATGCCACGTTCGAGCGAAGCAAGCTCCCACCACTGAACCAGTAGTGGAGAAAATAGAATACCATCTCTGGGGGCAATGGCAAATCACTTCCAGAAGCTTGCCAAGAAAATTGCAGGGACTTATCCAGAGAGAGTCAAATTTTTGAAGAACTGAATCTCTTTAGCATGAGTTGATCTAAGTCATTTACATACAAACTGATGCCTATTTACTCAGAGCTACATTGCATTGCACTTACCTTGTTTACAAGTAAATATTTAGAGGAATTTTACTGTAGAATGCATGTTTATATCCGGTGTCTGGAAATAAGCACAACTGTCTTGACTGGGAGCAATTTTGAGTAGAATTTAGGAGTGCCTTAATATTTGCATTTCTTGTGCAATTTGTATTTTATTAATAAAATATTTATTAGTATTTTAAAATGTTTTGCTTTCTTTTTCGTTTGGAAATCAGTTTGTAAAGATGCTTCAGTTTCGACACATACATTGTTTTATTGTTATCAATGTCTTCATGTTTCTTCCTTTTGCTGCTGGCCAGTGAAAATACACAAATTTCAACCAAGAGCACTGAAAGATCTGGATAACAACCTTTGTATTATCATACCTGGATACCAGATATAAACAGACACCTTTGAACTAATGAGCTATTCTGATTTTCAATCTATTTGTAATTGCTCTAAATACTGCTCTTCTTACTACATCCAGCCCATTTTGTATTATTATGTCCTTTCTTTTCTCTTTCTCTTTCCCATTCCTTTCTTTTCTCACATTTGTTTTGCTTTTGATTTTTTTTTGTGTTTGTGTGTGCCTTTGAGTTTTTGACTATTAAGTACTGTCTTGGCAAACCCTTTTCTTGGCAAAATTTCAGAGGTGGCTGGTCCTTGCCATCTTCCTAGGACTGAGAAAGAAAATCACTGTCCAAGGTCACCCAGCTGGTTTTGTGTGACTAAAGTGAGACTAGAACTTTTGATTTAAATAACAGAATGACAGAGTTGGGAGGGACCTTGGAGGTCTTGAAAGTCTTCTAGCACAATCTCCTGCCCAAGCAGGAGACTCTATACCAGTGGTTCCCAACCTTTTTTTGGCCGTGTCCCACCTAAGCATCTCTAAAATCCTGTCCCCCCCCCCCCCGGGTAACATATAATTCTTACTTTATTGAAAAAGTGAATTGTACTCACGTGGAGGAAACCTAAAAGGCCATTAGCTTGGTTTAAACAAGGTTCAAATTGCTCCCATTAAAAATCAAAATGCCCCCCGTGAGGCATAGGCTCTATACCACTGGGAACCACATAACATTCAGACACATAGTTGTCCAATCTCTTCTTTAAAAGCTCCAGTGATGGAGGACCTACATTCCATTGATTAATTGTTCTGTAAAATTGTAAATTTGTCATTATTTCTAGATTGGTCTTCTCCTTGATTAGTTTCCATCCATTGTTAGTCTACTTAATATCTTAGGAGCTGGTAAGGCTGGTAACTAGGATGATTTAATTTGCAATATTGTATACGATATACTGTGTGAAACATTACATTTTCCATAAACTCAGGTAAGGTACAAGAAGCTGCAAAGGTTCCATCCGAACCAAATGGCACCTCCTCAAGCTGGAAAAAGCTTTCTTCCTCTCTAACCAGGATACAGTTATATTGATCCCAGAGGTGGTTTTTCTGATTTATTTTTCATTCTAGACAATCATAACTAACCTAGGTTTTAATATATTATGGTGATTTAAATAAATAATTATAAAATTTTAAATAATTATGCATTTTCTATCCCTATGAATAGAACCTTTTAGGGTTATCAGATTTGGGTTGCAAAAATCCGGATGTCCTCAGAATGACATCAAAGGATTAGAATTTTGTATCCTCTGGCTGCCGTCTAGTGGTTTTCCTAATCATTGCATGCTAGGTCTGCCAGCCCTACCTCTTTCGAAGCTGGAAAATAGTTTTTCTAA
Organism: Thamnophis sirtalis; assembly: GCF_051295495.1. Lineage (NCBI taxonomy): Eukaryota > Metazoa > Chordata > Lepidosauria > Squamata > Natricidae > Thamnophis > Thamnophis sirtalis. The sequence goes on from NW_028261385.1 coordinate 54,231,993, forward strand.
TGTTCAATGCAAACTTAGCAGGGCATTAGGAAGTTGGATGCATGGCTAGTCATTATGTTCTGGCTGGGGAATTCTTTATCATACTGGCTGGGAAATCCTGGAAGTTATAGTCCATACATCTGAATGTTGCAAAGGTTGAGATACCTTGTTCTATGTGCTTATGTAGGAAGACAACTGTCACAAACAGGTCTTCTTAGAAATTTGAATAAACCCTTTGGTTTTCTAAGCTTTTGGCAATGCAGTAGTTGAAATCGCATGGTTGCTAATCAGTCATTCATATTGACAGAAACAACATTCACACTATTTAAGTCTAATATACTACAATTGCTATAGGTCTGAGACCATTTTCTATTCAAATCATGGAAAAAAAGAATAAAAAATTAACCCTCCATTTTAAACTTTTTTTTTATTTGGAGCATAAGCAAGAAAATGACAGCTAATATGTAAAGGAGGCTCTTTTCAGCATTTGCAGGTTGATATGCACCTGCAGCTGAATAACATGACACAGGTTTTCCAGACATGTTCAGTTCTGACAATAGAAAATTATACATCTATTCTATCTAGAAAGTAGAAGGGGGTAAAGGGAGACCCTGGAAAACCAACATTTCAAGTTAGTTTAGAACTTCGATTGTTTAAAAATTTATATATATCAGAATTACCCTACGCCCAATTAACATCATTCAAACATAACATCTGCTTCTTGTAATCTCATCTGATAATTTCATCTCATCTCAATTTCATAAGCCAGTGGTTCCCAAACTTGGCAACTTTAAGACTTGTGGATGGATACATACATACATACATACATACATACATACATACATACATACATACATACATACATACATACACACACACATACATACACACACACACACACACACACACACACACATATATATATATTGTCTCTGTGTGTGTGTGTGTGAGAGAGAGAGAGAGAGAGAGAGAGAAAGAAAGAAAGAAAGAAAGAAAGAAAGAAAGAAAGAAAGAAAGAAAGAAAGAAAGAAAGAAAGGGAGAGGGAGGGAGGAAGGGTGGGAGAGGGAGGGAGAGAGAGAGAGAAACATGATAACAGTGTTCCAGTATCTAAGAGGATGCCACAAAGAAGAGGCGTTCAGCCCATTCTCCAAACACCTGAAGGCAGAACAAGAAGCAATGGATGGAAACTAATCAAGGAGAGAACCAACCTAGAAATGAGACATTTCCTGACAGAACAATTAATCAGTGAAATTGCTTGTCTTCAGAAGTTCTGGTTGCTGGGGTTTTCTAAGAACAGATTGGGTACCATTTGGTTGGAGTAGAAGACTCCAAATCTCCTCCAACTCTGTTATTCTGTTATATTCACCATGTGCATCTGAAGGAACAGACAAGTGAGCAAGTGATACCACGTGCATCATGATATTATTGAGTAGATAATGTGAATATTGTGACTTGTGTCAGTCATGACATTATGATGCGTTATCTTTTTAGCTACTAAAGGAAATCTAATATGTCCACAAAAGTGCTTACAATTATTTCCCTAATTCATTTCTTGCAATATACAGATTTATATACTCCCTGGGTCAAAAATCTTCCTTCTTTTTTGTTATTATTACTTGGTAAAGCAAATTCACCTAATTTTAGGATTTATGGACTCGGTAGAAAAAAACCACATAGGAGGGTATGAAGACTTAAGGGACAAAGTCAGAAGCAAAAGGGCTGTGATCAAAAATAGGAATCAATCATTCCTCCTGTGAAAAATTCAAAAATTCAACATTTGTTAGCTTCCTATCTAGTTATAGATAGGAGAAAAAGATATGATTTTATAATCTATATACTAAAAGTATTGTTTAATTATTATTGTGGTTCTTGTTAATTAATACTATTACAGCACCTTATATTATTATTACTGTCAACAAATAGTGTTAGTAATGTAACACCTGCTAAACCCTAACTTTTTCAGAGATGAGACTATAAAAACCAACCAATAAAAGTTATCTCTTGAAACAATGAGAAATATCTGCAGGGAAAGATGAAGAACAAGAAATAAATTTAATCTACCTAAGTGGCAGGACATTTTTTACTGTTACATTTCTCAACCAAAAGTTCTTTTTTCATTGCCAGATAGGTTAAGAACAAGATCCTTCATAGACTACCATTAAGGAAATAAATTCTAATTAAAACAAACTCGCTACAGATGTTAGAAAGAGAGCTGTTCAATGAGGTTTCACACATATGCATATACAAACAAGTGACAATTCTGCAAATATCTTTCTGACATATACTTGTAAGCTATGTATCCAATTTCTATTGTCAGGAGGCCTTTTGAAGTTTAATCTAACTGAAACACTTTAATTCTTTCTTTTTGTTTAAGGAAACAATAACAAGCAACATCTTTGTAGCATTGTCAACGGCTTGAGACTTGACTGTGAGAACAGCAGGGAATTAGTCAATAAACATTTGTAGAATGAGAAAACACATTCATATACCATCTGCACAGACTTCAATAAACTTTTTTTTTCACACGGTGTTAAATAAAATCAGTATTCCTGAGTGCCAGCTTTTATGTTAGAAATTTCACAAGCAGATATATCTTTAGTGATTTCTTGGGAATGAGAATGTTTGAGGAAAGAGTACAATTCCCCCCCCCCAAAGTATTAATAGTGTATTCATAGGAGGGGAAAATGAAACATCAACATATGCTGCTAGATTATCACCTGTAATAGCCTTTCCTAATTTAACACCCACTTTAGGTTGTTAATCCCAGAATTCCTGCCAGCACGATCAAAGAGCTGGCCCATCACAGCAATAGAACTATAATCATCTCTGTGTTCTTAGCATTTAATACCAACTCATTGGCATGCATGATACAGTCTGGAAGGATGAAAGAGAAGGTGTTTTTGTGCCTTTCTGTATTAAAAGCAAAGCCATTCACATTACCAGAGAACAAAAATATTTCCTGACTCAACACAGGGGAAAACTGAATTGGCTTGAAAATTGGTCTGTAGATCCTCCTGAAGAAATATTGGGCATTTTTGTAGTGCAGAGGAACTACTCAGTGAAGATATTCTGAGCCAAAAGAAAAAAGAGTATTCTGAACCTTTTAGGTCTTTCACAATTTGATGCCATTTTTCACAGCCATATGAAATCTGCATCTAAAGCTCTTCTTCTAAGGCTCTGCTATATCTGTATTGATTTCCCTGCACCTGCTATTCATACTGGAAGATAACATTTCCATTGGCATCAATAGAGGCCAGTTTTTGCCACCGCAAATAGTTGGTTAAAAACTTTACACTAGATTTGGATTGGGACAAACTAATTAAAGCAAACCCTTCCTCGCACCTGATTCAGATTATCACATTCCCCACACTCATGCTCAATAATCTTCTCAAAGCCTTCCATGTAACTGAAATAGGCTGGAATTGGGTCTCAAATATTTTGGAAACTGAATCTTCTGGATTAAGAGGATCTGGATTAATCTTCAGCAAATGATAAAGCATTGGATAAAGAAACCATGATCAGGTAGTAATGGAAACTGTAGTGATGAAGAGGGATTCTCCTTTAGTGTTGCTTTGTAGCAGTTGTGGGATGTTCAGTAATCTTTGTGGAGCAGCCTATCTCTATGAGCCTAGGCAGCCAATAATCCTAAATTTCACAATAAAAGAGATAGACTTGATTTTTCTCCAGGCAAATTTAATAATCCTCTGTTTTATTTGAGTCATTCTGATCTCCTCACAATAACAATATTAGTAACACATTCACTGGGGATATGTATTTCTGCCTTATTTCCTTTTTAATATCCTCTTCTAATCTGCCCAAATTCTCTTCTCCCTAGTTTTGAAACTTCCATTCAGTACCATTCCCAGTTGATAAGATTCCTAAGAAATGTAATTTTGCTGGAGTGCTTACAGGAATTGTTTCTAGGGATCAGTATTTACAGATATCAAAGACTACAAAAGCCAATAGCTGCAACCCATGGAGTTAACCAGAAGCTGCTAGGACACATTATTCATACTGATGCAAGTTCAGATAAATGTTGGACAGCTAATTCAAAATCTCAATTACCAAAATGGCAGCTTATCTTTTCTGAACTTCTTGTTGCTTGATTCATCAATAAACATACCGAACTAGAAATTGGAATTGATCCAGTCTGAAATAGTCTCACTTATGTGGTCTAACTGTTTTGACTTGAATTAACACTCTCCTTATTGTTTAAAGTATTTCTCCACCTGTGAGAAGCTACTGTTTTAAGAAGGAGTTCTTGTGATCAAGTTTGTAAATTACCTATGTGTATATTTATGAAAAAAGATTGTTTAGTGCAGCACTTTTCGGATTTTAAAATGTGTGAATATGTGCATCCGGCATAGGGAATTGAAGTCCACACATCTTAAAATTGCCAAGTTTGAAAATCATTGGTTTAGTGCTATGTCCGTCCATACACGTAAACAGCTGCAAGTATTTGCATATGCATTTGCAAATATACATTAAGGTGATCAAAAGATTTTAAAGTGTTAGCAAAGAAGCAGTAAAGTTTAAAAGAATAACAGTAGGGAGCCTGAACCAGAAAAATGTTATGCACCTAGCAGATTCTTAACTACTATAAATAGAATCACAGCCTACACACATTGTCTGTTGTTTCCTTCACAATGTATTCTTTCAGCATCTCCTTCCTTGGCCTTGTTTTACATGGCAGGAGTCTCTCTTGTTGTATGCCTCATAACCTCAAGCCACCATGAACTATCTCAGCATTTAAAGATTGAGGTGAATTAAAATTATCCCACAGCATCTGCTGTGTAACTGCATATTTGAGTAAATAACAGATGTAATAGGCATTCCCTTTGAAGCACATGATGATTCTAGGTAGCTTTCCAGTTTCACTTTTATACTTGGCCAAAGAATTTAAATCAGTTACCATTTAATAATATTCAGCCATCCCAGACAACAGTGTTTTTCTTATAACTTGCTTTTCCAACATTTGTATGAAACACCTTCAAGAATTCTATGTATGGTATTGCTATTTTTTTAAAAAAAAAAACAGCAGTAATATTTAAAGTGATACTCTTTATGACATTTGAACTGAAAAACAATGGTGCATTTTGATTCTTAACAACAATGACAGGTATTAAAATAAACATGCAACTAAATGCAAATATACAATTAAAATAAATTCATCTGTACTCAGTATATCAGACTATGATGTTAATAATACAGCTATCTTCACATAATTATATTTTCTAGTACTGCTAATATATATTATTCATGTTTGCCTATGCTTGATGATCCAAGACTACTGAATGAGCAATGAGTCAATGATTTAGACCAATTCCAGATGGGAACTGGAATCAATTCCAAACTGAGTTGATTCCCCCTAGTAATCATACAAAGCTATTGCCAGGAGCGGATGATGTCTTAACTTCTTCCTGTTACAGTCTTGAGATTTTTGTACAATGGTTGTAAGCAGCAAATTAGCCATTACTCATGAGTGGTTCTGTTTCACAGGCTGCCTGACTACACTCCCTGCAGCAAAGCAGAGGCTCAGCTGGGACTTGATGTTAAGGAGATCTCTCCTCAATTTCAGGAAATGGGTCCAAGACATTTTCCCCAAAGGAACTAGAAAGCCCTAGCATCTTGGTTTCCAGAAATTACTTACTGCTTATGATGTATTTTAGAGAACTCTAGAACTTGCTCAGAAAAGGAAAAAGAAACAATGAGAGGAAGAAATGAGAGAATAGCTTTTGCTCTATTAACTTTTGAACTGAGACAACAGGTAAATAGTAAGTACTGTGTAAGGAAAATGGAGGTTAATAAAGCAATTTGCTGTCAGTCATCAATGACAGGACTACTGGCACCATTCTCTCCCCCCTCCTCCCTCCCTCCCTCCCTCCCTTCCTCTCTCTCCCTCTCTCTCTCTTTCCATACAAATACTACTTTTTTGGAATCAATTGATAAATTCCAGTGATTATTGTATTAACAATAAACTGGTTTCATAATACGAATAATGGTCCACCAGAGCATTAGCTTTTATAAGGAAATTAAAATATCTTTACAAAAGAAGAAAGGTGGACAGCCTGCTAACTACCTGGGAGAATATAGTAGCTGAAAAAATCAATAGGACAGACCATTTCCTTTGTTTACAAATGGGATTGCAGTTAATGGAAAACAGTCCAATCCAAGCTTTGTTTTCAGTACCATTCACTAGAGAAGAACTCTGATTAGTTTCATGGCCCTTTAGGAGTTGTCACTTGACTTCCAGCTGGCTGCTAGGATAGGAAACAATAAATGTGTATGTGAGATCACAGTACAAAATTCTCTTCCTGAAAATTTCTTCCGCAGTTGTGCACTTACAAACTGCCTTTGCTCCTAAAAAAGCAACAATGCATTAAGAGATTCATTTATTTCTGAATCATGTAGATATCATTGAACCTACATTATATAGCTTTCCATAGCTTTCACCGGTAGTTTATACCTACTTCCCCCACTTTGTAGTAGTGGTATTTACTTGCCTGTCACAGCTTTCAATTCCATTTACTTATTTTTGCCTCCTGTTCATCCTACATATCCTCTTCCACACCATCCCTCACCACATAATGTGTATTAACTATTACAGATAGACATATAATTCTACTTCCACAAAGTAATGGGGAAGCTTGCTGATCTTATTTTCCAGCCTGATCTTCTATTTTGATGGTTTTGATGGTGAAGTGTTTGAATTTTTTCTTCTTTGTTTATTTTGCATCTCAGGTACTTATTTAGAACTGCAGCTGTATTGCACATTAGTTGATATGTTTCTTGATATTGTTGTTGTTGTTAAATTTATATGCTGCCCGACTCCAAGCAGCCTGAGCATTATTGATGAGGACAAGTAAGGCATATTTAGAAGGATAAAAATAAGGTTTATTATAATTATTGTGGAAATTCAGATCACCAGATGGCAGCAAAGTGTATATGGGCCCTTTGCTGCCTTCTGGATCTTTGCATATCAGAACTCATAAGTCTATTTTAACAATTTGGCAGAGTTCATCCTTCCAATTTGGAAAACTATTGATTGTTCTGCTGCAACAAGTCCTGTCATTCACCTTTGGGATGGTAGCATAACAACAAGAAAAGTTGACTGTCAGTAAGGAGACTTTTGAAGTTGACTACTAAACCACAGAAGTTACACATGTTCTTTTCCTCACCTAAAAAAGCAATACATAGGAAGTAAAAACAACTTCTTTTCAAATACACCATACAGTTTGTATAACAGAAACATATTGTATTATTTGCCAAGAGTAAATGTAGTACTGGTTATTGTATGCAGTATATAATGATTATTCTGATTTGAAGCTTGAAGTTGTATAGAATATACTCTGATAGTTTTATGGTTACAAGAGAGACAAACAGTATCTTTCTTGTTTATAGATAACATGGTTTTAATAAAGAACTATCATTTGATTTACTCAGTGTAAAAGTTCTTCTCATAATATCACCTTAACCTCTGCTAGTCTTTATTATTTTGTGTTTCTTTTTTAAAATGCCACTTTCCAAATATTTTAGTAAAAAATGTAATCCAACCTGTCATGGATTTTTTGTTTCATTAGATGAAACAAAGACTGTTTCTTTATGTTCATTGTAAAATTCTGCCTCTTCATTTCTGTCAGAGTCAGTTAGGGCCAATAAGAAAATGTCAGAAAACACAAGCATTCTCCCCTAACCATCTACAGGATATTTCCGTGTCCTTTGCTTTAGAATATACTCTACCAAGTGATACAGGATTGCATTTAAATTATTTCCATGTAGACAATTAACTAAAAGGCTAAAAGAGCTTTTTGGAAGCATTCATCATAAAAAATCATGTTTGTACATAGCTTGGTACATGTACTATATATTATATTACACTGCAGTATAGTACCATAAGGGATGTGGTAGCTCAGTAGTTAAGACACTGTGTTTGTCGATCAGAAAGGTCAACAGTTTGGCGGTTCAAATCCCTAGTGTCGCATAACAGGGTGAGTTCATATTACTTATCCCAGCTTCTGGCAACCTAGCAGTTCGAAAACATGTAAAAATGCAAGTAGAAAAATAGGAACTACCTTTGGTGGGAAGGTAACAGCATTCCGTGCACCTTCAGCAACTAGTTATGCTGGCTACATTACCATGGCAACATCTTCGGAATCACTGGGTCTTCAGGTTTGAAATGAAGATGAGCACTGCCCCCTAGACTTAGGAATGACTAGCACCAGAGGTGGGTTCCTCCCAAAAATGGTCTGGTACGCCAGAAGAGGTAGTAAAAATCTGGCATACCAGACTGGACCAGTATTAATGGTGGCTTGGCCACGCCCCCGAATCTTCATCAGAAGCTTTTTTTTAAAGCCTTTTTTACCTGCCAGTTCAGGCAAAGGAAATCGGTTTTAAAAACTAAAAGAGAGAGGGGGGGAGAGAGGAAGGAAGGAAGGAAATGGAGAAAGAAAAAGAAAGAATATGAAAGAAGAAATCTCACTTTTTAGCCAGGATTCAGCAAAGTAGAAAAACAAATGCTGTCGCTTTAAATTGGAACTGAGTATGCTTGACTGTGGAATTCTGGGAGTTGAAGTCCACAAGTCTTAATGCTGCAAACTTTGGAGTCCTGCTTTAAATTGAAAAGCTGCTCGAAAGGAAGTTTTCAAAGTGACATTCAGCAAGTTTGTTTCTGGGTCAACTGAACAACAAACTGGATTCTTATATGATTCTATGTTTTTGAAGTTTTGGGGTTTGTGCAATATGGACTGTGTTTCTAAAAGAGATTGGATCATTCCCTGCTTGTGAATGGAGCCAAACTTTCTATAGGCTCATTATCTCATTATCTATCTGGCAGGAATGTGGAATGAGATTTTCTAGGAGTAATATATTATTTGGGAGGGGGGGTTGCTTCCCAGAGAGGGAAAGGAGAAATAAAGAAGAAAGAAAGAAAGAAAGAAAGAAAGAAAGAAAGAAAGAAAGAAAGAAAGAAAGAAAGAAAGAAAGAACACTGCAATTTAGGGCTAGAAAGATACTCAGAGGTCATCTAATCCAACCCCATGCTGCAGCAGGAAACATACATTGCCTGGATTATTTTGTTGCCGCTAACAGAGAGAAAATTTGCCAGAAAGGAGAAATAGTTAACTAGAACAATGCTGCCATGCACAGGAAGGCAGAGATAGTCCTTGACGTATGACTACAATTGAGCCCAAAATTTTGGTTGCTAAGCAAGAACGTTGTTAAGTGAGCTTCACCACATTTTACCCAATCCATGACATCGCCTGGTAAGTGACATCAAGTTGGCGCCACCCACTCAGTCCCATGACTGCCAAGCCACACCCACATAATAGGCCCCGCCCACATAATAGGTAGTAAAAAAAATTGAAACCCACCACTGACTAGCACATATGTGTGAGTTGAACCTTTACCTAGAGTACCATAAGGATAGCACTTTGGAGCCTTTTGGAATAATGTGTCCTATGGACTATATTCTTATGATTTCCATGCCCAAATATGTTTTGTTAAATGATAAAGAAGTAATTTTCCACTACCTTCTTCTGGGAAATATTTTCAGCTTTCCTACCAAGCCTACAACTTTGGGATTTGTTTATTGTCTCCAAATACCAATCAGGTCCAATTTCTCCTTAATTTTCTGTGGTTACTCAAATCAGACTAGGAACTTCTACCTATCATAATTGGCTGAAATATTCTTGGATCTTTCGAATTATACAAGCAGGTTAAAGCTGTCACAAAGCTTCTCAGAAATCTATTCATTAACAGAAATAATTCTGAGCCCCACATAAGCCCCTAGAGTTATTGTTTATTAGAAAATAAAAATCATGGGCCAAAGACATAGTCTCAATTTTTCAAATCATCTTATTAGGCCTAAATAATTGCCTTTTCTTTATCTATTGAATTATTTAGAGACACACATCTACAAAACACAAAAGTAAGTGCATCAGCTGGAAACAGAACTCACAATTAGGGTCACATCCATATAACTATTCAGGATTGATAGGATACAGACATTATCCTGATAGGATTATTTGTTATTAAATCTATTACTTTAATGGAATTTCATTAATAAATGCAACATGGATACTTTTTTTCTGAAGCAACATGTATTGTAAACCTGGAGGAGTACTAATTATACATAACACAAATAATTCCTTAAGGAGTAGATCCTCTGATATCTTGCTTTAAAGAGTAGGAACAGCCAATGTTGCTATGGATGCTATTAATATAACTTCTATTTCTTCCAATTTCTAGATTTTTAGATTTTTTCCAAGAAGATCTAATGGAAAGGTGAATGTCATAAACAAACATTTTTACTTGCTTATAAGATAGGAACCAGAATGAAAAAAAAACTAATCCATACAGTAATTATCTTGACATTCAAGCATGAGAGGATGCTGATTTATCATCCGTTATAGCTACTGGTTCATTCAAAGTAAAGATATGCTTGAATCAAGCTTGACCCTGGGGTACTGCATTTGTGTTGTTTTCATAACAATAATTCAGAACTAGTTTGTTGTTGCCCTCCCCAGGGATATTTTTGATTTCTCAGTCTAGCCTATTGTCCTATCCAAGAAAAAAATATCAAATCCAATCATGCTTAGCTTTCAAGATCAGCAGGACTTGGCTGGATAAAATGTTCCTTAAATCATTAATTAAATCTTAATATTCAGCACCTAAAAAAATTAGAAAGAAAGGGGATCTATCAACCATTCAGCAGGAAATGAAATGAGGAAAAGGTGGTTAAAAAAGAATTAAATGAAGTAAACTGATGAATGCCTCTAACTTCTATCAAAACTTTATGAATGTAGACTGAAAAAAAGTATTTAAGTCTAATGAGTTGAAATGGACTAAATTAAAAAAAGCCCTATAGCTTTAGCATGATTATAAATCAATTCCATAGGCTGTTGAATCTGGAAATTTAAAATTATTGTAATAATGTCCCTTAAAATCTGACATTATTATGAAATCCTGAAGTGTATAAAATACTCAAACAGCTACAAGCACTTATAAAGTGATAGCACAATTAAATTAACAAAAAATAAATAAAATCTGATGACTTCCTTTCTTTATAGAAAATTTACTAAGAATTTTAACTCTGTGTGTATGTGTGTGTGCATTCACACATACATGTGTGTATGTATATATGTACGTACGTGTATGTGTGTGTGTGTGTGTATACACACATATACACACACACATGCATAAATTACATGTGTGCTCCCTTTACTTGTATGAAATACTTTTGTAATGACAGTTTTACATGGTTTGGATCTTGAAGTCCAGCAACAGAATAGACCCGGGATGGCGAACGTATGGCATGGGTGCCACAGGTGATATGCGGAGCCATTTGTCAGGGCACTGAGGGATTGCCCTGTCAGCTAGCCAGTGCACATGCGCGCGCTGGTCAGCTGAGTTCAGCATTTTTTAAAGCCATTTTTCACCTCCCCAGGATCCAGAGGCTTTATAGCAGCGGTAGTCAACCTGGTCCCTACCGCCTATTAGTGGGCGTTCCAGCTTTCATGGTGGGCGGGAGGGGTTTGCTGTAACTCTGCTTTATAAATTTTATAAAGTAAAGTTACTTCCCTACTTTATAAACCAGTGTGCGGTGGAACCGGTGGGCGGTTAGAAAATTTTACTACTAACAGAGATATAAAAGTGGTGGTAGGTATAAAAAGGTTGACTACCCCTGCTTTATAGGATCCTGGGGAGGGCAAAAATAGCCTCCCCCACCCCACCCAGAGACCCTCCGGAGGCTTCAGGAGCTTCCCTGAAGCCTCTGGAGCATAAAAAACTGGCCCTATGGCAAACCGGAAATAGGGAATGGACTTCCAGTTTGCTCGTAGGGCCAGTTTCAGCCCTCCGGAGCCTTCAGGGACCTTCAGGAGACTTCCCTGAAGATTCCGGAGGATGAAAAATGACCCAACAAATAAATCAGAAGTGACTTACGGTTTGCTCGTAGGGCTGTTTTTGGTCCTCCAGAGCCTTCAGGGAAGCCTCCTGAAGGTTCCTGAAGGCTCCAGAGGGCCTCTGGAGGGGGGGGGGGGATAGGCCATTTTTGCCATCCCCAGGGTCCTATAAAGCCTCTGGAGCCTGGGGAAGGCGAAAAAAGCATGCAAAAAATGGGGGGGAGTGCCTCTCATGCTTGCATGCATGCTAGGGGGTCACGCATTGCATTATGGGTATAGCACGTTCATGCGCAACCCCCCTGTGCTCTCCCTGTTTATGGCACACAAGCCAAAAAAAGGTTCACCATCGCTGGAATAGACTATTGAGCCAAGGGGTTCGAGTACAGTATTGCAGGCTACTTCTGTTGACTGCCGGCTGACTGCAAATTGGCAGTTCAAATCTCACCAGGCTCAAGGTTGATTCAGCGTTCCATCGTTCCAAGGTGGTTAAATTGGGACCCAAAGTATTGAGGAGAATATGCTGACTCTGTAAACCGCTTAGATAGGACTGTAACGCACGGTAAAGCAGTACATAATTCTAAGTGCTATTGCTATTGCTAGCTCAGTCACATATTTTAGCTGGTCTAGTTCAGTACATTGAAAGTTATAGGCTGAGACATGCATAGTATGCATAAGAAAATGCTGTGCGTTTCCAAATAAAGTTAAAATCTGAAGGAAATTCTGAATTATGGATTTGATACGTTGAAGCTTGCACATTCATGTATGAACATGAGCTGCAAACTGTGACCACTAGATAGCAGCAAAGTTTTACAGTATTTGGTGCCTCTTTGCTGCCATCCAAAGTTTTGCAAGCCAGATATTGCAGTGCTAAAAAAAATTGGTACATGATGCTGAAAAATATTGGCATCCTTTGCTTTTCATTTGGAAAAGAACCCAACTAAAAAACTGAATTTTCTTTTCCTTTTGACAGAAGAAAAAAAATGTTGATTTCAGTACTCCTTCAATGTTTTTGTTGAACTATGCTCAGATACATATATAAATCAGAAGTGCCCAATTTCATCTGTTAAAGAAATACATTTTAACAGAGGCTGGGGCCAAGCCATAAAGTGGCCCCAATATAAAGTTTAACAGTGTCTGCTTCAGACATGATAATGATAAAATCTGACTTGGAATTTCTCCTCTAGAATCTGCCAACTTTGAAGTTTGTCACTGCACTACTTATCAAATTGCTCTTCAAAACTAATCCTGGGGTTTGAAGAACTGCCAGAGGACAGCTTTTTGTTTGAAGATATCCTCTGAACAGATGTCTAGGCCACATTTAAAGATAGATAACCATCAAAATACTGAGAAAATATTTGAACTTGCCCAGCAAAAGTTTGCTTCTAGACATCAAATTTAGGAGTACCCAGATCACAGGGTTCTCTATTCTGATAAAATGTACTATAGTAGTTTTTAACTTACATAAATGAAATATGTATCTGTATATGCATACATGCATTTCCATTCTTTTTTTTTTGCCAATGCATATATGTCCCTTCTTCAACTTTTTTGCAATCAGAATCAAGAGGAACTTTGGATCAAAGCTGAAATGTCTCAGAAGCTTTGTAAGTGGATATTGTGATAATCTGTACCACGTCTAATAAACAATAATGTTGAATAAAGTACAAAGGAGACATTGAAATTTACAAAAAAAGAAAAAAGAAACATTGCAGATCCAGTTACAATGAACTGGGTCCTGTTCCTGTTAAAATGAATGGAGTTTAGATGTTGTGGAAAGTAGCCCAAATTCCGAGGTGGCGCAGTGGTTAGGGTACAGTACTGCAGGCCACTTCAGCTAACTGTTATCTGCAGTTCAGTGGTTCTAATCTCACCGGCTCAAGGTTGACTCAGCCTTCCATCCTTCCGAGGTGGGTGAAATGAGGACCCAGACTGTGGGGGCGATATGCTGACTCTGTAAACTGCTTAGAGAGGGCTGAAAGCCCTATGAAGCGGTATATAAGTCTAACTGCTATTGCTATTGCTAAATTCCCAGGAGGAAACGGTAGGGGAGCAAGAGACAGATAGTTTGGCTAGGAGAAAGAGGTTCAAGAAGACACTTCCCTAGGAGTTCCCAGATTATATCTTTAGTGATGCTAGTAGTTTTCTTTAGCTTTGCAAGATTTCTATCTACAGGTGAGGAACAATAAAGCAAACTGCTTTGAAGTACCTCGCCTGTCTTTCTTAGCTTTTTTATTCTGGCAATACATTAAATTGCAAATACCTGGGTTTAGCACATTGCAAATATGAATCAACCTGCAAGAAACTGAATAATCAGTTACAGATTAATTTATCTGCAATAATGTACAATAAGGATTCCTCATATGATTCCTGCACATGAATGCATATCTGAACGACTATCAGAATAAACTGATAGCTATTTGTGATCGACAATCACTCTTTAGAAGTTCCTTTGCATAACTGACCTTTTGCAATTTATAGCTACAGTATATTGGAATTGATTTAATTACAATTATATTAGATTTATATCAAAGAAGACTGAGGTTGAAATCCATGGTAAACAGATAATGAGACTGTCAGATATTTGGGAGATCAGATTTAATTGAATGTGCAATGTGACATGGTGGAAAAGGATGCAGCTTTTGCCTTAAACTTTTTTATCATAACCTGGTGTTTCCTGGATATTTATTTATAGGGGGAAAGTGTCTGGACCAAATGTAATTTCTAATGTTGGATTTTCGCCCTTACCAGAGGGAGCCCCCTTCTGGAGTACTGTGAAGCCATTACCACGGCAACTCACTGCACTGTACAATAAAAGGCATTTAAGTAAGTACAGTAGAAGCCATTTAAGGCACAACAGGCTGTATCTTAACAGAACACACGCACCGAGGGTCTTATGGGTTAACACCCTTAACACCCCTAACACCACAGTATTTGTTTCCAGAGAAAAAAGTCAGTTATGTACCAATTTGGTTGAAATTGCTCAAGATGTTCCAGAGTTGTGTGAGTTACACACATACTATATATGTATGTATGTATGTATGTATGTATGTATGTATGTGTGTGTATGTATGTTTGTGTATGTATATAGAGTTATATATATATATATAACATGTATGTGTATGTATATAGAGTTATATATAACATTTTTAACATGTCATTTTTCATTAAAAAAACCAAAATGACTCTATTACATGTACAGTGCTCTCAGAAAAAACTATTTTAAAGTATATTATTACTATTTCTTATTTCCATTAGTACTCAGTGCTGATAGTTTATTCAATTTAAACTCAGTTTGTATATTTTGAATGAGAAGTATGCATCTTCTTGTAAGCACAAACATCATCTTTCCCAAATATTCCAACTTTCATTACAGTTACTGAAAAATATTTTCCTTCTGAACTATGATATGATATGTCAGAATGAAAGAGGACCTACTGAGTTTTTGACAGTTTGTTTCCGATGGGACAAATCAAAATGCAATAATCATTTGTCACGGATTTCTATTTATAAAGAAACAGCATGGCACCATAAAATGGGCATTTAGAAGACAGCATGATATTTAAAAATAATGAATATTTTGCTGCACTTCCAGTGCTATCCTTTTTTAAAAAATTCATGCCTCTAAAACAAACAATTTCATATATATATATATATATATATATATATATATATATATATATATATATATATATATATATATATATATATATATATATATATATATATATATATATATATATATATATATATATATATATATATATATATATATAGCTTCATCCCATAATTGGAGCTTACCAGGGGTTGTAAAAATCTAATAGATACCTTTCACCCTGGATTCACTGATAATGGATAAGAGCCTGTGGCCTAATGGCTAAGAAGTCTGCCTAGTATGTAATATAGCCCAGGTTCAAATCCCAGTAAGGGTATGGCTAGCTGATGAGAGCTAAATAGCTTGAAATAGATCTATACTAGTCTCCCTTTATTTATTTATCAGCACAAATAAAAAAACATATATATATGTGTGTGTGTGTGTGTCTGTGTGTGTCTGTGTCTATGTCTATGTATATATGAATTACTTTTTCAAATGTATACGAATCATTTAATTTTAGGTTGAGGCAAAAATCTGGCTGATTTGCAAAGTCTCATCAAGGTACAACTGAAGGCTTGAAAAGAAGGCACTAGGCACAGAGATTCAATTATTTGGAATGGGACTCAAATGGTCATCCATTCTAGAGGGCACTTTTCCCCCCCTCAGAGGAACACAAGGAGATTGGGAAGTAGTCTTGTAGATACAGACAGCAAATATAAATTATCTGCTTATTTTCATAGCTGTACCCCAGAGGGAACATTATTTCTGGTTTTCCATATGCAGAGACAACTCTACAATTAGAGAGAGAAAAACATCTCAGGAAGCAAAAGCAGTGCCAATTTTAAGCAATACTTTTCACTTGGTATTCTCTTAGAATTCAGAACTCTATAGATGCCACCCAGACTATTCTCAGTCCTTTTAGTTAGCTCTGCTGCTCTCCTGGGTAATCAAAAGACACAACTTTCAACATGCAGAAAAAGATCTTGGCCCTGTTTCCAAATAATAGGGAAGCAAAAGAGTTACATAGGGTGTTCTCTCAACATTCTCAGAATGTCTTTTTTTTTTTAGAGAGAAGTCAACAGAGCCAATTATTCCTGGGTCCCATGTCTAGACAAAGCTCTAATCCAAAGGATGATCCAGTTTGTAAAATGATCAGTTGCATCAATAATTTTACTTAAAGCCAGGAAAAGAAACCCTTACCAGTTAAAGTAAAATTCTAGCATTATTTCTGTATTTTTCACCTTAGGCAATTATTGCACCATTGATTTAAGCAATAACAACAGCAATGAATGAATGAAAGAAAGAAAATTAGGGGAAAATGAAGTCAGATGAGTGGGACTCAAATCAACCATTTGTTCTTATGTAGGAAAAACATTTTTTTTTCCAATTTTCTCAGTTGATTCAAACTTTTGGTTCAAACAAATAGAGTGTATAACTTATAACTCTGGGAGATAAAAATAAGAAAATAATTCACTACTGTAGGAAAATTATAGTGAGAAGATAAACACCAAGAAAGCATAGAAAATGTCAACATCAGAGTAGAAAATAATCTAACAATATTTTTGGCAGATATCAGTGATGTTTGTTTAAACAGACTGTTTGAAAAGATGGTTTTAAATGCAGCTTCAAGAAAACACTCAATCTGGCAAAAGTAATCATTCTGAAGTTATCACAAAAGAGATAATAACATACCAAGGTTACTTAAGATGAATAAATTCTCCTCAAAGTCTCTTGACTCACAGATAAGAGCTAGCTAATGACTATTGAATTCTCAAGATAGAGAAGAGAACGTTTATGTAATCTTGATAGCTACAGAACAAATTGAGTACTTGAAAAAGTAACCATAATTTACCTTGCAAGTCTCTTTGCTATTGTATTGGGGTTATATCCTTAATCCAGCTACAAGCAGACTATGAATGATCCATGCACATCACAGCAGACAAAGTATACATTGGATAGTTAGGGGCATTTATGTAACCTCATCTCCTTTTTCTAACCTCTTCCCATAGTACAAACAATGTACAAGCAAAAGAGATGAGTATGTCACTTGTAATCAACAGTTTAATACAACAGCCACCAGGTCTAACCCATTCTAATGAGATTATGGCCACCATGATGGACAGGCAGCTTAATCTAGAGAAGAGGGTTTTTGTTAGATCAGAACAAGGATACAGCCTGAAAAAAAAGTTCAATACTGAGAATGCAGTATTAGGAGTTTTGTATATTCTAAAACATAGAAAAAGAGCTGAATGCACATCCCCATCTGTAACACAGAGAGAAATAAATGATTACCCCAAATTTAAAGTCATTCAATGATATCTAAATATAAACCAGCATGATTTAGAGTGGAGGAGTGGATACCCAAAATATTTTGGCAAGTTTATGGTTTTTTAAATGTTTCTGCTTTCAAATGCTGACACATCAGAAAATATGGAAATCAGCACTCAGTTACTACCAAAATATATTCTCTCCCATCTCTGGATGGAATCAATGTAAGCATAATTTTAAGACCAACAGGTACGCCATTTTGCTCCATGTTGTGGTAGACTGAAAGCAAAAGACTTCAGCAGATCCAGAATGCAGTATATATTTTCTAGTGGTTAGTCAAAATATAGTCTTGGTACACTTCTGCTACAGGAACTATGAGGGTTACTAGTAAGTTTTCAGGTGCATTTCAAGGTTCTGGTTACTAAAGACTACACAACTCAGGCTTGGGTATCTTAGAAGCTGATTTTCCCTTAATAGTTTCTGCTTGTCATATCCAAACAGCTAGGCAAGTTTGCTAAAGGTGTCTTCCAACATGGAGGTACTGGCCTTTAAGGATACATTTTAACCAGAGGGATCACAATTCTAACTTATTGATTTTGGTATCTTTTTACTTTAGTGAACTATCGTTGGTGTACTGTGTTTTAGTTTCGAGTCTGGTCATCTGCAGAAGATAAGATGGTGTTCTTACTAACTGATCATGCTGCCCAGATCATCCTTTTTGCCATGGAAATCTTGAAACCTATTTCCTGAAAACCATGCCAAACACTAGGATCAATTTACATAGTAAATATTTTGTATTAACACAGCAAACAATAGTTTTTATCCTCATATAATGGCCTAAGGCCCACCCTTAAAAACATAAACACAAAACATTGTTTTCCTTATCTTTTATTTCTGTAATTAAGGACCAGATGCTGGGGAAAATTGTAGCTATAACAAGCACTTCTTCTCAGTCACTCACACTTTAACACCCATGGCTTCACACAGGGATACAGCAGGAGTGAGCCTGTGGGCTGCCAGATGTTGCTGAATTACAACTTCCACCATTATTCATCATCGGACATAATTTCTGGAGGTATTAGGAATTGCAATTCAGCAACATCAGAAGGAGCAGATGAAGACTTCAGAAACACTGAATGCTATTGTTCATCAACATGACAGAAAGAATCTGAATAATGAGCAAGAAATTTCAAGTAGGATACAGATTTTTCTGCTTTGTGTATTCAATTGAAAGTAAGAAAACAAACATTGCCTAGATGTTGTTCTTATGGCACATCTGAAACAACCTGAAAAATATTGCTTATGATTTTACACAAATGTTTCCTATGTCCTTTCTGAAAAATTCTTTTTTTAAGTAATGGTGGAAGTAGTTAATCACAAAAGAGTACGTACCAAAAAAATTTCTGACAGATTTATTTTGTTTGGTAATGAAGAGTGAAATAATGGGATTTCTTGAAACAGAAAATACTGAGACCATGATTGAATGGCCATCTATTTTTAATTAAAAAGATAAGATCTTCAAACACAATAAAGCTAAATCAGTTTTTAAGTAACTTTGGTTATTTATTTTAAGTAACTAATAAGTTTCTATGGGTATGAAATAAAAATGTCCAGCCCAAAGGCCATAGCTTGTTAGTCTATTATAATCAGCTTTGGCCTTTAGGCTGAACATTATGGGGCTATGTCAGTGGTGGGTTTCAAAAATCTGTGGAACCTATTCTGTGGGTGTGGCCTCCTTTGTGGGAGTGACTTGCTCTCTCTCTCTCTCTCTCTCTCTCTCTCTCTCTTTCCTTCCTTTTGTCTCTCTGTCCCTTTTTTCTTTTTTTCTTTCATCTCTCTCTTACTCTTTCTTTCTTTTTAATTTTATTTATTTATTCCTTTCTTTCTTTCTCTCTGTCTGTCTCTCTCTCTCTCTCTCTCTCTCTCTCTCTCTCTCTCTCTGTGTGTGTGTGTGTGTGTGGCTCTTTGCCTCTCTCTCCCTCCCTCCCTCCCTCCCTCTGTGTCTCTCTATGTGATTCTCTGTGTATGTCTGTCTCTCTCTGTGTATGTATCTTTCTCCTCCCTCCCTCTGTGTCTTTGTCTGTCTCTCATTCCCTCTATCTCTCTGTGCCTCTGTCTGTCTGTCTGTCTGTCTCTATCACACACACACACACACACACACACACACACATAGACACAGAAACACACACACACACACACACATACTGTGGTCAC
Organism: Thamnophis sirtalis; assembly: GCF_051295495.1. Taxonomy (NCBI): domain Eukaryota; kingdom Metazoa; phylum Chordata; class Lepidosauria; order Squamata; family Natricidae; genus Thamnophis; species Thamnophis sirtalis. Next base: position 54,251,947 of record NW_028261385.1, read on the forward strand.
CTTGTTAAATGTTCCAATCACATTTGAAACACTCAACAACTGGCCTGTATTCATGGTTTTTTGCAGCATTCCGCAGACATGGTTAAAAGTACCTGGCAGTGACGTTCTTCCCTGGGGGGCTCCGCAGAACATCCCAAGACCAATGCCACCACATCTGCCCTCTTTGGGGACAGGTCCTCTTCAGAAGGACAAGGCCCCGCTGAACCCTCTTATGTTCCTCATGTTCCAGCCATGTCCCCACACCGTGGAGCAACTCCAGAGCCTATCCGTGACCCCCATGGAAAACATATGTGAATACACACAGTCTGCACAATTACAGGCCCAGAGAGTGAAGCCTCTACACGAGCCCGGGCGAATGAGAACAAGTTCTGAGGGATCTTGGATGAGGGACGGAATCTTCGCTGTGGGCCAGTAAAGCTTCATCCACCAGAGGCAGCAGGACCAAAGCCCCTCTCTCAACTGGCCCTTCCTCCCTCTGAGGGCGAGGGACCCAGCTGCGCCGCTGCCTCTGGCTTCCTTCCGAGAGTCTCCACTCTCTGGGGCTGTAATTGTGCAGGCTGTGCATGCATGCTTATATTTTCCACGGGGGTGACGGATGGGCTCTGGAATTGCTCCATGCCTTGGAAAATATAGGCGCGCGTGGGCAGCAGGGCAGCCAAGACAAGGGAGTGCAACCGCGCAGCTTGTTCAAACAGCAAAAGAAGGGACAGGAGAGGAGTTCAGCTGTTTGAAAAACCCTGTTTGGAATTCCTCTCCTGTTCCTTCTTTTGCTGTCTGTATCTGCAGTGTCTTTCATAGCCACCTTGTTTCCAATTGGGGTGGGGATCCATGGAGAGGGATGGAAAAAATCTATTTCTTCCCCCCACAATTGGAAACGAGGTGGCTGTGAAAGAAAAGGGATCACAACCCGCACGGCTTGTTCAAACAGCAAAAGAAAGGGGCAGGAGAGGAGTTCAGCTGTTTGAAAAGCCCCGCTTGGAACTCCTCTCCTGTTCCTTCTTTTGCTGTTTCTACATGCTGAGAGGATCGCGCTGCCTTGTCTCTCATTTCCAATTGGGAAGGTGATGCATGGAAAGAGACAAAAAGATCAATTTCTCCTCCCCCCACCCCCACATTGAAAATGTGGCGGCTTAAAAGACAAGGGAGCGCGACCCGGCTATGAAGGACAAGGCAGCGCCACCAAAGGACCTTCCCGGAGTTGCTTTTCTGAGCCGGGTATACAGGGCTGGGGGCGGGGCAGGCATTTGGGAACTTGCTTCTGGGTCCGTTGACCAACCGGTCCGCGAGGACAAGCAAGGACCGGCAGCAACCCACCCCTGGGCTATGTAGTAAAAAATGTGTGTGGCAGGAAACCAGCTTAGTAAAAGGAGTTATTTGTTTAGTAAAGTGCTATTCTACATTCATACAATTATACTTCAAACTCACTTATAACAAAATTATTAATACCTAATAGTAGTAAGAACAAATGCAAGAACAAGAGAAATAATATGTAAGATCTGGGTGAAAATTAGGTTTTCATAAAGTACCTAAAAGATGTCATGATAAATGTCCCCAAATTAAGGGATGTGCAATATGTCAAATCCCTGGACGCCAGATTGTTGGGGCTTTATGTGAGTAAAACAAAGCCTTTCACATGGCTTAGCACTTCACTGAGTTGCTTCATCAGAGGAGTAATGTGTGCATCACCAAGTGTCCCATGCAGCAACATAACTGTCCCATTATGCAACACTATCTGTACCTTATGGACCAAGTACAAGGATAATTCCACATAGTGTGAATGGAAATATTCAAAAGGCAGGCCAAGTATAGTTAAGACTATTCCTGTTCAAAAAAAGAACCTATTTGCTCAATTGACCAAAACTTTAAGAAATTGTGTCCTTCTACAAATTGAGATCATTTGAGCCTCCAACATATGACTGTATGAGCACTCATGATCAGTGAAAACTTGTACTTATTGAAGGAATGCAACCAATTTATAATAGGAAAAATTTCACATTACTGACCTTAACAAGTAATCATCTATTCACATGGAGGTCCATTTTGTCAGGATTCAAACGTGGAATATTAGTCTTCCTCTCCATCACTGAATCTAGATTATGGTTCAGAAGAAGCACAACCTTTCCCAATTCACTTGTTATGGTGCATTCAAAAGTTAATTAAATTTTGTAAGTCTCTGAGAGTGGACCTTCTTAATTAATGAAAAGAATGCTATCCTGGGATAAAACTTGATACTGATCTCACACAGTAGAAAGAGAACCTTCACAATAGAGGAAGAGGAGGAAGTCAATAATGAATACAAGCTAATGGGAAAGAAAAACTGAAAGAAAATTGTTGTTAAATCTCTCTATTCAGATATATAACATTTTTCCCATCCTTCACCGCAGATGGACCTTCAACCAACTCATGGCCCAGGGTGAGACATGAACAGTTCCTTGAAGCAGCAATACAGAGGGATGGAAATGGAGCTAGATATTGTATAAACACTCTCAGCGGAAATTGGCAGACCTAACAGGTCTGTTGAGGGAAGAGCAAGTGCAATAAATGTTACTGTTGAGATGGCTTATCTCAGTTAATAGTTTCAAAGATTGAAACTTCAAAAATGTCTATTTTGGTTTTAAGCTGTTTCCCAGAGAGTTCAAGGTACAGGAATGACTAAATTTAATCCAACTCCCTTTCATTTCAATCTGTCCAGTACTTGCTTTTCTGGTTCTCAGCTCTCCACCTCTTGCTAGGAGTCCCTGCCTATACTCTGTCAACAGAGGGGAAAAAGTGGGAGAGTGTCCTGTGATTCTTTGAAGAGCTACATAGTTTAATTGCAACTTTAAAGGTGAAGAGGCCATAAGGTGGTCTGTGCTTTGAACAAGAACTGTGCAATATATAGCAATTATCAATTGAATATGGATATGAGGAAGGAAAAGTAGTTTTGAGCAATACATAGAAATTTAATAATGAACTAATATAAGATTTGGGATATTAGTTGATAAATATCCAATGATCTAAAAAGCATTATATTGTATGAACTCTTCAATAGGAGTTGCAATGGAACTGTAACATTCTTGAGCAGGCTAAAGAATACATCCAAATATATAAATAATAACTTTTATAAAGAGCATGGTAATAATTTGCTTAACAATTGTTGACCCCAATTATGACACACACACACACACACACACACACACAGTAGTTTATGATCAGTGTTTCTTTAAGAAAGAGATGATTGATATGGTTCTGATACACATATTCTGGATCCTTCATTGTTTCTGCTGCTTTTTGCTTTGAGGCCTATTCAACTAAATTGGTAATAGCAGTAGACTTATATACCGCTTCATAGGCCTTTCAGGCCTCTCTAAGCGGTTTACAGAGAGTCAGCATATTGCCCCCAACAATCTGGGTCCTCATTTTACCCACCTCGGAAGGATGGAAGGCTGAGTCAACCCTGAGCCGGTGAGATTTGAACCGCTGACCTGCTGATCTAGCAGTAGCCTGCAGTGCTGCATTTAACCACTGCGCCACCTTGGCTCTTGCCTAAGGTGGGAGTAAAATATATGAGTCCCCATAACAATTATTGGGGATTTTGTTTATGTGTATAACCATTCTGGCCAATAGATTTAAGTTCTGCAGTTCGGCTGTTCAAATCTCACCGGCTCAGGGTTGACTCAGCCTTCCATCCTTCCGAGGTGGGTAAAATGAGGACCTGTATTGTTGTTGGGGGCAATATGCTGACTCGGTAAACCGTTTAGAGAGGGCTGAAAGCCCTATGAAGCAGTATATAAGTCTAACTGCTATTGCTATATTTGAAATGGCACTTCCAGAATTTCTCACAAAATTCTGATGTCAAAAATTTTGGGAACTGAAAATGATGCTGAACCAAAACCTCTTATGAGGCAGTTATTTTGTGGCAGACATCACAGTATATTTCTTCATTCTAAGGAATATACAATCATAGCCTCTTATGTATTGATATAATTATATGCCATTAGAGCCAAGGTGGCGCAGTGGTTAAATGCAGCACTGCAGGCTACTGCTAGATCAGCAGGTCAGCGGTTCAAATCTCACTGGCTCAGGGTTGACTCAGCCTTCCATCCTTCCGAGGTGGGTAAAATGAGGACCCAGATTGTTGGGGGCAATATGCTGACTCTCTGTAAACCGCTTAGAGAGGCCTGAAAGGCCTATGAAGCGGTATATAAGTCTACTGCTATTGCTATTGCTATTGCTATTAGTCTTAATAATCTTGTAAATTTTCTTATTACTGTGACTACTAATAAGAGTAATAATATGTATAAGACACCTAATTCAAGGCAGATTTCAGTCAAGATGTATCTGTAAACAATTACTTAAAGTTAATTTTAAAAAATTAATGCACATCTCTGTGGGTTAAATATACAGGACTAGGATCAGGGAGCTCCATGTTGACTTGACACCAGTATATTTATTAACACAACTTCTTTCACAGGACTGTTGTGGGGAAAAACTAAGGTGGGATGATTATGTTCACTACTCTGACTACCTGAATGAAAGCCAGGATAGAAATTTAATGCATAAACTCAGATGTGGGATGCTGGGAGCTCGCAGGGGTTTGGGGGAATCTTTAGCTAAGATTCTGTGCAGAAAACCCCCAAATCCATTCCTGGCTGACCCTGCCCACTCCCCCCCATCCCTCCCAGGAGTCCTCATGTGGCTCGTTTTGGATGCAGGTAAATAAAGGGCACACACGGAGGCTCGGGGAGGGCAAAAATGGGAGTTCAGGAAGACCGGAAACAGGCCCATTTCTGGCCACCAGAGGGCCTGCAGAGCCTGGGGATGCTGTTTTTGCCCTCCTGGAGGATCAAGGAAAGCCTCCGGAGCCAAAGGAGGGCAAAAACGCCTTTTACCACTATGGTGCAGGAGGCTGACTAGGCCATGCCCACCATGGCCACGCCCAGGCAGAGACCAGGAAGAGAACTCCTTGGTAACATTTTTGAAGCCCACTCCTGCATAAACTTGGTACAAAAGCTATAGAAAATGAATGAAAAACAGGGTGGAAAATATAGTCTCATTATCCACATCAAAGCTAGTGAAGAAGTCAGCTAGAAGACTTCTTTTAGAAGGCCATTCCATGCCTTGAATACCAGAAATTATATCAAAGAGGTAATAAGGAAATTTAATGTTAAACAATTGGTAGCTATGTGGATTCAAAGCATATTAGTACATAGAATCAAGAATAATTATCTTTAGTAGCATTTGCCTGATTTAAAGAAAATCAGGTCTACTGATTTAAACTTTAATAAGTTATGCTTCACATAAATATTACGAAGTCCTTTCTTTCTCAAATTACCAGTTGCAACTGAAAGACTTTCTGGTGCTTCATAATAATGGGGGGTCATGGGGTAATTGACTCATCTGCCCTCTCATCATTTTTACACAAACTGATTAATGGATCTAATTATAGTGTTTACAGGCTTGGTTTGCCAGGATATATGTCAGGAATATCCACACACCCACACAAATCTATTCTTTGATATGTGATGGAAACCTGGGAGCTTATGTAAACATAAGAGGTGCATTTTCAAGATTTACAGGGTTATAAACAGATCAAATAGTTTTTAATTTGTATCAGCAGGTCATTGGAGAGGACAACGTGATGCCAATTTCACAGCACAGTTGGCTAGTTAAAATAGGTTTCCTTTCATTTTTCTTGGGGTAGATCACCCAATATCATTTCTTGAGGATTAAATTAAGAACGGATTTGCCAGCCTCTTCTGGTATCTCTACAAAAGAATGTGTGGGGACAGCAGGTCAATCAAAGGCTAACATTTTTCACTGAATGTATGAGTTTAACAGATTTAACAGAGTTGGAATAGACCTTATAGGTCATCTAGTCCAATCCCAGCTAACCCAAACCGTACACCATTTCTGACAAATGGCAGCCCAATTGAAAGTCTCCTTCTGGGTTCAGTTCCAAGTGGGGAGAAAAACATTGGAAACATGGCAGCTGTTTGGAAAGATAGTTTTTAATGGTGGACAGGACCACATGGTTTGAAGATGTTACGCTGGATGAAGAAGAAGAAAAAAAGGGAAGGATGCTGAGTGTGCCTGATTTTTATATCCTCTCTGGGCGCCACCTTAGAGTTTCCTGTTCCTGTACAAAAATGTATCCCATTGGCTGTCAGACTCCCAGGGGGTGGGGGTCTTAGCTAACTTCATAGGCTGTCTATGTCCCAGACCTGGCTGAATCTTGCTGGATGATGTAATCTCACCAGGTGCCATGTGGTGAATTCTGTTGCTAGATGGGTAGAGGGCTAATCTTATCATGTCCTGAGGATGTCTTAATCTCATCACCATGCATCTGAAGGGGATAGATTATTGATAGGTAGAATAGACTGGCTCAGACCTTAATGGCCCATTGACAAAGGTGGAGGGTCTGAGTTTCTGCCTCCCTTTTAGGGGAATATTATGCCCTTTTAATATTTCCCAAAATATCTCATTTTCCTAGGAGAAGGGGAGATGCTAACTTCCTCCACCCCCCCACCTTTTGTTTTGTCAAACGTGTGAGTGGGACACACAATTTCTGGTTGGAAATTGTTTCAGCAAATGAAAATTAAAGCACCAAATGATGGTGTTCCATGTCTAATTTATGTATTTTTCTAATCATTAACCTGCTGTTACTTTCCCATGAAATGTATATAGTTATTGGCTAGATTAATTGATAATTATATTTAATATAATTATATACATAATTTCTGCTACTTTGGTAATGAGCAGCTGATAATACACTGAAAAATTAGCACTACATGTTAAACCCTTTACTCATGGGTACATGCAGGGAGCACAAATGCAACTTAGCTTTCCTACATTTTTACAAGGGTTTATTGCAAAGACTCCAAGTTGGAATTACATGGGGACTTGTAAAGAGGTTGAAAGGTTTAAGCTGTAAACAGTTAAATGGTGATCTTTCATGCAGGCTTTTAATCTATTAAGAATCTATGGAAAGTTTAGAAGTCCAAAAAAAAAAAGGATGCAATTAAGAGAGAAGAGTCAATTATCTGTGGAAACAAATTATTCACTCAAAGCTGGAAATGTGTCATTAGCTGGAATGGGTCTCAGTGGTTTTAATTATCACTTATTCCTCGTAACTGTTCAATGATATATGCTGTGTCAAACTCCTGCAATGAATCACAATGAATAGTTGACCAACTCCTTGATCTCCAAAGAGCTAAATGTCTGGATGGTCACAATTGGGGAATTATACGATTCCTTAAGAAAAAGAAAAGATTTCTGAGCCTTAGATCTTTTAGTCTATCAGGGGTGTCAAACTGGCAGCCCTCAGGCTGGATGTGTCATGTGTAGGCCACACCCACTCCAGCCCCATGAAGGAAAAAAACTGGGAAATATCACATGACAGCAACGTGATGCCATAGGTTTGACACCGTGGTCTAAATTAAAAAGATCACTTTTTCAGTCTTTTTTTTAAAACCTCTTTAAGACATTTTTTTTCTTTTAGCACAGAAGGCTTATCCCATTAATTCATACTGAGATTTTGGCACATTTGTCCCATTTCCTTCCCAACAAGGCTTATGGGACAAAAACCAAGAGGAAAGTATCTAGCTGTAGTTCGGTCACCTAACCAAATATGTACAAAAATCTTTGGTATCTCATTTAATGATAAATTCATGTTTGGCCTTTAAAGATGCTGGCACCGCCTCAGCAAATTTTAAACACACTAAATGTAATAGTCAAATTCTTATTTTCATTCACTTTTCTGCAGTCCTAATCTGGAATTGGGATAAGATTTATACAAACTGCAGCTCCTTGGCATCTAAATGAACACTGAATTTGGAAACTGCTATGATTATATCTATGAACTTGTCTGTCTGTCTGTCTGTCTGTCTGTCTGTCTGTCTGTCTGTCTATCTATCTATCTATCTATCTATCTATCTATCTATCTATCTATCTATCTATCTATCTATCTATCTATCTATCTATCTGATCTATCTATATATAGACCTGAAATGTATTCAACATCATACCATTAGTTTTATTGTTAGCCTATTTTTAATTTCCTGACTTCTCTAATATATAATGGTTGCCTGGCTTTATTTACATCTTTGTTCTCACAAGGTTTAGCACAAAGTAAACCGATGTTGAGACTAATACTATATTTTGCCTATTTGTAGGCTGTGGTGGTGCAGTGGTTAGAATGCAGAACTGCAGGTTAACTCACTGCTTACTCCAGGAGTTAGATTCTGATTGGCTCAAGGTTGACTCAGCCTTCTATCCTTCCAATTAAAATGAGGACCCAGATTTTTGGGGACAATATGCTGAGTCTGTAAACCTCTTAGAGAGAGCTATAAAGTACTATGAAGTGGTATATAAGTCTAAGTGCTATTGCTATTATAAAGCACCCTTTTATTTATTCTAACTTATGCCTCACTGTCCAACCAATAATAAACAATTTTGATATATAGAGCTCCAGAGGTGTTTTTTCTCTTTATAAACTTCTAGTTCATTAAGATGACCAATGCAATTGCAAATCTGAAACTCTGGCTAAAACTATGTGCAAGATAGCTGAGTCAAACATGACATTTTTAATGAAGTAATATAGAGAGTTTATACATTTGAAAATAAAATAGAACACGTCATTGAAAGTCTCAGATATACTTGCCTCAACCCAAAGATTTATGTATGCAATTGATTAGCAGATCAACATATTGGTATAAGGGCCCTTTCTAAGTAACAACAACAACAACACAAACACTTTCAAGAAGGGGTAGGTTACCCAATGGATTTCTATACCATTGTGTAACTTACTATCTATGCTTTGATTGTGACCTTTAAGCCTATCTAGGTTGAACAATATTAATCAAAGCAAATAATGGCAGAATTACAAGAACCTGGATGTGGAAGTCAATATGAAAAAAAAATATTTTTACACCTGGATCATCCACATTGAATTGAGTGCCATGCCAAGTTTATTTGCTATTTTGTTTCTTCATTCTATCTAATCACTAACCAGACTAGTCTCTTTTTCGGACTAACTGCAGCATTGTTCAATGAGAAGGGGGCAAGGCAAGCAATATGGGATGTTCAGAATAATAATTTTCACCATTACTCAAAAGAGTTCATACTCTTTTGGAGGACAAGAGAAGAATCTGAACAAGAAAAAACAAACTTTAAAATGTCTCTCTCCATTTTCTATGGGTGCCCATCTCACTGTAAGCTAACTTTTTCTCTTTTGTTTGTTGGGGTTTTTTGTTGATCAATGAGAAGAAAGATAAATATACATACTTTATCTTCATAATTCAATAATAAAAAATCACTCTTAAACTGTTACTAATTACTAGCCAAAGTTAAAATAACATATGGATATAACAATTTGATTTCAATATGTTTTTGTTTGAAAGCTCATTATGTTTCTCTTGAGAAGCCTTTGGAGATTTATTTCTTATCCTAAACTTTGCCTGATTCAGAATGAAGTCAGTTCAGTTTCATGGAAGTCTAGCTATAAAACATTTCCTTTATCCTTTTTTTTTTAAAAGGAACATACATATAGGGAACTCTATAGAATATCAAGAATTAATGTTCTGAGTATCCTTGGTAGCATTTCTGATTAGTTTTAGATATTCACATATTATACTTTGTACTAATTTTTCCTTAAAAATATAGTTTATTTGCTGTTTGTTCAGTTTAGTTCCTGTTCAGTTTGAAATGGATTCTGGGAAATTCACAGTACAAGGCAATATAAAAATGACTACATAAAACAGTAAACAATGGCAGATTAGTGGTGCAATTCAGCCAGTTCCATCCGGTTTGGGTGAAATGGTAGCGATGGTGACGGGAGGCTCCGCCCACCCATCCAGATGTCATCATGTCCCATTTTTGACGCTCTGCGCATGTGCACATGCATGGAGGTGGTGCAGCTCACATTTGCAAAATGGTAGTGATGGTAAGTTGATTTCACCCCTGTGACAGATCCTGTCAACTGGTGGAATATAGACAACATGTTGACTAGATTAAAGGTCCTAGCTTACATAGAATATAACACAATGTGGAAAAAGTTGACTTTTATTTCTCTTGTAATACAGCAGCCACACTACATTCAAACTGACCCATCTATCCTTACTGTTAGAAGGGAATGCTGAATGTAGTATTACTTCACTTAAGAGTAGTAACCTAGAATATGTTTTCTGTATCATTAAAAAGTATTACATGAAAGCTTTATTCGATCAAAGCTGAAGATAATAACATACTGAAGATTGCAATTTGGAGTCCAAAAGAAAGAAATGGTAAAGAATAATTTAACAAAATGAAAGAAGAAATGCAGTTTTGCTGGAGTTTGGCAAACTAAGGGAAAAAAGAAGGATGTAATAGATAAAAGGTGGTCTAACCTTGGAGAAGTATTTTGAGGAACCTATGCAGGGATGTGAAGATATAGGGTTATGAATGAAAGGGTTAAAATGTACATTAAAAATGATGAATTTGTATCATCAAGGTTGTTTTGGGTGCCTATGAAAATATGATTGAAATAAACTGTGTGTTACATTCCAGTAAATGAATAAAAAATAGTAAACATAATAGTAATAATGATAGGAACTAGTCTTCTAAGAAATTATCCAGTTTTCTGAACTAATGTGTTCTGGAAGTGACAGTTTCTATGAAGAATTTAATACTACTTCTAATAATTAATGTTTTTTACTACTGATAATAAAACTTCATTTAAAAAATGGTGTGTTTTGATCATTAAACTATGTCCTTGAAGAGTGTAAAGGACAGTTACATTTTAAAATGCCATCTTGATTTTGTTTATATTAATTAATTAGTACAATATTTGACAAAGCCTGAGCTTCACAAACATTCCCAGACCAACTAATAGATCTGTTCCACTAATTTATGCACTGACAACAATATTTTCCTTAGTACAAGTAGATCTAAAATGAAGTCTTTATTCTATTGTCTATTACTACAGAAAGGAGCAAGTCATCATCAATTACAATAGTCATCATCAATTACTATAAAATTGAAGTAGTGACTTTCTGCAGATGCGCTATCATTCATCACTACTTTGGTAAAATTAATAGCTTTGACATTGACCAACAAGGGTATTTAAAAACTTAAAGTTATCCTTCCAAGCCTTGGCAACTTAAAACTAGTTACCAAGTCACTGGTAAATGCCATTCTGCTTTTTCTGACAGAATGTTGCTAGCCATGTGCCAGTAGCTACCAATATTTCTAGAGCTAAAGTCATCAGCAAACTGTTAGATTACTCTCATAACCAACTTTTATTGAATCAGTTCAGTCCAAATTCTGAAGATGCTGCTCCAGCTAGCCCATTGCGTAGATTAAAATTTAGGCTTCTCTTTGGAGACAATTAATGATTGAAATACTGAATTAAATTTCATTATTAAATAGTATTGTGGTCTGTTTGATTTAATGGGATACTTTAATATGCTCATGGAAGAAATTTATTGCTACAGACTTAACAATATTAGGGACATTCAACTCATTATTTGATTCACTTAATCTTGGAGAACCTGATACAAACAGAAACAATAGGTCCTTGGCTCTGAAATCCAAGATCATGTAGCAATAGCAGTAGACTTATATACCGCTGTAATTAAAACACCCACCTGGCATGCAACAAGTCTGAATGGGAGACTATTATCTTGATAAATGTTTAACAAAAATCTTTGCCTGTTCCTGAAAAGAGATTTTATCATTACCTACTATAATACCTTGCCATCTTGCCCATTAGAAGGAACATTTCATAGTATTCTGTATTTAAAAAGTCATAAAAGTTGTACTCTGAGATTATGATAACAATGATCACGATGATGATGATGATGATGATGATGATGATGATGATGATCTCTTTTATTCATTAAACATGAAACTCAGTCAACTGAACATTTAAAAATGTGTCACAAATACCATTGACTGGTGTGAATGGTTGATACGGGTTGCTGCCAGCATTCTGGTATCAGCCAAGTACCTTCTTGAAATATATGATGTTCTGAGTAGCACATTCCTCTGGTGATATTGCAGGAAGATGCAATTTCTTTTTTTTTAATTATAATTTTTTAATTAGTTTTATTACAAAAAAACACAAAAAGAAAAGCATCATCTTTCATTACATCTTGTAAAAAGCGTAATCATTGGTCACAAGTACATTTCGTGCGTTCTGTCCACAATCACATATATTCCATTCAGTTTAAATTGTATATGTTAAAAATTTATATATTTTACTATCACCATACCACCATTTTCATTTAGTTAAGATTTCAAAAACACAGCCACCTGCTGGCATTTTTTCCCCTTCCCCCATTTTCAGTCAATCTGACATGTCTTATATCTTTATAACATATTCTAAGAAAAAAAAAGTCAATTAGTAGGACATCTAACATTTCCTCTCTCTAACATATCTTTATTATTATTATAGTTAACTAGGGGTTATTTACATTTTTCTCTCCTCTTCTCTCCACAGACGCAAAAAGCAACAATCTCTAAACAACAATCTATTAATATGTGTTAACAAAATGACCATTTAAAATCTAAGACAATCTAAAGAGAAAAAGAAAAATGTTGACATTTCTAGTTGATAATCACCAAAGTATATGTTAACCTTCCCTTTTGTTTTTATAGTTAAAGGACAGAAAAAAAAACAATTGTTTGCCATTTCTAATCCAAATTAAAATTTCTAGTTGATAATCTCCAAGGTATACACTAACGTTCCCTTTCATTATTGTAATTAGAAAAAGACAGCGAAGAAAAAAAAAGAAAACAATTGTTTGCTATTTACCTCACATCACCTCTTATTCTAATCCAAATTATTTATAGCTTCATAACAAGGTCTAAAACACAAATTTATAGGCTTTATCATTTCACCAAATCTCAGTTGCAATTTGTGGCCTGATTATTTATCCTAATTAAGGTTATCCTTTCATTGTTAATATCATGATATATATATATATATATATATATATATATATATATATATATATATATATATATGTATATGTATATGTATATGTATATGTATATGTATATGTATATGTATATGTATATGTATATGTATATGTATATGTATATGTATATGTATATGTATATGTATATGTATATGTATATGTATATGTATATGTATATGTATATGTATATGTATATGTATATGTATATGTATATGTATATGTATATGTATATGTATATGTATATGTATATGTATATGTATATGTATATGTATATGTATATGTATGTATGTTAGTGAATAAACATTCAATGATAATCTATAAAGTCTACAAAATACTAAAATCCCTACTTATTAACCATCAAAAATTAGCTAATTTTTATCATCAATTGGCATTATCAGCCAGTGTCTTTCCAGTAGCAAAATAATCCTTTCTCTCTCGCCAGCAGTTGTGTCATTTCTCTTATTAGAATCTTTTCAGAGTTTAACCTTTCTCTCCACACTCTGAAGCTTAAAGGATCTCTCATGTAGTTTTGTTGCTCTTTAATTGTTATTAACGTAGGCTTAACTTTCTGGATATATTTGTCTTCTTAATTCCATCTTTTTTTCACTCTTTTTCCCCCTCCTGCATCTTGAAGTTGAAAGAAAGGCTTCAAGCTGTCAAAAACACTTTTCCAGCTTCCCTTCTTTTCACTTTCTCTTGTATTTGGTCCATTGATGGATTCATCTGACATCTTATCTTTATTTTCTGTGTTTCCATTCTCTTCTTTGGTCTCTGGGGCTCCAACCCCCTCATCTTTAAGTGTAGCACCCCATAAATTGTCCCATTTCTTGTCAAATCTCTTAAGTCCTTCTGCAATATTTTGAAGACCAGCCAGGATGTTTTGGATTATTAGATTTTCTTCCTCTGAATATTGATCCATTTTTCAAAATGCAAAGAAATATAAAGGAAAAAAAAATAGGAAAAGGATTCTGCCACTCTAGCCTGTCAAAATTTTAGGAAATGTGTCCGTATTTATTTTAAATCTTAAACACCAGTTCTTTCAAAGTTTTTAAAATAGGAGGGTTTTAATTCTTGTTTGTCTTTTCCTTCTCTTGCCAAAATATTTACCGGAAGCACTAACAAAACAGGTTTTGTGCTTTAAATCTTATCAGGTTTTATAAGCGAATTCCAAACCCTTCCATTGCAAGGTAGTGAAACCAAGTGAAGCAGAACGAAGGATACATTGTATCCAAAACAGAAACAAAGTTCAGACTTTGGCTTCCAGGTGGCAGATTCACTAATTAGTCAATTGTTATTTTTTGCTTTCCCTTAAATATCTTTCATATAGTTTTAACCAATAGAGGGAAAAATTTGTTGAAGTAAGAGAAGAAGTTTAATTTAGCCAACAACAAAAAGTTACAAGCAGAACACAAGCAGGAGAGAACAGTTTCATTCAGAGTTCAGAGTCCAGAGCAGAGTAGTTTCAGTTTTGATTCTCAGCACAGACTCAGATCTGTTTAAGCTCCCATTGGCTGACTTACATTTCTATGCATATTTATTGGCTGACCTTGTTACTATGTCTCTCCCAGTCATGAATATTCTAACAAAGATACAAAGTTTATTCTTGAGCTCAAACTGTTGAACTTTTGTCAACCAGCAGTCAGCAGAAGTAGCCTGCAGTACTACATTTTAAGCACTGCACCACCACAGCTCTTAATTTTTCTGAGTTGCCAAAATAATAATTTAGAGGCTTTTGAAATGGAAGTGGAAAATCATGGACAATATAGGCTTACCTGTTCACAATAAGGAATGATATTTTTTCAATACAGCTTGAAACACAGTAATGCTATAATCATTCAACTGGGTCGCACCTGTTTGGAAGAACCATTTGTTAACTCTTTGTAGAGTTCTGCGAACTGGATGAATAGTCAAGGCTGCCTGCCTGCCTGCCTAACAATTCCAGTAGCTCACACACACCTCAGACGTTCCTGCTTTTTTGTAATTAACCAAAAGAAGAGAAAAGAAAAAGAAGAAATAACCACAGACATTTTCTCAGCAGAAAAATTCTAGCCCCTTTAAAACTCAGGCTTAAAGTGCAAGAGGTTTTTTTTTCCTTCTCTCTCCCTTCAATTAATAACTCCGGACAGACAGCCAAGAACCATTTAACAGGATATTTAGTTGTGATAACAAAACGCCAGGAATGAAGTCAGAAAAGAAACAATAGAAACTTACAGATCATACAGATTAACAGAGTTGGAAGGGACCTTGTAGGTCATCTAGTCCAACCCCACACCCCTCCACCCAAGCAAGAGATCCTACACCATTTCTGACAAATGGCAGTCCAATCTCCTCATAAAAGCCTTCAGGGATGAAGCTCCCACCACTTCCGAAGGAAAGCTGTTCCATTTGTTGATTGTTCTCACTGTCAGAAGATTCCTCCTCATTTCTAGGTTGAATCTCTCATTGTTCTTGACAGGATTAGGCCATGGAAGGAGTTTTAAAAATGTTAATATAGAGCAGGTGTTTCTTGTCAGAGTTCTTATGTCTTTTTAAATACATGTTCTAATTAGCAGAACTGATTTTATTAATTTGGAATAGGGTTGCAATGCTGTTTCTATGTTTATTTACTTTCAGCACTTAAGAGTTAGCTTACAGTATTACTGTAAAGATTTCAAATTATCTTGTAATTGTGCTGCTTGTGTGTGATGGAGCACCCACAACTTCTGAAGGCAAGCTATTCCATTGGTTGATTGGTCACACCCTTAGGAAATTTCTTCTTAGTTCTAGGTTTCTTCTTTCTTTGGTTATTTCCATCCATTGTTTCTTGTCATGCCTTTTGGTTCTTTGGAAAATAGTTTGACCCCTTTCATTTTTGTAGGAGCCCCTCAAATTTCCTGACAGAACAATTAATCGGTGGAACAATTTGTCTCCAGAAGTTGTAAATGCTCCAACAATGGAAGTTTTAAATAGGAGATTGGATAACCATTTGTCTGAATTGGTGTAGGGTTTCCTGCCTAAGCAGGTGGTTGGACTAGAAGACTTCCAAGGCCCCTTTCAACTCTTATTCTATTCTATTCTATTCTAAATATTGGAACAGTGCTATTTTATTGAGCTATTTTATTGTGAGTTGGACTAAGGAGAAATTTCCTAAGGGTGAGACCAATCAAATTGGCCAGGCCCACCCAGCCACGCCTACCAGCCACGCCCACCCAGCCAGTCATTAACGTACAGAACTGGTTGTTAAATTATTTGAATCCCACCACTGACTATAATGCTTCTGCCAAGAGATATTTTGTTTTACAAGAATTTTAGAATTCTTTTAGAAACAATTAAAACAGATTCAAATTGCTTTGAAGAAAATCACTGATATTAAGCATTAAAGCACATCAAGATATATCTATGAATTGCAGTATAATAATTTTTATGATTCTAAAAAGTACCGTATAAAAAAGGGACAGTTTTTAATTAGGAAATGCTTCAGGGAAAATTATATGACTTACTTTCTCTTTCTGTTTAAAATATTTAATTGGTTCACTTCCAGGGGTGGGTTTCGGCTGACACCACTGCTGGTTTGCTCATGGTCACACCGTGCACACTTGATGTGCGCTGTGCTCGCATGCACAGTGTAATAAAAATTGTTCTGCGCATGCGCAGAAGCAAAAACCAAGATGGTGGTGCCTATAGTGCCGCTCAGAGCACAGGTTCAGGGCATGGCAGGCCTGGGTCACTGCTGATTCCAGCGACCCAGGCTGCCAAATCACTACCGGTTCAGCCAAACCGGTCCGAACTGGTAAGAACCTACCACTGTTCCCTTCTTTATTCCCTATCTTACATTCTAGTTTATGGAAGTCCACAATATTAATGCACCTGTGTCTACCTCCTTTATTCTATTTCATAAATGCCTAATATCGTTTTCGTTATAATTCTCAAGAAGCCATATAATTCAGTGATGGTTTTTATGAAGAAGGGAAGAGACTGAAGGCCATGTGCTGCCCCAGCAGTATGTAGCTAGTGTAGAAATTAAGAAATGTCTCCTTTAAGAAACTACCTCATGGGAAATGTAGGTAGAGACTGCCTTATGGGAAATGTAGTTCCATGACATGTGATCATATCTCTGTTTATGATTGGCCACTGGGGAATCTTGCCCACATGCAAAGTTTATAGCCAGGCTGTTTAAATGCTTTTGTGAACCTGAGTAGTATTATTTGTATCTCCGCTCAACACGAGAATGAAATTATCATCTTTTTACATCACGTGATGGGACAGATTATGGAAAGTCAGAAGTATCTTAACACTGAACTGTAAGTTTTGCTATTAAGAATGCCTGATAATAAACTTGATCTGAAAGAGATTCCTAAGTGTGGAGTTAACTGCATGCCCCAAGCAAGCCTACAACGCTCGAGGCAGAACAGGCCACCTCCATGTATCATAGATCAGAAAAGATTCAAATGTTTTTCCAATGTGCCCAGGTCACAGTGTATACATGTATAGAGGCATAAAGTCTTCCTGAAAGTCTTCTTCACCAACAAGCCCTTGGAAAGTATTTTTGCAGAGTCTGTCACTGAAAAGAATATGACTCTTGTTACATCAGACTCTATTTGGGTCTACACTTTGGTCATTCTCAAACAGGAACACTTCAAAGAAAGGGAATCAGAATGATTAAGGGCACTGGATTAATTAAAGAAATTGAAATATTTAGCTTAATAATACTATTCAGGGATATAGCAGTCGTAACATATGAAGAGATGTCACACAGAAGATCAAGATCTGTTATGTATTATTCTAGCATGCTAATTACACAATACTGTTACAGGAAAGCAAATACCAGTTTATAGCAATAGTACTTAGACTTATATACTGCTTCACAATGCTTTATAGCCCTCTCTAAATGGTTTACAGAGTCAGCATATTGCCCCCAACAATTTGGGTTCTTATTTTTCGTACCTCGAAAAGATGGAAGACTGAGTCAACCTTGAGCCTGTTGAGATTCAATCTGTCAAACTGCTGGCAGCTGGTGATCAGCAGAAGTAGCCTGCAGTACTGCACTCTAACCAATGCGCCACCGCGGCTCTCGTAATATTAGGAAATACAGCAATGGAGTCAGTATATTCCATTACTGGATTTGTTGAAGAAAATATTGGATGTTGTTGATAGTCCTATTTTCTCCCCTCTTCCTAGGGAATCTTGTCTGGATTGGACTTTCAAAGCTTCTGCTATACCTTATTCCACCATTTTTTAAATGTACGTATATTGAACAGTAGTATACTTTCTATCTTTCTATTTGTCTCCTATTCAAATAGATTTTCCTTCAGATAGAAATGTTGCTTTAAATGCTTTATATTTAGCTGTTTTGAACTTCTACATAAAGGCTACTAAATACCCTTCTTCACTATCAATTACCAGTTGAATACCAGGATAATAAACTTGTTTCATACTAGAATAAATTAGAAATTATAGTAGTGTCTTAGCTTTTTGACTCCTCACCCCATCCCACCATCCATTCTTGCCTGCATACATGCTTTCTTTGAAAGCTTATTCCCCAAAGGTTTTTAACACATTGTTTTCCCACGTCATAAGAATTTAATATTATTTTTGAAGAAACAGAATATATCTGGAATAGATTTTTTTTAGCTGCAGAGTCGGTTATAGTACATACCACTTTTAGCCTATAGTGATATTCCTTTGCCAGTTATTCACCTGCAGCCACTCACATAGCTTGCCTTGATTATGAAATTTGTATGTAAGTGCTGTCTCAACAATATTTTGCAACAACATCCAGCTTTGAACATACCAATCAAATGTAAGGTACAAAGGAAAACAAATGATTCAGAGTCAATTGTGGATTCAGCTCCCACACATTCTGATGGTTTTTCTCAAACTATTGAAAACTACCCATATTTAAGCTTAATAGAAAAACTTCTATTAGGATGTAAGAAGAAGAAAAAAATAACAGTCCTCTATCTATTATAGGTTACACCAAAAGAATATTGTCGCAATTTGTTCTAGGGCACCAAAGTCTTTACATATTTCAGAGAAAAGTGAATGTCAGTCTACTAGTCTTATATTAATACTACGACACTAAATCTCTATAACACAGTGTTAAGTCCTCTGTCAGGCTTTTCTATGTCCCCTGCCCCCAATTTAAGCTGCAATCTTTAAAGAGATAATGAGGATGAGAGAATGGAAATTTCCACTTGTATTGTCATGATCTGTCTCTTCTATGACACAGAGTTGAAGATTGTCACTTCTATTGCTATTTCTGCTTCTTCCAGTCACACTTTCCTGGCCCTCTATGCCCTCAAGATGTGGAAAGAGTTTTCCAAGTGAGTGTGAGTATAATTGAGGTTATTTTTTTTCCCAATGGCTATGCTATGTCCAAAGTCTATATATCTTGTTTCCATATACATTTCTATGCAAAGTAAACATTGTCCTATTAAGTGATCATCAACTTCCCTCTTTTGCCATGAATTTCAAGTTAAAATGAAGTTTGACAAGATATCGAAGGAATGCAAAGAAAAGAAGGTTGAATATCTGAATGGTATTGATGTATTAAAGAAGTTAAATGCAAGATTTGAAATATAAATCTCATCACATTAAAGCTTGTTTTATTCATTTTGCTATGAAATATAATTGTACAAAATTAGTTTGACAAGCAACAATGTTTCAGTCAGGCCTGAAACAAGCTAGGTTCACATTTCTAGTGGTACTGATTATCCTCTGATTTTATTTTTAATTGTTCATAGAACAATTTTTTTTAATTCCACTTAAAGACTTATCTTTTCCTCATACTAACCATTTTTCCTATTTATTGTCTACTCAGAATATTAATTCCTTGTCTGGTACATTTCTCTCATTATCATTTCATCATTTACTCAACTATTCACCCATCTATAGTTAAAAATATATTCAGGATTTTACCTGCAAAGTAGTAATATAGATGATGGATGCTTTTCAGAATTCTAATGCCTTGGATTTTGCTCCTATTCTATATTATTTTGAAAGATACTCATTCAGACTGAAGCATTGCCATCTTCTACTGGACACAGCTTCCAAAAATTTTGCCCAACCTTTCTTTTTATCTAGGGAGGTATTCATAATACACAATTAAAAATGTAAATAGCATCTTCACAATAATCTCTCGAGACCATAAAATCATTCAGGATAGTGGAAGAAATTTAGAACAGGGAGATGTAATAGGGTGAAGACAGCTCTGTGGGTACTAGATCCATGCCATATGGGGCTTTAAAGGTCATAATTTAAATCTTGATTGGACCCAGAGGCAAACCACCACCCAATGCAGCCTTCTCATCAGACGTGTTACCTGCACTGTCTTAGGGTGCTTTTCAAGGGTAGCCCCATGTAGACCACTTTGCAATAGTCCAGACTGGTGATAACCAGAGTGTGAATGAAGAGCTGCCCTCCATCCAGGAAAGGGTGTAGCTGTCATATAACATGAAGCAAAGGTTTTCCCTCCAGAACCATCATTATACAATATGAGAATACAACTTATATGCCATAAAAGATTTTTTACTAAGAACGTGGATAAAATGTTGAAGAGAATCCTTACCGATGTTTCAGATAAAATAGTGAAAAGGATAGACAATGTCTTAGAAGACATTTTTTAAAAAAATAAAAGACTAGACAATGTGAAATGTAATAATTAGTTAAGTGCCACTGAGTAAAGCATGATAATTTTCCTAGTTCACTAGCTACTTGTATAACATGACCTAAGTATATTAATGTTTAATTGTTGCTTCAGCGGAGCCGTCAGACTTTATTTTACACAAGATTGATTAATTAATTCTTGTAGAAATCCATTGTATTCTTTATAACTGTTTCTCGATACAAACTTCAAAGATTTCTATCTTCTTTCTCTCACTCTTTCTCAATATCTAGCTGTCACAGTCATAAATTCTGCTCTTCATTGTCACAGAAATAGAATTATCTTTCATGAACGTGTATAAATTTGTAATTGTCTTTTTTCCTAGGATTAATCTCTTTACCTGTCCACCAAACTTGTCTGTTTTATCTGTTCTTGATCTATCACCTCAACCTCTTCACTTTCAACTATATGTTTACTAAGCATATTGATTAATATTTCCTTTTTCTTCTTAATATGTAACATTAACTTAGTTTTTTCTCTTTCCATTTTTAGATTCATAATAAGCTCTTCAAAATCTTCCTTATTTTCAGCTGACAAAATAATGCCACTGCATATCTCAAACTGCAGAGTTCATGGTGCTCTCTAAGCTTAATTGCTTAGGTAACATTATCATTGCATATATTTTTTTAGTATTTTCGTTTACTAATTTGATTCTAGTTGTCATCTCTTCCAGTTTACTGTTAATATATCTTCTGTATAAGGTTGACAGATATGGGGACAATAAGCACCTTTCTCTTATTCTTCTTCCTATTTTAAACATCTTAATTTCAAATTAATTGGAAGAAAAATGGATGAACTCTTATATCCAATTTTTATATTAGCTTCTTCCTCATTTTATATGTTCTTCAGAAGAAGAATCAGGTTTTTGGCATATCCATTGGCTAAATACTATATTTTTCAGAGTATAAGACACACTTTTCACCCTCCAAAAAGTGGGTAGAAATGTCTGTGCATCTTATACTCCAAATATTGCAGCGTGGGAGGGGAGTTGGTGTGGCACTGATCAGCTGTTCTAGAATGGGCTGTGGTGGCAGCGAAAGAGCAGCAGTGAATGGGCAGTGGCAGCAACAGGCTCTGCCAATCAGCTGTTCTAGAACAGACAGCAGCGGTGGCGGCAAACGGGCCAGGGTAAACAGGCTACAGTGAATGGGGGGCAAAAAACAGGTCGCGCAAAACGGGTGGCAGTGGTGCTGCCGAACGGGCCGTGCTGAATGGGCGATAGTAAATAGGCAGCGGCAAACAGACCAGATGAATACCAGATGGATGCTGGAAGGCAGAGGCAGATGTTTTCCCCCTTGTTTTCTCCCCAAAAGCTAGGTGCATGTTATCGTCCAAAAATACAGTATATAGTATTTAATCAATGACCTTGCTATGGTCAATAAAACAAAGGTAAATTCCTTGTTATATTTTCTTGTTTTCCACATTCTTGACTTTACACTTTACATTTCTTTTGAAAAGACCCTTTTCACCTGACATTTCTGTCTTCACGCATAGCTCTATTCTTCATAAGAAATCATACAAGAACTTTGCTTGTCTGAGGAATTAGTGTAACAATTTAGAAATTTTCACATTCTTTTGCATCTCATTTCTTCAATACAAATACAGCTTAT
Source organism: Thamnophis sirtalis (assembly GCF_051295495.1). NCBI lineage: Eukaryota > Metazoa > Chordata > Lepidosauria > Squamata > Natricidae > Thamnophis > Thamnophis sirtalis. The sequence continues at coordinate 54,274,137 of NW_028261385.1, forward strand.
AGGCTACAAGTCTTGATCCATATTTATTGATTGCAACTGTTTCCATTTTAACTATCCCTTCTTCCATTTTAAACACTTTAGTAAGTATTTCACTTGTGCCTGATGTCTTCCTTTTTCATACTGATCTGTCATATATCTTTAATCTCTCTCTAAGCATCTCTGTTCTTTTAAAATTCCATTTATATATTGGTGTCACTGGGAACCTCATTTATATATTGGTGTCACTGGGAACCTATTGTCAATGTTTCATAGATTCTACATTCTTAATTTAAAATATATTCTGTCTATATGAATAGGAAAAAAACTGTTGGTCATGGGAGAAATCTCACTCATTATTCTCACCCATTATTCTTCCAATGAAACATCTGTTTGTTATGCTCTATTTACTTTAGGCAATAAAATATTTTGGCAAGGCAATACTTTTCTTGCTTAAATGCATAGAAGCCTGCAGAAAGTTATTTGTATCAAGAAATACATCCATACTTGCTTGGGAGGTTGGGTGCAAAAAAACTGTTTTTATTTCATTTTCTCTGGCCCCAAATATGTCAGAATCATCCAACCTTCTCTGAAACAAATTTACTTTGCTATTTGCAAGAGTTTTGAGAATGACAAATTACTTCAGATAAAGATTGATTTTTAACATGACAATGATGCAAAGCAATTCTATGCATTTTTACATTGAATCTAGCACCTGGAAACAAATCTTATTGTTCATTGAGAGTTCTTAATAAATATTCTTAACACAGTAAATTTTTGCTGCAGCAGGATAAATTCTATAAATTCAGAAGCAATTATTTTTAACTGAGCATTCATTGGATTATTCATCTGTTATCTTAAATATAAGAACAGACAGTTCTCATGATCATAGCATATCCGTAGGTCAGAGGATATTATTTTATTTTTGAAATGAAGGAGTAGGAATGCAGGGATTTATCCTCAGTAAGATTCGGTAAGAACTCAATCCCCACCACTGAAATATTGAGTAGAAACAAATAATACAATAGAGCTTTATCATATAGTGATCAAGAAATCCAATCTTCAACTCTAATAGCAAAGAGATCATATCTGCTTTAGAGCCCATTTTGCAGATTACATATAAAGAAATTGTGATTTCAATACCCACAAAGTAACCAGAAGGTTTCCTGAATCATTAGTGAAATTATCTGTTTAATAATTTATGCACTTGCAACATGCTTTTGCATATTTGCTTTTTCATTTACATATGCATATACATACACACACACACACACACACACAGAGAGAGAGAGAGAGAGAGAGAGAGAGAGAGAGAGAGAGAGAGAGAGAGAGAGAGAGAGAGAGAGAGAGATTGTTTCTGTAAATTCATCAAGCATATCATTTGAAAAAGAAAAGACAGGACATGAATTTAATATTTAATTGTTTGCAGTGTAATAAATGAAAGCAGCAGTAAATGCAGGATAAAACATGCCCTTAAAGGGAAAGCCATGGAGAACAAGCAAGAAACAATGAATTCAACTCCATAAAATTTTTGACTAATATTTTTTTTTCAAGATACTGTTCTAAACACCTTGCAGGTTTAATTTTAATTATTGTAGCACCGGGTTTGGGGTTTTTTTTATTAATTATTAACAAATAATTATCTCTCACTAGACTGGGATAATTATACTCTCTGGCCATAGCTTTAAGCACATTGATTTCAATTTATCAATTTATGAAATTGGCAAGTCATACTGTCACTTTTTTGGTTCTCCCCTCCCCCCAGGCAATTAAAAATTATGCACGTCAGTTGCGGCAACTGCATCATTAATTAAAAGTTGCAGAAAGAATATAAGTCAAAACTATAAAATGATTCCAGTAATTGAAGCCATACAAAGCCAGGTCATTAAGTATGCATCCTGTGAATTACATTCATCTTTTAACAATAGACTGTTCAGATATTCCAAAATATCTCACGCCAGAAATACTTTATACCAGGTTAAAGTTAAATGCACTCATATTTAGCAAAGTTTGATTTGTCTCTATTCTCCATGTACATGAGACATATAGGTTTCACTGTTTCTATGTGCTGTATATGAGACAGTCTTTCAAGATACAAGTAGTCCTCACTTACCAACTGCAATTGGAACTAGCAACTCACACTAAGTGGGGTGATTATTAAGCACATGTCATATGATTGCACCAACTTACAACATCTGTTCTGGCTGTGGTTGTGAAGCAAATTACCATGGGCCATTAAGCACAACATCACATGATCATGACTTGCGACTTCCTAACAGCTCCCCCATTTACTGTACTTTGATTGTCAAAAGTCAGATGTGAGGTAGCAAATGGCCATCATGTAACCCTGGATCCAATGGTGGGATTCAGCCAGTTCGCACCACTTCAGGAGAACTGGTTGTTACCATATTTTTTGGAGTATAAGACGCCCTGGAGTATAAGGCGTACCAAGGTTTTGAAGAGGCAATTTTTAAAAAATAGTAGGTAGGTAGATAGAGGGATAGAGAGGGAGAGAAGAGAGAGAAATACAGTAGGTATGTATGTAGGTAGATATGTAGGTAGGTAGGTAGGTAGAGAGAGGGGGGGTAGGTAGGTAGGTAGGTAGGTAAAGGGATATAGAGAGAGAAAGAGAGAGAGAGAGTGAAATACAGAATCCTCCGAATTCCATCTTCTAGCCAGGGCAAACTGGCAACTACCCGGAGGAGGGCCTTCTCGGTGGCTGCTCCGTCCCTTTGGAATGAACTCCCCGTGGAGATTCGGACCCTCACCACCCTCCAATCCTTCCGCGCTGCTGTAAAGATCTGGCTGTCCTGGCTGGCCTGGGGTTAAGATTATAGCCCCACTCGAATTGTGTGATTGCTACGTTTTTCTTTTTTTAATATGCTGTATTGTTTATTGTTTGTTGTTTCCCCCTCCCTTTTGAATTGTGAGCCGCCCTGAGTCCCCCTAGGGAAAAGGGCGGCATACAAATAAAAGCAAAATCAAAATCAAAATCAGTAGGTAGGTAGGGAGAGAAAGATAGTAGGTAGGTAGAGGGATAGATAGAGAGAGAGAGAAATACAGTAGGGAGGGAGGGAGGGAGAGAGAGAGCAGGTAGGTAGGTTGGTATGTAGAGGAATAGAGAGAAAGAAAGAGAGAGAGAAATATAGTAGATAGGGAGAGAGAGAGTAGGTAGGTAGAGGGAGAAAGAGAGAGAGAGAGAGAAATACAGTAGGGAGGGAGGGAGGGAGTAGGTAGGTAGCAGAGACGTGCGGTGAGCCTCATGGCCGGTGAGGCAAGAGCAAAAGTCCCGCCGAAGCCCCAGCACCACATCTGCCATAGAGCGGAACCAGGACCCGCTCTATGGCAGATGCAGGCGCTGGGACTTTAAAGCCCTGCTACCGGGGCTTTAAAGTGGTGGCAGGGCCCCGGCGGTGTCCACCATAGAGCGGGACCAGGTTGGGACTTTAAAGTCCTCCTGCCGGGGCCCTGAAGTGGAGGCCCGCTCATCTTGCCAGCTGGCGCGTGCAGGCTCCATGAGGGAGAAGAGGGCGAGCATTCAGGTCCTCCCCGGGAAGCGGCTGCGGTGGCTCCTGTGGTCCCCTGGCTGAGGAAGCACTCACTCGGCGGCCGCTCTGATCGGGCATGGAAGCCCCCCCACGCCGGCTCCCCTTGGCGCACTTGAACGCCGCTCCTGCCGGCCCAGGCATTGCCCTTCCCCAGGCGCCAGGCCAGGTGTTCCAGGGTTAAAGTCCCCCGCCATCTGGGAGATCGTCCATCTCCCTCCGGGGAAGAGGCGCAGCCATGGAACCCATCTCAACACCCAGGGCGCAGGGAGGGGCGCAGGCCTTCTGACACGCCCTGCTGGCGGGCAACAGCTGCACCCTTCTCTGCTGCCTGAACAACCCCGAGAGCGGCGTGGGCCCCAACTCCATCTTCGACACTAGTGATTCCCATGAGTGGCAGCAGTATCGCTCCAGACACGCACCTGCCACTTTGTTCCAGAGCTCTGGCAGGCCTGCCGAGGAGGAGCCCGGACAAGGCTGGAGCGAGAGCCATCGAGGCAAAAGGCTGGCCACTCGGGGCTTGGAAGAGGGAGCAGAATGCTGTCCTCCACTGCCAGAAAGTCTGGGGAGGGAAGCGGGGCTGGCCCGTTTCCTCCTGGGGCTGCTGTGAGACGGAACCGGGGCTGCAGAGACTTGCCCGGCCGGCTTCTCTGGAGCGGGGGGGGGGGCGATAGAAGCAGAGCAGATCCTCTTGCCACTGTGGGTCTGGCTTGCGGAGTGCCAAAAGGGTAGGGGGCCTCTTGGAACACCCCCCACCCCTCTTCGCTGTTTCCTCCTGGGGCTGCTGGGAGATGGAACCAGGGCTGCAAACACCCCCACCCCCACCCCTCTTCGCCTTTCGCCTCTGTGGTTCCTCCTCGCCCCCCACCTCCTCCATCCCCACCTCTGTGTCCACCAGGCGTGTCACGTTTATGCCCGCCATAAATGCAAGACGCCTGGTGGACACAGCGGGGGGGACGGAGGAGGCGGAGGGGGCGAGGTGGCAGCCGGTAAAGAAAGGGGAGAGGAGGAGGAGAAAAGGAAGAGGGGAGCAGGATGGGGGGGAGAGGGCTGCCCCTCTCTTCTCAAACAAACAAGGCTCCCCTCTCTGCGTCTGCTCCTTCCCTCTCTTCTCAAGCAAACTCTCTCTCAAATTGAGAGAGAGTTTGTTTGAGTGAAGTTAAGAAAGAAAGAAACACACACACACACACACACAATAAAAACAAATTACAATTACTTAAATTACAAATAAATGGAATTCCTCCCCCCTCCCTCTGACCCACATACCTTCCAGCTACGCCAAAATTCCAGATTCGGTCTAGCTAGGCTTCAGGGCCAGGCAGGCTAGGATAGTGGCTCCTAGAGCCACCACGTGCCCTCTGCAGGAAGAGGCCCAAGAACTATGGGCCTCATTTGCATATATATTTTTTGCTTTTTAACCCTTGGTTAACCCTTAAAAGGCAAAAAAATTCTTATGCAAAGGAGGCCCTGAGTTCTCTGGCCTCCTCCTATACTTAAACACTATATACACTCCAAATCACTGTGAGTTGAAGTCTGGTAGCAACTAGCTTGGCCTTAATTATTTTTTAAAAATCTTTAAAATTCCTTCCTTTCCTGAGGAGACTGGTGTGGCCACACCTCCCCTGCCTCTACTGAGTGCACATCCCTGGTAGGTAGGTAGGTAGATGTATCCAGTTGTATTTATCCATGTGCTGAAGAAGGAAATTGCTGACAATCTGCAGCACAGAAGATTTTGTTTCTGCTGGCACAGCACTTGATCAATGTAATTCTCATCAATCAGTTAAGGAACTTTCCAAAAGGAAAAAAAAGTTTTTGCACTCTGAAAACCTACCAAAAACAGCCTGTTTTTCACGAAAATGGGCCCATTTTTTAAAAGGCATGAATAGCCTTGGGGTGGCTTGCAGAGTGCTCCTGGGGAATGGGGCCCCCCAAAACGAGGAAAATATGGTCTGTTTTTTGCAAAAACGGGCCCATTTTTTGTCAAAAAAATTGCATGCATAGCCTTCTGGAGGCTTATAAAGTGCTGCTAGGGGCTGAGGGGAAAAACAGCCTGTTTTTTGCTCATTTCTGCCCTCCCGGCCCCCAGGAGCTCTGTGAAAGCCTCCATAAGGCTATGGACAGTCATTTTGGTGAAGAGCTGGGGCTTCGGGAGGTAAAATGCTGTATTCGGTGTATAAGACGCACCCAGATTTTCAGCCTCTTTTTTGACGGAAAAAGGTGCATCTTATACTCTGAAAAATACGGTAACTTTCTGAGCAGTTTGGTGAAACTCAGTTGGAACAAATCATTAGGGCAGAGAACTGGTTGTTAAATTATTTGAATCCCACCAGTGCCTGGATCATCCTCTTTTAATGACTCACAATCCCTTGCGGAGTGGAATCTGGGCAACTGAATGGTGCTGAGAGTTTACTGGCCAGATGCTCTTCCTGTTGCCAATGCAGAGGATTTTTTCAGCAGATATATTCTCAGTGTGCCCAGACAGAGAAATATCTATCTCTGCCTAGGATTGAACTCACAGCCTCTTGATTGTGAGGTGAGAGCTCATCTCTAGGCCATCACACCACTCATCATGTAACTCTGGATGCTGCAACTATAATAAATGTGCACCAATTGATGAATGCCTGAATCATGATCATGTGACTGAATGGATGCTACGATGGCCACGACTTCTAGTACCAGTCCTAAATCTCATTTATAAACACCATTAAAAATTATGAATGAGTGGCTGGTAAGCAAGGATTATTTCTAATTCCAAAGCTTCAAACAGTGATGGATGTTAACTGGCCAGGTATAAGCAGGGCTAAGCCTTTAAATCATGTAACAGTTATACTGCAATGCTTGCACACTTTTACAATTCACTTCAGAGCCATGGTTAAAGTTGGTTTAGGAAGTAAGTGTTTGGAAGAAGATCACTTCACACATTTCAACTTGCCAACATGTGGATGCCAGTGAAAACATCTAGATGATTGCACAGCAGACTTCTTTATTTGTTTGTTAAATTTATTTTCTGCATATCTTGCCATGGGGATACTCTAGGACAGCGATGGCGAACCATTTTTGGTTCGTGTGCCATAAGTGGGGGGAACACAGTGGGGGTCGTGTGTGGGTGTGCTGCACCCATAATACAATGTGCAACACACACCCCAGTGCACATGCGCACACTAGAGGTGTGACCCCCCCCAATTTTTTGCATGCTTTTTTCACGTCCCTAGGCTCCAGAGGCTTTATAGTAGCCTGGGAAGGGCAAAAACAGCCTCCCCCCCACACACAGAAGCCCTCCGGAGGCTTCAGGGATCTTCAGAAGGCTTCTCTGAAGCTTTCGTTGCAGTGAAAATGACCCTCCAAGCAAACCGTAAGTCCGTTCCCAAACTTCCGGTTTGCGCATAGGGCTGGTTTTTTGCGGTCTGGAGGCTTCAGGGAAGCTCATGAAGCCTCCGGAGGGCCTCCATGTGGAGGAGGCTCTTTTCGCCCTCCCCAGGCTCCTATAAAGCCTCTGGAGCCTGGAGAGGGCGAAAAATGGCTTTAAAAAAGGGTGAACTCAAAACGCGTGCCATAGGTTCGCCATCACTGCTCTAGGTGGCTTACAATAAGAAAAAGGAAGAAATGAACACAAGTAAGAAAATAGAACAAGGAAATAAAGAATGAAAAAGAACACAACTAGAAATACAATTATATGATTACCAAAAAAAAAAAAAAATGGTTGTCATGGGGAGAGCAGAGATCAAGGCAGGGCAGAGAGGTATAGTCTGACATCAATTCAGCAGCCACCTTCAGCATGGAATTCCCCATTTCGATCCTAGGCCAACTGCCAGAGCCAGGTGTTTAGGCTGTTGCAGAAGGAGAGGAGCGGGGGACCTTATTTGGGAACAGAGTGGGGAATGGTGGCCCTTTTATGACTTGTGGACTTCCACTCTCAGAATTCCTAAACCAACCATGTAAGACAAGCAGCAGAGATTGCAAAGGGTGTACTTTTTGTAAGGATAAAATTAAAGGGAAATTATCTATTTATGGTTTTGAGGCTCAGAAAAGTTGGGATAAAAATTCTGCATAAATAAATAATCAAATAAATAAATAAATAAATAGTAGAATGATAGTTACATCTGGGACATTTATATCTGGAGCATAACCTGATATATAGTATTACAGGAGAAGATTGTTTATACTGTATTTTGCTTGTGAGGTTTCCATAAATCTTTCCCTTCCCTTGGTGATCAACCATTTTTTCTGCAGAATGTAAAAACTTAACATTCAAGTTTGTGATCCTTATTTTCATTTTAAGTCACCGAGAGTGCTTTCACACTACTTGCAACGCAGTGGTTGCAATAGCGATTGCAAATAATTAGTTATGTTTAAATCTGTTTGCAGTGGATCTGACTTTGTGACAGGAAGATAAAATCACTTGTGATTAAAGGAAGACATAATATGCTGATACAAAGTGGAGTTGATAAGGTTAGCTTAGAAAACCTAGAGCTTCTCTTTTCCCAAGAAGTAAAAATGCATAAACAAACTTGAGTTACTAAGAGATTATAGTAAAAGTGAACAGAGTGGATACAGAGTGTGGGGCAAGGAGAGAAGAGAGCAGAAGCCTAGCTGGCCTAATTATCATGGCAAACAAATGGAAAAAGTAAGTAAAGTAGTTTAAGAAGTAGCCTAAAGGGGAAAAGAAAGAAGAAAAGATTTTTTTATTTTATTTTATTATTTAATTTTTATACCACCCATCTCATTGCCAAGTGATTAAAACATTGAACAAAGAATTGGGTAAGATAGGAACCAATACACAGTCAGGGTTGAGGTAGGATCTTCTTCTTTATCTACATCCAGTATGGATCAGGGCCCAAAAACTATTGGCAGAGCCAGTTTTTCTGGCCTTTTTGGAAGGCCAAGAGGGTGGGGACAAGAGCCACATCAGAAAAGGCTCTTCTCCTGAAATTCCTTGGCTTACAGTTTCCACAGAAATTTCTTTCTGTCTTGGAGTGGAATATTGAAAGGAGAGATTAATGAACTGGAACCCTATCTCAAACCTCAAAACATGGAAGAAGAAAAAGGAGAAAAATTGGTAGAAACAATGAGAGAAATTCTGGCAGATAACTAAAGGCAAGCGGATGAAAGGAACAGATGGAAGGTTTCAAGTCTTTACAAGATACGCAAGGAACAACAAAGTGCCAAGAGAAGTCCACATAAGACTTATCAAGAAAACAATTAGAATACAAATACAAGAGATATAGGACTGCACTACTACTGGAAGGATACAGGATGATGAAATGAAATGTTAGAATAAAAATTAAGTTAAACTTAGTTAAATTTAGAGTATTAGGTATAAAATAAGAAATAATAGTTATAGCTAAATACATGATTAATAATGATGATAATGCATATATATACACTAGATAGATAATATGAAATTTTATATAAATTGTAAGTGAGGACTATGGAGAGGATGTTGAAAAGCTTTGTTATTAAAGATAAATAATTCTATATAGAATAGAATATAAAGATGTAATACTACTGGATAATTTCAGGATGATGTAATGAAATGCCATAATATAAATTTATCTTAAATTTAGAATATTTTACATAAAAAGGATGTAATAATAGCCATAGTCAAATGAATGTTTAATAACCATAACAATTGTATACATATATATTAGAATGATGATGAGTTTTTATGTAAATTGCAAGTGAAGACCACTGTGAGAAAGCACAAAAGTTTTGTAACCAATCGACACACTGTAAGTAATTGGAGAAGGATTTTTATTTTGTATGTGTTTGTGTCTGTTTTTTGTTTGTCTAAAAATAAAAACTTTTTTATATAAAAAAAGAAATTTCCTTCTGTAAGAGTGGGAGGAGGCAATCCCATGGGGTTAGATCAGTGATAGCAAAACTTTTTGTAAAGACATGCCAAAATTGTGCGTGTGTGCGCTATCACGCGCATTCGTATACCCACACCCACAATTCAATGCACCCTGCCCACCTGCACATGTGTGAGCAACCCCATTCATGTGCGTGCGACACCCCCCTCCCCATGCGGGGGGAGGTTTTCAACCTCCCTGGGCTCCAGAGGTTTTCCTGAAGCCTGGGGAGGGCGAAAACAGCCTCCTCCGGCCCTCCGAAAGGCCGAAAATCAGCTGGCTGTGCACTGGAGGTGATGGATCATGTGCCAGCAAATATGGCTCCATGTGCTACCTGTGGCACGCATGCCATAGGTTTGCCATCATGGGGTTAAATGGTTTCTCAGGTAGCATGCTCCCAGGTCATAAAGGAATTTAAGAGTGATAATCAGCACCTTGAATTGGACCCAGAAGCAGGCAATCGGTGCTGTTCATGCAGAATTAGTGTTATTTGAGATATTAGGGAGAAAGCAGAGGTCCTGCAATGTTCTGTTCATCAGTGAATCTCCTCTCCAGAAAGATCAGAGACAAAGAAAACCTGGGAGTGCAAAGAATAAAGACTTGGGGTATTTCACATTTGTGACCCTATACTGCTCACTTCACATTATCAGCCTGATTGTATCAGCATTCAGTCCTTTCAAAAACACTGAGATAATTAGACTCTAAAAGTTTGCTATTTATTGGCATATTGTAAAATAAAAAGATATTATAACTATTTTTTGGCTATTGTGTCTTATTACTAAAAGGCATTCATCAGCTTCCAGGCCAAATATCAGTAGGGGTTTTTTTTAATTTCATCTAAAGAATTCAACTATTTCACCATGAACACCTGAAATAGTTATGAAAAACAATATAGCTTTGTATTAAATTGCTTATAGGAATTCTCTATTACTTTCTGTTAATGCTACTTTTATGATATCACTGTTTCCATGGAAATGAAATCACAAGGCTGTCTAGTAAAGAAGACCTGTCAAATTTTAATACACGTGAATTTATTACAATGGGAAATATACAGGGAAGTATACTTGGAGAATTATCAGATATTAAGTATGAATCTGAAACTAATTTATAGCATTTGGACACTCCCTAAATGACTTTGAAGAAAATAACTTTGAAGAAAAATATTTTTATTGATATAATATCTTTAAACCTAGTAACTGCAATGTTCTGGAATTCTTCCAGGCTGACAATCCATCTAAGGTCATTTTCTCTGGATCGCTATGTCACTGACCTTTCAGAAACCAAGATTCATAAGAAGGCAACTAGGAAGATTCTTTTGCTTTTTGGTTTCTAATAACTGCTTGATATTCCTTTGCAGCAGTACCTTTAACAACAGTAAAACAGCAGAATGATTTTTGAAAGGAGAAATCATGGACAATCATTAAACAGTAGATGAATGTTTAATCATCTTCTCTGTTGTCTTCCTATGTACCTATCTTCCAGGGCCATTGTACATGAAGCTGCAAATAACAAATTGAAACATTTCTAATGATGCTCCCCTTAGCCTCTTGAAATTATGAGATGTTAGCTCAAATTTCCTCTGCATGCAATAATACATGGCTTAGCTTATCTGGGCTTCAAAGCTAGGCAGCGGAGAACTGATTAGAAGTTTACTATGAAACTCCAGATAACACTACAGCTGGTGGGTAAGTTGAGAATTAAAAGATACAGGCACACTAAAGAAAGGAAACAAAAAAACGACAAGCCACTCCATTGCTGCCAAGTAATCTTTTTGGATGTCTCCATAGAACATTGATGGCTAACCTTTTTCCAATCACAAGCCAAAAGCGGAGGAGCACAAGGGAGATCGTGCACATGTGTGCTCACATCCATAATTCTATACGCTCAACTCCCCTGGCACATGCGTGTGCAATCCCTGCCCTCCCCCCACTTTTGGCACAAGATGGACCCATTTTTTGCCCTCTCAAGGCTCCGGAGGCTTTCTAAGAGCCTAGGCACGGCCCTCCAGAGGCTTCAGGAGACTTCCCTGAAGCCTCCAGAGGGAGAAAAATGGCCCAATGTGCAACCTTCAAGTCCCTTCCTGAACTTCTGGGTTGCCTATAGGGCCATTTTTCGTCCTCCGGACATTTCAGGAGGCTTCCCTGAAACCTCCAGAGGGAGAAAAATGGCCCAATAGGCAAACTGGAAGTTCCCAAACTTCTGGTTTGCATGTTGGGTTGCTTTTCACCCTCCGGAAGCAAAAAATGGCTGAAAATGAGGGCCAAAATCAGCTGGCCAGCACGTTCATACACGCTGGAGCTGACAGGGGAATGCCTCGCGTGCCCTAACAAATGGCTCCGTATGCCACTTTTGGCATGTGTGCCATAGGTTCGCCATCACAGCCGTAGAATTACCAGAACTAAAATCTGACTCAGAAAAACTATTTTTTTTTACTAACTCAAACTTCAACTTGACACTAATTTCTAATAGAGATAATAGGAAAAAATACTGCCCAAAAATATGGCATGAGGATTCAAATCTAGGTGTTCTACCTCTTGCAGAGTTATCTAAATTAAAATATTAGGTTTCTTTGGGAGCATGGGGCAGAATCCTCAAGGCGATAGGATGTTTAAACAAATAGATAAATAAATCCATGAAGCATTTCTTCCAAGAACTGCATGAATGGCTTTGTCTCCCACTGATAGTCAAATAGCATCCCTCTGGTAACAGTCTCAGTTGTTTGTTGTGACAAAATTATAATCAGAAATTGTTTCCTACGCTGAGAGCAAGAATGGAGCATTGCCTATAGGCAGGTCTTCCTGCGAAGCAGAACTCTGAAAACTAACATCAACCCCCTCTGAGAATACTCAGCTTCTGCTTTAGACACATAAGAAGTGGATACATATCACAAAGTATTCTGCAAAGTATTAAACACCCGCTGGCTATTGGTAGAAAGTCTAAATACAGATTGATCCCAGGCCAAAATACCTGGTGAATTTTTCAGTGCCACATTATGCATAAATAAACTGATTGAGATTCAGGATTATTTCAGCATGAAAAATAAGGATGAATGTGCATGCCTAATCATCTGGAAGACTTTGGTGATTATGTCCTCTAAAAATTGTTTTGACTCGTGTAAATGTAGTCACATTAATTACAGCATTTTAAAGTGTGCGGGAATCTAAAAAGCTGAAATCCAAGATCACCATGTTTCATTCATTCCTTTTTAAGGCCTTTTAGCTAATCAACATATAGCTAAATTAGAATTCAAATCCAGGTATTATAAATGCTAGGCTTGCTCCATTTTACCAAACACAAATTCACTAAAACAGAAAAAACAACCCTTGATTTTCAAAACTTCAGTTAAATTCTTATTTTTCTTTAGTAATTAAATTACGTCTATTTCTTTTACCAATTATATTCAATTTCTGATAAGGTTATAAAGACAAACAGCACAGCTGCAGGAGCTTAATGCCACATAGCAAAATCATCCTGATTTTTTTCCCCTTATATTTCTTATTCGGTTTGCTAAAAACAAATTTCTCATATATTCTTTTAAACAAGAACTTTGAAGAAATTCTCCATGTCATCTCTTGTACTTATGAAATTATAAATAGGCTATGGAAGGTACATCAATGTTCTGTCTTTATGATTCAATCCTCTCTCAGCTTGCAACCTGCAACTAGGTTGTGTCCATGTTATTAATTATAATAGTAAAATTAATTTGTTATTTTTTATAAAAGAATATTTTTGTATTGCTGTATTTATGCTTGTGATTTGCAATTCTTCTAAAACAGTTTAAAGTTTATCTGTAGATTTGAATGTAGCACATGAGTGAATATTGTTAAGAATTCTTCATTTAGGAGTCCATGAGGATCATGTCAAATCAATCTGTCAAGTATATAAAATCTGTCTTTTATAATATTATCACAAAATGAGGAAATGGTACCATCAGTGTCCATGGAGGAGACCAAAACAACAAGATGGTGAATGCAGCAACACTGTCCAAACACCATATTTTTCCTATGTGTCATGTATATCAAGAAGCAAGGTTTCAGCTATTTTCTCAGTGAAAATTGTAATGTCCTCGACTTGCGACCGGATAATTCCCAGCTTCAGCCAATGACTCTGTAATTTAAATAATTTTCAAATTCTGTGTATTTTATATTTTAAACTTTAGAATCAAGCTTTCCTGATCATAAGCTAGTATAGAAACCATACTAACACTTTTCCAGAAATATATATCTAGCCATTCCATAAACTTCATTACTGATACTTCCCAGATGTCAGTTCTGAAAATGTCCCTGTTCATCTTATGAGTTGGTCAGAGCTTTTTTTAACCGACCACATTTGGACAGTTGCCTTGAAGCATAAATATGGAAGGGAAGAATCAAAATTAAGTTTCAGTATTTATTATGGAGTGTTTTTTTCAACCAAGTTAATAAAGTTTATCAACTGAAACATAATCTCAAGAAAGTTCAACATTTTTATTAATCTTCAAACTTTTTTTGAGAAGAAATGGGTTGGCTCCAGCTGACATTTTGCCCTTTTCTCTGGACTTTCAGACACTATAAAATCTTGAAATGGGCCTATGTAACAGTCTATTTCAACTTAAAATAACCAAATGACTTGTGACTAAGACTTCCATGTTGGCTAGGAATTTGTTCTATTTCAGTTCCAGCATGTGTACCGAATGCCAGATGATGTATTTAATCTCATCAAAAGATGATTACTTGGCTGCAATTATGAATGTGATTTCATTCCGACATAAAAACAGAGATTCCTTTGGGATCAAACACACAGGCAGTGATATATTTTCCATCCTTTATCCACAGATTTTGTGAACTACAAAGAGTAGTTTATTTGTTTTTCAGGAGAGTTTTTCAATCAAAGAGTAACCTTGAATTGTGGTGAAAGAGGGATGCCAAAAATATAATGCTGTTAGACTTTAATTTGCTTAAATGGATTCAAATGTGGTGATTTTAATATCATTTATAGCCAACCTAGTCATTCTTCACTGACCAAGAATGTGATACCTTTGAATAATTCTTTTGACTCTTACTCTGCCCGTTTTGATGGCAAATGCAAAAGTAACAGTACAATAAATTAAATCATCTAATATTTATGATTCTGAATTATATGAAGTTACTGTTTATTCCTTCCCTAGCAATAGCTAGAAGCATCATAAACCATAATATGTTTTTTGTTTGTTTTATATTTTGTTGCTTCTGTAATATTTTAAATAAATGGCACCTACTGATAATTTCAAAGTCCTTGAAATCTGATATAGGAAAATTCTCTACCTGGAGAGACAATGCTCTAGTAACTCAGGATACAGAAACAATAGATCATATGCCTATAGTACCTATACTATAGAGACATTTGTACTAGCCTCATTTCATCATTAGTGCATAAATACACGGACAGCACAATTTTACACCTCCCTGCTACTGTCAGGCCTGCAGCCATCTTGTCTTGTGTGTCACACTTTCTATTTTTCTACTATGCATTTTCTACTGTGGGAAAATGGGAGAGGGAATTGTATGGCATGAAATGCTATGTATTCATAACAAAATTCTTTCTAGAAAGCCAAGGTCATCCTTTGTCTTTGCAACTCTGCACCTGAATGGAACTGGATGGGTGGAAGCTGCCAGCATGGCAGTGGAAGATTGGACCATGTGATGGACTTGTGGGTGTGGGGAAAAGAACTTGAAATTTCAACTGGGTGGGAAAACGAGTAAGCCTTCAGATTCGGGTTTTCCCTGATGTGCCAACATGGCTCTCTTAATAAATTGGAACTTTGAGCAATACTTTGCCTTGGACTCTGATTTACTTTTGGGTGCTATCTGGAATCCTGACAGCTACTTGCAGGTGGCAATCTGACCACTATCCTTGCCAGGTTCTATGCAGCAGTGCTTAAAATGCATCAAATCATGGATGACCTGTGCCTCAAACTCCTATTAATGAGCATCTAGTATGTTATTTAAGAGTCTTTTGTATTATGATAGATTTATTGTACTTTGCCATGTACTAACTTTTATGCTTCCCTACATTAATTTAATTTCCCTACCTCTCCCCTTAGACTCTAGTTTTTATACATAGTTTTATATTTTTACCTTTTTTACTATACTTTTTCTATCTTTTATGCTCTTTGGCCTGTGTATCCCACCTTCCTAATGCTGGTGTAGCCTTGTTTTTATTATATGTTTTATGTTTTTTTAGCTTTTAAAAATTGTTTGAATTATTTTCATGCTACATTCCATTGTGCTGGTCTATGATTATAA
This sequence comes from Thamnophis sirtalis, assembly GCF_051295495.1. Taxonomy (NCBI): domain Eukaryota; kingdom Metazoa; phylum Chordata; class Lepidosauria; order Squamata; family Natricidae; genus Thamnophis; species Thamnophis sirtalis. Next base: position 54,289,770 of record NW_028261385.1, read on the forward strand.
TAAAGATTTTATTTGATAACAATGATTTCCTTCGTTTAATTCTCTATTCTTTGCACATCATCTATTCATACATCAGACAACTGAAGTGTTGTTGTTTTTTTTGTTTTGTTTATATGACTGCTCAAGTTTATATGACAACCCAAACATTTTGTTGTTTGAGTAAAAATAGTGACCATGTGTCTCGTGCATGGTTTGACACCTTGTTTGTTTGATTGTTTTTATACATACACATAATCTTTTGAACTGAATCTTCAAATTGAATTGATTCATATATTGCAGAACTACACCGAGTTTTACATCACAAAAACAGATTAAATTGACTCAATTATTTAAATTACAAATGCCAATCAGATCTTAGTTGATTCTAACACCCCCAATATACCTTCCCTTAATTTGCTGTAATTGGGTCACTCCTTACCCAAAAAAACCTAAAGAGGTTCTGGGTGAACTGAAGTCAAAAGAGTTAGGAAGAAGAACAAAAGCATCAGTGAAGTATAGCATCACTTTAACCTAATCCACAAAAGGCTAAAATACAACATCTGCTTGCCAAATTCCTATAACATATTTCCTTACACTAATACTGACTAAGTACATTTTGTGAGTATCTAATTTTCTTTGTTTACGGTTAAGCGCTTGAAACCACTGTATCATTTAACTGTTTGGGTGATTTGAGATTAGTCATTATTTCTAAATTCAATCAACCTAAAAGAGTAAATGAGGATATCAATGTAAAGTGTTTTGAGCTGCCAAAGGCGAATATAAATTCAATATAAATAACTTTATTTTGAATAAATTAGCATTTTTTTATTATACTTATTTGACTGAAGCTTACAAAACACACAAGAACAGTAGATATATTCAGTTATTGATAAAAAAATAGGAAGTCCTATGGTGCCAACTTGAAAAAGAACAAATGTGTTTCCAGATGACTTGTTAAAAGAAAAATGTCTTTCACGTGTACTTCATGAACCAGATGACATTTGTTCATAAAATAAAAATTCTGAAAAAATGAATAAATCATTAGGCTTCAAGGCACTACATTATAAATAATATTGTTATTTAACATAAATTATATTTATCAACAGCTGCCTTGGTAATATTACCATATTATGTGTGTTTTATGTTCTTCTGTTTATAAAATATGGCTATATATGTATTTTCATAGTAGGAAAATAGCCCTATTAGTATAGGGCAGGTTTTTAAAAAATCAGAAATTCCACAGTAGTATCTTTTTAAGATTAACCAATTGTTATGCTTAGTTTTAAGTTTTTCATTGAAACATATGTCAGGCATATCTGCAGGTAATTTAAATCAGCACAAAAAAACATTCAACTCACTTTGGGAATATGTTTCAGTGTCAAGAATAATTTCCAGCCTTAAAAGCAAACCTAGCACAGAATATCCATGTTGTCATCAGCACATAAAAACATTCAATACTTTTTACATGAAACTGAACTCAATAACTTTCACCCTTACTTAAAGCTATAACCTTTAAAATAATAAATAAAATATTTATAGAAATTAAGATTAAGATAAAATGAAGATGAGTTGTCCTAGTGCCACAATAATAGGCACACACAAATTTTCTTCCTGAAGTAAAAGAAGGTAAAAGAATACCTGCCTTGAAGTTTTGAAAAGATAACATTGTGTCATCTAATGCTTTATTTTTTGAATAAAAACAACAACATTGTTTCTGGTCATCTAGAGACCAAGAGAAGCATATAATCAAGAAATATCCTGAAAGCTTCTAAGCAGAAACAAAACAAAACAAAACAAAGTCATTATACTTAACAAGATTTAAAAGCCTACTGGATAAAAATGGCTTTAAAACAAGATAACTAAAAAACCCACCACATTTTCAATTTTCTTTGAGATGGAATTCTGTAAGTGAAATTATTTTTTATAAAAACCTTTTTATTCCTCAACTTTGATTACCAGATCTCTTGATAGATAAATGCAGAGCAGAGCCTCGGAAGATAGCTATAATTTAAAGATCAGTGGTGGGTTCCTACCGGTTCAGACCGGTTTGGCTGAACTGGTAGTGGTTTGGCAGGATGGGTCATGGAACTGGCAGCGACCCAGGCCTGCCATGCCCCTGAACTGGTTCTCTTGTTTTTCACTTCTCCCCATGCGCATAACCACTTTTATTGCATTGCACATGTGCGCATAGTGCACATCAAGTGCACGTGCATGAACGCAGTGCTCCCACGAGCAAACCGGCAATAGTGCCTGCTGGAACCCACCCCTGTTAAAGATGGATTCCCAAGAAAAGAAATGGCCTTCCAAGCATCTTGGTCCTAAACTATTTAGGACTTTAGAGAAAAACATTGTCTAAAATTGTGTTGGGAAATAAGCAGAAACTACATTTGAACAAACATTTCCCTTATTTGAAAAGTGAACACCATTCTAACAAGAACATTAATTGTATGCTTCCCATCATTTTATAGAGCAGGGGTGTCAAACTGGATTTCTTCAAGGGCAGGATCAGCATTGTTGTTTTCCATGGGCCAGCAGGTGGGGTGAGAGCAGTGAGGAGATGGAACAGACACCTCCTGCAGCAACCTGCTGGCCAAAACAGGGTGCGGTTTCCCCAGCCTCCAGCAACACTCTGCTGGCTAAAAACGGGCTGCAACAAATGCCCCGTAAGGCCTCCATCTGGTCCATTTTTGGCCTCACAAGCCTCCAAAATTGCCTCTGCTGGCCCACTTTGCCCGGCAGACTGCTGCAGGAGGCTGTGAAGGTTGAAAACGGACTTCCGGGGCAGACCCCCCATGACCCATTTTGGCTGGCAGTGGGCTCACGGGCCAGTCCTTTTATATTTCTAGGCTGGCCCTTCAGGCCAGATGTAAGCACCCCATAGGCCACATCCAACCCACAGGCCTTGAGTTTGAAAGCTCTATTCAAGAGAGAAAAGAAGTGTAAATTTCTGAAAGAAATCAGTTAGTGTTAAAATTAGTGTGTAGTTTATATATAAAATGGAGGCTGATAACAAAGGGAGTGGAAATTACTAGACTGAGTTTCTATTGACCGAAATAACTGATCAAAAATATCCAATCCTACACCTTGTGGCCAAAATATTTCCCTGCAAATTCCACTCCTTTTTAAAGAACGTTCAGAACAGATGAACCTTGAAAAATAAAATAGTTTTAGAACTATAGAAGACTGCTTATTCTCTTTCAAATGACTTGGATTAAAGTAAAGATTCAATTTGAATTGTTGATTTAATCCAGGTTACCACCATGGTGATTTTATTCAAATTATCTGTGCAGTTCTATTTCAGACTATTCACATTGTCATCCCAGTTTGATAATTTTGTTTTTAAAACTGGATATGAAATCAATCTTATCTCGAGACTGTGCTTCATTTGGAGAGAGAAAAAGACTCTCTTTTATGCACAAAAAGCAGTGGTGGTATACAACCAGTAGGCCCCCGTACGTGTGTACCGGTGTTTGCTGGGAGCACCAGATACTGTTCCGGTACGGTGCTCCAGAGGGCCCACCCGCCCACCCTCCTTATCTGTATTTGAACCAATCAGGGCTTACGTGCATGCTCACGGAGCGAACGGCACCTGAGCCATGCTCTGCCAAGCAGCTGGAACATTGCAAGAAGTAAGTATGCATGCATGCGCTGCATGCATGCTGCGTGCATGCATGTGGTGGATGACCAGCCCCATTGCACCATACCACTTGCAACGGGATTCAGAACCCATGACTGACAAAAAGCTTCTTAAATCATTTGATTGTATCATAAACATTAATTTAACAATTTAATTGGAATTAATATGACTTGAAAATTGTTTCAGTTTGAAAATTATCCCAAATTGGCTTAACATCTATTTATAAAACAACATTTTATAAAACGTGAGTTAGAATTGTGACCCCCATCTGACCTTTATGGTCAGTGGTAAGATATTAAAAGAGTTTGATCAAAAACATTGGTAAGATGAACAGTTTGCTAGAACCTAAAACATCATTTTTCTGACAAATGAGAAGTTGTCTTATGTTATAGTAAAAGGGTGGTGAAGCCAGAAATTAATGAATGCATTTTTAAGAATGTTCAGATATTATACATCTGAGAGACCGCCTCCTGCCACATACCTCCCAATGACCAATAAGATCTCACAGGTTGGGCCTCCTTTGGGTGCTGTCGGCCGGACAATGCCGGCTGGCGACCCCTTGGGGGAGGGCCTTCTCTGTAGCTGCTCCGGCCCTATGGAACGATCTACCCGTAGAGATCGGACCCTTTCCACTCTCTCAGCCTTCCAAAAAGCCACCAAAACCTGGCTGTTCCGGCCGGCCTGGGGCTGTTGAACAAGGTCCAGCCCCACTTAGATGGATTGTATGGATGTGTTGTTTTAAAATTGTATTTTTTAATTGTATCTTTCTATTTTTAACTTTTAATTTTTTTTACCTTGTCTTGTAAGCCACCTAGAGTCCTACGGGATTGGGCGGCATACAAATCTATTAAATTTCAATTTCAATTTCAATTTATACATGCATATCTGTGTTTTCCTCCTATTTTAAAGTTTTAAAATTCTCACTCCAGATCACTTTTGCTGGTGCTGAGTGTACCTGTCAGTGTGCCTAAATCATTCATATCTTCGTAATATGTGTGTGTGAGTGTGTATGTGTTTCAAGTCTGTGGACTTTGGTTTACAACAGTATAGGTTTATTTCATTCTTTGCATTATTGAATTTTAATGATTTAATGGCAAACCATTCTAAGATGCAGTGGAAAATAGGAAAGAAATAGTCTAAACAAGCAATCAATAATTTCAGCCACATTTTACTGTGCAGTTTTATTCCTTCTCTTTCCCCAGTAAAATTTTTATGACATCTGTGTTGTCAGCACTGCTCACTTGTGCTTTGGCTAAAGATTTGTGGTTGCTGTTGTTGCTGTTTTCATTTTATAATAATGTGGAATATTGTACTATACATTTTTAATGACTTGCATTTTGACCAGCACTTCATAGCAAGCATGATAGCACCACAAATCATGAATAAAGCACCTAGACAGAATCGAAGACTAACTTAGAATAGAAGAATAAATTTCAGGATGAGATGATACAGGCACAGAAGCAAATATAACAGGAAGCCAAAAGTGCCAAATTGTTTTACTCCTGTGCACTTTATACTCTGTAGTTTGTCAAAGGGTTGATGCATATCACTTTTGCTTTGTGAATTGCTCTCTCTCTCTCCCTCTCTCCCTCTCCCTCTCCCTCTCCCTCTCCCTCTCCCTCTCCCTCTCCCTCTCCCTCTCCCTCTCCCTCTCTCTCTCTCTCTCTCTCTCTCTCTCTCTCTCTCTCTCTCTCTCTCTCTCTCTCTCTCTCTCTCCACATTTGGTTCCTTGAAAATCTTATTCCATTCAAGTTCAGTTTTGACAGTGGGAGAACTTGTTTAACATTTATTTGTCAGAGTAAAAATATTTCCTAGAAAAAAAAGATCAAGATTCACTAAGGGTGCTTCGCTTACAAGTGTCTCTTCTTGTAGTGTTTCAAGAATTTTTTATGATCTAAAATCAAAATAGCCACCCCAAAGCATTCTGCAATACACTTCATCTATATACTAAATATTAGCATAGAGACCAGTGGTGAAAAATGACTCAGATTCAGACAGACAGATGGAGTGGAAAAAAGGTGATGGCTAAATAAATACTTTGACCTGGGAGATCTCATGATCTCAAAAAGGTCCTTCGAGTACTCATGCCATTAATGGTGCAAAGTCATAATTATGGGAGTTGAAATTCCATAATACATTTGGAAAACGTGAAATTGAGAAAAACTAATCTAAACCAAAGTTCCTACTTTCTGCAAGCCATGAATTCTTTCCTTCTTGAAAAACTATTTCTTTGAATAGGAGGAAGAGTGGAGTAATCAAAGTTTCCTGCCTTCCAATTACATTTCATTGGCCATACTTTGACCCCTAATGAAAAATACCAACCAATTCCAGGCTAGCACTTGAAATCAAAATTTGAAGTTATTTTTCAGTAATTCTGCAAAAGAATGAGTACTAAAATATATTGTTAGAGGGCTAGTAGCCCATGTATAACTGACTAATGGGTCTCTGTAAATAATTGAGGACCTGCAGATTGCATATTAAAAGTCTAGAAATTGGAGAAGAATAATATATTAAAAGGCAACTATTGATATGCATTACTCAGGATGATAGAAAGAACCATTTCAAGACTTTACGCTATGAGATATTTCTCCTTATTAAAGAATCTAAATGCAAATGCCATTTCATTATGATTAAGCGATTATAGAAAATACCTAATTTTGTGGATCATTCTAGCCAGAGATTTGGCTAAACTCTATTCAAATGAAAGAAGCATTTATCTTGTAACATATGACTGCAAGGCATAAAGAAAATGAAAATTATCCTTTATGTGAAATTATTTCATAAATGAAAGATCATACCCATGACAAAACCTTTCAGTGAAATTGTGTAGGAAGAGCAGCCTTTAAACTGTGTAGATCGGACCTACAAAAATTCAATGAAATTGTACTAATGGATTTGTCCATTTCATTTCCTTGAATTAGAAATTAAAAAATACCTCATTATCAGGCTTTTTGGATGTTGTCCGTAGCCAAAAGTAATTATTTCAAAGTAAAATCGCTAAAGATTCTCATTAAATAATTAAGAATCCAAACTATTCCCCATTTAGAACCCCATTTATCTCCTAATATGTAAGAGTAAAGACTCATGATAGAAACAAACAGTCTTCTTAGGATGTGATGAGATCCTGGGTCTCTTTACTGATACTGGGACATCCCTCAACTGATTATTTATCTTGAATCTTTATGAAACTGTGAACTAAGCTGTCACTGTGTATTTTTCTTCAAAGAAAACAATTTCCAATGAGGGATGGGAAGGAAAGGGGAGGGGAGGGAAGGGGAAAGAAGAAAGCAACTTACAGCAATGGCAGAATTGATTCTGATTTTTGGCAGGCATTTGAACAGCATGTTTTTTTTTCTTTTTCCAGGACTTATAACATTTGCATCAATAAAACAAGTTTTTAAAACTCACCAAGCTACTAGAGATATTACTTCAGAGGTGGATTGCTGCCAGTTCGACCCGGTTCAACTGAACCAGTAGTGAAATTCAGGCCTGGGTCACAGAACCGGAAGCTACCCAAGCCTGCCACACCCCCAAACTGGTTCCCTCATCACTGCTCGGCGCTGCCATTTTGTTTTTTTAATGACTACGCACGCACAGTTCACCATAAATTGTTCTGCACATGCACAAAGAACAATTTACACAAAAGAATGCATGTGCACCTTGTGCCTGCATTGAAAATTGGTAGTAATACCGGCAGCAACCCACTCCTGTATTACTTTATTTTAATTTTATGAATTATGCATTCTTAATTGCTTTTATATAAAGACACTAGCAGAAATCTTACATCCTATAACTTGTACACTGAAAAATTTGGCAGCCTTATTTCATTAACAAAATGTACCACATAAATCAACTGTGAAGAAGCCTCGAAGTTTGCAAATTCTTCAAACTTTAAACCAAAACCTCTTCATTCTTGTAAGATATATTTTCTTTTAAAGAAATAACTGACTTTAATTTAAAAATTTTTTTCTCAAACAGCCAATACTAAAAGATTGAACAGCCCAACATCAAATGCCATTATAACCAAAGCATGCTTAATGCATTCTTAAAATTATTGTGTGAAAACAATGCCAGGCCATCAAACAATCTTTCCTAACATCATTTTCTTTTCAGAACAGCTACAAATTAAACTAATTCTAACTGTATCCTGCAATTTAAAAATCTATGTAGCTACCAGTAAAGCACAAAAGATAGAGAAAAATCATGTCTGTTTATGCCAAAGGCCTTTTCTTATATTTCCATCAGCTTCAAATTGGTGGTTCTCTCAGCCAGAAATCAGTGGTGGTCCTGGAGATGTGCATCTATTTTGTCCAAACTTGAGCAGGTATGTGCTTATGAATTCTGTTATAAGTAACAACTGTGATGGAGGTGTAATAGTATGTGAGAATGACCTTGAAGGATTTAATATAATCTTACAATGAAGTAAGATTAGCTCATCTGGTCATATTTCCTGTCTGATTAGCTGGATGCGCTGACAGGATGTCATTATTATTATAAAAAGATATGCAACATATTTTTCTGTTCTTTTTCTTCTTGTGCTACATCCATCATCAGATGTTGGTGATCATGTTGGTGATTCTATTTTTATCAACAGCTGCACAAAAAAGTGCTGGTAAGTTTTGCCCAAAGCAGTCCTTTATATTTTGAAGCCATGATGTTTTTCTTCTGCCTGGACCTTGTTTGCCTTCAATCTTTCCTTGGAGGATTAAATGAAGTATGCCATATTTTTTGGGATGTCACATCATATGTCCAAAATATTCTAACTTTTTCTTTTTTATGGTTTTGATTATCCCAGGTGATTTTGTCTTTCCCAGGTGGTTTATCATCTCCACATTTCTGGTTTTATCAACACAACTTATAAGTAACAGCCGCCTGTAAATCCACATTTCAAATGCTTCTGATTTCTTCAAGTGGCTTTCTTTTCAGAGACCAACTCTCCACTCCGTAGATCAGGCTAGAAAAGATGTAACATCTGACAAGCCTGATTTTCAATCTTAGGCTTATATCGTGACTGTAGACCTTTTTCATTTTGAAGAATGCTATTCAAGCTTTTTCAATCCTTGTTTTTAGTTAAGTGGTCATGTTCAAGCTTTCATGTAAATTAGAACCGAAGTATATTCTGTTAAAAAGCATAAATGAATAAAGGTGAGGTTTTTTGAAGGCTTTGGAGGCTAGAACCAGAAGAAAAAATGTTACTTTTAAGTAATAGAAAAATATCTCCCTTGAGTAATAGGAAAAACTGTAGTGAGCCATAGTTGATGATATTATTATGGTTTGTCGCATAGTCAATCAGATGTTCAGACTGCATTTGGCCACACTGCCCCCAATGACTCTGGGTGGTTATGACTTTGGTGAAATTATGCTGTGAGAATTACAAAAACATATTTAACCACAGGAAATGAAGAAAACATTGGAAAACGTCAAGTTTCAAGATTCTCTTGCTATAGTCTGTGCCAATAAAGTAGAATTCCAGCATTTTTGTGGAGTCTGCTTCCTGCATTGGCCTCCCACAAAGAGTTTCCATCAACCTTGAAAGCCCAGGTGTGTTTTCCCTTCCTTTCCTCTTATACTCCAAGGAGCAAGGGAAAAAAATAATTTTCTTTCTATTGGTTTTAATTCCTGGTTGTACAACATATTTTTATAAAAGCTACCACCTAGTTTCTACAAGATCATCTCAGTGACTTAGCACAATTATTAAGAACAGCATAATTTATTTTTTACATTTAAGAGTAATTCTACCCTGCTTCACAATTCTATAGGGATACTATAGGGATATGGTTTTTTCTGTCTCCACTTCAAGACAACCTCAAAGCATCATTTTATTGTTATTAGTGTTATCACCTCCAGGAATCAGACTTCAATTTTTTAATTGGCCTTTTAGTTAAATATTTATAAATAATTTCATAAGCATAATTCAGATAAAAGTGATAAATTTTCTGAAGTAAATGCACAATACTACATTCTTTCTTTTCAAGAAATCCATTTTTCTGTATTACACTGGTGAAGCTTGAGTTTCTGGAGAGTTCAGATGTATTGCTCAATCTAAGATGAAGTTTGAGGAGTCAGCCCTGCCTATTCAGGGAATCACTGTGCACTGGTCATGTTCTTATAATCCTTGTGAACCCACAATATTTGCAAAGGTAAAAAGTATACTGCTAAGTTGTAATAAAGATATTCACAGTCCACTAAAATTCTTTCAATGTATAGAATTTTTCTGGGATAGTCTTGTTCATTTTGCTGCATTTTCTTTTAGAGCTAACTTATCCATGTCTATTTGTAAAATAACCTGGATGGGAAAGACAGGAATTGAATAAAATCCATGATAACATCTGCAGGTCTCGACATTGTTATATGAAAGACATGAATTATGTAATTTGTGCCAGTCACATCCAGATATTAAATGAATGTCATATTGTTCATAATTCACATCATTTACGTGATATCATATAATGTGTTATATCATTTGAATCTCCTATGGGAGGAGAAATATAGAAATTAGTTATCCTCCACCATTCTTATATTCTGCAGCATTCTCAACAGAATAAACTAATTAAGTCACTGTTGTTTTCACTGAACAAAAACTTCCAAGTCAAGTGAGCTAAAGAATAGTCAATGTATCCTTTACCTGTTTACCAAGAACTGAACTTGGTAGATAGAGGCAATATTATCACTGAAGAACTTATCTGTTTGGGACAGCTGCCATTCACATAGGGATAAAAACTGTAATATCTTTTTAAAAAGTTTGTCAGATTGTCAGTGTGTTGTTTTTCAAACACTATCTCTTCTCAGTTGGAGTTTAATTGAATCGAGGGAGATTGCTGCTAAAACCACTTTGCAGGGAAAGAAGGGCAGATGCTGAAGACCAAGGAAAGGACACAAAAGAAACCCAAAGTGCTAGTAATAATATTTTATTGTCCAAAAGTCTAATGCATTTCAGAAAACTTCCTTAGTCAAGGGCATTAAGACATAGAACTATATAAACAACTTGTACACTGTCAAAATCAATATACAACAAACTAGAGTTATACAAGAAACCATTTATAAAAATGGCAGTTAGGAAAGAAAAAGTAGACAAACTCATACAATTCATGTTCTGGGGGGCAAATTTTATTGACTCGTTTTCTTTTTTCACCATTAAATGTAGCATATAAACACAATTTCACAATTTCTTTAAAGTATCTGTCATGAATGCCATATTTTTTTTGCTCTTATCCCACTTACTAAGCCTGAAGTCAAAAAGTTTTATTGAATAACAGAATACAAATATTTATTTTTGTATTTATTTATTTCCTGCCTTTATTATTTTTACCAATAACTCAGGTCATTAAATATATCAAACAATCCTTCCTCCTCCTAGTTTTCCCACAACAACTCTGTGAAATAGGTTGGGCTAAGTGAGAGAGGGGGAGAGAGGGAGAGAGACAGAGACAGAGACAGACAGAGAGAGAGAGACAGAGACTGGTCCAAAGACCCCCCAGCCGGCTTTCATGTCTAAGGTGGAACTTGTTCTCAAAAGCCTTCTGCTTTCTGGGGTGTCTTAACCACTAAACCAAACTGGCAAAATATCAGAATTCACTTAGCAGTCTTACTTAAAGCCATTAGGTGTTAATATTAATAGGGTCTCCTTCATTTTTGGTCTCTATTGTTCTATTCTTAAAGGGCAAAGAATCAGAATTTAAGTAGCTGAACAAAATGGTAAAATGGAATTAAACTACCTCTATTGAATACTAAGCATAGAAAAAGAAGATGTAAGAGAACAGTGAAATATTATATCTAGGAATAAAATCAATAGTAAGTATTGAATGTCTTCACTTAGTCCTTTATTTCTTTTATGACTACAATTCTGTAAAATCTTTATGTCTCTTTTTCCAAAATGTGCTTGACTGATAGGTGATATTCTTCTGTCTGTCTGTCTGTCTGTCTGTCTGTCTGTCTGTCTGTCTGTCTGTCTGTCTGTCTGTCTGTCTCTCTCTCTCTCTCTCTCTCTCTCTCTCTCTCTCTCTCTCTCTCTCTCTCTCTCTCTCTCTCTCTCTCTGATTCAATGTGGGTGAATCTCCTACATATTAATTTACCTTTACTGTAAGATGAAAGTTGAGGCACAAATACTGAATTACATAGTCATAGACCATAATGATAGTTATACACATGGTAACATATAGTTGCAAAAGGTAAAATGGCCACAAAAAAGCAAACATGTATGAAACAATCCTGTATCTGCTCTGTGATGAAATATTTCTTAGACTCAAATCATTTTTGATAAGTATAGTTAATATTTTGCGGGAAAACAAAATGTCCAGCTATATATGAAGGATTTTTAAAAGTTGTTTAAAGCAAATATGCTGAAAAAAGGATTTTCATATTAGTCATAGAGGTTAACTATTATGATTTCTTGATGGATCTTCTTTCTTCCCCTCCCCCTCCTTTTTATCCTCATCATCATCATCATCCCTCCCTCCCCCCCCCCATTCTGTAAACCAATGAAGTAAAAGTAGCAAATCATTACAAATAAAGTAGATCTGACTACGCAAAAAAGATCATATAAAATGTTATATTTCTAGACTGCCTTTTCTCCATCAATCACATTTTGATATTAGAAAGTACTTCATCTAGGAGAAGAAAAGGTATGGAAAACATAGTAAGAGGAGATATGGAGACAAGCAGACTTAGAAACTGTTACTTTATGTTACTTCAACTCTCAGATTCCTTGACTTTTTTTCAGCAAAGTCGGCTTTCATGCATGAGTGGTACTATCCTATCTGGTTGAGACCTGAGCTTGTAGCACATATGAAATTTAGAACTAATCTTATTACATCAACCTATGTCATGCTTGTGGTTTTACCAATGTTCTTAATAATTTCTACTTAAAGACTTTATTAGGCAATAACTGGTTTATGGTTATTAGTAGAATGATACACTACAGTATTTGTCTATTTTAATGGAAATAAAGTTCAGGAAATTGTGAAATTTTATGGTACTTAGATTTATTAATTTTCATATGATCTAATTGCCTAACGTCAATTACAACTCAAATAGTTTTCATTGTACTGATTAAAATAATCTCTATTGGGGGCATGTTTTCAAATAAGGCTACTCAACTATTAAGAATTCTTCTTTTCAGTGTCACAATAATTATAAAAATTTGGAAAGACAGATTGGCCGCTGCCCATATTTTATTAACTTTGAATGAACAGCTAATTTCTAAACTGAACAACTCATCTATTCTTTTTTTATGTTACCAACAAATGCTATTCCTTAAACAAAATTAATATACCCTAAAATGAAGTGCCTTTAACTTCATAATTAACCTATTGGGTTCATCAAATTTTTTTAGGTCTTTTACATTGCACCTAGAAGAGCCCCAAAGATGTATTAAATAGAAAGATATTATAATTAAGAAGTGTACATAATTGACCATTGCTATTCCCCTTCATCTCTTTATCTCCCCTCCAGCTCCACCAGGATTCTAACTTTTATTCATTACTTTTCTCTAATAACAAATATGATTGAGTGATGAGCAGTTAAAAAATTAATAAGCTGAAACAGAGGCACTAAGTAATAATGAGTTATCACCATTCTTAGGACACTTCAGTACTTATAGAAAGAGAAGAAAATAGGAAAACTGTAGCATGAACCTTGAAAATCGATATCCAAAATCACAAGCCACCTTTGGCTGGTTACATTGCTATCTGGATAGATGGCAAAAATGTAAATAATATTTGACTACTTCCTTTTTAAAGTTTTCTGAGAAAAAAAATAGGATTTTCATATCTGAAAAGAGGAGAGTAATCAGAAGGAAACAACAGCCACCAATAACAAGGACCATCTGTAACATAATATTTTGTATGGCACGATACTGTTATTTCCATGTTTGTACAACATTGTAAGAGAGAGATTCTGTAGCAGCAAAGTCAAGGTGCAAGCTATTCATCTCAATCTATTTGACAAAATAAATAGAGGTCTTAAATTTGCAGTGAACCAAAGTAACTGGCATTTGTTTCCAAGAATAATGTTTGTATTAAGGCAATAATTTTACTTTGGATCAATTCCCAGTCCACAACGTCATCAATAAAAGAGACCTATAATTGCTTTGTTTTGCTGTACCATTTGTGACCTTTCTCCACAAATACGGCTGAAAAAGCATCAGCAATTCATCAGTAAGTTACCAGTGTGGTGAAATAATTATTAGCAAAGATACTAAAACACATAATTTGAAATTAAATGGAAATTGGGATTGTCTCTTCTATTAATTCAGTGCTATGGCACTTGTTATAGATAACCTGCTGTGTGGACAGTCAGGAGACAATAGGTTCTTTAGAATTAAAAGGCAATAGGCTCAAACTATAGTGAATTGTCAAATAGGATGCTATTGAATAAATATGAGGCGAGTTACCAAAGATAAACAAATTCACATCTTTCAGCATGCCAGAATCTCAGGAGTGGCAGTGGATGTGACTCTTGAAGCCAGTGAAACAACTCCTGGACCATGGGTCTATGTTGAGATTCAAATTCTGCTATATTTTAATATTTAATATTTTTATTTAAGAGATGAGGACACCTGGGATAGCTTGGCAGCATAAATTTGATCATAAATTTTAAGTAGTGGAACCTCCTATGACAATTTGTGAAAAATAGAGCTGAGAATGATCGTTCGTTTTCTAAAGTTTCTGAAAACTTCATAGAAAAATAGTGCATAATAATGGTTGACCGCACAGCCAATCAGATGTTTAGAGTGGAATTGGCATTTTTATCCACCTATTGAATTTTTCCCAAAGGCCTGGGATAGGCAGATGTTGTTTGATGGCATTATAGGTATCATCGCAGGATGTAAGCTGATCCGAGTAAAGCTGCATTTTGCAATTGACTGGTGGTGATTTGGTCAATGCTGCTGGTGTTCAGGTGGTGCTCCTCAATACCTAATACTGTTGGAACAATCTTTGCTTTATTTTGCCTCAGTTGTTTTATTTCTATTTGCAGGATTTGTATTTTGTGAATTTCTCTATTCTTTCTCTTCTTTTGTCACCGGCATGGCAACATCTATTATTGTTGTTGTTGTTGTTGTGTACATTGGTATTAGCTTTCATTTGCATCAAGTTGCCTCGCAAGAACCTGGGATGAGCCATGGTGGTGCAGTGGTTAGAGTGCGATACTGCAGGTTACTTCGGCTGACTGCTGGCTGACTGAAATTTGGCAGTTCAAATCTCATTGGGCTCAAGGTTGACTCAGCCTTCTATCCTTCTTAGGTGGGCAAAATGTAAAATTGTCGGGGGCAATATGCTGATTCTGTAAATCACTTAGAGAGGGCCGTGAAGCATTGTAAAGCAGTATATAAGTCTAAGCACTATTGCTAATGCTATTTTCTAATGTATCAGCATTGTATACTGTATATGTAGATCCAAGCCACGTAGCCTTTTGTAATTGATGAATGGAAATTTTGTCAACGCCCAGAATTTCTAAGAATCATCCAAGGCTTTTTGATATGTCCAATAACCACTGGGATCACCACAGCCACCTTATGGCATAATCTTTTCGGATCTTGATATCGGATATTTTTTCTAGTTCCTGTCTCCTAATTGCTATTCCCTGGTCTTGCCTCATTCATTATCTGCACTTTCTTTTTTTTCAACTTCATTTAAATGTTATATGTTATAAGTCAAGACCTTACCAGTTTGTATCTGAAAAATCCCACAATGTTTTACCTGTTCATTTTCAATTACTTTTTCAACTCTATGTTTTCAGCAATTTTTTATTACTGGCACAAAATAATTTTTACAGATGTTAATGAATTAAATATTTTGGTTACTGTGTTATATTTTTGTTTATAAAATAACCAATTTGTGCAATTTTCTTGTATCAAACTAAGTATATGATTTACTGTTTCTCCTGCTTTTTTACATAATTTGCACTTTGAATCATTTGACGATTTTTCAGTTCTGGTCTTGATTGCATTAGTTTCAGTTGTTTTCTCTTGAGAAGCCGAAATTAAGCATTCATTTGTTTTAATGTTCTAGATGTAAGCCATTGCCAGGTTTCAACTTTATCCCATGTCCCCTCAATCGTTTCCAGAAATTGACTAAGTAAAGCTTTTCCTCGCCAGCATTCTGTTCCTGTTTTTATTATATTGTTATATTTTATTAGGCTTCTCTTAATCCTTACATTCTTCCATTTTCTTTAGTTTTTAATATTCTTTAAATTACTTGCATCTGATCCTAATTTCTTTATTTTAGTCCTCCATCTGATTTTATCACTTTGGTATGGAATATTATTTTACTTTTGGTTTTCTAATTTTGATACCCAGTTCTTCTCTAACCACCACTGTAGGCAGCTCATTGGTCGGTTCAACAGAGGTTATTTTAATCCTTGCAAGCATCTTATTCACATTCTTCCTTATAGGTGCCAGGTCTTTTGGGACACTACTTTCAACACTAGCAGGCTTTGTCTTTCTACTGATAATTCTGCATGAACTACTATTTTCTCTTTTAATTCTCCTTAGCAGAGAGTCATTTCATAACTAGTTAACTGCTGGCCTGTATTGGTTCTGTTGTTATTAATTCTTTAACTTACCGTACATGTGTGTAATTCATATCAATCATTTCCTTTAGATTTCCAATTTATATTATCTAAGTTTCCGATCCTATTCTACTATTGTTTTCGGGGCTTACATTTTCACAATTTTTATGAATTCTTCCAGGTCTGCTAATCATTGAATATTTTCTTTCTGACAAGGAGTCTCCTTTGATTTGCTAATCATTTTTAATGGAGTCTCGATAAATTCTTTTCCAATGTTCAAACATCTGCTTCAGTAGGCCCATGCCTACTATAGGGACACAGTGACTCAGTGGCTAAGATGCTGAGCTTCTCGATCAGAAAGGTTGGCAGTTCGGCAGTTCAAATCCTTAGTGCCACGTAACAGATTGAGCTCCTGTTACTTGTCCCAGTTTCTGCCAATCTAGCAGTTTGAAAGCATGTAAAAATGCAAGTAGAAAAGTAGAAACCACTTTGGTGGGAAAGTAACAGTGCTTCGTGTACCTTTGGTGTTTAGTCATGCCGGCCACATGACCACGGAGGCGTCTTTGGACACTGCTGGCTCTTCGGCTTTGAAACGGAGATGAGCACCGACCCGTAGAATCAGGAACAACTAACACATAAGTGCGAGGGGGAAACCTGTAGTCCAATTTGGAACCAGAAGGGCCTAGGTAGCCATAAAGGTGTGATTTTCAAACACAGTATAGTTTTCTCTTGTCTATAGCTGTTGTTTTTGCAGTAATCCTATAGGGCTAGGCCCTTGTTGCCCAGCAATAGCTCCTGAATTTCTTTGCCCACTTGTGAAGAGATGCCCAGGAATAATGACCAATCCGGTAAAGGATTTTTTCTGTTTTCTTACCATATTAAATGGGTAAATGGAAATACAAAGTCTGGCTCCTCTGGTAAGTCATGTTTGGCTTGGGTGAGCCTTGTGATAGAATATACTGCCACCAGCATAGCTCTCAACCTCATCAGAGTACTACTACTACTGCTACTGCTACTGCTACTACTATTATTATGTGGTTAATCTTTGGTTAGATTCACAGCCTTTGGGGCTGGTTGGTAGCTCAACAGCTCGAGTCCTAACCAAGGACCTAGGAACTGTTAAGGTAACGTTGGATGATATAAGCTGTTCCAAGTAGGGTGGTTTTTTGTAGAATTAAAATGTTCAAGTCTGATAAATTTAAAATGTCCAAATAGCGAGGTAGCCCTTTAGGTATTGCTCCAAGGGCTCCAATTACAATTTCTTTTTCCACAGTCACTCAAGTTCAATTTGCAAGTCCCGGTACTTTGTGATTTTATCTTGCTGTTTATCTTCAATTCGTGCATCTCCAGGTATTGCAATGTCAACGAACCATACTTTTTTTTCAACTATTGTTATGTCAGGTGTGTTGTGGGCCAAGTGCCTGTAAGTCTGAATTCTGAAGTCCCACAAGACCTTGACTTTCTCATTCTCTAAAACCTTCTCAACCTGATGTTCCCAGTGGTTTTTGCTGTACTCAAATCCAAACTTTTGGCACAATTTCCAGTGAATGCGGTCATGGCATTGTAGGTAATCAGTTTGTGAAATTTTGCTGCACCTCCTGATCAAGTGGTCGACTGTCTCGTCTTTCTCATTACAGAGGCAAATTTGCTGTTGGTGATAACATGTTGAATTTTTGCCTTCATGCAATTTGTGGCTAAGGTTTGTTTTTGAGCTGCCAAAATAAAGCCTTCTGTTTCTTTTTTCAGTGCTCCTGATCTTAACCAGTTCCAAGTTAGTTTTTGGTCAGCTTTGCCTTCAATACTTTTCAAGTATTGGCTATGCATAGCTTTGTTTTTTTTAAAATTTTCAGCTTGCTTCTCAATTACTTCTTTCTTATATTCAGCTTTTGACTTAGTTGTCTTTAAAAGGCCTCCTTTATTTACTTCCTTAATCATTGGTTCTTTACTTTTCTGGATGTAATCATTCAAGCTGTGTTTTTCTTCTTCCACAGTCTGTTTTACTTGTAGGAGTCCTCGACCACCCTCTGCTCTTGGTAGATATAATCCGGTCAACATCACTTTTAGGGTGCAAAGCATGATTCACTGTCATAAGCTTCCTTGTTTTTCTGTCCAAATTGTCCAACTCCATCTGGGTCCAGTTAATTATTCCTGCAGAGTATCAAATCACAGGTATAGCCCAGGTACTTATGGCTTTTATGATGTTTCCTCCACTCAATTTGGACTTTAATATCTTGCGAATTCATCGAATGTACTTGGCTGAAGTTAATTCCTTGACTTTATTATGCATTAAGTGAAAGACCTCTAAAATCCCCAAGTACTTGTAGCTTTCTTCTGGTTTTACTGCCTTTATCATTTCTT
This sequence comes from Thamnophis sirtalis, assembly GCF_051295495.1. NCBI lineage: Eukaryota > Metazoa > Chordata > Lepidosauria > Squamata > Natricidae > Thamnophis > Thamnophis sirtalis. The sequence goes on from NW_028261385.1 coordinate 54,308,251, forward strand.
CATTCTCAAGTTCTATTCCATCATCTTCTATGACCTTGCCTGCTTTGGTTGCCATTGTTGCACATTTGTCAATTCCAAACTGCACACCAATGTCTTGGCTAAATTCTTTTTTGCTTTCAATTAATAAATTCAGTTCAGCTTTTGTTTTACCAAACAGCTTCAAATCATCCATGTACCCCAAGTGCAAAATTTTCAGTCCTTTCTTTGCAAGTTTGTATCCATAGTTCATCTTCTTCAAAATGATTCTCAGTGTAACATTGAGAGTATAAAAAGTGGGGGTGAAAGGGAATCGCCCTGGAAAATGCCTCGTTTAATTTCAACTTCACCCAGAACTTCTTCATTAGCTATAAGCTTCATTTTCCAGAGGTTCATTGAAGTTTCTATGAATTTTTGGATTTTGCTGCTGATGCCAAAGATTTTCAGGCATTTCTTGATCCAGCTATGGGGAACTGAAAAAATGCTTTCTTATAGTCTATCCAAGCCATGAACATGTTGGTTCGTCTTTTCTTTGAATTCTTTAGGATTAATTTGTCAATCAGCAGTTGGTCCTTTGTTCCTCTTGAATTTTTGCAGCATCCTTTCTGTTCTACAGGAAGCAAGTTATTTCTTTCCAAGTATCCATAAATTTGGTTTGCAATGATACCAGTAAGGAGCTTGTATGTTGTTGGCAAACAGGTGATTGGCCTATAGTTTCCAGGAACCTTTCCTTTTTCTTTATCTTTTTGGATCAAAAATGTCCTTCTAGTTGTCATCCATTCATCATTTTCAGGTGTTTTTAAGATCTGGTTCATATGGGCTGCCAATCTTTTGTGCACACTTGTAAGTGTCTTTAACCAGAAGCCATGTAATTCAGGTCCAGGTGTCCTCCAGTTCTTCACTTTTCTTGACTATCTTTGTATCATTTCTTTTATTTTCACATCTCCCATTTTATGCACTTTAATAGACTCTTCAATCTGTTTGATCCATTTTGCATTTCTGTTGTGCTTCTTGTTGTTTTTCCACAAATTCTTCCAGAATTTCAGAGCTTTCTCTGTATCAGGCTTTTCATTTGTTGCTACTATATCTCCACTTTCTAACCTCTTATAAAACTGATGCTGATTTGCTCTGAACTGTGAGTTTTCCTTGAATTGAGTTATTAGGTTTTCATATCTTTTAATCTTTTCAGCAACGGCAACAACCCTCTGCTTCAGCTCTTCAATTACTTTATTCCCCAAATCGTATCTTGCTGCTTTTGACCTGCTTGTTCTTTAGCTGACCTTGCCTTAGGTTCTTCAAGTTGCTCAAGTCTCCATGAAATTTTTTGATCTTCAGTTCCAACTGAATTTTCCATTTAGGTTTCCTTTTCTTGCCTCTTTGGTTCTTTTGTATTTTCAAACCCAATTCTCTGGTAGTTATGAAGGCTGCTGCATACATCAGCTGGTTTGTTTCAGCTAATGTAGTGGCTTGAATGGTTTGCATAGCCTCGTTGACCTTTTTTAGTACCTTTCTCAATTCTTTCCAGTTCACTTGGTTCAGCTTTGGCAAATGTGTTCTTTCAGCATCTTCCATTTGATGCTTTATTTTCTCAGCTAATTGAGCAATATCTGTTGGTGTTTGTTCTTCAGTGCTTCCTTGTTCTTTAGCTTCATCCATTTCAGCATCCTCTTCCTCCCTTTTGTCCTCAGTTTGCTTTTGAGTCTGCAAATCATTCTTGATGTTACTCTTCTTGGTTGGTATATTCAGACCATTGGTTGCTTTCTCTTCAATTCCTATTAATTCTGCTGTAGTGAAAAAATTGTGACTTAGAATTACACGTCGTTGGTCCACTAGTCTTTGTTCACTGATATCACAGTCCGTGTGGTTCACCTTCCAAATCTGATACATTCATTTTTGAAATCCACATTTTGCTGGCTCAGACTGATAGTAAGCTTTCATAATAGAGATGTTTTCTTCCCTAGTCCAGATTTTTTGTTTTTTCACTTTTTTTCCAGTAGCTTGTCAGTTCCATGCCCTGGTTGCCTAGCAGAGGGAGCTGAGCCCTGTAGCTCATTTTGCACAGAATGCCCAGGAGCCATAACATCGTATGGAATCCTTGTTAATCCGGGTGACAGTTCAGACAGCATTAATTTCATTTTTTTTTTCATATTCACATATTTGAATTGGTTGTGGAGCAAATTTTGTCTGGCCCTTCACCTAAGACCTGTCTGATATGGTTGTACTTGTTCAACATATCCCTTAGGATCATTAGAGTGCACAAGCCCCTCCAGCACGACAAGGTAAAGCTTCTTGGAGGGGTTGTTGTTGTTGTTGTTGTTGTTGTTGTTGTTATTATTATTTTACATAAAATGGCTCCAAGAAAATCATGAATTAAAAAAAAAATTCTCTGGAAAGTTACAGTTAAAACAATATGCAATTGGAGGAACTATGAAGGCAGGTTTTCTGTATTAGGCAATGTTATGAATAAAAACAGATATTTGTCTGGATCTTCTTAATTTAAAAAATCTGCAAAACAGAATAAAAATGAAACTAAATAGTTCTTTTCTAATGGGATTTATGGTATATTATAACTGTAAAGCAGTATTTTTTCCATTTATACTAGTTATTTCAGAAATAACTAGTATAAATGGAAAAAATGTGCAGCAATTAATTGGTCAATGGAAAAAATGTGCAGTAGTTAATTGGTCAATGGAAGTGTATTTTTTAAATAGACCTGCAGTCGGGTGATCAGCAGTTCTAGTCCTGCTTTAGGCACTTAGCCAGGCTGGATGACCTTATATGTGTATGTCTCAGGGGTGGAATTTAATATTTTTTACTACCGGTTCTGTGGGAGTAGCTTGGTGGACGTGATGTGGCTTGATGGGTATGGCAGGGGAAGATTACTGCAAAATCCCCATTTCCTCCCAGTCATCTGGGACTCAGGAGGCAGAGAATAGATGGAGGCGGGGCCAGTCAGAGGTGGTATTTACCAGTTCTCCAAACTACTCAAAATTTCTGCTACTGGTTCTCCAGAACTGAGCAGAACCTGCTGAATACCACCTCTGGGATGTGTATATGTATATCTGTGTATATGTATATAAAACAGCTGCAGTTTCAAAATATTGAGAGCAGGTGGCTTTCAGGAGGAACATCTTTAATAAAATATTTTTTATTACTGAACTATATATTACATTCATTTCAATATTCATTTACAATGCATCTTCTAGTAGTCTTACTGAGCTTTTTGCTTATTAAAATTCATGAATGAAAAATATTCAAAGTGCATCTTCACTGTGCCTTTGTTCAGAATATATATATTCCTTATACTACATAATCAGACTAGATTTCTGCTGATTTTAAAACATGAACCAACTTTTACTAAGATGTAGTAACTGAAATTCATATTATAAAAAAGAAATTTGGATTCTTGAAAGACAGGTTTTCTTCACTATTTGTTCTATTTGTTCATACCAGCATTTAGAAAGATGTGACTTGCCTAAGTATTTTAAAGTTTCCCTTGACTAAAGCAAAATAATTGTGGTGGTAATAAATCCATATGAGGACGGAATAGAAGAAATAAAAGAGAGTTAGAAATTGAACAAAGTCAGTCATTTTAGAGTTGTATACATTTTGGCTAACTGGTGACAAAAGAGTGAGAAAGATTTTCCACTATGTAATTTAAATGGAATGGGGATTCTAAAATGAAGCCAGGATTCAGAAGGGCCATGGATTTATAAACTTCAGGATATAGCTGCCACGTATCATAAACTGAAATCTAACTAATGTGTTTTCATCACCTGTAAATCCAAAATGATGAATCTGAATTGGATTTGAATTGAATCTGAGGGAATTGGAATAAGCAATGGTGAAACATTTGTGATAAATATAAAAGTGGGGATGTGATGGCTGGGAGGTTAAAGATGCTGAGCTTTGTCTGCTGGAAAGGTGACAGCTTGGGTTTGAGACCTGAGCACCATGCAATGGGATAAGCTCCCATTCCTTGCCCCAGCTTCTGTCCACCCACAAATTCGAAAGCATGAAAATGTGTATAGATAAATAGGTACCACTTCAGTGGGAAGATAACAGCATTCTGCACATCTTTGGTATATAGCCATCTTGGAAATGTCTTCAGAAAGTGATTCCCTTAATCAAGAAACAGAAATGAGCATTGTGTCAGACATGATTGGACTGGAAAAACTTTATATTTTCTAATACAAAGGGAGAAATTATGAAGTGTATGTATAAAAATCATAGCTTAGTATTAAGTCAAGTTATACAGATCAAGTTGTACAGAGTCATAGATTCCTAGAGTTGGTTGACAACCCCAACCCTTACTTCATGCCAATATTTACATTAAAACAATCTTGGCAGAGAGCCATTCAGCCTCTTTATGAATACATTCATTAATAAATAGCCTATCACTACCCTGGAGAATTGGTTCATTGAATTACTCTTCCTATTAGACTTTTTTTTGTTGTTCAATTGGAATCTGCCCCCCTGGTATATAAATCTTATTCTGTAATTTGTATCTGTATAACCATACAATATTTCTGGCATTTTTTTCTAGATGACATGGTTTGAGGTACTTCAGGAGCCCAGCCCCACCATAGCCTATCCTCACTCTCTCTTTTCAAGCTTTCTATTGAATTTGGATACTCATAATATTCTGTTTGTAGTCCCACGATTGTTCCAGTTTGACTGAAGATTTTTAAATAGGATAGCCAGCTGTGGACTCAGTACTCAAGGAGGGACTTTCAATACTGTAAATCTGAAATATAGCTGTACCAACTTGTAGGAATTCTTCTTCTGAAGTCTGTATTGAAAAAGCTCAAAATCTTTGAAATTTCATAAAAATGATAATTAGTTGTCAACTCAACATGTCTTTCTGAAAATCTTTTCCTGATATGAATCCATTCTATTCTGTTCTTTTTAATGGAATTGTCTTCATATTAATTAAAATATGACAGTGCAATACTGTATGGTATAGACTTTTATGGTTTACACTTTTAATTAAACCAACCACATCATTACTCATTGAAATAAAAGGTTAGTACATATATATGTACACACACACAAACATACACACCTAAAGTAAATTACCTATGAGTTCAAAGGTTACTATGTTGTTGATTTAATATTCAGGTTATGCAAAAAACTACATTATTATAAATAAGTACACACACAGACACACACACACACACACACATACTTGTAGGCAAAATGTATTTCTGACTGCCACAGATGTTAAGACAGTTTGATAGCATCACTTTAGTTCGTCAAAGAGCAGTTCACAAAACTAATTGCCACAATTGGGAATACATTATAGGCACTTAGCATAAACAAAGGAAGGAGCAAGACATAAAGCAAATTAGCAGCTTCTTGACCAATAAAATACAGGTGGGGAGATGCTTTGTACCTGATAGAGTTTATTAGCTCCTTTAGGCACAAACCTTTTCTTCTTGTTAAATACTTAGCCCATTTGTGCTGTGCATAAATAAATAACTGGGGAGTTAGCCTTTACTTTGAAAAGTGTTCAGGCAATCATTTCTGTAAATAACATCCCTTAGCAAACTGCCTGTCAATCCAAAATGATAGATGCTATTCCACATGCTGAATATACAGTTAACGGTTCTAAGGCTATTCATATGAAGGATCAGTGTCCATAATAGCCATCTTTATACTGCATGTGTGTAAAGCTATGCCTGCCTTCCTGGAAGATTGTATTTTTCAATTCTTTCTTTTTACTAGGATAATGCTGTCCCTGTTTTGTTTCAGTTTATCCTGTAGTGGTTAAGGCATCATGTAGAAACTGGAAGACATTTGTTAAGTGACATTTGGCCCATTTTATGACCTTTCTTGCCACAGTTGTTAAGTGAATCTCTGCAGTTGATAAGTTAGCAAACCGGTTGTAAAGTGAATCTGGCTTCCCCATTGACTTTGCTGGTCAGGAGGTCGCAAAAGGGGATCACATAACCTCAGGACATAGCAACAGTCATAAATATGAACTAGTTGCCAAGCATCTGAATTTTGATCACATGATGATGGTGGTGCTAGAAAGGCTGTAACAGTGAAAAACGGTCATAAGTCACTTTTTTCAGGGCCGTTGTAACTTCAAACAGTCACTAAATGAATGAAGGCAAAGATTACCTAAACTGTTTTCCACAAATTATTGGAGCAACTAAAAGTCTGTAGAGATTCTCTAGTCTGACTTTGGGCACAAAGACACTGGGATAGTCACTTTTTCTCATCCCTAGGAAGGAGGCAACAGCAAACTCTTGAAAAACCTTGCTAAGAAAATTGCAGGGATTTGATTTGTCCAGGTAGTTTCTGGCAATTGGACAAAGTTGAACAAAAAAAAAAAAAGCTTCCAGGAAGATGGATATTATTACCCCTTGTTCATTCAGGGTCTAAAGGTTGTTCATTTATCTTGTCCAGTCCCCTTATAAAACCAAGTCTCTGGATCTCATTTTCTATGTAAACTACCCCAGTGGTGGGATTCAAATTTTTTTACTACTTGTTCTGTGGACATGGCTTGGTGGGCGTGGCAGAGGAATAGTACTGTAAAATCTCCATTCACTCTCCACTCCAGGGGAAGGTTACTGCAAAATCCCCATCTCCTCCTGATCAGCTGGGACTTCAGAGGCAGAGAATAGATGGGGGCATGGCCAGTCAGAGGGGCATTTACCAGTCTCCGAACTATTCAAAATTTCCGCTACCAGTTCTCCAGAACTGGTCAGAACCGGCTGAATACCACCTCTAGCCTACTCCCCAAAACAAACCTCTCTGCTTTGGGGAATAAATGAATCTCCTTCTCTCACAGTATGTCTCGATTTCATTTTGAACAGGGATTTTTTCTTGCCCAACCATAGCTTGTAGAACCTACCCCCCCCCCCAATTATTCTCCAATGGTAAGAAACATGCCTTCCTAATACAGATTATGAAATATTAAAACTAAAAAGGAATCAGAAGTATACAGTGATCAAAGAAGTTTTATCCTAGGTCAATCAGGATAAGGTTAAACTTACAATAAGCATAGAATGGGTACTTAAAAATAACACTTAACAGCATCAAGCCATAATGATACAATATAACAAAGTCATTTTAGATTATTCCAGGAAGTTTTATTGAATGGCAGATTTGTAACAAGTAGGGTAACAAGTCTTTTCTGAGCCAAGTCTTTACTAGGTTTTTTAACTCGTCTTCTATCCCTTTGTAAAATGTCAAGAAAAGATAATGAATGCTCCATTGTGAACTGTTCAAACTCCAATAAATACTCCTCAAATTTGCAAGCTGGTTACTTTGGAAACATCACAAGCACCTTTCTAAATCCTATTGTGTCTAATAAAACTAATTTGTGACTTATTGTGATACGTAAGGGGAAAAAATCATTAGTTACTAGAAGCTTACAGGCCAAGAATTTCTCTTTAGTTCAGATCAAATGTGAAATGTATCTTCTATACTATTCCATACATACCTTCTGCTTTTTCATGATCCTAGTTACTGTCTTTGTACTGCAAGATAATTTGTTATAATGACTACAAAAACATAAAAAACATAAAAATGAGCTACATTTTCCAAATCTCCAGGCCATCCCTTCCCTGTGCTTATTTTTATATTAATAATATATTGTCCTTTAACTTGTAATGTTATATAGAGTAAGACTCCATTATTTCCGTTTCCTATTCACCAACATCCATAATTTCCTTTAAATGCCATTTTTAATTGCTTCCTAGCATTCATTTCTTCTGTAGTGTTGGTTGAGGCTTCTTTCATCTAATTTCTTCCAATGTGCCACTATATATTTTTTTTCTAGATATCCTAATAGATTTGGTTGATACTGATTGGAGAAGGAAGGTCTTTCAGTGCTGAGGCATAAAGGGCTTTATAGGACAAAAGTATTATCATAAATTGTAACCAGAAATAAATCAATAACCAATGCAGGGCCTGCAGCACTGGAATTTTTTGTCCTCAATGACAATTGCCAGTGAATACATGAGCTACTGCAGTTTCTGAGTTGTCTTTAATGGTATCCTCATGCTTTACAGTTCAACTGTGTGGTGATGAGAATATGAGTCAAGACTAGACAAAACCTGCCCCACGTAAGGCTACATTTGGCATATCTGCCAAAGCTGGGTGTAGGCCCCAGTCTACTACTACCATCTTGTGATGACCCAGGGCGTGGCACAAAAGCAACACAGCCAGAAGTCTAACTCTCCTTTATTGCCCCAAACCTCCCCATGTTTACTCCAAGTTCTGGAGCAAAGCTGTCACATGCACCTTCAGCAGCTGTGACTAGTCCAGTAAGCCAGGTTAGCTAAACAGTAACCAGAGCAACAAGTTCAGCAAAGCAGGAAAACCGACCAAGTTCAAGACAGAGCACAGTAATCTCCAGGCCTCGGCAAGTGCACATGAGGCTCCACAGATTCAACGCTTATTCCTCACAAATGTCCCTCTCACCAGCACCTCCTTACATCTCAGTCCCCAGGTGTGCCTTGTGAACAGGGGAGGGGCACTCTTCTCTCCCATAGTTGGCTCAGTCTGCATTGGTTTTGCTTCTCTCTTTTCTCCATGCTCTTGGATCAGGAGGGGGTGGTCCTTGCTCTTCGTTTGAGCTGTCTCTCCTGCTCCTCCCTGTCTCCAAGCCTTTCTAATTCTGAAAAGCCTTGCCCAGACTGACTCTGCCCTTCCCCAGTTTCCTCCAAGGCCAACGAAGCTGTCCTCTTGTTCTCTGTCGACTCTTGTTCCAGCTCATGTTCCCCTGCAGATTCTGAATCCAATGGGGGCATGATACATCTAGATAGATAGATAGATAGATAGATTGTTTATTTATATGCCGCCCTTTTCCCTGGGGGGACTCAGGGAGGCTCACAATCAAAAGGGAAGGGGGGACAGACTTTTACATATAAGACAGTACATGATTAAAAATGCAACATTCATACCATTCGGGCGGGTAACAATCTTTAGCCCCAGGCCTGACGGGATAGCCAGATTCTAAGGGCTGTGCGGAAGGACTGGAGGGTGGTGAGGGTACGAAGCTCCATGGGGAGATCGTTCCATTGGGTCAGGGCTACCACCGAGAAGGGGCTCCTCCGCGTGGTGGCCAGTCGGCATTGGCCAGCGGATGGAACTCGGAGGAGGCCTAAACGATGAGATCTAATGGGTCGTATGGAGGTGATCGGCAGTAGGCGGTCTCTCAAGTACCATGAAGGGCTTTATAGGTGGCAAGTAGCACCTTGAAGCGTATCCGGAGATCTACAGGTAGCCAGCGCAGCTCGCGGAGGATAGGTGTTACGTGGGTGAAACGTGGTGCACCCACGATCGCTCGCGCGGCTGCATTCTGGACTAGCTGAATTCGCCGAATACTCCTCAAGGGCAGCCCCATGTAGAGCACATTGCAGTACTCCAGCCTAGAGGTCACAAGGGCCTGAGTGACTGTTGTGAGAGCCTCCCGGTTCAGGTAGGGGCACAACTGGTGCACCAGGCGAACCTGGGCAAATGCCCCCCTGGTCACAGCTGATAAATGGTGTTCGAAAGTCAGCTGTGGGTCCAGGAGGACTCCCAAGTTGCGAACCCTGTCTGAGGGGTATAATGTTTGACCCCCCAGCCTGAGAGATGGAATATTTGCCAAATTGGCGGGAGGGAAATACAACAGCCACTCAGTCTTATCCGGGTTGAGTACAAGTTTGTTAGCCCTCATCCAGTCCCTAACAGCTTCAAGTCCCTGGTTCATCACGTCCACCGCTTCATTGAGTTGGCACGGGGCGGACAGATACAGCTGGGTATCGTCCGCATATTGATGGTATTTTATCCCGTGCCGCCGAATGATCTCGCCCAGCGGTTTCATGTAGATGTTGAAAAGTAGGGGAGACAGGACCGAACCCTGCGGCACCCCATATGTTAGGGGCCTAGGGTTCGATCTCTGCCCCCCAACTAACACCGACTGCGACCTGTCCGAGAGGTAAGAGGAGAACCACTGCAACACAGTGCCTCCCACCCCCACCTCTCACAGTCGTCGCAGAAGGATACCATGGTTGATGGTATCGAAAAGTGCTGAGAGGTCAAGGAGAACCAGGATAGAGGCGTGGCCTCGATCCCTGGCTCTCCAGAGGTCATCGGTCAATGCGACCAAAGCGGTTTCTGTGCTGTAACCAGGTCTGAAGCCGGACTGGAATGGGTCCAGATAGCTGGCTTCCTCCAAGGCCCGCTGGAGCTGAAAGGCCACCACCTTCTCAACAACCTTCCCCACAAAGGGGAGGTTGGAGACTGGACGGTAATTGTTAAGAATGGCTGGATCCAAGGATGGTTTCTTCAGGAGGGGTCTCACCACCGCCGCTTTGAGTGCGGGGGGGAAAGACCCCCTCCCGAAGGGAGGCGGTAACAACCGCCTGGATCCAGCCCCCGTGTCACCTCCCTGCTGTTGGCAACCAGCCAGGAGGGGCACGGGTCCAGTACACATGTGGAGGCACTCACAGCTCTCATGGCCTTGTCCACGTCCCCAGGGGCAACATCCTGAAACTCAACCCAGCGATGGTCTACCAGATTATCCCCCTGTGCCTCGGCTGGATCTGCAGAATCGGAGTCCAACTCCAACCGAAACCGAGCAACTTTTTCTGCCAAGAACTGGACATACTCTTCAGCCCTACCCTGTAAGGGGTCCCCCGTATCCCTCCTATTTAGGAGGGAATGGGTTATCCTAAACAGGGCGCCCGGGCGGGACTCGGTGGAGGCAATCAAGGTGGCAATATAAGATCTTTTTGCTGTCCTAATTGCCCTGATGTAATCCTTGATGCACGATGTTAAAAGTGCTCGGCTCGATTCGGATTTGTTGGATCTCCATAAGTGCTCTAGGCGTCTCTTCCGGCGCTTCCTCTCCCGGAGTTCCTAGGTGAACCAAGGAGGTCTCCTGGATCCACAGCCTCGGAGCGGCCGTAGTGGCGCAATCCGGTAAAGGGACCCCGTCACTGCCGAGTTCCAGGCAGCAACCAGGGTCTCAGCAACCACAGTACTCCCGGACTGTGGGCGAGAGTATCAGGAATAACCCCAAGCTCCGTCTGGAACCTCAAGGGATCCATAAGTCGCCTGGGGTGGAACCATCTGGTTGGTTCCTCCTCCCTACAGCAGAGGTTTGGCCTCTGAAAGTCAAGCCTCAGTAGGCAATGGTCTGACCACGACAGGGGTATGATCTCATTACCCCTCAGACCAAGATCACAAGTCCACTGCTCCAAGAGGAATACGAGGTCGAGCGTGTGACCCGCTGAATGGGTTGGGCCCCGAATTACCTGGGTCAAGCCCATGGCTGTCATGGAAGCCATGAACTCTACTGTCAAGCAGAGCCATGAGCCTGTAAAGGCTGCAAATCATGAACTCGCTTTCTTATGAGTATCACATTGGTGACAATGGGAAATCCTGATGCAGAAAAAACAACTCCTACTTCTTTGAATTTAGCTTCAGTCCTACAATTTCTGGTATTGGAAAAGGATATTAACTTATAATACAATTGTTCATAACATGTGTAGAAGAGAAATGAATTCCTTTTACATGAAAACAGTTGTTTGTTATTCTGCATCATAGGTCTATTTAGTTCCCAGACAAAGAGGAAAGCGTATGGTACTACACAATTGAAAATGCCCTAGTGTTATCTTTTGAAATATGTTGTTTTGTCATCAGGAAAAAGGACTGTGAAGCTTTCTTGAAAGAATTGCCCTTCCCAGTGCAGTTCCTAAACTTTATATAATAGGTCTAAGGAGGGTCTCTATATATGTCTGTTTATAACCATCTCCTAAGGTATAAGCAAAATGTGAAGTCCAAAGGAAGCACTGTCATAAGAGTTTTAGCCAGCCAATTTTATAGTTTTAAAATGAAGAAGGCAGAAAACATGCTAGTGTTTTTAACAAAATATCAAGGATCTTGAACATGAAAGGAAATGGGTGGCGGACAAAACTTGTCAGATAAATTTTTTGAAATATGCTGGCTTCTGACCTCTCTGAAAAGATAAGGATAATCCTAACCTTATATAAAAAGCTACATAAATTCCTTTAATGTTATGCTATTCTGCTATGCCAAGGTAAAATAAACATATTTGTAAAAGCTTTACAAGGTGGCAAGATCAGGCACCTAGTTCATAGTCAAATCCAAATTACTTATTATATTCCTTTGCTTCAAGTACTTCTCCACTACATTTCTCTTTAGCACCAGGTTAATAAATTAATTATCTTGTTCACGTATGTTACTAATTTTCATTCCCATTCATGAAAGATTTGCTTTAGATTATTTCAGAAATCCTCCTAGGTGTGGTATTCTTGAGCTGAAATAATTATAAGGTGGCAAAGAGTTTGATAAATCTTTTCATTTTCCAATCTTCTTTCCTGTGGTCTATGATCTTCCCCTGTGCTTTTGCGTTTCAGTTAAATCTGAAAAGAAAACTATAAGGATATTTCTTCCATTAATAATTTTTAATGTTATTGATCCCACGAAAGGATAGAAAAATTGTTAGAAAACTTCTCCTTCCCCTGGAGAAAGTCATCTTCCACCAAATTACTTTGATTGTAAATATGATTAGAATTTGAGAAGAACATTAGTGGCAAGATCAGAAATTATGGGTATTATGGTCTATTTTGAAATGATAATAATAAGTACTTCTAATATTTAATCACTGCTAAGGCATTTGCATAGAGACACAGTGGGTCAGTAGCTAAGAGGCTGAGCTTCTCAATCAGAAAGGTCGGCAGCTCAGTGGTTCAAATCCCTAATGCCGCGTAATGGAGTGATTTCCCATTACTTGTCCCAACTTCTGCCAACCTAGCTGTTCAAAAGCACGTAAAAAATGCAAGTAGAAAATAGGAACCACCTTTGGTGGGAAGGTAACAGTGTTCCATGTGCTTTCAGCAATTAGTCATGCCACCTACATGACCATGGAGATGTCTTCTGATAGTGCTGGCTCTTCAGCTTTGAAACGGAGATGAGCAGGGCTCCCTAGAGTTGGGAAAGACTAGCACATACGTATGTGCGAGAGGAACCTTTACTTTTATCTGAGGCATTTATTAAACAGGCTACTGCTAAAATTGTAATACAGCAGAGTATTACAAACCGTTAGATTTGTTTTCTGAACCAAAGAGCGCTGGATTAAGTTAATTATGGATCTGTATGCACACCCATTATAGTAGAACCTGTATTCTGTTGAAACTACTCATTGTAATTATAAATACCCTCTATTACTCTTAAAGAAAGCTACATTATGCACTAACATAGTGCAGAACAACAGGAATTTTTTATATAATACTTCACAGGAAGTATCTTTTGTGCTATCTTGGAACTAAAAATCTTGTTTGTTGTGGGCACCAGCCATTGTTCCAGACCAAAAATTAATTTACACAGATTTTTCTGCAAATAAATGAAGATTCTGTATGTACACTACAGTTAGCAAAGACTGCTCACAGATTGACAGTTGTCTCTTTGCTTTCACTGAATGGCTAAAACCCCGAAAAAAGTAGCCAATAGAATCTCATCTCACAAAATGAAAACTGCAGGTCTCTGATCTGCCTCAGAGGAGCCTCCAGAAGCTTTCTAAGAGAAAAGAACTGCAAGGAGGAGGGAATGCTAACTTTAAATAAATTGTGTCCTTATTATCATATTTAATATGAACAGCAGAAGAGGCGGGAAGGTATAACTGATTGTTTGGTTTTGCAGACTCTTTAAAAAAAAATCCTATTCATACATCAGCTTACTGTTAATTAAAAATAATAAAAAGCTTAACGTCTCATTCAAGTTGAACTCAATTCTTCTAATTTCCATGGAGAGATCCTTTGTAATTTTCTTGGCAGCAACTGGAAGTGGTTGCTCATTGACTTTTTTTTGAAGAAGTATGTCAGAGTAATGATGATTTAAAGCTGACCAGCCAATGTAAAGCTGATCAAATGTAAGGCTGATGCAATCAAGATGAATCAGCATTGGTGTAGCTCAGTGGTAGTCAACCTGGTCCCTACCACCCCACTAGTGGGCATTCCATGGTGGTCGGTAGGAGGTTTGCTGTAACTCTGCTTTATAAATTTTATAAAGTAAAGTTACTTCCCTACTTTATAAATCACCATTACTGTGGAACCGGTGGGCGGTTAGAAAATTTTACTACTAACAGAGAGATACAGAAGTGGGCGGTAGGTATAAAAAGGTTGACTACCTCTGGTATAGCTAGTTTAAGACTATGAAGGGGTCTACAAAAGTCTTTACCACTTTAAGAGGTTTTTATACAAGACAACCAGGAGAGGGCGTATTTCTCTCTCCTTGTGTCTGGTATCCGTTGTTAAGTTAAGTTCTCTGTGTAGAGTTAAGAAGATTGATTACTTGTCAAAATACTTTACCATGTATATTTCTGTATATGTTGTATATAAGCCATTGTTAAATGTTTAAGTCACTGTGTGCTGTATTTTGCTCCTGAGTTGTCTCCTAATAGCAGTGACGCTGCAAACGCTCTGACAAAGTGTTTAGACTTTCTAGTACAGATAAAAGACCTTGAATTTCCAAGTTGTCTCTCTTCTAAGACCCAACCAGGTCAAACCTTGCTTAGTTTCAGAACCTAGTTAAAATTGATCACAGGTTGTTGTTGTTATTGTTGTTGCTATTACTATTATTATTGTTGTTGTTGTTATTGTCATTATTGAAAAAATTGGATTTTTGCATTTTTTGCCTAATATATTACTGAACCATCTTTACTGGAAAGTTAGCAAATGCATAATACTATTCAAATCTATTTGGAAACTACTTTGCCTCTCAGATTTTTTTTCCTGAGTTTTTTCTGAGTATAAGATTGCAGATAAATGTTTATAAATGAATTAATTTATTTCTACTATTATCCTGTGCTTTTTATTGGTTATAGTATAAGTTTTAGTTATTATAATATCCATCTGAATTATATGTACATAAAATCTTATTGCAATTGTCATTATTGTTGCATTATGACTTTCAATGACATTGGGGCAAAATATTAATAATCCAAAGGTGGTGCTAGAATGGTGTTATATTTTAGGTCTTGTAGAAAAAGAAAAAAGTTAATTTCTAGTTTGCCTGCTCTAAAATCTTTCTTTTCCTCATGCAGATGCCTTTTAGTATTACACACGGAGAAATCTGAAGATTTATTCTTCCAACTAGGATTATAGCCATGAAGAAAGACAAAAGAAAATACTTAAATGTCAAGGGGCCATTTGCATGTGTGGATTTAAGAGCCTATTCACACACTATTTTACTTTCAGACAAGGAAATGGCATTTTAGAAAAGTACTGCATTTAATCATATGCCCTGCAGCTTGCAACTTGCAGCTTGGTTTGCAGCTAAGGCCTATATATTGCTCCAGAGCAGATTTGCAATTTATTTCCTATTCTCCAGCAATAAATAAGGGAAGAAGTATAAGTCTGTATGGGTGAGTTCCACTCATGTGAACCATTATTTTCCTCTCTTCATATTCCTTGCAACATGATCAAGTCCTATTTGGACCAGCAGCAATTTCAGCTGCTGAGATGCTTAAGATATTAGAGCAACTTGTTATTTTCTTTAAATTTAGAAAAATAATAATAGTTTTTTTTAGATATTTGTTACCAATAAATCAAATTCATATGTAAATGTTGAGATATTAGTAGAATAAAGAATTAGACTTTTCTATATTGCCTAAAGAGTGGGAGAGTGTCTTACCTTCTATAACAAGATTGTTAGTGGACCTCTATTTATGATTTATATAGTGAGATATAATATTTATAGTTTATTAAATTCCATTAGGCTTGTATAGAAAAGGAATGTCAAAAACAAGTTTTTTATTGGAATGCAGGTAATTCTTGACTTACAACAGTTTGTTTAGTGACCGTTTGAAGTTGCAACGTCACTGGAAAAAAAATGACTAATGGCCATTTCTCACACTTAAGACCATTGAAACATCCCCATAGTCTAAGGTGACCAGATGTCCCGATTTCAGCAGGACAGTCATGATTTATAACAATTTGTCCCGTGTCCCGGGGCGTTTTAAAAAAGTCCCGATTTTCTGGCTTCATGTTGAAAGCCCAGTGGATTTGCTTAAGAAATCCTAACCGGGGCAAGACAAAAGACACCCTGTCTAATGTCTCTCTCTGTCTCAGTACTTTCATTGAAGATATTAAAACGTTAAAGCAACAAAACGGACCCCCCCCGTGCCCCTTTTACCTCATTTTATAAGAAAAAATGACCAAGTACCATAGAGCTGCAGGAAATACTTGGCTAGAGAAGCCGCGAGTGTTACTTCCTGGATTTTCCAGAGGGGAGGGGCATGGAGGTTGGAGGTTGGCTCGTGTGGAAAAAATGGTGGCAAAGTTTCTAGTTTTAGAGCCGAGGTGGCGCAGTGGTTAAATGCAGCACTGCAGGCTACTTCAGCTGATTGCAGTTCTGCAGTTCGGCTGTTCAAATCTCACAGGCTCAGGGTTGACTCAGCCTTCCATCCTTCCGAGGTGGGTAAAATGAGGACCCAGATTGTTGTTGGGGGCAATATGCTGACTCTGTAAACCGCTTAGAGAGGGCTGAAAGCTCTATGAAGCGGTATATAAGTCTAACTGCTATTGCTAACTGCTATTTGAAAAATATTTCCCTGACTAATTTCACCATTTTAATTTGCTTTGTATTAACATCTATATCATTCTGGATTGACTTGGAGTGCTCACTTGTGCCTGCTGGTAAGTGAGCTGGGTTTTTTTCTTTTATTTTTTAATGTATTTTAAAATAATATTTTATTTATTGTGCATAGGATTTTTTTAAATACTTTCATTCTGTGTGGATTCTTTTTTTAAATTGTCTTAGACTATTTAAAAAAAGATTCTATCCAAAATACAAAATACCAGCTGCAGTTATTCACTTAAGAACTGTGGCAAGAAAGGTGGTATAGTGACCAAAGTTACAATGGCATTGAAAAAAGTGACTGATGACCATTTTTCACACTTAGTGACCATTTTCACACTTAGCGACCGTTGCAGCATCCTCATGGTCACATGATCAAAATTTTGATGCTTGGCAACAGATTCGTATTTATGATGGTTTCAGTGTCCTGGGGTCATATAATCACCTTTTGACAAAGTCAAATGGGGAAACCAGATTCACTTATGTTACTAACTTATCAGCTGCAGTTATTCACTTAAGAACTGTGGCAAGAAAGGTGGTATAATGGGCTTAGTGACCAAAGATGCAATGGCATTGAAAAAAGTGACTGATGACCATTTTTCAGACTTAGTTACCATTGCAGCATCCTCATGGTCATGTGATCAAGATTTTGATGTTTGGCAAAAGTTACAATTTATATGTTGAAATAAAAAAAATTACAATACTATTTTTGCGTTATATGAAAATTTTTGTTGCTCCGTATAAAATTTTTAATCAAGCCCCAGTCAAAGGTGTCCCTCTTTACCAATCTGAAAATCTGGTCACTTTACCATAGTCACATGAGTTACATTCGGATGCTTTACAGCTAATTCACATTTATGATGGTTGCATTGTCATGTGATAACTTTTTGCAGCCTGCTGACAAGCAAAATCAATGAGGAAACCACTTTACAACTGTGTTACTAATTTAACAATTGCAATGATTCACTTAACAAATGTGGCAAGAAAAATTGTAAAATGGGGCAAAACTCACTTAACAAATTTCTCACTTAATATTAAATTTTGGACATAATTGTGGTCTTGTTGAGGACTATCTCTGCCAATACCAATAATGCTCTTACTAATAATAATTCTGAAAACTGATAATTGTATTAGATGACTATATAGAATAGAAACTATGCACTGCTAAAATTATACATTATACTTTTCTTCTTGTTCTTTTGTTGTAGTTTTTCTTTTCATTTTCTTTTCTCTGCCAAAGTATGTATTTTTATTATTGTAGTTTATTCAGTTTTCTTTTTGTAATTATTTAAAAGCAATAATAGAATAAAAAATACAACTCCATATGCTTCCCTTTTTTCCCTTGTTTCACTAAAGAGGCTTTGTCCACAGTAAATACAGACATTGGGTGTATAATTTTTGCACAGCTTTGTGCCTGCCTTTTTCTCTACTGCAAGTGACCTGCAAATGATCTCACTGAAGTTTTTTCATTCTTTAGCAAAAACCATATTTTAATACATTGTTCAAGATGCCTGAGAAATTAAAGTGGGGAAACCGTGTTCTTGATACCTGGGATTTACTTGAATTACATCAATACAAGAGATTTTCATTAGTTCCGAGATTCTTACCAGATATAGTTCTGTCTTCTATGGCTTTGATCTTGGACCCTCCAAAACTAAGATTTGATTGAAACCTCAGAACTTCATTGGTCACTTTTCTCTCTGCCATCTTCTGAATACATGAAGATGTAAAATAGACAAACAGGGATATTTCAGTGTTAAGGTTTACGTTAAGTTTCAGTGTTAAGGTTACATTAAGGTTAAAGCCTTAAAGTACAGATAAAGGTTACCCTCGCACATATGTGCTAGTCATTCCTGACTAGGGGGAGGTGCTTATCTTCATTTCAAAGAACCCACTGTTTGAAGACATCTCTGTGGTCATGTGGCCGAAAGTGCATGGAATGCTGTTGCTTTCCCACCAAAGGTGGTTCCTATTTTTTCTACTTGCACTTTTACATGCTTTAAAACTGCTAGGTTGGCAGAAGCTGGGACAAGGAGCTCACACCGTTATGCAGCGCTAGGGATTCAAACCGCTGAACTGCCAACTTTCTTAAAACACTGAGCCTTGTTTAAAGCCTTAATGTGTGGTAAATTCTGAGAATCTTTGAAGAAGATATTTTCTTAACATTGAAAAGCTATCTATCTGTATATTTGTTGTTGATGGCCTTTAAGTATGTAATTCACTACTATAATAAAATCAGTGTTTTTTGTTTTTGTTGACAAAATATGTTTAGTGTATTATATCAATCATCTTATCTATCTATCTATAGAATGAATTTATATGCTTTATTTAAATGTTGTTTTGCTGTTTACTTCACTTGTTTTAGCAATTGTTGCGTATTGTTTTATAATTTTTTGTTTCCTTAGAAAAACATTATTCCTCTCATCAGATTACATACTACCTACAATTTGCTTCCAACATGAACTGTTCTTACTATTTCTCCATCCATTATCTCATCTTCAGAAAATCTTCTGCCAATGTATATGTACTCGTCTGCTTGCTCTAGGACTTTATCACTTGTGCATTTTATTTATATTTTATTTATATTTTCTATTTCTTAGCCACCCATCTCCCTCAGGGAGGGGATCTGGGTAGTGTACAATGTATAACTTGCAGTTGTTCAAGTCGTTTTCCCTTGCTATTTTATACATGAAGTTTTAGATCCATATTCCTTGATGCTAAGCACAATTATTCTATAATTTGCTACAAATAATACCACAACAATGTCTGCATATAAAAGGATGCCCACTTCACCAACTTATGCACTCTACGACACCATATGCATTTACTCATACAGCCAAAAGTCTAGCTCACTGCTTAATGTTGAATCATTTGTTAAGCATTACATTTATTCCCTGATTCTTTTAAAAAATAATTATTATATTTTATTACATTTTTTAAGATAATGGTAGAAAGATAAGAGAAGAAAGAGGCAAAAAAAAGAAAAATAAAGTACTGAGCAAGCACCCTAGACTTAAACAGGGCTAAAACTTTGAGAAAAGATTTGTCAATATTTTATTAGTTACTTTCGCATAAATGAATATTTCATATTGTTTTAAAAACTGCAGGCCACATAAAATCCAAGTAATATCCATCATGTACTGCTATTATCACACTCAGCAACCAACTTCAATTCCATATTCATGCAAACAATGCATAATTCACTCCTATTTATGTTATCATATGTTTCCTCTAAGTTGACAAATGTACAATAAACTTTTTTCTTTTATTAAAACATTTTTCAATAACCTGCTCAAGAGCAAAGACAGCGTCTACACATTCCCTACCAGGCATAAAGCTGCACTTTTCTTTCACATTTTTGTTCATTCTTGCCTTGCTTTTCTCTTTGATCAAATCCTTTTGATCTGATTTTTGATCTGATGGACAGAAATATGATGTATATATTTTTTATTTTATTCATACACTTTAACATTGACTCCTTTTATATTCTAGGTCCCAGTCTTTCATATGCATAGTCATCTCCTGCTGGGCTTTGATCAACTGAGGTTTTCAAAGGATGCCTTTTACTAATACAAGGAAGATTACCAGCCTTTGGCATGCCCTTAAACGTTCCCAAGAAAAATAATATTGGGCTATATTTGGATTAGTGTGCTGTATTCACAACCAAAGCTCAGTTTTACATCAAGTTTGCTTACAGTATTTTATACAAGTTGGGGTCACTAAACTAATCTAGAGACTAGATAATAAGCCAAGGTACTATTGGTTATACCCCCAACTCAGAGGTGCATGCAGTGGCACTGACACATAAGCAGGAAATCTTTTAAATCCATCTGTATAAATGATGCATGGTTTTTAAAATGCAGAAATTCCCAATCTTGCAGTTAAAAGTACAGCTCCAGCCCTGTAGAAAACTCTTAATACTAGAGGTGAGAAATGTTCCCACCCTTTTGGCCTTCCAGAAGGATATTAAAAACTAAGTTTTGTCAGTTGGCTTGGGCCCACCAGTAAGGGTGCTCACCCCTAGAGACAGTTGTTGGGGTAAAAAGACCAGATCCCTGTATAATCCATTCCTTAGTTTCTGATTTTTGCATATTTAAAATTTTACCTGCTTTCTATTTATGTTTTTATGATCTGCAAGTCAACCAGAGACTTTTTATCAGGAAGATGGATGACATATCAATTTCATAACTAACTGACTAACTAACCAACTACATACATACATACATACATACATACATACAAACATACATACATACATACATACATACATACATACATACATACATACATAGATGTCATTTATAAGGACTTATAAGGACTATAAGATTCTCCTTTTTCCACACAGGAACTTTCACCATGACAATATAAGGGTTTCCAGTTGTTGATAAAACACATGAAGCTGTTGCCTAATAGATGTACACACACTTTAAATGTTGGTGTTAAATAACCAGGGTAGCATGGGACTGCTGGCACAAGTTCCAATCTCTCCCCAGTTATCCACAAATACAAATTTAATAGGAATATTATTTTTAAAAAATGCTAAGCACTGAAAATTAATATATGTATTTGCACGTTCAAGATTGCACTTGATATTGTAGTAATGTAATATAGAGTAATTAGTTTCCAGTTGTATTAGGTATTGGTGGTAATGACTGCTGATGTTTTTATTGGATTCACACATCATTTTGTTCCAGAATGTAGCTTGTATAGTAGATATGTCCATAGAAATAAAGCTGGAAGTCTCAAACATTTCTTCCCAGAAGTCCATTGGGTCTTCACATTCTGGCCTTATTTGTGTTTTGGAGTAATGAGAAAAGTGGCTTGATAGCCCCAGCTATTTATCAACTAGGGGTACAATACAGTGACATGCTGTGAGGTTTATAGCTGGTGAGGCAAAAAGAAAGAAAGCAGTTTTTGGCCACTGTCAAGAGAGAGGATTTTGGCCGCTCCTGGCGGTATGTCCGCCCCCCCCCCCAACACACACACTCCAAAGAATCCCAGACAGACAAACAAGCAGCTTCCCCACCGTGGGCTTTGTTCTTAACTGACAGCGGGCAAAGGGAATAGAGAGAGGCAGCAGCGAGGCTGTCTTTTGCGGGGAGAGCTGGAGCTTTGCCTGCCCGGAGTCCTTTGGGATTGGGCGGCCTATAAATAAAATCTAACTTGCAAACTTATTTACAAACTTTGCCAACCGCGGAAAGATTGCAGGGGGGCTGGGATCCAAGGTGCGCTTAACTAAGCGAGGAACTTGTGCGGGGCCAGGGGCGTGGTAACTTAGGAAAAGAATGGAGGGGGGGCATGCAGAGAAGAAGAAGCATGCTGAGCTGCCATTGGGGCTGCTGAAGATCCTGAGGGAGATCTTGAAGCGGAGGATCCCAGGGCTGTGGACGCGGGGCTTTGATCTGGTGATTCTGGGATCAGTGGCCACAAGGGATTGGTGAGGATGACTGATGCTTTTTTCCTCAGCCCTGAACTGGGTTTGATTCCCAGCACGCCTCTTGATTGGCTGAAGAGAATGTGATCCAAAAAGGAAAGGAAAGTGTCTGAATTAGGACAGGCAAAGACGAGAATTCCCGCTTGAGGGAAACCCAGTGGGTTTAAATTGAAGTTCGCCTGGTCTTCGTGGCAGCTGCCGTCAATTAGGGATCCCTAATTGGCCAATTAATGGATTAAGATCTCTTGAATTAGATGGGATCCCTAATTGAGGGCATGTCTGCCATTAGAGGAAAATAAAGTGCCAGCCCGCACTCCAGCAGAGGTGGGTAAAACACACACACACACAGACACAGACACACACAACTTATAATAATACAAATTACAATTACTTACAAATTACAATAATTTTGAATTCCTCCCCCCTCCCTCCGATCCACATTCCTTTTCCAGCTGTTTCACAGAGAATTTCAACTCTCCTCTTGTCTGCCATGATGAAAATGTAAAAAATGTAAAAAGAAAAAGGCAAGAGTTGCTGAAGTAAGGCTGGATTAGCTGCTGCCAGAGTTTCCAATGGATGACTCTCCTTAACTGTTAAAAAAAAGCCTCTAAAAAAGGTGTCCTCTACAGGAGGAGGCAAGAGAACCACGTGCCTCATCTACATAAGGGATTTTTTGCCTTTTAACCCTTGCTTAAGTCTGCTCAAGTGATCATAAAGATAGACTAAATGAGGCACATGGTTCTCTCGCCTCCTCCTGCAGAGGGCACTTTTTTAGAGGCTTTTTTAAACAGTTAAGCACTAAGCAGTCATCCACTGTGACTCTGGCAGCAACTACCTCAGCCTTTTTCCTTTTATTTTTTTTTTCTTTTCATGATGACAGTGGGGAGGCCCTGCCTCCCCTGGCTCCCCTGACTGCATGTCACTGGTACAATACCTGGTAGCCATTTTCTATCTTCATTGAATGAAAGAGATATAGATCTTACATCCTATGCTTCTTTTCTGGCAATTAAAAGGTCTTTCCTTTCATCTATTTGGGACAATTCCCTTGTAAACTCCACTATTCCTGGTTGTCTGGCACCTCAGTAGCCATATATATTGTACAAATAAACAAATCCTGATTTTCTTGCAAGTTCCAGCCTGTTTGGTAAGAACTAATAACAAGCATTTCCTTTTCTTTCTACCCATTTATTCACTGAGCTTTTTCACTCATTTACTTACCTCCCTTTTTGCTATATATCCCATACCTTCTCCTGTCCCATTTGTTTGCTTTTGTCTTTTTTTCCTCCTGCTACATTCCATAGCTCCTCAAATGCTATCCTTCATTTCATTTGTGGGACCACAAAGTTTATTAATGATAGTTGGTCAGGAAGGTGGACTAATTGATTTATGAGTACAATTGTGAATTCCTGAATATAATTATTGGGGGGGGGGGTCAGACCAACTGACGATTAGACCACATAATACTGATCAAAGATATGTGCAAGGGGAGGTATATTTGTGTGTTTTACAGCAAGTTAAATTAAGCAAGAGAAAAATATTTTCGGTCAGTTTTTAATCAGTTTATTTAATGCATGTAATGTGATTTGTAGAGAGCCACCTTATATGTGAGATGGGTGGCATAAACATTTAATAAATAATAAAATAATCATATTTTATTTTAGCATGGCAATGAAAGGCTAGTGTAGTTTTTGATTCACACGGACCTATATTTTATCAGAGAAAGGAATTCACAGAATACAACTGTTAATTGCTGCACATTTTTTTTCTTTTTCTAATCAGTCTAGATGTATTTTAAGACTATAATTGTATTCATATGGTTTGGAAAGACATATGAATCAGCCTTGTGAAAGTGATAACTTTCTGGAACTGTAGCCTGAAGCTGGCAAAAATAAAAATTGGGTTTTGCATGACTTAGTAGATCTCTTCTTCATAATCTCATATTGATTAATTAGCAATAAGTATACTTAAAGGGGTTTAGCATTTTTTTAAAATAACATCATTGGATCATATTGCTTTCCCAAACTAACTGTCCTATGGGACATAAGCTACATGACTGGAAGAGTTATATTGCCCCACAGAATATGCTAACACAGCATGGAATAAATATAGCACTCAAACCTGTGCTTTATAATGATATTGGCATAATCCATACCAGTTCTTCTTGGGAGTCAGCCAGAATTGCTATCAGAAGTAGGACAATAAAAGAATTTAAAAGTTTCATCAATTAAAAAAAAGATAAAAGCAATAAACATATTAGAAATTTATTCAAAGAGAGAGGTGAATATGTCAGGAAACAGGATGTATGCAATAGATTTCTGTCTCGAGAGAGAAATAAAATTACCTGGGAATTAATTTGGCACAACATAAAAAGGTAACAACTCTCAGGAACTGTTAACAGAGAAGAAAAATTGTTAGGGTTTTTTTTTTATTAAGAGAGGACCCAAGTCACAAAGGATTCATTATGCCGATTACTTGATAAATAAAGGATATTCCATATTGAAAGCAAATTTTTTAAAAGTACCATGAACTTTTTAGAAAAATTATAACACTTACTTGCTTATTCCTAAATAATGGGTACTACTTTACCTAGTAAAAGATGAAAAGTGACCTACATCCCTGAAACTCAACAAAATGAAAAGTTATATAGGACAGGACTTTTTTAAAAAACACTTCAGATATTTTTGCAGTCTACTTCCCATTTTTCATGAACACCAGCTATATTTAGAGCTGTTTGGAGTTGAAGGCAATAATTGGAGCAGTGATGGGTTGCAAGCAGTACACCCTGGTACAGGCGTACTGGTGCCTGCTGGGAGCACTGGGTACCGTTCCGGTACTCCGGAGGGCCCGCCCACCTACCTGTCCTCCTTATCTGTATTTGAGCTCTTTGGTACTTACGCACACGGAGCGTACGGTGTCCGTGCGACGCTCCACTGAGCAACTGGAGCATTGCAGAGGCATCGTGGAGCATCGCAGGAGGTAAAGACGCATGTGTGCATGTGCATGTGTGTGCGCGCGTTCATGTGGATGTCGGGCCCCGTTGCAACGGGATCCGGAACCCACCACTGATTTGGAGGCAGCAAAAAGTGACAAAGTTATTATGATGGTGAATGGAATGTTGTAATGCCAGCTCTGCCGCTTTTTTTGCCAAAATTTGAAGAGTTGCCTGTCTCTTATTATGCACTGCTACCCGTGATCAGGATTTAGCTTTTGCCTCATTTATAAATTTCTTGTTTTGCTTCACTTAGGAAGTCGCTTATTTTGAAAGAAGCTTTAGTGAGTTTAATGAGCTTTATTCCTAGGGAAGTGTGTTTAGAATTATAGTCTTTATAAACGATATTGCACATTATTGACGGTTATGTTGTACACTGTGTTGTGCATTGTAAAATAGCTGCAGCTTTTCCCAGCATCTCATGGCAACATCACATAGTAGCAACCGCACCATCCCAGGAAAAGTGCAGTTGCTTTAAACAGTTAGACTTACAGAAACTGTCTTCTAAATTCACCTTTTGGCTGTTGAATCTGAAGCAATACAAGACCTAGTGATAAGCCTTATAGAATCAGTGAAACATATTTCTGAATAAACATATTGAGGGTTCTTGGTGTTCTCTGAGCTTAATTGTTTTCTTGCAGAGATTTCATTATCCAAACTAGGTGATATCATCAGTACTAGCTTTGATAAATAACACTGAAAATGTTACCTATTTTGGGTAATGAAATATCTGCAAGAAAAAAATTAAGCTCCGAGAATACCAAGGACTCTCATTTTCAACCCTGAACTACAAATATTCTCCTTTATTGGTACAACATACAGAATTTTTGGTGCTGTCACAAATATCAAGTGAACATACTTCATGGGTAACCAAGTTAATTAATGATTCTTTGACACAGAAAAGTAACATTTGTTTAGAATTAAAAGAACTAAGGTAAGCACTTTGCTACTGGTATCTGTAATTAATACAAATGTGACATTAATATAATGATAAAGTTAGTATGTTGACTAGAGAGACAGAATCAAAATGTAAATTCAATTAATGTAATTCTCATATATTAGCATATTTATACTAGCACATAAAATGCCTACATTTCTTGCAATTAATTTGACATTAAATAGCTTGCTGAAATATGACAATGGAATTCCTAATTCATTGGAAAGAGAAATTGGTGATAATACATCCTTTCTCCCAAACTGTCAAACATAAATTTTTAAGAGCTAGCAATTTTAAATGTACGTAATCCAAAAGAGATGACAATACAGTATTTTTGGTTCAAAATAGCTTTTATAATGATTAGCTATCTAGATGTAATGTCTCAGAAAATATGTCAATAATTCTCAACACTTTCAGTGCTTAGCACTGTGTTGCAGAGATTCATGTTCCCACATGTTGAACATCAATAGCCAATTTTTCTATGATGGGCTATCCTTCAGAATAAATTGCCATTGGAGTTAAGGCAATTAATTCATCATTTTACAATTTAGAAAGAGGCTTAAACTCGCCTTTTATTAAGGCTTTTAATAAGTTTAACAAAGCTTTTCAGTATTCACTCTAAATGTGTGTGTGTGTGTGTGTGTGTGTGTGTGTGTGTGTTGCTTAGAGCTACTGGAGTAGGCAACATATGAAATTATAAACAAAGAAACAAATACTGCCTCAAACATAGTAACATGTTTTTACATATCAGTCTAGTTGGGGAAAAAGAACAAGGAGAAACACATTTTCCTGATACCATTTTCATGGTGGCTTCTATTGCAAATACACTATAAAAATCATGGAAGCTGTTACTTTGCAGACCTATCAACAAACCACAAAGGACATCTCAAGTGGAAAACCCTTAAAATAAATATTTGGGGACAGTGAGAAATTCAGTATGGAAAAATGGAACCATTATGAGAGCCAGTTTGGTGAGTGGTTAAGTTGTTCGCATAGAAACCAGAAGACTGTGAGTTCTAGATTTCTAGATTTCATTAAATATGAAATCCAGTTGGGTGACACAGAGTGGTTGTTATGGGGAAATGGGAGGAGGAAGGAGTATTACGTACTTTTGGTGCCTTGGGATACTTATAAAGTAATAAAGACAGGATGGAAAAGTCTAATAAATGAATAAATTGTACCTACAATGTATAATACATTTTTAAGCAATTTAATTTTCAATTCTTGTCCTTTTACCCAAACCTTACATTTTTAATTGTTCATATGCATGTCTTTTTTATTAATAAAAGGTACTTCTTATGTATCTGTTAATGAGCAAATAGAAAAAAAATGGGGAAAAAATAGGATAATTAAATTAAAATAGGACGTAAAGTGAGATTTGGACATAAGAGTGAACATGAAACGGGGTCAGACTAGAGGATCTCCTGGGGACCCCATATATCCCTTCTATCTCGTTATACATTTTCTAGTCTTGAAGAAGAACAGGAAACTTGAACTCAGGAAATTCAAATGCCAAACCGCAACACCTGCTGTAAGTAGGCCAAGTCAGTTGGAGGTCTCGCTCGCAAGTCAGGCATAGAATTTAACCACAAAAGCCAGTATGAAACTAGTGCTTCCTGCATGCTTTTCTGCCTAGCAATAAGGAGCCTAGCCAATAGGAATGATTTAGCACATTTCCGTGTTAGCTGATTTGAGGAAGTTATAAGAACACGCTTCTCCCTAAGAACCTCATTCAGACAAAGATGTGGGTTTACACTGTCTGAACCTTTTGGCTGAAATAAAGCTTTTCTTGATCTCGCATTCCGGGTCTCTTGATTTTCTGCAACAGAATACTATAACACAGAATATTTGACAAAAATACAAACTATTACATACATTTAGAAAATATAAGTTTTTCATTCATTCAGTATTTTTTTCAAAACCCATCTTTCAATTATTAATAATTCAACTTTGTTCCTCTAAGGAACTGAAGGATATGTAAGACATTTTTCTTCCCTACATATAACAAATAACCTTGCACATTAATTATATTGATTCAATTAACATGGTGTTGAATGTGGCCTTTGTCTATAGACTAAAATCCTATTATTATGCAAGAATCCTTTCTCTTGTCTAGTGCATTCATTAAACAGATGCTCCTGAAAATAAAAGGGACTTTAGTTTCTCTCTGAGAGATGAAAGAGAGATAAAGAAAATAATCAAAAATAATAGATGTCATCATCATCATTTCTAATATAATTTGAGCCACAAGAAAAATATACATTTCCTCAACTGAAAATTAATTTATGAATGAAGAGCAAATAAATAGTATGTGTCCTAGGATAAGGTTACAGGATCCAATCTGGGTCAGTCATTGGGACCAGACATTTAGAATTCCAAGCTTTCAGATTTGTACTTGAGCCCATCCTTCCTGCACTTCCTGCACATCTGAAACCAAAAAATAACTTCTTGAAAATTAAACAATATTATTAATGTTGTTGTTGTTGTTGTTGTTGTTGTTGTTAGTCAGAAACCCAGACTATGTAAAACTGATCTTTTAATTTGGAAATGTAATTTCAGAGTAAAGGGAATGAAGTATGAAATATGTACTTATTAAAGCTAAACTGTATTTACTGACTTAATAACATGAAATGCATAATGCATTACTCAGCAGGCAGCACATGAAATTACAAATGCTGTGCATTTTGCACTTATTCTAATCATCATTGCCTGCATGGTCTACAGTCTAAATAGAGATGTAAGCATGTTGGGGAAGAAAAATCACATAAGGGCACCATAGAATAATTCTCAATTTTGATTCTCATTTCTTCTCTTCCTCATTCCAACTTGTTTTGTTTTTCATTTTTAAGCCCTCCCTGGAATGGAAAAGAGGTCTAGGTGAACATGGCCTGATTAAGAAGGCAGTGACCATTAGGACCTGGTGAGAGAAAACCCATCCCTGACTACTTTCCAGTGTTCCTATCATTGTCCATTCCTTGCAGTTTTAACTAAAGGATGCTTGTGTATTTCTGCTCAATTAATATGCATGTCTGTTCTGACCCCCCCTCTCCGTCCAGGAACGAACGCCAAAACCAATGTAAATGAGAAAGTTTTTTAATCAGTCCAGACTCTTGTTGCCTGCAAGCCAAAGAGATAAGCACTCCGGCAGCAAGTCCTACAAAAATTGGCAGCAATGCAAACAAACTCTGGCAGCAATCCAGCCTGCCAAGTTTGTTTCTTGTTAATCGTTAACGTTGACTTCTGCAGAAAGGTGTAGCACAAGCAGTCTCTTTTATAATCAGGAGAGGATCTTAATGAGCATCAGCTGAGTGTAATCACCTCCTGTGATTACACAGTTGTTCTTGACACTGAGTAGCCCTTTGACAGCGTGCATCCAGGAACAACTCACAGGTGTTTTCTGGATCACTCATTCTTGTCTCCTCCCCACTGATCCAAGGCTCAGGTGTCACCTGGTGACCAACTAGTCTCTCTGAGCCCTGCTTGGAGTCGGAACCCTGTCCAGGGTCCTCCGTATCCTCCAGGGCCAACTCATAAGACCCCTCGCTGTCGGAGTCTGGTGGCAGCTCCAACGGCTCCTGCCGAGCCACAACACATATCTATATCTGCTCAAGAGGGATATGGGACTGGTCCAGGGGTGGGTTTCAAAAATTGTTCGAACCTACTCTGTGGGTGTGGCCTCCTTTGTGGGAGTGGCTTGCTGCCCATGTGACCGGATGGGAGTGGCTTGCCACCCATGTGACCGGGTGGGAGTGGCCTGCCACCCATGTGACCTGGTGGGAGTGGCCAAGACGATGTTATTACTAGATATTACTAATTACTAGATATTATTAATATTACTAGATCATTATTAATGCATAGATAACTGTGGGACATTACACACCCACCCACACCCACAAACTATGACAGTGCTAGGAAAACACCCAAAAAATAAAAATCCCCCCCCCCCCCAAAAAAAAAGACTGCCAATGAAACCAGGTTTTTTTCCCTAAGCCTAAGAACAGGAAAGACAAAGTCACTGGAATAAAAACCATCAAGGTAATGTGGAAAATTATAAAGGACAGGCACTCACAGAACCATCAACCACCTCAGAATTACCTAAACGAGGGTGAAACACACTGCCTTGCAACAAACCTGGCCTGCCCATAGAAAAGCAGCCACTTTGAGACACATAAACCTGGTCTAAACACTTAAAAGCAACATATTGCATCACAAATAAAACATTTGCAAAAAGGAATAACATTTCTTGTAATAAACATTCTATAAACAATAAATAAATAAAAATTCCCTAAACTAATTAAAAACCACCACGTTCAGAGAACACCAAAGGACCCCACAGTCCTCTCCCTCCTTATCTTTTTCATTTTTGTCCTAACTTTCTCCTCCTCCCCCCCCAACCCCACTCCCTTCTAGCACTGATGATGTTACCAAAGAGGAGCTCTCACAGGGCAAAGAGCTTCCCGCTACAGGCACAATCTATCTGCAGCAATAAATGACTGCAAGCAGCAGCTTCAGTCACCTGCTCGCATCTGACAGTTGCGTTTGGGAGCGGAGGTGGTGGCAGCAGAAGTGAGCACAGATGGGATGTCCCCGCTTGCTGAGTAGAACGAGGCGGCGGGGATGCGTTGTTTCAGGGTGCCCCAAGCGCCGGCTCCTCTGAGTGTAGCCCATTCCCCCTCCCAAGAAGACCCTTTTCTTTTTAAAAACTCCTCTGCAGACGATCTTGAAAACCTGCGAGGGATCCCCCCCCCCCATTCCTGATTGCCTGTAGCCTTGGAAGCTTCCGAAACTTAACAGTAAAAGCAATTAAGAACTTCTCTCGCGCGTGAGATTTTCTTTATTATGCAAACGCTTGCTTTAAGGCTGCAGGCACCCAGGGAGGGGGGCAGGGGGAATCTGCCTATCTGTCCCCTTCCAAAGCAACCTTGCAGGATTTCAAGATCATCCGGAGAGGCTTTTTTTAAAAAGAAAATCCTGAAAAGCCACAAGATTTGGAGAGATGGGAAGCTGGTCTTTTGGGGGGGGGAATACCAGAACCAGGAGCGCAGCCCATTCCCCCTCCCAAGAAGACCCTTTTCTTTTTAAAAATGCCTCTGCAGACGATCTTGAAAACCTGCGAGGGATTCCCCCCCCCCATTCCTGATTGCCTGTAGCCTTGGAAGCTTCCGAAACTTAACAGTAAAAGCAATTAAGAACTTCTCTCGCGCGTGAGATTTTCTTTATTGTGCAAACGCTTGCTTTAAGGCTGCAGGCACCCAGGGAGGGGGGCAGGGGGAATCTGCCTATCTGTCCCCTTCCAAAGCAACCTTGCAGGATTTCAAGATCATCCAGAGAGGCGTTTTTTAAAAAGAAAAACCCCGCAGGCACCCAGCGACAGGGGCTAGGAGCTAGGAACCCGGAAGTTAATTACTTCCGGGTTCACTGACGAACAGGTTCGCAAGAACCGGTGCGAACCGGGAGGAACCCACCCCTGCCCAAGTCACATGCCCAATTCCTGCAACCATATGTTTTAGCTTCTAGTCCCCTAATCATCTTTGTTGCTCTACTCTGCACTCCTTCTAGAGTCTCCACATCTTTTCTACATTGTGGTGACCAAAACTGAATGCAGTATTCCACGTGTGGCCTTACCAAGGCATTATAAAGTGGTATTAACACTTCACGTGGTCTTCATTCTATCCTTCTGTTTATGCAGCCTAGAACTGTGTTGGCTTTTTGGGCAGCTGCTGCACACAATTGGCTCATATTTAAGTGGTTGTTCACTAGGACTCCAAGATCCCTCTCACAGTTACTACTATTGAGCAAGGTACCACCTATACTGTACCTGTGCATTTCGTTTTTGTTGCCTAAATGTAGAACCTTACTCTTTTCACCATTGAATTTCATTTTATTAGATAGTGCCCAATGTTCAAGTTTGTCAAGATCCTTCTGTATCTTAAGCCTATCTTCTGGAGTGTTGGCTATTCCTGCCATCTTGGTGTCATCTGCAAATTTGATGAGTTCCCCATTTATTCCCTCATCCAAATCAGTGATGAAGATGTTGAAGAGTACTGGGTCCAAAACAGAGCCTTGGGGTACTCCACTGCATACTTCCCTCCATGAAGATGCAGTTCCATTGAGGACTACACATTGAGTGTGGTTGGTCAGCCAGTTACAATATCTTTAACATTATTGCATCATTCTATAACTTTAACTGGAATTAAACTCATTGACCTTAATACAAACTTAGTATTACATATACAGTATATTCTTTGTCACAAATATTTATAAACTTGTTTAAAACATGTAAGAACTGGATAAGATGTATCCTTACTGGTATGTTTAGTGGAGCTATAGGGAAAAAGAATATTCCTGAAACTATGAATCTTCTAGAACAACTGCAATAATTGATTTAGGAAAGCTAATCTGAACTGCAGTGCTTCTCAAGTGTGAAATAGAAAATGTGTTTGTATGTCAATGGCAGCATCTACAGGATTGGCATCTCTGGGACAAGCTACCCACATAATTTCAGTTGTATCTTGAAGCAGAACGGAACATTTGAAATCATAACACGTTTACTTATATTGTCATTTGTCATTTTTTTTGTCATTTATTAAAATTTATAGGCCGCCCTTTTCCCTGAGGGGACTCAGGGCGGCTTACAATCACAAGGGAGGGGGGTGCAGTATCAAAAAACAAAACAAAATGTGAACAAAGAAAAGTAATAAAACACAACTTTCGTTCAGCAATCAAACACTCGGGCGGGTGAATTGGGAACCTATCCCCAGGCCTGCTGGGAATAGTACATATTATAACCAAACCACTACAAAATACCTGTGTGTTTTACTTTGGAACTCTTCATAAACGTTTTACAGTTTTCCTCATTTAATTCATAGCACATCATTTAGATAAGGTCATTTATCATTCTGTTACACTATCTATTAATTTCTTACATAAACAAATAGTATAATGCCTGCCATGTATTCAGTTCACATATTACACCTATCAGAGAATAAAGTCATTACGAAGATTACTGAAATATCAAAGAGAAAGTCTGTGGAGATTCTCAATCATCCAGATTGTGGTTGTCTCAAAGGTACTTTTATTTTATTTTTTTCAAAAAAACAAATGGACTATGTTTTTTTTTTCTCCTTGAGGAAAAAGATGTTTTGCTTCCCATCCAAGAAGCTTCATCAATTCTGGCTAGGTGGTGTGAGTGGGTGGGGATTGAAGGATTAGTTCTGACAGAATGGTGTATGTGGGAAATGGAGGAATTATATTTTTTTGCAGTCATTTGGTCATTAGCATTCTCTCTGAAAGCCATTGGGGCCACTTGAAGGTTTATTGCAGATAAGTTACAGAAGTCACAGAGGTCCCAAGTGGCCTCAATGGCTCTCAGACACAGTGTTAACATCAAGATGACTACAAAGAAATATAATCCTTCAATTCCCCCACTGCCATCATCCCCATCTTGTCAGATATAATCTTTCCATCCCCTCCACCATACAGCCAGAATTGATGAAGCTTCTTGTGTGATAAGCAAAACATCTTTTTCTTCCTCAAGAAAAAATCATAGTGCAGTTGCCTTTTTTAAAAAAGAAAAAAAATCTTTGAGACAATCAAAGAGATTTATTTACAGTTTTCCTATTATGAGTGACACAACGGGCACTTACTGTACATATTAACAAGTTTAAAGATAATCTTTATAGACATAATTAGGTTTCCATTTTTAATTGAACTAAATTATATTTTACAAAGCATAATATCTAAAAACCTGAAAAATGCCACAGTTTGGAGCTGGTTTAACACCAAGAAAATATTTCTTCATTCAAAAATGCTGCTTGATTTAGGTGATCAGTGGATACATAATATTGTGTTTCACTTATATAATTATCTACCTCTCAATTTGCCCAGTTTAGCCTCAAAGAAAAAAGTATTATCAGCAACTGTGATGAAAATTTGTCTGCTTTTAAGGAGGATGAAAGTATTTCATCAAAGGAACCTTATGTCAAGAAAATAAGAACGATGCTCCTTTGAAGTGATTCAAATCTTGGATGTAAAACTGATTTCCTGTCATCTGAAAGATATTCTACTAGCTGAAGTATGATAAACAGTGATTTGACAATAAGGAGCTGAAATATGGGTTTGTGACAGACATATTAATCATGTAATGCTTTGCTAATCTGGTGCAATATTTGCAGTGATCACCTGTCATGGAGATAAACGTTTAGTTACTATGATATTGAGGTTGGTGCCAGTGCAGCATTCAAGCAATATGCGAATAAAAGTGGACCCTGAAGAATAATATAGAGTGACTATTTGTTTTATAATCAAGCCAAAGCTTACTAGTTGGGCAACAACATATTATGTGCATTTTGCAGTGGCATTATTAAATCGATCGTAGCCAGATTAAAACTAATTTTAAAACTATTTTCTTTTTAAAAGGAAATGACATGTTTCCAGGAAACTGGAGCAATGTTAATCTTACACCTCTGCAAGTAAGTTGAGGAAGTATATTTTAAGTTTCAGTTAATAAACAGAATAGATGAACAAGCCTCTTACCAAGGATTGTGAATAAACCTTGATGGAATTGAAAAATAAATGACCAATTGTCTCAATAAGAACCAATACCAAGCACTCACAGGGAATTGAACTATAATTGAAATTGAGCTAGTCCTTGTAAAGATTTAAATGTCAGTGATTACTATGATTGATTTAATTGATTCTATATCATCAGTCCAGTGTAACTCTTAACAACCATGTAGATACAGTAGATTTTGCTCATGATAATTTTCCCCTAATCTGGTCCTTTAAGTCTTCCAATAGTGCACCCCATTATGACTGCAACTAAGACTATTTACCTGTTGCTGGTTGTCCTTTTCTCTTTCCTTCCATCTTTCCCACCATTAGAGCCTTCTTCAAAGAGTTAGGTCTTTTTTTTGTTCCCAAAATAGAATAATTTAACCCTGGCTCTAATTTTCATTAGCTTATTCTAAGCATTATTTTGAAAGCATATGAAATTAAGGACACTGCATAATAATTTTCACACTCTGTTAATTTTGATTTTAATATTAAAATCTATATTATAAAATATAGATTAACCTCTTCCATTGTGTTAGCCATTGTGTGATTCTCCAAATTTTCTGACATAGCTTGGTTAGAACATCTGTTGTTTTGCATATTCTGTAGATATTCTATCAACTCCTGTAACCTTCCAACTTGGTAACAATCAGGAATCCTCCATTCCTTTGGAACTGATTTACTGATATGGTCTATTACACTATTTGATAGAGCTGGCACTGCCTATTTTAAGGAAGACAGTGGCACACCATCACTTGAAACAAACTATCATTACAACCACACTTTTTAACAGTTATGAGCCTGTATCATGTTTCACATTCTTATCCAAAGTGTTTGAAATAATGGTAAAATAAATCCAAGGACTTTTGGATTTGGATCTGTTTTAATCTGATTTCAGGTGATATGTAAAGCATCTGCTAACATCCTCTAGCAGTAATCATAACTGAAAATTGGAAATTAACAACTGAGGAAGGATTATTTCTGGTCTCTGATTAGTCAGATTTATTAGGAAAAAGTATAAGAATTCCAAAAAGTAATGTTGGTTTTACATGTAAATCTTACATACAAACAATTCAAAATCATGAATTCCCTTTTATTTTCTGCTGCATTCTCAGTCGTGGGGAGAAAATCTGTTCCTTTTAGAAAGGGAAGCCAGCCTCAGCCTCGATATTTATATAATGACTACTAGTCTCTTTATTGTTGTGGAAATCCACTTTCACATCATCTCCACCTTCAAATATCCTTGTGTCTATAAGCCTACTTTCCAAATAGATATGGTTTCATTGGATTTTATTAGTGACTTGCTTGTTGCTGTTGTTGTTGTTTTAGAAAACAACGTGGGAGGAAAAATAAAACCCCAAGAGGCTAACTGCTTTGAACTGCCAATCTAAGTTTCATATCTGAAAGCAAAAGTAATAATTGGAAATCTTGAGGGGAAAAATATTTTTATATCTTAATCTTTCCAACACAGTGACTATGTTTTAATTCACTGACTGATATTAATTCCAATGTCTTCTTTTGTGCATATTTGTTAAGTTTTTATATAAACATGACTGTGTGTATCCTTCTGTATCTTTAGCCTGTCTTCTGGAGTGTTGGCTATTCCTGCCAGCTTGGTGTCATCTGAAAATTTGATGAATTCCCCATTTATTCCCTCATCCAAATCATTAATGAATAAGGTGAACAGATTTTCAGATTGGTAAAGAGGGACACCTTTGACCGGGGGGGGGGGGGGGGTTGATTAAAAATTTTATACAGAACAACAAAAATTTTCATACAACGCAAAAATAGTATTGTAATGTTTTTTTTATTTCAACATAACTATAATTTACAAATATAAATTGTAACTGTTGCCAAACATCCAAAATTTGATCACGTGACCCTGAGGATGCTGCAACGGGCGCTAAGTGTGAAAACGGTCGCTAAGTGTGAAAAATGGTCATCAGTCACTTTTTTCAATGCCATTGTAACTTTGGTCACTAAGCCCATTATACCACCTTTCTTGCCACAGTTCTTAAGTGAATAAATGCAGCTGATAAGTTAGTAACATAAGTGAATCTGTTTTCCCCATTTGACTTTGTCAAAAGGTGATTATATGACCTCAGGACACTGAAACCATCATAAATACGAATCTGTTGCCAAACATCAAAATTTTGATTGCGTGACCATGAGGATGCTGCAACAGTCGCTAAGTGTGAAAATGGTCGCTAAGTGTGAAAATGGTCATTAGTCACTTTTTTCAATGCCATTGTAACTTTGGTCACTAAGCCCATTATACCACCTTTCCTGCCACAGTTCTTAAGTGAATAACTGCAGCTGATAAGTTAGTAACATAAGTGAATCTGGTTTCCCCATTTGACTTTGTCAAAAGGTAATAGCAGTAGACTTATATACCGCTTCATAGGGCTTTCAGCCCTCTCTAAGCAGTTTACAGAGAGTCAGCATATTGCCCCCAACAATCTGGGTCCTCATTTTACCCACCTCGGAAGGATGGAAGGCTGAGTCAACCCTGAGCCGGTGAGATTTGAACCGCTGAACTGCTGATCTAGCAGTAGCCTGCAGTGCTGCAGTGCTGCAAGGTGATTATATGACCCCAGGACACTGAAACCATCATAAATACAAATCTGTTGCCAAACATCAAAATTTTGATTGCGTGACCATGAGGATGCTGCAATGGTCGCTAAGTGTGAAAATGGTCACTAAGTGTGAAAATGGTCATCAGTCACTTTTTTCAATGCCATTGTAACTTTGGTCACTATACCACCTTTCTTGCCACAGTTCTTAAGTGAATCTTAAGTGAAGATGTTATATCTTAAGTGAATCTTAAGTCTTAAGTGAAGATGTTATACAGTAGAACCTCTGGTCACGAACGCTTCTGACCAAAATATTCACATCCCCCTCCCGCTGATTTCCCCTTCTGCACCATTTTTTTGTAAGCGCCAAATTTCCAAAATTAGGTTTGATTCATGACCAAATCAGTTTGCGACCAATGTTATGGAACGAATTATTGTTGTGACCAGAGGTTCTACTGTATTCATGCCTTTACATACTCTATATCACTTCAAAATGTTGCACAGCCTTCATAAGTTTCTAATACAGATAAAATTAAATACAACATCAAAACCATAAAAAAGTAAAATTACCTTGGCTGGAAAATCCTATGCCTGTCTTGCTATTATTACTGACACACTTGCTGCAGTATTTGATGGCTAAAAGAAAAAAAAAATATTGTTAAAGTGTGTATTATGTTCACTCCCATGTCCTGTCTGCTGCGTTGATTTTGAATTCATTAAAAGAGCTTATTTTACATCAAATCCCTCTCATATTATTCTCCTATGTTCAATAAACCCTAAGAGACATCATACTATACATGAAATTCCTGTAACTGTATATTTAGTAAATTGTGGAGCTGAGTTTATCCAATTAACTCAGTTTTTGGATTTGAGTAATCACATACAATAAAGGAAATAAAACTGTTTAGAATGAAGTGTAGTTGGCTATTTGTGATTAAGGGTGTCATGCAGAAACAATTATAGTTTTGATCAGGAAAATACCCTAAAAAAACCCTTTTGTTCTTTCAGGTTTTTTTTTTAATGATTTTTCCATGGCACATCACATATTGTTTTGAATAAAAAAACAACAGCTGCACATTTTTAAAAACCTACAATATTTTAAAATGCATTAAAAAATAAAAGAAAAAAACCCAGCACACTTACCTGCAGGCAGAAACTCCAATATTTTTCAAAGAAACTTTCCCATCATCTTGGAGTCCTCCAACCTCCGTGCCCCTCCTCTCCAGAAAATCCAGGAAGTAACACTGGCGACCTCTCTAGCCATTTCCTGCAGCTCTATGGTACTAGATCATATTTTTTTCTTATAAAATGAGGTAAACGTGACCGGTGCAGGGAGTGGGAGGGAGGTCCATTTTGTTGTTTTAATGTTTTAATATCTTCAATGAAAGTACTGAGACAGAGAGAGAGATTAGGCAGGGTGTCTTTTGTCTTGCCCCGGTTAGGATTTCTTAAGGAAATCCACTGGGCTTTCAACATGAAGCCAGATAATTGGGACTTTTTTAAAAGGCGGAGGGACACGGGAAAAATTGTTATAAAGCGTGCTTATCACGCTGAAATCGGTACGTCTGGTCACCCTATTCATGAAGATGTTGAAGAGTACCGGGCCTAAAACAGAGCCTTGGGGTACTCCATTGCATACTTCCCTCCATGTAGATGCAGTTCCATTGAGGACTACACATTGAGTGCAGTTGGTCAGCCAGTTATGAATCCATCTGGTGGTGATGCTGTCTATCCCACATTTTTCTACTTTATCTAGTAGTACATTATGGTCTACTTTATCAAATTCATTTGTGAAGTCCAAGTAAATTATATTGACAGAATTCCTCTCGTCCACTAATTTTGTCACTTTCAAAATTGGCCTATGTTTGACAATGAGCCAAATGAGAGAGAATCTGAAATTAACTACACAGGTAACATAGAAAAACAGAAAACTGAACATTGGGGCTGAGATATGTCCTTTTTGGAATTGACCTGAAAGAACATTTCATCAGAGAAGAGAAGGTTTATAGTATATGAAATACTCCTTAATTCTTTTGCTCCATTTTTTATACAAAGTACTTTATTTATTGCACAAATTTTAATTATTTGATTTTAGTATTATTTTAGTAATGAGTTTATTTCTTTATTTTTTAATTGGTTTTTTGGGAACAAAATGTTATCAGGTCAAATACACATTTGAGTAAAAATAAATGAATAGACATATTTTATTATACAAATGGCACTAAAGTACAGATTTATTGTTTTCAGGATGAAAAAAATGATAAGAAAAGAAATCAAATATGTGCTGTGAGAAGGCCTATTTTTTTTTGCCTCTTCTCTTATACTTAGTGTAAGTGAAGATAAAATCTGTATGGTGGAAATCAAGCATGTTTACCCAGATTTCTTTTGGCAGAAAAATGTAATTATTCCAAATTGTAAAACATAATCATTTGTGATGTTTTCCCATCAGTCATTATTATCGTTAAATGACTGGGATTTACCAGACTCTAAATAGATTGTCTCATACAATAAAGGTCTTTTCTGTTATTTTATTCATAACCAGCCAATTTCTGGGAGCCAATTTTAAAATTCTTGCAGTACGTCTGAAATTTTGGCCACAGTAAATATTATTGTTAAAATATTACGCAATGTATTTTCAGTTTAAATAAAAGTTTTACTGGCACCTGATCAAGTGTTGTGGCTCAGTTCCCAGTTGTAGACAAATATAAAGGAGAATACTATTTGATTAGTTTGATTTATTACAATATACTATTCTTTTTGTAATTGAATAAAAAGAATTGAAACTGAAAGAGGTCAGTGTGTTTCACTGACTTTGATCGTATTTATTACTATGAGAAGTGTAGGAAATGATTTAATTGTTTACAAAATTCACACACAGAGACACACACATACATATACACACTCTTCTGAGTTGAGTTTTGTTCTTGATGTGATATTTGATTTTTCAGATGACAAAATGAAGATGTTGAACTGGGTAGAAATATTTGCAAGTAGGTACAAAAATACAAAGAATTAATGAATGTATGTCATTATATAACCAGTAGAAATTCATATAGGATGTTACACAGCAGATTCTATTTTCCCCCCTGAAAATATGACTATACAACTACAGGTAATCCTCAACTTACAACCATTTCATTTACCATGCAATGGTATGCCCACATAAACCTCTGCTTTGTGAGCTGCACTAGTTACCACTAGGTTTCTGGGTTCAATTCAAGGGGCTTGTTATTAATTTACAAGCTGCATATAATCTGGTTATCTGAGGGACTGATGGTCATCCATAATTGCAGAATGTACTACACAATGATCAGCCAGAGTCAGCATGAGCTAAATTCCGCCAATTAAACCACATGATCTGATAGAACTAAAGAAGTGGGTTTTCTCTGTTACAGTACCTGCCTTCTGGAATGATCTCCTGACCTTATTTAAATAAGACCTTAAAATCTAGTTCTTCTTCAAAACCTTGCTCTAGAGTTGGTGGTAGATACCTGTATATGATTGTTCAGATAGAGTTTCTTTTTCTAGATATTCTTTTATATAATTTGATATTGCATTACTTTAGATTGCCTTCATTATACACTGCCCAGAATTGTCATGTACTTGGATGGTCTATTGGTTAATTACATGAATGAATGATTCTACAGACAATTCGAGAAATATTGAACTTGAAGATCAACATTTATGGAAAGAATTACGGTATGTTGTTTTAATGTTTACATTTCTCATATGTACAATAAAAAAAGGAGGGAAATTCCTGCTATCTTTTACATTTTCAAAAATAAGGAATATATCTTTGTGGGGTGGAATATGAACACTAAATAGAGATTGACCTTCTACCTTCAACCTTCCATGGTTCTGTGAGGACTGAAATCACTAAACTCACTTGTAGAAAAATTCTTTTACATCTGAAGAAGCAAACCTTTAAAATTTAGATGACATTATATGAAGTGCATAAAATCTGAAGTCTGGAAGCGGTATGTGGCAAAAATGTTTAAATCTAATAAGCTTACATAAATATTCCACTAGGGATGTCTGATATTGCCAACATTTAAATGAATGCAATTGTTTCCAATTTACGCTCTGAATTCTTAAGTATGATCATTAATTTGTTCCAGCTTTTTTCCTGCCAGCATCAAAACAAAGAACACTGCTTTAAGAACAAACCAAAGTTGTGTTTTTCAGATAATTAAATTAATCAAAGACGTTATAGAAAAATGAGGGCCTACAACAAGTGCTTAATTGCTCATAAAGGGACATTTTTGTTTATTTGACATGAGCAATTACAATGTGAATTTGCTGCATGCAGATATATTTTTGTTGACAGAAGTTGGAAGCTGGGAACAAAATTGATGCCAACCACAGGCTGCATCCTTCTAATATTTTTTTCAAGCCATTTTAAGAGATTCAAACATTTGCCAAGCATGCTAAACAACTGTTAGATTCCTCAACTTTTACTATTAATGTTGTGATACAATATGCTAACAAAACAAAGATACAGGTATGAAATACAATTCATTATATCTCACTAGCAATAGTCAAACTCCCACCTTTACAGACAATTGTTATAGAAAAATCCTGGATGAATTTGTTAAAGCCACTGAAATCCATGTTTAGTAGGCATTCCCAAAACTCAAAAGAATAACTACAGTTTTCTTTTGTAGAGTGGGGTTTTTTTTTTCTAGAAAGCACACATTAGAATGTTATTTTGTGATATTCCCTGTATGCAGACCAGAAGAACTGCAATCAAGAAAGTTACAAAGACTTTTTCCTCTAAGTTCAATTGTATTTTAGCAAACTGCCTGGCTATTCCATTGTTCCCTTCAATACCTAAGATTAGAAATAACATTTGAGAAGGATGATGGCCGTCTCTTTATCCTGACTCATAATGATAAAGCTCATCAAATATCTCAACCCTAAATTTAATTTTGTTTTACAATGTTCCCAGTAATATAGAATTGCAGGAAATGGTGCAAGTTTAAAAACAAGCAAATAAAACTGCAGCAAATAGTGCTAGTTTAAAAACAAGCAATCCCTAAACTTATACAAGGTGGCATTCTTTGAATGTTTCAACATTCATTTACGCCAAATATACTTCCACCTTAAATCACTGGACCTAACAGAAAACAATGTTGATTACAGTGTGATTGATCACTCTGATTACAGTATGACAGCCCACAGGTCTTTCATTATTGACTACATGAACTTTGCTGACAGAACCATTTATATGCAGCTCTGGCCCTGCAGGAATTCCCCCAAGCATTGAGCCAAGCTATTGGGTGAACCTGCCTTGGTGTTCCTGGTTGTCATGTTTATTAAATTGCTCCAAACACATTGTATTGTTTTAAATCATTTTCTATTACTGCTGATTGTATTCAATGGACTGTAAGCAGGGGTGGGTTCCTCCCGGTTCGCACCGGTTCTTGCGATACGGTTTGTCAGTGAACCCGGAAGTAATTAACTTCCGGGTTCCTAGCTCCTAGCCCCTGTGGCTGGGTGCCTGCAGGGTTTTTCCTTTTTAAAAAACACCTCTCCGGAGAGGAAGCCCTGTCAAAGTGCACCTTTCCCGCCTCAGCGGCTGCAGGGACCACCCCACCGCTTTATTTTCCTCCTCCTCCTCCTCCCCTTCCGCCCTCAGCAGCAGCAACGGCAGCCGAGCCGGGAAAGGGGCGCTTTGGCAGGGCTGTGGAAGCTCTGTCAAAGCGCACCTTTCCCGCCTTGGCAGCTGCAGGGACCACCCCGCCGCTTTATCTTCCTCCTCCTCCTCCTCCTCCCCTTCTGC
Organism: Thamnophis sirtalis; assembly: GCF_051295495.1. NCBI lineage: Eukaryota > Metazoa > Chordata > Lepidosauria > Squamata > Natricidae > Thamnophis > Thamnophis sirtalis. The sequence continues at coordinate 54,351,097 of NW_028261385.1, forward strand.
CCTGAGCAGCAGCAATGGCAGCCGAGCCGGGAAAGGGGCGCTTTGGCAGGGCTGTGGAAGCTCTGTCAAAGCGCACCTTTCCCGCCTTGGCAGCTGCAGGGACCATCCCACCGCTTCATCTTCCTCCTCCTCCTCCTCCCCTTCCACCCACAGCAGCAGCCACGGCAGCCGAGCCAGGAAAGGGGCGCTTTGGCAGGGCTTCCGCCGCGCCCCCAAGGACCGCTGGCCTCCCGCCGCCGCTTCTTCTTCTTCCCCGGCCTTCCCAGTTAGCTTGCTTGAAGCTCCAAGGAGGCGGGAGGAGGGTCGCAGGAGTGGAAGTGGTGGGAGGTCTCCCCGGCTGGGAAGAGCTGAGAGGCTGCCGGCCCCTTTCGCAGGAAAGTTAACTTTTCTTGGCAAAATCCTGCCCCCCCCCCCACGTGGGTGAGTGGTCGGCTGTCCTCTTCCTGTAAGCCGCCCGGAGTTACCTGTGTGTGAGGTGGGCTGCCCTATGCATTTGCGTGTGTGCGCTGGAAAGAGAGTGAAAAAGAGAGGGAGAAATAATTATATTAATTAGATAGATCAGTCTTTCTCCACCTTGGAGACTTGAAAGTGTGTGGACTTCAACTCCCAGAAAGGGAATTGGGAGAAAGGGAGAAAGGAGGAGAGAATGAAAGGAAGATGGGGGAAAGAAGAAAGAGGTAAGGAGAGGAGGATGGAAAGGAGAGAAAGAGGGGGAGAGAGGGTAGAAAGGGGAAGAGGAAGAGGAAGAGCAGGAGTAGGAGAAAGGTAAGGGAAGAAGGAAGGGGAAGGAGAGCAGGAAGGAAGAAAGTAGAGAAGGGAGGAAGGGAGAAAAGAAAGGGAAAATAAGGTGGTGTTATAACAGGAGGAAGGGATGGTAAACAAAGCAACCCAAACTGTATATTATAACCTATTAAATGAAATAATAAATGTATAAGAATGATAAATGTTAAAACACTTGTAACCAAACGACATGCTATATGTGATGATGGGTTTTTTTCTTTTTGTTTTGTTTTGTTTTTATTGTTGTGGGTATGTGTCATCTATGTAACAAAAAATAAATAAAAAATTATTTTTATAAAAAGGTGGAGAAACACTGAGATAGATGATAATGAGATGAGGGAGGGAGAGGGAGAGAGAGAGAGAGACCATAACTAGATAGACAGATAGGCAGGCAGATAGACGGATGGATAGAGAGAAAGAGAGATAGGTAGGCAAGCAGATAGATGGATGGAGAAAGAGAGGGGGAAAGAGGGAGAGGGATACCATAACTAGATAGGCAGGCAGATAGACAGACAGATGGATGGATGGATAGAGAGAGAGAGGATGTATATAATTAAGGTGACCAGACGTCCCTAGCGAGGTCGCGGGCTGGCAGTAACTGCCGCGGCCTAGCTCCCCCCCCCCCCGGTCAATGGTGTCCCTCTTTACCAATCTGAAAATCTGGTCACCTTACTTGTTTAGGTAATTCTGAGGTGGTTGATGGTTCTGTGAGTGCCTGTCCTTTATAATTTTCCACATTGCCTTGATGGTTTTTATTCCAGTGACTTTGTCTTTCCTGTTCTTAGGCTTAGGAAAAAAAAACTGGTTTCATTGGCAGTCTTTTTTTTGGGGGGGGGGATTTTTATTTTTTTGGTGTTTTCCTAGCACTGTCATAGTTTGTGGGTGTGGGTGGGTGTGTAATGTCCCACAGTTATCTATGCATTAATAATGATCTAGTAATATTAATAATATCTAGTAATTAGTAATATCTAGTAATAACATCGTCTTGGCCACTCCCACCAGGTCACATGGGTGGCAGGCCACTCCCATCCAGTCACATGGGTGGCAAGCCACTCCCATCCGGTCACATGGGCAGCAAGCCACTCCCACAAAGGAGGCCACGCCCACAGAGTAGGTTCGAACAATTTTTGAAACCCACCCCTGACTGTAAGCTACTCAGTATCATGGGTTGAGTGGGAAGCTGAGTAAATTAAATAAATAAATGAAGTATGTATTTTATTATTGCAAAGACAAAATACCCTCCCCCCCCCAAAAAAAGAGAGAAACAAGCAAAAGTGGTGATGAATTGTTTTCATATTTATTCTTAGGTTCAAAAATGCAAATTACTCAAGGTGGCAAGTCATGGGAAAATTTAATTTGGAACTAGACAACCCATCCCATCATTTCAGAGATATTTCCTTATCTAAACAGAGAAAAGGAATAGGCACGAGTGGGCAGAAAAGCAGTGGGAGCAGAAATGACTTCTGACTTTCTGCCAGCTTCCCCATTGAGTTGTCTTTGGGGAAGTTGGAAGGACCAGAAATCTTTCTTTCTCCCTCCCTCCCAAAATTTCCTGCAATTTCCCATTTATTTTTCTTGTGGAAATCTAGCAGGGAGAAGTCCATGGGAAAGCCAGCATGAACTTGCAAGGGTAAGGCCAGCAGGCAGGAAACAGGCTGCTGCCAGGTGGGGAGGGTTACACAAGGTTGTAGGTCAGGAACGGTATGTGGGAAGTTGCTGTGTAGGCTGGGCCCTCCTAGAGTCTTCGAGGTGGTGTGGTACAAGTCAGGTAGGCAGGGGTGGGTTTGTATCAGTTTTACTACCGGTTTGCTCGTGTGCACACACATTATCTCTTGTGTGTGTGGTGCTTCTGTGCATGCACAGAAGCGTCGGGGTGGGTAGGCACAGCCTCCCACTGCCACCACTACCAGTCTGGCTGAACTGGAAGCAACCCACCTCTGCAGGTAGGGTACATGGGGAATGGTATGGGTCAAAAAAGAACCTGGGGGTAAGAGCTACCACACAGATCAGAGATGATGTATAAGGAAGAAGTGAACCTTGAGAAAGGTGAGGGTGGCTGAGGAAATACTGCATAGATTGGGGATGGCAGGTAGGAGGATCACAGGTTGTGGAGGATGTGTGGCGATGGAGAACAGGTGTCACGTAAGTCAGGTAAGACACATTAAGGGATGGTATAGATCAGGAAGAGTGCATGGGACACACTAGAGATACTGTGTGACTCAGAGAAGATATTGAAGGTGGGACAGATCAGGATGGATCTATGGAGATGTGCTCGAGGTGCTTTGTGAGTTGATAAAGGCACACAGGGAATGGAACACTTCAGGGAAGGCGCACAAGAACGCAACACTCAGACAATTGCTTATCAGCCACTTCCCAAAATGAGCTACAAAGAGCTATGCAGCACGACAGGAATAGTAACTAATCAACTTTATGCTTTTGTAAGATATTCCTTTAGTCCAAAGGAAGGTTATGCTGTACTTAAAATCATACTGCAGTGAGGATTTAAAAAGGGCTCATCCTGTGTCTAAAAGGCATGGAAAAGTATTTTCTTATGGGCAGTGATCCATATGTGATAAAGCTAAGTAACATGTCATATCTAAATCTGAATATAATTTGAAAAATAAATGTCCAATGATTTAGCTTTCAATTTATATTGGAGATTAGGAGGGATTAAAATCATTTGCTTTTTGTTGTGAGACAATGAGGATTAGACTTTCCTCTGCTTGCTCTTTCATTTAACACTGGAATGAGCTTTCCTTAATTCAAAGAACAGACATAGAGAACTTTAGATGGGATTTCTAGTAAGGAGCAAAATTTAAACACCAGCGTAGCCCATTCCAGGTGCTAAACTATATCAATCAAAGCATACAATCATCAGGGTTTTCTTTTGTTTTCTTACAGCATGAAGTTTGTGAAGCAAAGCTAGCTGGATATGATCTATACCTGCAAGGAAACATATCTGAAAATCCAGTATAACTACTGTAAGTTCACAATGATGGATATACAGTATGGGAATTTTCAAGGTTCCTAAATTGGTAAAATAGTCAAGGTCTTTTTGCCTTTCAAGCCTATTATTTAGTGGCCCATGTTATGAAAATAACAGAAGTTGAACTGAACTGTAGTTGTAAAAGAGTTTACAGGATAATGTTGTGTGTTTGTGTGTGTGTGTGTGTGTGTGTGTGTGCGCGCACATGCAGACACACTCACATTGAACTAAAACTATCACCTTGAAGTGCAAGAAGAAAAAGCACATTTTCTCTGGGATGAAAATATTCTGCGCAGCTCCGTAGGCTAACAATCAGAACAGAATGTTCCAAAGATGCTTTTTCAAGAGGCAACTGGACTTTCTTGTTTTTCTTTGAAGACGTTTCACTATTTGGATAAGTTGCCTCTTGAAAAAACACGGGAAACATGGGAAACCATGACCTGGATGACTGAGAATCTCCATAGACCAGTGGTCCCCAACCTTTTGGGCCCTAAGGACTGGTTCCATGCATAAAGGCTTTTTTGCAGACTGGAGGGGTGTGTGGTTTTGCATGCTGCCTGCATCCTGTGGATGGGGCTTCACTTCTTTGCATGGACCAGTTGCTAGCATGCCATAGGCCAGTCTATGAATGGGGTCAGAACAGAATTTATTGTTCAAAAATAGGATCTATATAATTGTAGCTGAAGGAGTTTTTATCATGATACAAGGTTTAAAGTAATGTCCTACTACTTAATATATGAATATAACTTGAATATACACAATGATTACTTTTCATTTTAAAACTTCATAGAAATGGAGAGAAGATTAATTATATGGTTTTGTTTTCCTATTCTAGAGTCAAGAGTTTTCATGGTATTATTATAATGACACTTAAGCAGTTACAAATAAATTACAACCACACACACCAACATACAATTTATCTTATTTTATTTATACATCATATCTAGAGACCATTCATCTCACTCACAATGTATATTAGAAGCTTCCAGATATATGAAACTGCCAATTACTTCCAATTAAAGTAGGTGATATATATGTAAATAATTTAAATATAGTTGTGATACACATATATCTGCAGATTTTATTGTATTCCTTTTTTGAGAGCAATGTAAAGATCTTTTTTTTCTAAACAAAATGCATTCCAATAATTTTTATATAATTTTCTCTGCAGTCATTAGGAGCCAGACAATCATTGCAGCTTTGATTTCTTTATGTTTCAAAGAAGACATGCTAACATCCCATTGATTTAAAAATAAATCAACAACATTGTCAATCGTTAAAATCTTCAAGCTTTAGCCATTTGTGGGGGGGGGGGGAGTATTCTAGGAACCATATCTAGATTTTCTAGATGGCCACTTGTTAGAAATAAAGAGTTACTGTTTTCTGTGTCTCCTTACTGCCATTTAATGGTGCCACAATTCTTACAAATTAAATCTGGTAGCCCTAACCCCATACAGAACTTCTGGAAAGACAAGGGATCCTGATAATTTAGTTATCATAGCAATAACTGAAATGTTCCTGGAAAGCTGATATGTTGTATATCAAAATGAGCCTGGAAAACAAATTTAATTCAAATGGAATTGCAATGAATCAGAGGTGGTATTCCGCAGGTATTCTGGAGAACATGTAGTGGAAATTTTGAGTAGTTCAGAGAACCGGTAAATACCACCTCTGACTGGCCTCACCCCATCTTTTCTCTGCCTCCCGAGTCCCAGCTGATCAGGAGGGAATGGAGATTTTGCAGTATTCTTCTCCTGGAGTGGGGAGGAAATGGAGATTTTACAGTATCCTTTCCCTGCCATGCTGACCAAGCCATGCCACATCCACCAAGCCATGTCCACAGAACCTGTAGTAAAAAATTTTGAATCCCACCATTGAAATGAATATGTCATAAATATTATACTGGGGATGAGAATTCTAGGATGAAAATACAGAAAACTATAGACGAAAAGCTTGTTTTTTTATATTATTATAAGTTACAAAATGTTTAAGAACATAATTCCAAATTGTAAAAAAAACATTAACTGATAAAACAAAGTATAATCCTCTTACTATCAAGCAGAAAAATAATTCTAATAATATATCCACTTGCTAAATAATACTGACCTTTTTTACACAGACCCCAGGGCCTTTTAATTATAGTAGAAATACTTATGCCAAAACGTATTAAGTGGCGTCAAAGGAAACAAGTATCTTTAACTAACTTAGTTTCAGAAAGGTGCTGAAGTGCGGTAACAAATTAATATCATTTATTGAAGCCATAATTATGTTAGCCTGACTGAACACTGAATAATGTATAAAGTTCACACAGGAATTTAATATGAAGATGTAATAGAGATATACATATTGCATTAGTTTTACTGGCAGTGGATATTATTTCTGATGTTTATTTGCAACACATGCAGACATCTACAGACATATTCTTTTAACTACATAGGAAAAAGTTCAGAATAGCTGTTGCTAAAGTTAATTAAAAACAGACTTTACAAAAAACAATTGTAAATTGTGATACATAAGAAATAAGATTCAGATTCTCTACTAGTAAATATATATTATAGAAATACAACAAGAAAAAGACAAAAAAGTTACTCATTTATTCAAATATAATGACTTATTGGATGAACTACAGTTGACTAGACTAAGCCATAAGCAATGTTTTATAAATCACAATGTCTACATCAGAGAACACATTTAGCAAAAACCAAACTCAATTGTGGGCAATGTGAGAACATTGTGAGGTCCAAAAGAAAACTAATAGTTTGGTCATTCATATGTATATACAGAAACACATACACACAAACAAACACACAAACACACACACACACACATAGAGAGAGAGAGAGGTGTTGATGTGTTTGTGTGTCTAAACATTGTAGCCATGATGAGGAAGCAAAGAAGACACCAGCATCCAACATGCACGAAAGCAGGTGTGGCAAACTGGATTTCTTTCTTTTTTTAAATTGTAAAATGTGTTTTTATTTTCCATTTTCATTTTCATACAGTCACATATATACTGTGCATAACCGGAGCCATACAACATTAAACAATAAACACAGCAATTCCTCTTGTCAACAATACCCCCCAAAATAGAAACCCACTATACCTCTTCAACCTTCCATACACCTCTTTCTTTCGCCCACCTCCAACTTTCCATCTTCCCTCCATCATTCCCCTCTACCCTACTTCCCCTCCCCCTCTACCACTCCTCTCTCCCAGTCCACTCCCTCCCTTCCTTCTCACCCTCCCTCCAATCCTCTCTCCCGCCCTCTCTACCCCTCTTTCTTCTATCCCGCTACTCCTCCCTTTGGTGTATTTCTACTATATGTCTATATTCAGCTTGTCCTATTTTTACAGTGAAATTAAAGAGAAACAGTATACATGTGAAATCGCATTATGTTGAAATCTAACACATACTATATATCCCCCCTCCCTCCCCCCCAACACCCCACCTCCCTCCCCCCCCGACTTCCCAGAGCCCGTACACGGTATAGATTTTTAACAAGCACAGTCTAAAATCTATTAAGACAAAGAAATAAAAAAGAAGAAGTTAATAACATCTCTACATTGAACTCAGCTTCTTCCTGTTGCACTAACTTTGAACAGTTTAGATTATTCCTGATCTTAAGCATAAGCTATCTGGAATTTCTTAGTCCCGTATTTATTTTGTATATAGTCAATCCATTTTTTCCAGTCTTGTTTATATCTGTCATTTGAATGATCTTTAAGATATGCCGATATTTTAGCCATCTCGGCTAGGTTTGTAACTTTCAATGTCCATTCTTGAGTTGTACGCAAGTCTTCCTTCTTCCATATTGCACCACCAACAGTCTTGCTGCCGTTATTAGGTGCAGAACCAGGTTAGTCTCTACTACTGTAAAGTCAGTACATATACCTAGTAAAAATAACTGAGGAGTAAACTTTATCCTTCTTTTAAAGATATTTTGCATAATCCACCACATTTTTATGCAAAATGCCTTGACCTTTTGACAGGTCCACCATATATGAAAATATGTAGCATCGAGAGAACCACACCTCCAACATTTAGGCTGTACACTCGGATACATAGAAGCCAGCTTTTTAGGATCTAAATGCCATCTAAAGAACATCTTAGGATCTTTAGGATCTAAATGCCATCTATAGAACATCTTATAAAAATTTTCTCTTAGGTTTTGTGCCTGTGTAAATTTCACACTTCTTATCCATATTCTTTCCCATGTGTCCAACATTATTGGTTCTTCAATATTTTGAGCCCACTTTATCATACAATCTTTAACTAATTCTGTTTCCGAATCCATCTGTATTAGTACATTATATATCCTCTTTATATGCATTAAACTTTGATCTCTTATTTGTTTAAACAAATTACCGCCAATTACCTCCACTAGACCGATTAGATCCCACAGATTAGGCCTCCTCCGAATTCCATCTGCCGGCCAGTGTTGACTGGCGACTACCTGGAGGAGAGCCTTCTCTGTGGCTGCTCTGACCCTCTGGAACGAACTCCCTGTGGAGATTCGAACCCTCACCACCCTCCAGGCCTTCCGTAAAGCCCTTAAAACCTGGCTGTTCTGACAGGCCTGGGGCTAAAGAGCTGTTGCCCCCGTCTCGAATGGTATGACTGTCGTGTGTTTTAAATTATGCATTGTTATGTGTCGTTTTTTAATTTTTTGTCTGTATCCCCCTTCCCTGGTTTGAGTTGTGAGCCGCCCTGAGTCCCCTTCGGAGGAAAAGGGCGGCATATAAATATAATAAACAAACAAACAAACAAACAAAATTATCCTCAACTTGGATAGGCAAACTGGATTTCATTGAGGGGCACATCAGGGTTGTGTTTGACCTCAGGGGCTGGCCGGCTGGCCAGAGTGGCATGGCCAGATCAATGTCCATTTTCAGCCACAACGGCATCTGCAGCCCTCTGCCAGCAAAAATGGAGCTGGGGGGCACACATGGCCCTCTTGAGCTTCATTTTCACTGGCAGAGGGCTGCGGGAGGCTGTCGTAGTCGAAAACAGGCCCTCCCAAGATCTATTTTTGCTAGTAGACACACCACAGGCAGATCCTTGGCTGTTTCCAGGTTGGTCTCAAGGCCCAAATCTAAGCACCCTGCAGGCCAAATCCAGCCCGCAAGCCTTGAATTTGACACCCCTATACTAAATGATCAGACAGGAATGTACACCAGGAAAAAAGAGGGCGATTAAGATCTGGTGAATGTCAAATAAACTTGTCATGGATGAAGCCTGGAGCATCCAGAAGTATATCAGTAAGAAGGCATCCAAAGATGAGTTGCTGAGAGAAAGCCTGAGGTAGCAGCAGATGTGAGAGGAAGATCAAACAGAGGAAGTTCCATGCCAGGATGAGACCCTGCATGGAATGTATCATCAACAGAAAGCTGTGGTGACAGACAAATCCTACCAGTGTTGGGAAAGGCCTCAACTAAAAAACAGCATGAGGCACTGATTATAGCAGCACAAGAATAATAAGGTGACCAGATTTTCAGATTGGTAAAGAGGGACACCATTGACGGGGTGGGTGGGGGGGTGGCTTGATTAAAAATTTTATATTTTGTCAAAAGGTCACCCCAGGACACTGAAACCAGCATAAATACGAATCTGTTGCCAAACAAAATTGTGATCACATGACCATGAGGATGCTGCAACGGTCGCTAAGTGTGAAAAATGGTCGCAACCATTGACTTATAAATAGACTAATGTTCTGAAAACCTGACCTAAATTACTATATATTTTAGATAGCTGTAAAACTATGCTGAAAAAGTTGTCCTCAAGGTATTGTGATAAATTCAATAAAAAGAAGGGAATTCTTCATGAACTTAAGGAGAAATGAGAGTATTGGATAGTAAATGGGCAAATAAAATTACCAATCAAAGAGAATATTTGCACCTCAGGGTTGAAATGAGATGTTCTCTCCTACTCTTTCCTCTTCCTCTCTTCTCTCTCTCTCTCTCATCCTCTTTCTCTTTGTCTCTCTTCTCTTTCTCCTTCTTTTCCATTCTTCCTTCACTTATTCTTTCTTTCTCCCTTCTCTCTCCTTTGTCTCTTTCTGTCTCTCATCATCTTTCTCTTTGTCTCTCTTCTCTTTCTCTCCTTCTTTTCCATTCTTCTGTCACTTTCTCTCTCCTTCTCCCTTCTCTCTCCTCTTTGTCTCTTTCTCTCACCCTCTTTCTCTTTGTCTCTCTTCTCTTTCTCCTCCTTTTCCATTCTTTTATCACTTTCTCTCTCCTTCTCCCTTCTCTCTCCTCTTTGTCTCTTTCTCTCTCTCTCTTACCCTCTTTCTCTTTTTCTTTCTTTCTCTCTCCTTCTTTCCCACTCTTCTGTCACTTTCTCTCTCCTTCTCTGTCTCTTTCTGTCTCTCTCCCCTCTTTTTTCTTCATCTCTCCCACTCTTTTATCACTTTCTCTCTACCACCCAACCTGTCCCCATACTTATCTTTGACTGATCATATTTGCAATAATTTACCTTTTCTAAATAGGCGCAGTTCCCTTACCGGATCCCTGGCTCAATCAAACACACACACACACACACACACACACACACACACACACAACCATTTTTCTCCAAACTTTGGTCACAGCATGGTTCTGTCTTCGGCTGGTGGGAACAGCTTTCCCCTTTCCCCATCCAGTTTGGCAGCAAGTCTAGCGGAGAGCTGTCCCCATCCCCAGTGACCGGGGCGGAGCGGGGGTAGCGAGAAGGCAGGCCCAGCTCTTCTTGGCTTCTGCCTCTCCTTGCAACATACAAGAAACCCCGCGATCTCCGGTCTCTCTTAAGATGTGGAAACTAAGCCCGGCACCTGATACAGACGTCACAAGGGAAACGGTCAATAGGAACGGCTCATGGTCACAGATCAAAAGAGGAGATCGCTATGGAGAAAGAGCATCCATTAGCGCTGCCCTCCCTCCCTTCCCTACTTCTGCGCATCTTGAGACCACCGCATAAACAGAATTTGCCCCGAAGTTTTTCCCGCGGACAATGAGCTCTCCCTCAGACCTTTTACGCACGCGAAAGATTAAAAAGCTAAATTTACTGCCATGCATGCCTGGAATGCCTGTAAAGAAAGAAGGGGAATGCGGGCAATTGTGTGAAGGAGAAAGAGCAACCTGTCCTTGCGCCATTCCGACGATACAGCTACGTGCTGCCAGACTCCAAATAAGTTCTAACTAGGTTACCCAGCCCATGTGAACGGCAGCGGATGGGCGGGGGAACGAATGAGCGGCTCACTCGTTTCCCGCCCATCCACCCGCTCACACACTACAGTACCCAGCCCATGCGAGCGGCAGCGGATGGGCGGGGGAACGAATGAGCGGCTCACTCATTCCCCGCCCATCTGCCGGCTCACACGCTACAGTACTCAGCCCATGCGAGCGGCAGCGGATGGGCGGGGGAACAAATGAGCGGCTCACTCGTTCCCTGCCCATCCGCCCGCTCACACGCTACAGTACCCAGCCCATGTGAATGGCAGTGGATGGGCAGGGGAGCGAGCAAGCTGCGAGCGCCAAAATAAAGCGGTTTTTTTTTGAGACTGGCCCGGGATGCGGGGGGAAATTATGAAAAGGCGTGCCTGTCCCACCAGATGCGGGATGTCTGGTCACCCTAAGAATAATCATAAAGCACCTGATCCATAGAAATGGGTCTACCACCAGTGGGTTGATTCAAACCATTTAATAACCGATTCCCCAAAAAATGTTGAGCGTGTGCGCATGCATGCATACACAGCTTCTGTGCCTTTGCGGCTTTCGCCACATGGCGAGGGTTGACCAAGCAGCATTTTGGGGCCTGCTCCTCTCCATCTCTCATCTCCAGGTCACAAATGCTTCTCTCCATTTGAATACAGCTTGTCTGTACTGCACACTTTCTGGGTGGGACTTAGAGGAAAGCGGCAACTTACAGCTGCTAAATTGCACAAGAGATGCTCTTTCTCCCTGCAAGAGCAGCAGTGGAGAGAAGCAGCTGCTGACCTGGAGACCACATGGAGCGTCTCCGCGGGTGACTGAGCCTCAGCAAGGGATGGCTACAAGATCTCTGCTGCAGCACTTTAGGTAAGAAGAACCATCTGGTAGTTTGAGGCCAGAGGGGGGGGGGGCATGTGGGCGAAGGCCCAGAGCAAGCCAGAGCTGAAGAATGGCATGTTCCCCAACCTGGCCAAGGCAGGCAATCAGCAAGCAGAGGCTCCAGGGTAGGGCTAGAACCGGGGAAATGGCATGTCCCTGGGCCCCAACCTCAGGTGAAGGAAGAGCAGGCAGCATGCTTATCTTTGGTGAGCACAGCAGGTGAGGCTGGATGGTCTGGACTGCATGGAGAAGGGAAGATAATATATAGGACAGGGCGGGGTGGTCCAAGTGGGGCTAGATGGTGGTCGATTTTACCGGTTCTACGAACTGTGCAAAATCATAACAATCAGTTCATCTGAACCGGTCCGAACTGGCTGAATCTCACCCGTCTACTACACTAAACAGGATCCAAGGTACAGGCTATGCAGAGAGACAGCGTAATGGCAGGGTGTAAGATGCAGGCAGGAACAGTATACACTGAATGGCACAACCAAGTAGCTGGCATTGTGTACAGGAACGTCTGTACAATATATGGGTTAGGCCCTCTGAAGTCTAGATGAGAGATACAACAAAAGGTTGTAGAACATAAGAAAAGTAAAATTATGTGGAACTTCCAGATCAAGACAGACAGGTGGGTACTGGCCAATCAAAAAGTAAGTCCCGTAAGTCCGAGTCAGACTGAGCACTTTTAACATCCAGCATCAGAGTTTACATCAGGGCACTTAGGACGACAAAAAGAACATATATTGCCTCTCTGATTGCTTCCGCTGAGTCACGTCCAGCTGCCTCGTTCAGGATAACCTGTTCCCTCCTAAATAGGAGGGATACGGGCGATCCTTTGCAGGGCAGAGCTGAGGACTACGTCCAATTCCTCGCGGATAAAGTTGCTCGGCTTCGGGCGGACCTGGACTCCAATTCTGCAGAACCAGCTGAGGCACCAAGGGATAATCTGGTAGGACATCACTGGATTGATTTTCAAGCTGTTACCCCTGAGAACGTGGACAAGGCCATGAGAGCTATAAGTGCCTCCACATGTGTACTGGACCCGTGCCCCTCCTGGCTGGTTGTTAACAGCAGGGAGGTGACACGGGGCTGGATCCAGGCGGTTGTTGCCGCCTCCCTTCGGGAGGGGGTCTTTCCCCCTGCATTAAAGGCGGTGGTGGTGAGACCCCTCCTGAAGAAGCCATCTTTGGATCCAGCCATCTTAAACAACTATTGTCCAGTCTCCAACCTCCCCTTTGTGGGGAAGGTTGTTGAGAAGGTGGTGGCCTTTCAGCTCCAGTGGTCCTTGGAGGAGACCAATTACCTAGATCCCTTCCAGTCGGGTTTCAGGCCTGGCTACAGCACGGAAACCGCTTTGGTCGCATTGATCGATGATCTCTGGAGAGCCAGGGATGGAGGTCATGCCTCCATCCTGGTACTCCTTGACCTCTCTGTGGCTTTCGATACTATCGACCATGGTATCCTTCTGCGACGATTGCGGGAGGTGGGGGTGGGAGGCACTGTTTTACTGTGGTTCTCTTACCTCTCGGACAGGTCGCAGTTGGTGTTGGTCGGAGGGCAGAGATCGACCCCTAGGCCCCTAACGTATGGGGTGCCACAGGGTTCGGTCCTGTCCCCCCTCCTCTTTAATATCTACATGAAACCGCTGGGTGAGATCATGCGATGGCACGGGATAAAATACCACCAGTATGCGGACAATACACAGCTGTATCTGTCCGCCCTGTGCCAACTCAATGAAGCGATTGACGTGATGTGCCAGGGTCTTGAGGCTGTTAGGGACTGGATGGGGGTTAACAAGCTTGTACTCAATCCAGATAAGACCGAGTGGCTGCTGTGCTTCCCTCCTACTAATTGGCCAAGTGTTCCATCTCTCAGGCTGGGGGGTCAAATAGACAGACAGGGTCCGCAACTTGGGGGTCCTCCTGGACCCACAGCTGACTTTTGAACACCATTTGTCAGCTGTGACCAGGGGGGCATTTGCCCAGGTTCGCCTGGTACACCAGTTGCGTCCCTACCTGAACCGGGAGGCTCTCACAACAATCACTCATGCCCTTGTGACCTCCAGACTGGATTACTGCAATGTGCTCTACATGGGGCAGCCCTTGAAGAATTTTCGGCGACTCCAGCTTGTCCAGAATGCAGCCGCACGAGCGACTGTGGGTGCGCCTCAGTTCACCCACATAACACCTATCCTCCGCGAGCTGCACTGGCTGCCTGTTGATCTCCGGGTACACTTCAAGGTGCTAGTTGTCACCTACAAAGCCCTTCATGGTATTGGACCCGGGTACTTGAGAGACCACCTACTGCCAATTACCTCCACTAGACCAATTAGATCCCACAGACTAGGCCTCCTCCGAATTCTATCAGCCGGCCAGTGTCGACTGGCGACTACCTGGAGGAGAGCCTTCTCTGTGGCTGATCTGACCCTCTGGAACAAACTCCCCGTGGAGATTCGTACCCTCACCATCCTCCAGGCCTTCCGCATAGCCCTTAAAACCTGGCTGTTCCGACAGGCCTGGGGCTAAAGACTTGCTGCCCCACTTCGAATGGTATGATTGTTGTGCTTTTAACTATGTATGGTTTTTATATTTTTTGTAACTCTGTTTGTATTTCCCCTCCCTTTTGAGTTGTGAGCCGCCCTGAGTCCCTTCATGGAAAAGGGCGGCATACAAATAAATTAAACCTAAACCTAAACCTAAAAAGACATTTTGGTAGCAGGCAAAGAAAACAGCAATGGTGATGCAATAGTGCCAAAAACACTGGGACAACATCAGGAAGAAGGGTAAGAGAAACTGGAGAAGTATCAAATCCTAAAGGAGAAATTAACATTTCTAAAAATGTTTCTCTCTGGTGACTGATTTGCCAGCATTTTCTTTTTACTCTGAGGAGTGAACAAGCCAATAATATAGATAAGGAGACTAAGATAACATATGATAAAAAGGTTTAAGAGGAAGAAGCAAATGGTTTTTTCCTCAATTATTATTCTATTGCTACCAAAAATGCTACATAGCCGTAAAATAAATTTCTTGTCACTAGGAGCAGATTCTTTTATTTCTCTTTTATTAGGTATTAATACTTTAATAGGCTTTAAAGCTATAAATTAGTTTTTAATTTATTCAACACGTGTGAGAGCTATAAGCTATCCATTGTTATCGACAATGACATTGAAGTGAGAGCCAAGGAAACTATTTTTCAGTGTGATAATTACTGATTCCCATCAAGTTGTTACTAAGACTTCTCTTATTCAGGTTCTTTCAGTTTAAGCAGTTTTTCCTGATAATATTTGCATTACAGAATTGTTGTATGTGATATGAGACATAACAGAATTTACCCCCAATTTTTTATTTTTTATCCATCTGTATCTTGAGCCAGAAATTTTGCCCAATCCTGCTAGCTTGGTGTCATCTGCAAATTTCAAAAGATCCTCTTCTATCCCTTAGTCTAAATCATTGATGAGTATATTAAACAATACTGGACCTATGACAGAACCTTTGGCTATTTCACTGCATATTTTTCTCCATGAAGATGCAGTTACATTAAGGACTACATGTTGAGTGCTGTTGATCAGTTGGTCAGCCAGTTATGAATCCATTTAGTGGTGACGCTATCTAACCCACCTTTTCACATCTTATCAAGCACGAAGTTGTGGTCTATTTTATTAAATGCCTTACTGAAGTCCAAATAAATTATAACCACAGTATTTTGCTTGTCCACTAATACACAATTTGGTCTCTGAATCATTGCTTACCAGCTTTGATTGTGAACCTTGAGTACTCTTTAATATTGTTTTCCATATTCAGTACAAATTGTACTCTATTGTACTCCTTTCAAGGAAAAAGTTGCCAACAAGACAAACCATCTCCAAATAGATGCTCATTCAATAAGACTATCCAGGCCTTAATCAGGTCATTTCCAACAATTAAGATACATGCTGCAGACTAATCATTAATTAATAATGCTGTACATAACTGAGTTGATGCTTTTTCAGTCCACAATGTTACTGACAATTTTGGTCATGAGGAAGAAACATGTAATCGTCCCTGTTTCCAGAAGGATATTTGTGTGTGTCAGTGGTGGGTTCCTACTGTTTCGGACCAGTTCAGCCGAACCAGTAGTGGTTTGACGGCCTGGATTGCTGGAACCGGCAGCAACCCAGGCCTGCCATGCCCCCGAAGTGGTTTTCCAGGTGGCGCCATAGGCTCCACCACCTTGTTTTTTGCTTCTGCACATGCGCAGAGCAATTTTTATTGCACTGTGTATGCGTGCTACATCATGTGGCACACCCATGAGCAAACTGGCAGTAGTGACTGCCAGAACCAGTGGTGGGATTCAAATAATTTAACAACTGGTTCTTTGCCCTAGTGACCATCTGGATAGGCGTGGCTCAGTGATCATGTGAATGGGTGAGCATGGCCAAGTCAATGTCACTCATGTCGATGGTGCTTCGCCTTAGCTGTTACAATGTAATAAGGATTAAACGAAGAGGCAGTTTCTGTAAGCAGGGCAATAAAGATTAAACTAGAAACAACACCAGAATGTTTTCTTCCTGCCTGCCTTCCAGGGTTAGCCCTGTAAAATGGAAGAAAACAAAATGAGATTTTTTCCAACAACTGGGTCTCCGAACTGCTTAGAAAGTTAACAACTGATTCTCCCGAATAGGTGCGAACTGGCAGAATCCCACCACTGGCCAGAATCCACCCCTGGACGTGTGTGTGAAAACCAAAAGAAAATGCTGTACCATAATGTGTTCAAAAGGAACAGAAAAGTAAGCTGATCTAAAAGGTGTTGACACCAGGTATAGTTCTAATGCTCGCCTTACTTCTATTTGAGCTGACCGGAGCATTTGCACAAGCACACAGAGGGTACAGCGCCTGCTTGACGCTTCACTGAGCAGCTGGAGCATCGTGGGCAGTGGGTACACATGTGCACGCTGCGCGCGTACACATGGCAAATGCCCAGCCCCGTTGCAGTGTACCAGTTGCAATGGGATCCGGAACCCACCACTGTTCTAATGTTAAGTATTGTATTCTTATTATTATTTATTATCTTATTCCTCTGGTTTGTGAGCTGCAAGTGTGTATTTATGATTGCAATAGGCTGTAAATCTTATTAATAAGTAAATTATAGATTATTTTTTTCAATAATCTTTACAGGCAGGCTATTACTGCTAATACTCAGAGTAGATGCCCTAAGGTTCTCCTAAATTCTCATGTTTAAAGATGCCTTTTTAAAATGTTGTATTTAAGAAAAAAAAAACCATGCAGACTGAACACTGCTATATAAGAAAAAAATCACTATTTCAAAAGAATAATATGTCCATTTCATTTTCAATTGGCAAGACTGCTGAGAGGTCACAAAGGATAAGGGAAGCAGAAAAAGATTGCAAGACTTCTGAAATTAAAAAAGAGAAACAGAGAGAGATGTAAGAAAGCTGAAATAATACCTCATATCCCAGAAGCCAGCTATTTGAGTAATTGTCACCATCAAAACTATATTACAAACTATGCCTGGAGCATTATTAACAACAAACTCTATTTGTATTCAGAAAAAAAATCGATGACACTGAATACTTCTAAGGTCAAAAATCTCAAAAGCATAGGTGCCATGATTACCAGTTGCCTCTACCTATCATAATGTCTCAATCTTTTTTTCATTTTCTATAAGGTTCTATAAAATTGCAAAGTGTTTTTCATCCTTTGCAACTTTAAGATGTGTGGATTTCAACTTCCAACTTTCAAGTTCCCCTGGCAGCATAAATTTTCCAGCTAAATTTGGATAAAGGTAGGTAGGTGTGTATGTATGTAGGTATGTATGTAGACAGACAGACAGACAATGGGAGAGAGATTTCATTCTCAATTCCTGAATTATGAAATGGTCACAGAATTCTATGTTACATTGCATAACTAGAGGGAAAAATACTAATAAGATTTTCTGAATATTTTTTTGTCTGTCAGAGTATATATTTTTTTAAAAAAACCTCAAATACACATACATTATATTGCCAAAAGTATTCTCTCACCCATCCACTTAATGAGAAGCAGTTGTGAGCAAATACTTTTGGCAATATAGTGTGGATCCATGCAATTCAGAGGGACTTTTTCTTTAGTTTCCTTTATAGTAGCCTTATATAAAGACTGTTATTCATTTCTTTTCATCCTTTTTTCTTCAGCTTTTCAAACTAGCTTTAGAACATGACTGCATTAATTTAATGAAACCAAAATAGAAGTTTTCAATACTGGTGGTTCAAGATCTGGGGCCTTTTATAGATCAGAAACTTTCTTAAAAGACTTTCATTGGTAAAACCACAAAAACTGACCTTGTCTAGGATGACTCTGTATAGTTCCTTTTGTCTACACTCGCACAGCTTCCTGAAGAGTCTTTTTGTCATTTATAGGAGATCATCTACTATCTGGTCTCTAGGAAATTTCTGATCATATCTTCTGCCAATTGACTGGGGATTATCTACATTTTTTCTTTTAAATTTAGGATGATATCATCTCACCTCTTCGTTAATTTTTCTCATTAGTTCCTTACTCCATTTCTCCATATATGAAATCATCTTGCCTTTTTCTATCTGTGTAAATATCTTGGATATGGGATAGGCTATGAAAAAAATCATGGCCCGACAAAACCGCGCTCGTCAAAATAGCGGCGACAAATAAGCGCTGACAAGTACGCGTCGTCATTAGCACGTCCACATTACCGCGTCAATATCAGCGCGATGACAAAAGCACGAAGGAAGAAACAGTGAAGCTTTTGAAATATTTTAACCGCAAATAGTAAAATGTAAAATGAAGCTTTTTGTATTTTGAAGCTTTTGAATGCTAGTAAAAGTTAATGTTTATTTTAACCGCAGTAAAATGTAAAATGCAGCTTTTGAATGTTTTGAAACAGTGAAATGTAAAATGTACTATTATTTAGGTTTAGGGTTAGGTTTAGGGTTAGGTTTAGGGTTAGAGTTAGGTTTAGGGTTAGGTTTAGGTTTAGGGTTAGGGTTAGGTTTAGGGTTAGGGTTAGGGTTAGGGTTAGCTTTTGAATGCTAGTAAAAGTTTATTTTGTTGCATCAAATGGAATAAAGATACCAATTACAGGCAGTAAAATGTAGTACTGATGTCAGTGCGCTAGGGTCGCATTTTGCTTAGCGCTTCGGATGGCATAGATTTGCCCTCCTCAGTTATGTCGGCATGGAAAAGGGCTTCGCGGTTTTGTCGGCGAACCATGAGAAAAAAAAGTCAAAAAATTGAGGTTCTTAATGTGTTTTTTTTAACAATTATGTTAAGGCAGAATGATTAATATAGCTTCTCTGATAAAGCAAAGCCTGGCAGATCACTTTTCTCTTTTGACTATCTTAATGCACATATTATTAGTGAGATGACTAAGCAATTCGTTCATGCCTTGGCTGGCCTATTGGAGCAATTTGTTGGCAGGCAATAGAGGTAGTCC
Source organism: Thamnophis sirtalis (assembly GCF_051295495.1). Taxonomy (NCBI): domain Eukaryota; kingdom Metazoa; phylum Chordata; class Lepidosauria; order Squamata; family Natricidae; genus Thamnophis; species Thamnophis sirtalis. The sequence goes on from NW_028261385.1 coordinate 54,370,373, forward strand.
TAGACTTATGACCATAATTGAGCCCAATATTTATGTTGCTAAGTGAGACATTTGTTAAATGAGTTTGGCCCCATTTTACAACATTTCTTGCCACATTGTTAAGTGAATCATTGCAGTTGTTTATAACACAGTTGTTAAGTGTATCTGGTTTATCTATTGACTTGGCTTGTCAGAAGGTCACATGACAAAGGTGAAAAATGGTCATTAGTCACTTTTTTCAATGAAGTTGTAAATTTGAACGTTCACTAAATGAACTTTTGCAAGTTGAGGCCCACCTGTACTCCAGTTAGAATCCAGAATCTTTTTTCCCCCATCTTATACTTATTTGAACTTAAGGAGTATTGCAATTTCAAACTGATAGGCTAATTTTCTTGGTTATATGAAAGGCACTCAGTTATTTTAATAAATTAATTAAATTCAAGTTCCTCTATGCTCATCTTGATCCTGCAATCCAAGTCAGTTTTCTCTTGCATCAGAATAGACATCTCACATTTTAGAGCCTTTTCTTATCTATGTTTTGGAATTGACTGCCTATGAATCACATTTGGGATCGATATTCTGAAACTAAATATGCTTCTTTTTTCAGGAACTTTATGAAACTGGAAAAACTATTCAACTGAAATACTGAATAGTTGTTAAATTAGGGTAGGACTGGAATTTGATAATGTCATCACAAATAAAAATGCTAAAATTATTACATGTTAATTTTACATGTAGACTAAGCTTATAGAAATTGTTTGCAAGACTAGTAGCCTAGAAATTATAATCAAAAACTGAGACTAAAAGTAAGAACAACAAAGAAACTTTGAATTATAAAGATGAAAGCAGGAGTCAGATCCAAAGGATACAAACATATATATATATATATATATATATATATATATATATATATATATATATATATATATATATATATATATATATATATATATATATATATATATATATATATATATATATATATATATATATATATATATATATATATATATATATATATATATATATATATATATATATATATGAAAGCTTAGGAAACCACTATCCCTGAACAAAATTTATCTGGAACAGAAACTCTTTCTATATTTATTCTTGTCCAAGAACATTTAATGTTGCCTGGGTTGATGGAGTTAGTCTAAGGTTAAAGACGTAATCATTGTATAAATAAATATTGTAATCTCAGGATATTTAAGGCAGCTGCACAACAATCTCACTATGAAGTTGTTGCAATTCTGACACTACTTGAGAGATATCATGATTAACAATTCCATGTAATACTAAGACCCCAAAAGTTGCTATATGGGTGTGTACCCAATATAAGTGTATCAAATAGTTTATAGTTAGTTTAATAGTTTCAAAATGGAAATGATTTTCACATCACATAAAGCAAGCTCTGCCCCTTTTGTACATGCATTATATGAAAGGCATGAGGCTTGTATCATGGTGGTACAATATTACTACTTATATACTCTATATTAAATTCTCAAACCAATTGTTAATACATGTGAGATATTTAAAACTGCACAGTTTATGAAAATATTAATTCTTTAATTACCTAGCATTCCATGGTAGATTGGAAAAGTCATTTAAAAAATCTAGATCCGTGATGGCAAACCTATGGCATGCATGCCACAGGGGGCACATGAAACTATATTTGCTGTCATGGCAGCCCTCAGCTCCAGTGCGCAACTGATTTTTTGGCCTTCTGGAGGGCCGGACGAAGCCATTTTTGCCTCCCCAAGCTTCAGGAAAGCCTCCAATGAATAATAATTGTTGTTGTTGTTGTTGTTGTTGTTGTTGTTGTTGTTATTTAGTACATGCAATATAATGGCTTTGGCTATCAATTGATCATTTTAAGTATATACTTAAAGGATACTGCATATCCTTTAAAATTAGTGTATCAATATTTAGCTTTCTATTTGATCAAATACTCAGTTCATTTAATTCTGTTTTTGATTTTATCTCTGAAAAAACAACACTGTTGGCATTCATGTATTAAATGTTATTACAATAACATATGAATCAAGATCCTACTTTAGATCAGAAGGAAATTGACTAAGTGACAGGAAAAGACAGAGCAAGCAAATACAGCAATATAAAACAGCTACTCTAAATTCACAGATTTTCAGACACTATTTCTGAATTCATTGCTGTATATTTAGCATCCACTGGAATCTCACAAGCATATTTCCTCATTAAATCAGTCAGTTGAGAAACAATGAAAATCATGACACGTGGTTGCCCCCTTCCCACCCCTGCTCTTTAGCCAAAGTAATTCCTGGCACTATAATTAGTTTTACACAATTATCTACTGCAATTTGAAAGGTAACATTCACAAAATAGTGTGCCTTCTGATGTACTTATACTTCACCTCAGAAGGCAACATAGCCAAAGACTGAAGCTTCTTTGAGAGATCTTCCCTTGTGCTCACGTAAATAGTTCTTTAATACATACCTCCTTCAAAAAGTGAGGAATTTCTTATCAATATCACCACATTAAATTATTTTTGAACTTTTGCTTTAATGATGAGGTATGAACCAGACATTTAATCCTGTTGGATTATATCCTGCTTAAAGCATAATTTCTCCCAAAGTCATTTGTAAAGCACATATTCTACTGCTCCTTGATCAAAATACCACATTTAATTGATAAATTATGTATAATTCTGGTTATATTGTTTTATTATTTTTGCAGAATTATAAAGGTTAACAATCTCATGCTAAAAAGAGAGACATATAAAAACAATAACTAGATGTTGGTTCCACAGCAATATTTCAGAGGTGGAAATGTAGGTATGAATACTCAATCCCAAACTTTCATTATTGCATACAAAATAATATGAGTGGAAGTAGAGAGAGATTGCAACAATTATTAAAAAATACAAATGTATAAAATCAGTAAAATTGCTGGGGTATTAAATAAGAATTTTGATATATTCATGGGAGGACTGAAAAGAAATATGCCTTAAATATTTAATTATGCATTTGGCTTCCCAGCTGACTGCTCCAGTGGTGGGCTTTTATTATAGAAATGAAAATGAAATTTCAATTAACTTGACACCAACACCAGAAGGATATCACTTAGAGTTTTCAATGTTAAAAAAAATTAAGAAAGTAAATTTAGGGAACCATTTGCAATAAAGATGGCTTTTTGCTCATTTAACTTGTTAACACCCTTATGGGCCAGTGAGCATATAAATGGAAAGGCAGCTAATTTAAAGAAGAAATGCTATCCCTGCATACCTATCACTCTCTCCCAAAGTATCTCTTTAGCTTATTTAGAATTTCATGATAGGCAAACTCTTTTCCCAAGAAACAGTATAATTCTTGGAAAGTATGAGACAGTTGGAATACCAATTTTTCATTACCAATGCAATAATTACAATAATTTTTACAGATGTTCCTGTGAATCATTTTGGCAACCATATTATGCCCTTGTTTATAATCAATTTGTGTGCACAGGCTGAGTATATGAACTGTTTCTTCTGCTTTTTTCTACAATCTGCACTTTGAATCATTTGATGTTCTCTCAGTTTTGACCTTGATTGCACTAGTTCTTGAGCAGCAAAAATCAAGCCTTCCGTTTCTTTTTTTAATGTTCCAGTTGTCCCTGCTATTTTCCCTTCAATACTTCATAGCAATTGTAATTCTTTTTCTTGACTGCATTCTCTTTGCATCTTTATTATATTATTGCAATATTGTAATATTCATGTTTCTGTTTCCTGTACATTCAGTAAGTTTCAAACTGTAACTTGCATCAATACTTATTCTTGACTATCATTTCTATCATTAGCTAATGCACGCTTTTCTTCTTCAACAATAGTTTGATTTGAATTATAATTATTATTGTTACTGTTATATTCATCTCAAAAGGGTCCCCAGAATACAAGAAGATGGAACAATTCTGGGGAGGGAGGGGAATCACCTGATCTAGAAACCCAGCACTAAAGAAAAGGGACAAGGTTGGAGAAAGCAATAGTTCTAATCAGAGAGGAAATAAAACTGCTGGATTCTGCTTATCTTCTTTCCATATATCTTAGAGAACACTAAAGAATGGAAAGGTGGAATGATGGAGTAAAAATCATTCTGAAATAAGTCGTGGAATTTCCCCACAGTTTCAGGCAAGTAATGCTATCTAAGTTCCTAGGGTGTTTGCCTTGCCTGCACTATTTGTGTCTCAACTATTTTACTGTTGTCAGCTACTGGAATGAGTTTTTCTAAATCCTTCAATGTCTTTTTGTACTTTCCTGTTCTTTTCTGGCTCTCCTTTGTACAGTTCTTTATCAATTCTGCAATCTAGAAAATTGTACCTGTTAATTAATTCTATCATTTCATTGTTTTAAATTCTTTGGCTTTTTCATTTGATATCTTTTTTTTTTATGTTCAGGGACACATAAAAACTGAAGCCCTGTCTTACTTCTAGAATTCTTAGATTTTCTTCAGTTTCTGCAACCAAGCTAGCATTGTCTTTGTATCTTGGGTTCTTTCCACTGATTTTGATGCCATCCTTTGTTTGTTCCAGACCTATGAGCCATATGATGTATTCAGTGTTTAAACTGAAAAGATATAGTGATAGAATACAATCCTGATTGATTTTTTTCCTGATAGTGACCATTCACTGTTACCAAATTCTTTTCTCATTCTCATTTTCTCAGTTGCTTTGCAGAGATTTACTACCAGAAGAATCAGGTGCTGAGATACGCTCATTCCTTAAGAAATACTTCCAAAATTTTGAATGGTCAATATATTGAGGTCTTTGGAACAGTATGCATGTATATTTATGCATGCATAAATACACACACACACACACACACACACAGAGAGAGAGAGAGAGAGAGAGAGAGAGAGAGAGAGAGAGAGAGAGAGAGAGAGAGAGAGAGAGAGAGAGAGTTTGTATATATATTCTCTCTCCACGTAATATTATATTGTTTTGTATTTTCAAGTTCTTTCTGAAGCCTGCTTGTTCCATTGACACATTTCTGTCTATACAAAGCTCTAATTTCTTTGCAGAATGTTCAGCAATATCCTGATGATGTGTGGACTTGGACAATTGTCCTAGAATCACAAAATTCTTTTAAATTTCCAAGGTGAAGGATTGGGATAGAGACCAATCTTTTCCAGTCTTTTGGTTAGGCTGTTGGGTTTGTTTGTAGGCTGATGATCTTTGTGATTTCCATGCCAGTTGCCTTTAAGAATAATATATGGATTGTTAGTTGTTTTATAACTCTTCTAAGTTCCTCCTCAAACATTACTGATTCTCTTAAATGCCATCTGAACACATCTTCTTGTACATATTTCCTGTCCATTCCTTTCCTTTTTTCACATTATGTTCCATCATTAATTCATTGTTCCTTATGATATTCACATGAGATTGGAAAGTTTAGTTTAGTTTAGTTTAGTTGTCTTGTATGCCGCCCACTCCCGAAGGACTCCGGGCGGCTCACAATAGACAAGGGAAGGGGGGATAAATAGACAAAGACAACACTTTAAAAACGCAACATTCACAATTTCCATGGGGCTGGATGTTTCACAAGCCCCCCGGCCTGCTGGAGCAGCCAGGACTTGGTGGCTTTGCGGAAGGCCAGGACGGTAGTAAGGGTCCGGATCTCCACGGGGAGATCATTCCAGAGGGCTGGAGCTGCAACAGAGAAGGCTCTCCCCCGGGGAGTCACCAGCCAACATTGGCTGGCAGATGGAATCCGGAGGAGACCTAACCTGTGAGATCTAATCGGTCTGTGGGAGATAATCGGCAGGAGGCGGTCTCTCAGGTACCCAGGTCCGATGCCATGTACGGCTTTATAGGTAATGACCAGCACCTTGAAGCGGGTCCGGAGACTAATGGGTAGCCAGTGCAGCTCGCGGAGGATAGGTGTAACGTGGGTGTACCTAGGTGCACCCACAATCGCTCGCGCGGCTGCATTCTGGACTAACTGAAGTTTTCGAACACTCTTTAAGGGCAGCCCCATGTAGAGCGTGTTACAGTAATCCAGTCTTGAGGTCACAAGGGCGTGAGTGACTGTCTGAAGGGCCTCCCGATCCAGGTAGGGTCGCAATTGGTGCACCAGGCGAACCTGGGCAAAGGTCCCCCTGGTCACAGCTGACAAATGGTGTTCTAAAGTCAACTGGGGATCCAGGAGGACTCCAAAATTGCGGACCCTCTCTGAGGGGTGTATAATTTCACCCCCAGCCTGAGAGATGGAATAGTTGGCCAATCTTTGGGAGGGAACATCAGAAGCCACTCGGTCTTGTCTGGATTGAGTGCCAACTTGTTTGCTCCCATCCAGATCCTAACAGCCTCCAGGCACTGGCACATCACTTCTACTGCTTCGCTGAGTTGGCAGGCGGCGGACAGATACAGCTGCGTATCGTCCGCGTATTGATGGTACTTAATCCCGTGCCGGCGTATGATCTCACCCAGCGGCTTCATGTAGATGTTAAATAGGAGGGGGGACAGGACCGAACCCTGCGGCACCCCATAGTTGAGGGGCCTTGGGGTCGACCTCTGCCCTCCGACCAACACCGACTGCGACCTGTCCGAGAGGTAGGAGGAGAACCACCGAAGAACGGTGCCTCCCACTCCCACCTCTTGCAAGAAATCAGTTTCTGATTTCTCTCTGATCTTTTAAAATAATTTCCTTATTTTGTCCTGTTTATTTGTACTCTGAGTTCAGATAGATCTATTTAATATATTCTTTCTTCTTTTGAACAATATGTGTCATATTATCTAATTTTTCCTAAATCTCTTCTAGCTTTTATCAGCCTTCTTTCCTTAGTTGTTTCTATGGACTTATTTGACACTCAGCATGTTCTTCGTTTCCTTCTGCTTCTTATTACTATATGTCCTTTCTATCTTTGTTTTTTACAATCATTTATCTTCTTTCTTCTCTGTTCCAGGTCTATGATTGTGTTTTCAACCTCAATCTTATTATACTCTTTTGGGAAGGATTTCAGATTGCTGGGTTTGTATCTTTTCTACTCTTTTTCAGATGGATGTGTATTTCTATGATTAGTAGGTGAAGGTCTGATCTGCTGTCAGCACCTGGCAGTGCTTTGCAGTTCAAGGTAAAGCTTTTCCATCTGTTTCTACATAAGATGTAATCTATTTGAATACAATGTTTCTCATTTGGATCCAGCTATGGAACTGAGTTTTGTTCTGAAGCATTAGCAGAGCACAGTCTATTTCCTATGCTGTAGTCTATCAATCATTGCCCTGCTTCACTGTGAGTTCCTAATCCTAATTTTCCATTTCCAATACAGACTCATGTTCAACATTTCCATTAATGTCACCAACAATTGTTATAACATACTTCTTTGGTTTTTTATTTATTGCTTGTTGTAACCCATCACAGAATCTCTCAACTACTTCTTTAGCTTTTATTCACTTGCTGTTAGAATTTTATTCTTGTCTGTAGCATTTCTGCTTTAATAATATCCTGCTTTCCTTGGTTCCTACTGCAGATATTCCATGTTTCCACTCTGTTTCAATGAACTCAAAATGTTTATTTTGGTTCTGGATATTTCAGCAACTGAATTTGCTGAAGGTTTCAATCCAATTATGTCATAATGCCGATACATATTTGATAAAGCTCTTGCTGTTTTCCAGTAGCCATATAGTCACTTCCAAATATAGTGGTCTCGTTCTTCAACAACACATTTTTTTTCTTGAATTTTTTTCAATGAATTTTCTTGGCAGATGTGAAGAAGTTGATTGCCAGTCCTTTGTTCTTTCTGGTGCCTCAATTAACAGAATTTCAGGAACTTTTACCTGTGACAATCTGGCAATAGGTTCATACAAAGTATGCCCTGTTGGTGCTATGACTGGATTTTAAGGTAGTCTCTGCTCATGATGCCATTTTTGGATTACTGTGGCATTATGTAGAATTGATTTCTGACCCAACAGTTCACCACATCCTGCTGACAATGCTGCTCAGAGTTTGTGACTGCTTTTTCACCCTTGTTTATATCACTTTTATCTACAGCCAACCCTCATATAGCTGCAGTCCATCTCACTATCAACCACCTGAGGATACAATCCATTTCTTCAAATTGAAGTATGTATTTGGTATTAGTTTGCTTCAGTTTGACTAATTCTTTATAGTCTTTGACTTGTAAGAATTGGCATTAACTTGGCATTGAACATGTATTGAAACATCTGCAGTTAAATATACCAGTGCATTGTTTGTATCATGAAACATATTTTTCATCATAAATATAAGCAATATGCCTGGAGACCCTTATTTCTATACTATAGTAATTGTGACTCTAAACCTAACAGAAAGGACAAATGTATGCTGTATTAACAGAGGAACATTTATTTACACACAGTAGTTAAAATGGGAAAAAGGAAAGGTGGAATGTACCAAATATGCCTTTTCAAGAGGCAACAGGATTTTATTTGTTTTTTCTAGAAGATATCCAAAAAACTTTTTCAGAACATTTCAAGGAAAAGCAAAGAAAGTTCAGTTGTCTCTTGAAAAAGAACATTTGGGACAACCATGACCAGGATGACCGAGAATCTCCATAGACGAAAAGTGGAATGATAAGAACAGATCAGGATCAGTTAAAAAAATTATCTTGGAAGTACAAGATAGAATTAAATCGATAATGCTATAAATATGCAACTTCTGGTGAGTAGCCATGTAAGCCTATTGTGATTTTAAAAAGCCACCATTTCTGTGGCATGTCTAAGATCAATGAATTAATTAGACATTCTGAGAAAATAGATTATTGTTGAGAGAGAGAGGGAAGATCAAAAGGAAGTGGGAAAAGGTTAATGAAAAACTGAGGAACAATACTGCATAAAGTGGCAATGAGGTGTAACACACAAATATTCTTGTACTGAATAGCCATTTGTAATTTGATAAGCAGCTTGAGGTCTATATTTAATCTGTGTGAAATGATGTTGACTTTTCTAATGGATCTTATCTCCTGTTTTTCACAGTCTAATCAGTCTTCATAATTTCTTTTCACTTCAAGAAAACACAGACAGGTCATCTTGGGATTTTGATGTTTCCCCAAAACTCTTGGGTTTTGCCATTTCTGATTTCATATTTTTGTCCATGTCTTCTGCACATACAAATTGACTGACTGACTAATACCAATTACAGTAACAGACTGCTGACAAATGATGGTGCATACTACCTGAGGTATCAAGCCACTTTATGTTCCCTTGAATTTGAGAGATCATATTATTAGGTTTTTAAGTAATGTTGCCAGAGAAACTTGTACAGGATTACAATACAATAGCAGAGTTGGAAGGGACCTTGAAGTTCTTCTAGTCCAACCCCCTGCCTAGGCAGGAAACCCTATACCATTTCAGACAAATGGCTATCCAACATCTTCTTAAAAACTTCCAGTTTGGGGGCATTCACAACTTCTGGAGGTAAGCTGATCCACTGATTAATTGTTCTAACTGTCAGGAAATTTCTCCTCAGTTCTAAGTTACTTCTCTCCTCGATTAGTTTCCACCCGTTGCTTCTTGTTCTACCCTCAGGTGCCTTGGAAAATAGTTTGACGCCATCTGAGATATTGGAACACTGCTATCATCTCTCCCCTAGTCCTTCTATTAAACTAGACATACCCAGTTCCTGCAACTGTTCTTCATATGTTTTAGTCTCCAGTCCCCTAATCATCCTTGTTGCTCTTCTCTGCACTCTTTCTAGAGTCTCCAAATCTTTTCTACATTGTGGTGACCAAAACTGGATGCAGTATTCCAAGTGTGGCCTTACCAAGGCATTATAAAGTGATATTAACAATTCATGTGATCTTGATTCTATCCCTCTCTTTATGCAGCCTAGAACTGTGTTGGCTTTTTTGGCAGCTGCTGCACACTGCTGGCTCACATTTAAATGGTTGTCCACTAGGACTCCAAGATCCCTTTCACAGTTACTACTGTTGAGCAAGGTACCACCTATACTGTATCTGTGCATTTCGTTTTTATTGCCTAAATGTAGAACCTTACTCTTTTCACCATTGAATTTCATTTTGTTAGATATTGCCCAATGTTCAAGTTTGTCAAGATCCTTCTGTATCTTAAGCCTATCTTCTGGAGTGTTCACTATTCCTGCCAGCTTGGTGTCATCTGCAAATTTAATGAGTTCCCCATTTATTCCCTCATCCAAATCATTGATGAAGATGTTGAAGAGTACTGGGCCCAAAACAGAGCCTTGGAGTACTCCATGCATACTTCCCTCCATGAAGATGCAGTTCCATTGAGGACTACACGTTGAGTGCAGTTGGTAAGCCAGTTACGAATCTGGTGGTGATGCTGTCTATGCCACATTTTTCTACTTTATCTAGTAGTAGGTTATGGTCTACCTTATCAAATGCCTTACTGAAGTCCAAGTAAACTATATTGACAGCATTCCTCTGGTCCACTAATTTTGTCACATTATCAAAGGATGCAATAAGATTAGTATGGCATGATCTGTTTTTGACAAATCTATGTTGGCTTTTGGCTATTACTTTGTTTGCTTCTAGGTGTTCTCTAATTCGTTGCTTGATTGTCTTTTCCAGAATCTTTTCTGGTATTGAGGTCAGGCCTGTAGTTTCCTAGATCTGTTTTCTTTCCTCTTTTTTGAAGATGGGAACCACATCAGCTCTTTTCCAGTCCTCTGGTAGTTCCCCGGAGCTCCAGGATCTCTGAAAGATATATTTCAGTGGTTCTGAGATCTCATCTGCCAGTTCCTTCAGAACCCTGGAGAAAAGGAGGAATGGGTCATTCCCAGTTGGAAGAGCCACAGACTCCACATGGGAACAGAAGGGCCAAATCCAGCCTGAACATCTGGCTGACCAGGCGACCCACCCCAAGAAAGGATCTCTCTTTACCGTCAGGATCTCCTGCAGGGCATCCAAATTGGGAGCCTCAGACAGCAATCCGGTCAGCATGTTGTTGCAGGTGCTGGCTGTCTGCTGATAGAAATCCTTAAAAAAGGAGAAAATGTCAGAAGGAAGGAGGGGTGTCAAGGAAGGAACGGCTCCTGAAAGAATCACTTTGGTTATTAAGTTGGTCACATGGTTGTTAAGAGATCTAGCTTCCCTTTTACTAGTCAGAAGGTCACAGAAGGGGGGGGGTCATGCGACCCTAGAATACTCTGACCGTCATAAATCTGATTAAGCATGTGAATTCTGAGGATTATCTGAGACTACCTAGGAATCATAGCTAGTCCCTGCAGACCAGTGACGTATGGTGAGGTTTATGGCTGGTGAGGCAAGCGGGCAAAAGCCGCCCTATGTCTGCTGCCCTATGTCTGCCAGCGGTGGGGCTTCATCAGGGCTTTCGGTGCTGTGACCGCCACAGCGGCAGGGCTTTGGCGGGATGCGTCCCACTCTATGGCAGACACAGCGGCAGGGCTTTAAAGTCCCGGCGCTGTGTCCGCCATAGAGGAAAAACTTCCTTAGACCAATGGAAGACTTTAAAAGCAGAGAGGACCTATGGAAACTTCAAAGAATCAATGCTGGATGGAACCAAAGCCGCCCTGCCGCCCCGGCGCTAGAGGCAAAAGCCACTCAGCCGCTATGTCCAAAAGCCCTGCCGGCCGCTATGTCCCACATAAAAAATAAAGTGCCAGCCCGCGCTCCAGCAGAGGCAGGTACAACACACACACACACTACTTACAATAATACAATTACTTACGGCTTCCGGGGAGTGGCCTGTCGCCGGTCGGCAGCTTAACAGAGCTGCCCCCAGAATTCAGGATCGTTATCTACTCAATATCAAGAAGATAACTCTTTTTTCAGACAAGAAAAAAGCAGTGAGGAATCTCAGCTGGTAAGAATCTTCTTTGAAGTTCACAGTTTGTTTCTTTGTGAGCTGTGGACGGAGGGGGAGAATCAACCCAAAGCTGAGTCATTCAACTCCGACCTGAACTTCGCAGCTGTTATTCACAGCACGAGACAGGATCCCCTCCCCCTCAGGACAATCTTTAGAAAAGAGACTATTAAAAATCAATACGAGCAAAGACCAACTTGTGAACTTTAAAACCTTTCTCTATCTGAAATACCAGCTTCAATGTTATAAAAACCTCTTTTGCTTAATTGTCTTCAAAATGGCGTTTACAGCTTCTGCATCTGTTATCTCCGGCTTCCTGCTACAGAAGTAAAGAAATAATCTCTTATAATTTAATTAGAGCTACTCCCTTAAAGCTTTCAAGACTCTTTGTTGATTCAGACACATTCCAAACATTCTAAACGGACTTTCTCTTTTGAAATCCTCCGTAAAACCCCTTGGAAAAAAAAAAAGAAAAAAAAAAGAAGGGAAAAAAGGGGGGGGAGGAATTTCTTTTTCTCCACATAGCACAGTGGATTAGTAATTTAGAATAAATAATTAAAACCAAAATATAATGGCATCCAAATCAACCTCTGTTAAATTACCTCCAAAAACGTCTCCCATACCTGGCACAAAGTTGCAGCCCCCACCATCTATGCCCCCTAGTGGAGATGTACTAACAAAAGAATTTTTTCTGGAAATGTTCAAAGAATCCAGAGAACAGAACTTAGAAATGTTTAAAGAATTCAGAGAACAGAATCTAGAAATGATTAAAGATTTCAAAGATGAAATAAGGAATGAGATGGAAGTTCTATATGACAAATTCGATACCAGGGTCACTAAAATGAATGATAATATGATGGGAATTGTAAATGTGATAACAGAATATATTTCTGGAATGGAAGATAATTTAGAAACTCTCAATGAAGCTAAAACTAACCTGATATCCAAAACTGAAGTGGTGGAACAAAAAATTGATAATGCTGAAAAACAAATTATTATGATACAGTATAAGCAGATGGAGCTTGCATTAAGAGTGAGGGGGCTGCGTGAAGAAAAGCAGGAGAACTTAAAGCAAATGTTTTCTGAAGCTTTTGACCGTCTGGTGGGAAAACCGGGATCCAATTTTGATTGGCAGATTGACAGGATTTTTCGTGTTAACTCATGGGCGGCAAAACAAAGGCAACTTCCCCGAGACGTGGTAATATACTTTGTTACAAGAGAATCTAGAAATATGATACTACAAGAGTCCTACAATACTAAGCTTCAAATTGGTGGACAGGACCTGATTGTTCTGAAAGAAATACCGCCTCAGATGCTAAGAGCCAGAAGAGATTATGCTTTTCTGGTGGAAGAGCTCAGAAGGCGCCAGATACAGTACAGATGGGATGCCCCATTCGGTATTATAGTTACAATGGACAAACAAAGATATCGTCTCAGCTCTGTATGGAAAGCTCGTGATTTCTATCATAAGATTCTGAAGATGGGATATCCTGAACCTTCGGGATATGGTGAAAAACCACGAGACGAACAAGATAAACAGCAAACCACACAACCATCAGATAAAATGTATCATCTCCCTCTTCCGGAAGGGCAAGGAGTCAAGGAAAAAAGATCCAACCGCAAGACCACCAGACAAACGGATAAACAAGCTACTATGCAACAATCTCAACAATCATTGGCCACTGACCAAGGAGCTACTGCAACAAGCTCAGAAGCTGTGGGAGGAGCCAAACCAAAGGTGAGACAGGCCTTGCGGGAGGCTCTAAAAAAGCTTCAGGCAACCAAAAATGACAACTAAGATTTTGACATGGAATGTTAACGGATTGAACTCTCCACAGAAAAGAAAGAAAATATTTCATTATCTTAAACAGTTTAAGAATGACATAATTTGCTTGCAAGAAACTCATATCAAATCAACCGATCAAAAATATTTGTTTAACCCCAAACTGGGACAACATTTTGCGACCACAGCCATGGAAAAGAAAAATGGCATAGTAGTATATTTAAGAAAAGACATTAAAGCTGAGCTAATTGAAGCAGATCCCTTTGGAAGATATATTGCATTAGATTTAATCTTAGAAGGGAAAAAGACGTTACTTTTGGGAATTTATGCTCCTAATCAACAACAAGATGGATTTTATAGAAATCTCCATGCTAAATTAGTACAGTGGGATTTTGAGTCTTGTATATTAATGGGTGACTGGAATGGCGTGATCGACACTAAAAGAGATAAGAAGACAGCTCGCCCGAACACCAAATTTCGAGCTAAGTTACCCAAACCCTTTTTTGACATGCTGGACGACTTTGAATTGCGAGACGCTTGGCGCGAGAGGCACGCAGAAGAATATGACTTTACCTTTTTTTCCAATAGACATCAATCTCTTTCAAGGATTGATTTTATACTAATTACAAATGATTTACTTTGTAGGGTGAAGAAGACAAAGATTATGGCGAGAGTTCTTTCAGACCATAATCCAGTCTGGATGGAATTGGGAAGGGTAGCCCAGGCAAGAAGGTCCTGGAGGTTGAATGAAAACTTATTTAGATATGAAAAGTATGTTAATGATTGTAAAAAATTGCTATCGGAATATTTTGTCTTCAATATGAACAAGGGTACATCTTTGGAATATGTATGGGATGCAAGCAAAGCGTATATGAGAGGAATATTAATGAATATAAATAAAATACATAGATACAAACAAGGGCAAAAACGAAAAGAATTGGAAGAGGAAATTAAAGGGAAAGAGTCAGAATTAACATTGAATCCAGGAGATACAAAGATTAGGGAAACAATTGCTATATTAAAATCTCAGTTTGATATGCTGATCTCTGACCAGGTAGCTACTAGTTTATTATATGCTAAACATAATACTTTCTGCAATGCAAATAAACCCGGTAGGTGGTTGGCTTATCAGATTAGAAAAAAAAGGAAAGCTCGAAATGTATCCAAATTGTGTCACAGAGGGAAGGAAGTGTTTCAACAGGAAGAGATTCAAAAGGTATTTCGGGAATTTTTTACAGAGTTGTATAAAGGGGATAAAATTAAGGACGGAGATATAGACAAATACCTAGATAAAGAGAAAATCCCCCTAGTCAGAGAAGAACATAGGCATAAGCTGAACCAACCTATAACCTCTGGGGAAATTTTGCAGGCAATTAAACAATTAAAGTTAGGGAAAGCACCAGGCACAGATGGTTTAACAGCTGTTTATTATAAATATCTACAGTTAGAAATGGTAGAACCCCTCAGAGAACTATTCAATAAAATTCAATCGGGAGGGAAAGTGCCTCCCTCGTGGAAGACTGCGTTCATATCGTTGATACCCAAAGAAGATCAAGACCTTACCCAACCAAAAAATTACAGACCTATTTCATTACTTAATGTAGATTATAAAATTTTTACTAAAATATTAGCAAATAGGCTAATGGGGGTAACTCAGCAACTGATACATACCGATCAAACTGGTTTTATACAGGGCAGACAGATGAAGGATAACGTTAGATTAATTATCAACGCTTTAGAATACCTGGGAAAGAACAATCAAATCCCGGCCGCATTCATATTTTTGGATGCGGAGAAAGCCTTTGATCGAGTTAATTGGCAATTCCTGCTGAAGACATTGCAAAAAATGCAGATAGGAGATGGCTTTTTACGGTCAATTGGTGCAATATATCAGCAGCAAACAGCCCAGATCATTGTCAATGGAAGTCTGACAGACTCCTTTCAAATTGAAAAAGGTACAAGACAGGGCTGTCCTCTGTCCCCATTATTGTTTATTATAACTTTGGAAATACTGTTGAATAAGATACGGGGCCTGGGCGGTCTAAAAGGGATTAAAATTAGACAGCAAGAATATAGAGTTCGTGCATTTGCGGATGATCTGGTTATAATATTGGAACAACCGCAGGAATCTAGTAGGGTATTATTGAATACGATCAATCAATATGGTCAAGTCTCGGGATTTAAAATAAATCTAGGAAAAACCAAAATAATAGCTATAAATATGACTATCAAACAGAAGGAAGAACTGGGGGCGACGCTAAGATGTGAGGTAGTTAAAAAAGTTAAATATCTTGGAGTTAATATCTCAATCTCAAATGGGAAATTATACAAGTATAATTATGAATCAATTTGGCATAGTACACAGTTGGAGTTGAAAAGGTGGGAAAAACTGCATTTGTCCTTGCTGGGTAGAATAGCGGCAGTAAAAATGAACATTTTACCAAAATTTTTATTTCTTTTTCAAATGTTACCAATACTTAAAAGAGATGCGAATCTTTTAGAATGGCAGAAGGGTATCAACAAATTTGTGTGGGCAGGAAAGAAGCCGAGGGTAAAGATGAAAATAATGCAAGATGCACGTGAAAGAGGAGGATTGAAATTACCTAACTTAAAATTATACTATGACGCAGTGGCATTATCTGCAATTAGTGATTGGATTCATCTAACTAATGACAGAATTTTGAATATCGAGGGATATGATTTGTTATATGGTTGGCATGCTTACCTGTTATTTAACAAAAAAACGGATAAGAAATTTAAAAATCACATCTTAAGAAATGCTTTATTGCGGGTTTGGAAAAAATATCAACATAAACTAAATGATAAAGTGCCCATGTGGGCAATTCCTAGACATGCAATTGAAAATATGAATGTAGAACAAAAACACGATAGAACCACCTATAGACAACTTCTTATCTCAGAAAGAGGGGTGATGGAACTAAAATCTTTAGAGGTACTTAAAGAAGAGAAGGTAGTTCAAACGTGGTTTCAGTATGGTCAACTACAAGCTAGGTGGAAAACAGATCAAAAAACTGGCTTTGTAAAAGTTGAGGATAATTTGTTTAAACAAATAAGAGATCAAAGCTCAATGCATATAAAGAGGATATATAATGTATTAGTACAGATGGATTCTGAAACGGAACTGATTAAGGATTGTATGATAAAATGGGCTCAGAATGTCGAGGAACCAATAATGCTTGAAACATGGGAAAGAATCTGGGTAAGAAATGTGAAATTTACACAAGCACAAAACTTGAGAGAAAATTTTTATAAGATGTTTTATAGATGGCACCTAGATCCTAAAAAGCTTGCCTCTATGTATCCAAATGTTCAACCTAAATGTTGGAGATGTGGTTCTTGTGATGCTACATATTTTCATATATGGTGGACATGTCGTAATGTTAAGGCATTTTGGATAAAAATATGGTGGATCCTGCAAAACATCTTTAAAAGAAGGATAAAATTTACCCCCCAGCTGTTTTTACTGGGTATATGCATTGATTTTACAGTAGCAGAGACTAATTTGATCCTGTATTTAATAACGGCAGCAAGACTCTTGGTGGCGCAGTATTGGAAGAAGAAAGATTTACCCACAATTCAAGAATGGACTTTGAAAGTTATGAACTTAGCCGAAATGGCCAAAATCTCAGCATATCTCAAAGAACACTCAAACGAGAGATACAAAAGAGACTGGAAAAAGTGGATTGATTACATAAAAAGTAAATATGGGACTAAAAAACTCCAGATAGCTTATGCTTAGTATCAGTAATAATTTAAATTGTTTAAAATTTGGGTAACAGTAAGAAGCTGAGTTCAATGTAGAGATATTTCAGACTGTGATTGTTCAAAAATTATACCACGTATGGTCTTTGGGAAGTCGCGGGGAGGGAAGGGAGGTGGGGATTTAGGGGGAGGGGGGAGGGGGGAAATACAATATGTGTTAAATTCCATGATTGTATTTGTATACTGTGGCTTTTCAATGTTAGTGCGAAAATAGTACAAACCGAATATACTGGAAGGTAATAGATACCGAAGGAAAGAGTCGAGTGAAAGAAGAAGGAGGGTGGAGAGGGTGAGAGAGAGGAGGAGGAGAAGGGAGGGAGGGAATGGAGAGGGAGGGATAGGGTTAGAAAGAAGGGGAGGGGAAGTAGGCGTAGAGGGGTGTGTGAGAAGGAAGAATGAAAGTTGGAGGGGGTTGAAAGAGGGTGTATGGCAGGCCAAGGTGGTATACTGGGTTTGTATTGTAGAGGGCATTTTCTATATAAGTGAGGGCCGTGTTTATTATTCAATGTTATATGCCCTGATCAAGCACAGTGAATAATACAATTACTTACAAATTACATTAATTTTGAATTCCTCCCCTTTCCTCCGACCCACATCCTTTTCCAGCTATTTCACAATCACAGAGGATTTCAACTCTGCTCTTGCCTGCCATGATGAAGATTTAAAAATGTAAAAAGAAAAAGGCAAGAGCTGCTGAGGTCAGGCTAGGTTAGCTGCTGCCAGAGCCTCCAATGGATGACTCTGCTTAACTCTTTAAAAAAAGCCTCTAAAAAGTGCCCTCTACAGGAGGAGGCGAGAGAACCACGTGCCTCATCTACATAAGGAATTTTTTGGCTTTTAACCCTTGCTTAACTCTGCTCGAGTGATCATAAATGAGGCATGTGTTCTCTCGCCGCCTCCTATAGAGAGCACTTTTTAAAGAGGCTTTTTTAAACAGTTAAGTACTAAGCAGAATCATTCACTGTGACTCTGGCAGCAACTACCTCAGCCTTTTTCCTTTTAATTTTTTTTTCTTTTCATGATGACAGTGGTGAGGGCCTGCCTCCCCTGACTGCACCTCACCTTTGCAGACAATGGTTTCTCTGCCCCACCATGGCCCTTCTTTTGTTGGAGGGCAAAGAGAGGAGATGGGAATTGGTCTTGAGAAGATCCTTCAACCAGAAGATGGAATGGAATGGAATGGAATAAGTTTATTTATAGGCCGCCCTTTTCCCTGAGGGGACTCAGGGCGGCTAACAACTTATATGGGGAGGGGATACATACAGTAACATATAACATAACACGTAATTAAAAAAAATAAACAACATTCATTCAGCATTCGGGTGGGGGCGATTCAAATCTTTACCCCCAGGCCTGACGGGATAGCCAGTTCTTGAGGGCTGCGCGGAAGGTCAGAAGGATGGTGAGGGTACAAATCTCCACGGGGAGATCGTTCCAGAGGGCCGGAGCTGCTACAGAAAAGGCTCTCCTCCGCGTAGTGGCCAGCCGGCACTGGCTGGCAGATGGCACTCGGAGGAGGCCTAATCTGTGAGATCTAATGGGTCTCGAGGAGGTAATTGGCAGGAGGCGGTCTCCCAAGTACCCAGATCCACTACCATGAAGGGCTTTATAGGCGGTAAGAAGCACTTTGAAGCGCACCTGGAGGTCAACAGGTAGCCAGCACAGCTCGCGGAGGATAGGTGTTATGTGGGCGAACCGAGGCGCACCCACAATCACTCGCGCGGCCGCATTCTGGACTAGCTGAAGCCGCCGGATGCTCTTCAAGGGCAGCCCCCTGTAGAGCACGTTGCAGTACTCCAGCCTAGAGGTCACGAGGGCGCAAGTGACTGTTGTGAGAGCCTCCTGATTCAGGTAGGGTCGCAACTGGTGTACCAGGCGAACCTGGGCAAATGCCCCCCTGGTCACAGCTGACAAATGGTGTTCAAAAGTCAGCTGTGGATCCAGGAGGACTCCCAAGTTGCGAACCCTGTCTGAGGGGTGTAAAATTTGGGCCCCCAGCCTGAGCGATGGAACACTAACCAAATTATTGGGAGGGAAACACAACAGCCACTCGGTCTTTTCTGGGTGAGTACAAGCTTGTTAGCCCTCATCCAGTCCCTGACGGCCTCAAGACCCTGGTTCATCACGTCCACCGCTTCATTGAGTTGGCACGGGGCGGAAAGATACAGCTGCGTATCGTCCGCATATTGATGGTATCTTATCCCGTGCCTCCGAATGATCTCGCCCAGCGGTTTCATGTAGATGTTAAATAGTACGGGGGACAGGACCGACCCCTGCGGCACCCCATATGTTAGGGGCCTCGTGGTCGATCTCTGTCCCCCAACCAACACCGACTGCGACCTGTCCGAGAGGTAGGAGGAGAATCACTGCAAAACAGTGCCTCCCACCCCCACCTCCCGCAGTCGTCGCAGAAGGATACCATGGTTGATGGTATCGAAAGCCGCCGAGAGGTCAAGAAGAACCAAGATGGAGGCGTGGCCTCCATCCCTGGCTCTCCAGAGATCATCGGTCAATGCGACCAAAGCGGTTTCTGTGCTGTAACCAGGTCTGAAGCTGGACTGGAAGGGGTCCAGGTAATCGGCTTCCTCCAAGGACCGCTGAAGCTGGTAGGCCACCACCTTCTCAACAACCTTCCCAATAATGGGGAGGTTGGAGACTGGACGGTAGTTGTTAAGTACGACTGGATCCAAAGATGGTTTCTTCAGGAGGGGTCTCACCACCGCCGTTTTAAGTGCGGCGGGGAAGTGCCCCTCCCAAAGTGAGGCGGTAATAACCGCTTGGATCCAGCCCCGTGTCACGTCCCTGCTGTTAGCAACCAGCCAGGAGGGACACGGGTCCAGTACACAGGTGGAGGCACTCACAGCCCTCATGGCCTTGTCCATGTCCCCGGGGGTAACATCCTGAAACTCAACCCAGCGATGGTCTACCAAATCGTCCACTCGTGCCTCGGCTGGGTCTGCAAAAGTGGAGTCCAAATCCGACCGAAACCGAGCAACTTTGTCCGCCAAGAACTGGGCATAGTCTTCAGCCCTACCCTGCAAGGGGTCCCCCATGTCCCTCTTATTTAAGAGGGAACGGGTTATCCTAAACAGGGCAGCTGGACGAGACTCGGCGGACGCAACCAAGGAGGCAATATATGATCTTTTTGTTGCCCTAAGTGCCCTGATGTATTCCTTGGTGCAAGTTGTTAAAAGTGCTCGGTTCGATTCGGATTTATCGGACCTCCACAGGTGCTCTAGGCGTCTCCTTCGGCGTTTCCTCTCCCGGAGCTCCTCAGTAAACCAAGGAGGCCTCCGGGATCCACCACCTCGGAGTGGCCGTAGTGGCACAATCCGGTCCAGGGTCTCCGATGCTGCCGAGTGCCAGGCAGCAACCAGAGTCTCTACCGGACTGTGGGCGAGAGTATCAGGAATAACCCCAAACTCCGTCTGGAACCTCAAAGGGTCCATAAGTCACCTGGGGCGGAACCACTTGGTCGGTTCCTCCTCCCTACAGTGGGGGTTTGGTCTCCGGAAGTCAAGCCTCATTAGGCAGTGGTCTGACCACGACAGGGATATGATCTCATTACCCCTCAGACCAAGATCACAAGTCCACTGCTCCGAGAGGAATACGAGGTCGAGCGTGTGACCCGCTGAGTGGGTTGGGCCCCGAATCACCTGGGTCAAGCCCATGGCTGTCATGGAAGCCATGAACTCCTGAGCCCCATCAGAGTGTTCACCGAGCGTGGGCAAATTGAAATCCCCCAGGACCATAAGCCTGGGGAACTCAATTGCCAGCTCGGCTACCGACTTGAGGAGCGAGGGGAGGGCTGCTGCAACGCAGTTGGGAGGCAGGTACATTAATAGCAGACCCACTTGACCCTTGAGGTCCAACTTCACCAGCAGGGACTCACACCCGACAAGCTCCGGAGCAGGGATCCTACGAGGAACTAAAGACTCCCGAATAATAATAGCCATACCCCCACCCCTTCTCTGAGCTCTCGGCTGATGAAGCACCTGAAATCCTTCTGGGCACATCTCTACAAGGGGGACTCCTCCCTCCGAGCCCAGCCAGGTTTCAGTAATACACGCCAGGTCTGCCCCCTCGTCTAAAATTAAGTCCTGGACGAGGGGAGCTTTGTGAACTACAGACCTGGCGTTTAGCGACAACAGCTGGAGACCAGGGTCCTTATTACTCGCGCCATCTGGCCTCGGAGTGGGACTCATAGGGCCGGAAGTTGGGATCGCTATAACGCAGCGAGCCCTCCTTCCCCGGTAATGGCCAGCCCTAAAGTCCCCGCCATATCTGCCCCTCCCCGTTACGACCGTATAAAAGAGAAAAGAGCAGTGGAGGAAGATAAAAGAGAAGTGGAGGAAGAGGGAAAAGATGGGGAGGAAAACCCCCTGGAGATGTTTAGGGCTTCAAAATAGGGACTCCTGGGATCAAGAAATGTAGAACGAGAAGGGGAAGCAGACTTTCAAGACCAAAGAGGAAGGGACAAGCCAAGGGGACCTTTGGCTCGAGGGATAGATCCAGGGCTGTTGAGGAGATCAGGAATCCTGTTCACTGCATCCTTGTTTCCAGGTGGATCCCCTATTGCTTTGCTCCATCTGAACTGCTCACCTGAGAGTGAGATGATGGGGGTTGGCTATCTGTTTTCATTGTGGACACCTTGATAGCTGGCAACGAAAAAACCTTCCAGATGCTTTGGTTGACCACTTCAAACCTCACCTTGGAGTTCAAGGAGGGCTTCATATGGCTGATGAAAGACAAGAAAAGAGGAGGGAGGTGTGAGAAGAGCCTAGACTCAGGGGGCTAAAAGGGATCTTGGAGGTTTTCTACTCCAACCTTGCTTGATGGTTCTTAAACCATCTCAGTCATATGGTTGTCCTCTCTTTTCATGAAAACCTTGAGTAATGGAGAGCCCACAACTTTTGGAGGAAAACCCTTCCACTTATTGATTGTTCTATGTCTTCTGGATCTCTCTCTCTCTCTCTCTCTCTCTCTCTCTCTCTCTCTCTCTCTCTCTCTCTCTCACTCACTCACTCACTCACTCACTCTCACTCACTCACTCACTCACTCACTCACTCTCACTCTTTCTCTCACTCTCTCACTCCATCCATCTATCCATCCATCTAACCATCCATCCCACCACAGCCCTGATGTGTCCCTCAATGAAACGGAGTCTGTCTATCTATCTATCTATCTATCTATCTATCTATCTATCTATCTATCTATCTATCTATCCATCCATCCATCCATCCATCCATCTATCCATTTATCCATCTATCCATCCTTCCATCCTTCCATCCTTCCATCCTTCCATCCTTCCATCCTTCCATTCTTCCCTCCCTCTGTCTCTCTCCATCCATCTATCCACCCACCCACCACAGCCCTAATGTTTCCCTCAATGAAATGGAGTTTGACACACAAACACACACACACACACACACACACACACACACACACACACACACACGTACGTTCTAGAGCATAGGGACTTGGCATGGAAATCCCATCACTTGATCCAACTCCAAGTTCCTCCCCAGCTGGTGGGAAGATGAGTGTGGTGCAGGTACGTACCTCATGCAGATGATGGTGATGATGGCTTGATGGAGAATTATGATGGACAGGGGTCTCGCGGGCTCATCTTCAATGATTTCCTGAAAAGTGAACGAAAAACATGTAAGGAAGCTCCTGAGATGTGGCCACCATCCGGATGGCACTATTCCCATCTCTAGGCCTTTCCTGGTTGACACAGGAAATCCTCAATTTACAACTGCTTGCTTAGCCACCATTTAAAGTTATGACGGATCTCTCCAGGATCCGTCTTAGAACCAAGGAGAAATTTCCTGACAGAACAATTAATCAGTGGAACAACTTTCCTCCAGAAGTTGTAAATGCTCCAACACTGGAAGTTTTAAGGAAGAGATTGGATAGCCATTTGTCTGAAGTGGTGTAGGGTTTCCTGGCTGGACTAGAGGACCTCCAAGGTCCCTTCCAACTTTGTTCTTCTAATTCTAACACATGACCCAGATTTGAAGTCCTGAGAGACTCTTCTTCCTCAGGGATCAGAGGATCATATTTTGGTCGCTTGGCAACCAGCCTGCATTGATGGCAGTTTGCAGTGTCTCCTGACCATGGTTTAAGTCAGGGATGGGTAACTAGGGCTTCACTACGACCTGTGAACTTCAACTCCCAGAATCCCTGAAGGCTGGAGAATTCTGGGAGTTGAATCCACCGCTCTTAAAGTTATACAATTCCGTCGTCTGCATTTCTGGACATTGGCTGTGTAGTTTCTTCTAGAAAGTCTCAATGCCTTTTTTCTTCTTTCTTCCCCTAATTTCCCATTTCTACTTGTCGTTCTACTTTATATATTAAATATCTGTCTATCTGTCTGTCTCTCTCTCTCTTTTACTCTCTCTCACTATCCATCCATATCTATCTATCTATCTATCTATCTATCTATCTATCTATCTATCTATCTATCTATCTATCATCTATCTATCTATCTATCTATCTATCTATCTATCTATCTATCTATCATCATAGGCAGGGGGTTGGACTAAAAGACCTCCAAGGTCCCTTCCAATTCTACTATTGTATTGTACTGTATTGTATCTATTTTTCTGTCTGTCTTTCTCTCTCAGGATATAAAAATAAACACTAATAATAAAAACAATGGGGAAGCCAGTTTCATGAAACAATCGTGTGGCAGTGATTCAGCTAACAACAGTGGAAAGAGAAGTCATACAAAGGGGCAGATTCACTTAACAGCCATCCCACTTCGCAACAGAATCATTTGGGGCCCAATTGATTGGAATTCAATTCAGTTCAAATTCTCTTTCAAACTTAAATGCGCTCAGAAGCACCTGCCCCGCCTCTCCCCACTTACGATGACCTTGATGACCAATTCCTGTTTCTCAGGTAGATGGAGGTCTTGCCTCCTGCTGAGGGCAGCTGCTTTGGTGACCATGATGATGGACCTCATGAAGGCCTTCGTCCTTGGAAACCCAAGTGGGAAGAGGGTGAGGTGAGAAGACATCAGGAGGAAGAGAGTGCATCTATTTATTTCAATCTTTATGTAGCCTACCATCTTTCCTTGAACTCTGGGAGGCTCCCAATCAAAATACCTCTTGGACATTCTAGGTTCTACTCCCACCTTAGGCAAGAGCCAAGTTGGCGCAGTGGTTAAATGCAGCACTGAAGGCTACTGCTAGATCAGCAGTTCAGCGGTTCAAATCTCACCGGCTCAGGGTTGACTCAGCCTTCCATCCTTCCGAGGTGGGTAAAATGAGGATCCAGATTGTTGGGGGCAATATGCTGACTCTCTGTAAACCGCTTAGAGAGGGCTGAAAGCCCTATGAAGCGGTATATAAGTCTACTGCTATTGCTATTGCTATGAGAGGCAGCTGAGAGACTTTGGGCCAATCACCAAGAGATGGAGAGTTCTAGTCCCGCCTTAGGCATGAGAGGCAGCTGAGAGACTTTGGGCTAATCACCAAGAGATGGAGAGTTCAAGTCCCGCCTTAGGCATGAGAGGCAGCTGAGAGACTTTGGGCGAATCACCAAGAGATGGAGAGTTCTAGTCCCGCCTTAGGCAGGTGAGCCAGCTGAGAGACTATGGGCCAATCACCAAGAGATGGAGAGTTCTAGTCCTGCCTTAGGCAGGAGAGCCAGCTGAGAGACTTTGGACCAATCACCAACAGATGGAGAGTTCTAGTCCCGCCTTAGGCAGGAGAGGCAGCTGAGAGACTTTGGGCCAATCACCAAGAGATGGAGAGTTCTAGTCCCGCCTTAGGCATGAGAGGCAGCTGAGAGACTTTGGGCTAATCACCAAGAGATGGAGAGTTCTAGTCCCGCCTTAGGCATGAGAGGCAGCTGAGAGACTTTGGGCTAATCACCAAGAAATGGAGAGTTCTAGTCCCGCCTTAGGCATGAGAGGCAGCTGAGAGACTTTGGGCGAATCACCAAGAGATGGAGAGTTCTAGTCCCGCCTTAGGCAGGTGAGCCAGCTGAGAGACTATGGGCCAATCACCAAGAGATGGAGAGTTCTAGTCCTGCCTTAGGCAGGAGAGCCAGCTGAGAGACTTTGGACCAATCACCAACAGATGGAGAGTTCTAGTCCCGCCTTAGGCAGGAGAGGCAGCTGAGAGACTTTGGGCCAATCACCAAGAGATGGAGAGTTCTAGTGCCACTATAGCCATGAAAGTCAGTTGACTTTCAAACTGTCTGAGCCAATCACCAGGAGACTGTGAGTTCTAGTCCTGCCTTCAGCATGAGAGCCATCTGGGTGAGTCCACATCTGGCCCAGTTCTTCTCTCCCAATCCAACACACATCACAGGGTGGTTGTTGTTGTGTGAAAAGGAAGAAAGAGGGTAATGCGTCGCCTTGAGTGTAATGAATGTGATATGACCATACATAAAGAAACCACTAGCATTTCATCATGTCCAGGGCAATTGGAACAGGAAGTAGATCTGAATGGGAGGCATAACTGGGGGCTGGAGGTCACATGTTGAACCCAGATTCTCCGCAGCAACCTCTAGGAACTGCAGTCAGGTTGTCTTTGTTCACCAAAAGGGGATATTTGTAGCTCAGGCTTGAACTGTGGAGCCCTTGGTGCTCCCTGAGCTTGATTGGTTTTTACAGACGTTTCTTATATTTTTTCACCATCAACTGAAATCCAGAGAAGCAGGGATTAACCCCAGACAAACAAGGCAGCAGTAAACAACACATGAAGGAACTAGCAAAAGGAAAGCAACAGTCCTGCCAGCACTGATACAAGGGTAGAAACCAGCCAACCTTGTTCATGGTGGAGTACTGGACGAGAATTTCGGACACGATGGACTGGATGAAAACACCCAGGTCTTCAGGGGAGGCTCCCTAGACTGCTTGTCCATAGCAGAGGATTGATGTCCTAATTCTTCTGTCAGGCAGATATTGTGCGTTCTGCCAGGACAAAGAGTTCAAACTCTTTTTCCAAGCACCAGAAGACAAGACAAGAAGCCATGGATGGAAACAGATGGAGATTCTTAGTCATCCAGGTCATGGTCCCTTCTAGAACTGATGAAATGACCTAGTTGGGTTACAAAAGGTCTACATTTCTTGCAACCAAGCTCAGAGAGCACCAAGGACCCCACAGTCTTCCTCCTCCTCCTCCTCCCCTCCTCCTCCACCTCCTCCTCATCCAAAAACTCCATAGTTCTCCTTCTCTCCTCCCCCTCCTCCTCCCACTCCTCCCTCTCCTCCTCCTCTCCTATTCCCTTCTCCTCCCTTACCCTCCCCTCTTCAAAACCTGTTCACTTCTAAAACTGATGAAATGACCTAGTTGGGTCGCGAAAGGTCTACATTTCTTATAACCAAGCTCAGAGAGTACCAAGGACCCCACAAAATTGGAGGTCTCAGCCCCCACAGGTAGCCCACTCCCACTCACCTCTCTGTCTGTCTCGTCTGCAACTGAGATTGCCAGAAGCTTCTTGAGGTGATCTTATACAAGGTCCTTCTCCTTGGTATTTCTCAATTTTAAGCCATAATATTTGTACAGGTTTATCTGAAGATTGGAAAAAGAGTTTGTGAGTCTGAGGGAGCTCCACCCATCATCCAGGAAAAGGAAGAACAGGACAAAGGATGATCAGAAAAGGAGCAAGTTTGGGCAAGCACAGGGCCATTTCCAACTAAGCATGGCTTACTCACCGTGGCCCACTCAGCAGGGAACAAGAGTTACACTAATAGCAGTGTTCCAATATCTCAGGGGTGGCCCCAAAGAAGAGGGAGTCAACCTATTCTCCAAGGGATCAGAAGTCAGGACGAGAAGCAATGGATGGAAACTTATCAAAGAGAGAACCAACCTAGAACAAAGTAGAAACTTCTTAGTGGAAGATCTTAGTAGAAGATCTCTGAGGTCCCTTCCAACTCTCTTATTATGTTATTCTGTGACTAATCAAGGAGAACTAAGGAGGAACTTCCTAACAATGAGGACAATTAACCACTGCAACAGTTTGCCTCCAGAAGTTGTGGGTGCTTCTTCACTAGAGATTTTTAAGAAGAGATTGGACAACCATTTGCCTGAAATGGAAAAGGGTTTTCTGCCTGAGCAAAGGGTTGGATTAAAAGATCTCCGAGGCCTCCTTCCAAGTCTGTAATTCTAATATTCATTTGTCTGTCTAACATCGAAGAAATGTGGAAATAAGCATCAAATAAAAGATGCCAAAGGAGAGAGAAAATGAAACGACAAACGTTAAAATGATTTTTAACATTGGCTGGAGGAGCCGATTCTGTGACGAGACGACGCACGATCTCAAAGCTCTGAGATTGTACTTGACACTTTTATTGCTGGGGGGTTCCAACTGACCTAAATCATCCTGAAGAGATGGTGAACAGGGAGATTACATCTTGCTGATCTCAAGGAAATCGCAAATCTCTGAGAAAAGCAAGGGGAAAGTCTTCGGTTGGCAATAAAATTTCCAGTCTATCAAGGCTGACAAAGTCAGGGCAATATGGAGGAGAAGTGTTAAGCTGGTGAGAAACTTTTATTGTTTTTTAAAAAATGGACTGCCTATAAAATTTTAAAACTAACTTAAATCAAAGAATAGAAGAACTTAGTGGCAATTTTGATTTTTGAATTGGTTCTGGACAGTGGTTATCTTACTTTCTAAATGTTATTTACATGGATTGATTCTAAGTAAACCTTTTCAAATGGATGGATTACTCTAACATTTCTTCTGACTCTCTGTCAGCTACAAATTGGCTGTTTACATCTTGACTCTTTTATTGCTTGGCTGTTCTGGCTTAAGATCTGATAAGAGTGTACAGCTGTCCCTTTGTAGTTTGTTTTTACTTGCGAGTGTTTAAATCTTGCTGAGCTTCTAAGAAAAAATACAACTGCGTATAAACATAGTGTCTCTTCAAGCATCTCTTCAAGCGATACTTTTAGCTTTCAAGAGGGTGTTTGATACAGAGGAAAGAATTGAGAGAAAATTGGACTATTTGGTGCATTTGGCAACAAAATGTGATGAAAAAACTGAGGATGTTCATCAAATACAAAATAAGAAGATGGAAATTCAAAAACTTGAAATGCAAGAGTTTGAGCCTGTTGATATTCGTGGCAATTGGTTTATTTCTGAGGGAGGAAAGAATGGAATATTCGAAGAGGAATTAAATGGAGAGAAAACTTATTTCAAAGGACAGGACATAGAAGGAGAAGAAAGCATTAAAGAACTTATGGGCTATGAAATACTATTTGCAAAATATTTGATAACACTGCTGAGAATTAAAGATAAGCTGACAAAGGAAACAGAAGGAGGGCGTCAACATTATATGAGAGATACTACAAACAAGAAGGTCAAAGAGGACTTCGTACAGACTTGTTTAAAAAAAGTTTGGAGAATTGGATCCACAAATGGCAGTAGATATAAGATTGTTTTGTTATTGGAGAGATACAGGTTGATAGAAGGAAGAGTATAATTCAAAATTAGCTAAACTTAGTTAAATCCAGTGATAATAGGTACAGTTAAATAAAAATTGATAATGATAGTAATGTATACAATGTTGAGCTATGATAAGTAATAATTGGATATGAGAAGGGAAGGTTAGAAATATTTTTGGACTATATATAAAGATTATTAATAACACGAGTGGAGGAGAAGAAGGAGAGGAAGGGGAGGAGGAAGGAGTGAGGGGGAGGAAAGAAGAGGGAGGGGATGATGATGAGGACTATGGGGTCCTTGATGCTCTCTGAGCTTGGTTGTTTTCTTGCAGACATTTCATGGCCCAACTATAGAACATCATCAGTGCTAGAAAGGAGTGAAGTTTGCTCTCTGTTTATACACAATAGCTTGCCCTGAAAAAGCAGGGAGCAAACATCACACTCACCAGCACTGATGATGTACTTGGGTCATGAAAAGTGTGAAACTAAAGAACCAAGTCCAGGGAGAACCAAGGGCCCCATCTTCTTCTTCCTAGCATATTCCCAGAGGTGCAGGGTCCGGTTTTGGGATCATTGAGGGCCACTTTGCTCCGTCACCTGCATCGCCTAGGAGAAGGCCTGCAACTTCCATATCTTTGTTGATGACCTCTTGCCATCCCTGTTTTGGATGCCCACAAGGTCACCAGTCATTGACTTCTAGTTGGTAGGCAGCCTTGGCCATGGTGGAAGATGCTGCTCTCGGGATGTGTCCTTATCAGCAGAGTCGGACTTCTCTCATCTTCTCTGTAATTGGTGCCACACCAAAATGTGGTCAAATGGTGTCATGTGTGATGTGGTCAGGAAGGGAAGTGTCCTATATTCAATGGAACCTTCACATTTCCATGGTATGGAGAGAGCTTTTGCTCCCTCCTGTTGCTGCCCAGCATTCAGGGCCCTACAGTGCAACAGGAGGATGGTTCTCTTGTAGGTCTTAGATTCAAGATGGGTTGGCATCCATCTGTCACATAACACATCAGTGAGGTCTCGCCAACTCATCCAGGCTGCACTCATCCTTGCTCATGCCTTGTCATTTATGTCCCCTTTTGTTGTGGGGCACCAGTGAAACTGGCAGCAGTCGGACAGTGAGGAGGTTGTGGAAAAACATGGGCCAGTCCTGGGGACTGAGGGAAGTTCACTGAAGCATTGGAGGTAGAGAAGGAGCTAGACAGCAGTGAGGCAGAGGAACAGCTGGAACCTGTTCCCAGTGTGTAAATACGCAGAGATGCCAGAAGACAAGAACTACTAAGAAAACAGGGTGAACTTGGGAGTAAAGCCACATCTTGGAGGTGATTGGCAAATATTTTCATGTGTAATTTTCTATAAAATTCATCTTGGTTGTCATTAAGAGCATAAATTGCTACTAAAAGTATTTTCTTATTATTGCCCATAATTTCCACCATCAAAATTCTTCCATCATCATCTGTGTAGATTTGTTCTGCTGGGATTGTATCTTTGATATACAAAACCACTCCTCTTTTCTTACATCTTGGCAACGCAGTAAATATTTTCCCTCATTTTGGCTGCACCAGTATTTGTTCATGTTGCTTTTTAATATTTACTTCTTGTAGGCAGATTTTGTCCAATTTTAATTTCTCTATGGAATGTTTTCCTTCTTTTAATAGCCAAATTAAGTCCATTTATATTAATTGTAATCAATTTTTTCTCTTCCATATTTATACTTTATAAGAAGGATTTACTGCTCTAGTAGATCTCGGTTCTTGTTGTTCTCTAAGGTCAATGCTGCCTACCGCACCTTCTTCTTTCTGTACTCCTCTTGGAGTACAATTAGTGGTTTTTCTTTTTCTGTCTCCTCATCTTTCCCTCTCAAATGTTCTGCATAGAATAGTTCTGCTTTCACAGTTGAATCTATTCTATATCTTTGTCCTTGCCATACAAACATGAGATCTTCTGATATCAGCCATCTATAATTAACAACTTTTTAAAGTAAAATTTTAGTCACAAATTGGTATTCTATTCTCTTTCACTCTTCTTGGTACTTGTTTCAAAACCACAATCTCCTTATTTTTTATTCAAGTCTTTTGTCTCTTGCCTTCTCTAATATTTGTGTCTTAATTGCTTTCTTAGTAAATCTTATATGAACTTCTCTTGGGAGATTGTTTCTCACTGCATATCTTATATAGACTCAAAACAACTTGTCTATACCATCCATCATCTTCTCTTGGGTTATCTCCAAGATGTCTGCCAGAATTTCTATCATTATTTCTGCCAGATTTTCTCCCTTTTCTTCTAAATCTGAAATAAAATCTGAAATCTGAGATAAAATTCTGATCCATTGATCTCCCATCCCAGTATTCCACTGTTATCTTTTTCAACCACACTGAATCTGGTATCAATATTTCCAATTTTCTTATCTCTTTGCTCATCTTTTTCTTCAGTTTTTTGAAGTCTGTCCTCATATTTCATCATCATTTGGTGAATATTCTCAATTTTCCCATCTCCATTCCCTGCTTTTTGTTTGATGTTTTCTCTTCTTTGTTCTATATTTTCTATTCTCTTTTCAATGTTATCTGTTCTCTTTTCTATCTTCTCTGGTCTTGTATTTTTTGTATTCCTTGCATAATCATCTGCAGTATCACTTCCTTGTCTTTTTCCTGTTGCAACATTGTGTGTATTGATCTTTGTCCTCCAGATGATGAAGAAGAGGAAGTTGGTATTGCAGAGCCAGCGGCCGTTATCTTTTAACTCATTTCAAAACAGTTGATATACTATATGGTAGTTGAAAAATACAAAGTCTTCAGGTTCTTCTATACCTTAATATACTTATATAGAGGACAGTTATAATCCCAAGTGACCCTAATAAGAAGAGAGAGAAAAAAGGAAATGGAAAAAAGAAAAAAAGGGGGGAAAGGAAAAAATCTTCATGCTCTTGTTTGTCCTAATCCAATTGGTTCCAGTTGTTTAAAAGAAAAAAAAGAAAAAACATATCATTCACAAAATAAATAAATAAAAGGAACAATAATAAAAATCTTCATGTTCTTCTTTATCTTAATTAAGTTCAGTGAAATAAAATAACAAAATCCAGCAGGAAAGGGGGAAAATATATGTCTATATATGCATCCCCAAAAATAGACAAGAAAAACAGAAAAGAAGCACACACCTTCTTTAAGAAAAAAGGGGGGAAGCCAAACTTCTTCTGCAGAAGGCCTCAGACCAGCTGACAGTGGTTAAATGAGAAGGAGAGTAGGGGAGTAAAAAGACAGAGAAAAAAAGGGAGAGAGAAACACTGCCACTGTAAAATCCAAGGCTCTTATATTAAGTTCCAAACAAAATTAGCAATTGTCTTTTCAAGTTCACTACAGTCTTCTTTCTTTGAATTCCAAATTTTCTTTCATGCCCAAACTCCATACACTGATAGTATCCAAGAAGAGTACCTGTATAAACAATCCCCCATGCTCATCCCACTATCATTTCATAAACAGGCTTAAAGTTCTTGAAATATAACATCAGGTCTTAACTTTTTTTAACTTTTCTCTAAACACTCATACAAGAAAAAGAAAACAATGTTTCCAGGCCTCTAGATGGCAGTGTTATTTATTCTCTTCCACTTCCCTTATTTTCCTTATACTCAAAAAAGAAAAACAGATTCAAAAAGGAAATACATTTAGAGCCTTGGAAAGAGAAAAAAAGTAGGGAGGAAAAAGTCTTAGACAGCAAAAATTATTATGCAAATATTTAGGAAAGAAAAGACAAAAAAACCCTGTCCAGTTTAAAAAGTAAAAGACATTTGTAAAAACCCAGCCAAATTCCAACAATAAAAAGGAAGGAAAAAAATCACTCAACTTGACTC
The DNA here is from genome assembly GCF_051295495.1 of Thamnophis sirtalis. NCBI lineage: Eukaryota > Metazoa > Chordata > Lepidosauria > Squamata > Natricidae > Thamnophis > Thamnophis sirtalis. Next base: position 54,402,960 of record NW_028261385.1, read on the forward strand.
TGACTTAATCTCGGCGCTTAGCCTCTTCAGTCTTCAATTTTAAATTAACTTTTAGTCTTTTAGAGTGTTCTCTCGAATAATAATGATGAAAAGTCTTCTCACCAGATCAACAAACTTTCTCTTTTTTCTGTACTGGAGCTGTCCCTGAGTTCAGCACCTTTGATGGCTGCCTCACAGCTTCTGGAAAAAAGGCTCCTCCTGGATCAACCAGGGACTTTGAAATGTCCCTGGGATCAGTAGGATATGCCTTTCCCTGTCACCATCTCTACAGGACGGTTTAGGTCAGAGATATCTCTGGAGCTGCAAGATCACCCGTCGTATCGCCGCAACATCATCCCCCTCTCCCATTCTATTTCCATTTCCATTTTATTCTTATTCTATTCTATTATTTCTATTTCTGTCTCTATTATTTCTATTTCTATTTCTATCTCTATTATTACTATTTCTATCTCTATTTCTATTTCTGTTCTGTTCTATTCTATATTTTTTCTATTCTATTGTATTCTATTTTCTTCTATTCTATTGTATTTTTCTATTCTATTTCTATGCTATGCTATGCTAATTCTATTCTATTCTATTCCTTTTCTGTTTCTATTCTTATTCTATTTCTATTTCCGTTCATTCTGTTCCATTCCATTCTATTCTTTGTTTCTTGTCCTGCCTTCAGATGCTTTGAAGAATAGCGTGACTTCCTCTTCTTTGTGGCAACCCCTGAGATATTGGACCACTATTATCATGTCTCCCCTAGTTCTTCATTGGACTAGAAATACCCAGTTCTTGCAACCGTTCTTCATATGTTTTAGCCTCCAGTCCCCTAATCCTCTTGGTTGCTCTTCCCTGAACTCTTTCTAGAGTCTCCACATCTTTTCTACATCGTGGCAACCAAAACTAGAACTGTGGTGGCTTTTTTGGCTGCTGCATCACATGCTACCTCATATTTAAGTGGCTGTCCAATAATGTCCCTAGATACTTTGAATGTCCTAATTGAACATAATTAACAAAATAACAGAATATCTGCTGTTACCACCATCCACATCTTAATTTGAAATTGAGCATCTCAAAAGCCACATTCGGTGTTAAGGTTGTGGTTAAATAGAAACCAATCAACAATTCCCAAACTCATTGGTAGCCTCACATTGCAATGAAGAACATGCATTCAATTTTGCAGCTACTAAGATTGTTGGCCGAGCATGTACAAAAACAGCCAGGGAAATGTTTGAAGCCCAGAAAACGGGCCCCTCGTCAGTCAACAGCCAATCAGGTACCTATGAGTTACTAATCTCTCTGCCAGGTCCTGTTTCCATGATGTTCCTTTGTGGTCTTTCACAACATAGGAATTATCTTCACGCTTCCTCCCTTTTCCCAAAGACCAGCTGAAAGGGAGATGCCCAGAGAGTCCTTGGTTGCCCCCTCCCCTCTTTGGAAGCGCTTTATAGCTCCTGCTGCCTTAAGAAAATTCCAAACATCCTTAAAAATCCATCTCCTCCTGGGCACCCATTTTTTGGAACTATTACCATCTGGCAGACGGTACAGGACAATAAAAATAAGGGCAAGTAGACTGAAAAAGAGCTTCCATCCCAGAGCAGTAACTATCTTAAATTCTACTGTAGAGGGCAACACAAATGCAATATTAGGAGTTTCCAATTTCATTGTATAGAATGTACAGTTGTATACAATTGCATAGTGTTATTTTTCATATATAATATACACTGCAGAAGGCACACCTTTGTGGTATGGGGTGCCAAGACAATAAAGTAAAGGATTAAACTATTTAACTATGACAGTTTGGTCACGGAGGTGTTCCAGATGGCATTGGAGAGGAAATGGATAATAATGTGATCTGGCTTCATCCGATGGCCGCACTGCCAGACGAGTACTTTCATGGACTCAGCTGCAACCTGAGCCACGGAAGCTTCACAATCCTCTTGCAGATCCTGGAGACCTGGCAGGAATCCAGAAAAGAAATGATTTCCAGGATCCACCTTGAGAACCAACTCTGATCAGCGACAGAGCTTCTGGAGAGAAAGTCTCCGCTTCAAGTGAGGGAACTTTGAAACTCACCCAGGAAAACTTCTTCGATTTGTTTGGAAGTCACCACATTCTGTTTCATGTATTCTGCACAGCAGCCTAGACATATGCAAAGAAAAGGTTGGTGGAGTTGGCAGAAATGGCTAAATCAACTGATTCAAGAAAGAAAATGCAGAATTCTTTTGTTTATATTTGGAAGAGTCGCTTTGGGACTTTATGGGATGGTCCCAGGAATTGGGTCTATCTAGAGATCAGATGGAAAGAATTTCATATGACTCATATTTATGATGGTTGCAGAGTCTTGGGGGGGGGGGGTTGTCACCTGATCACTTTTTGCAACCTTCGGGTGAGCAAACTCCGGAAGGAAGCCCAATTCACTTAACAACCACGTGACTCACTTAACAACCACAGTGATACCCTTAAGAAACGGGGCCGTGTGTGTGTGTGTGAGAGAGAGAGAGAGAGAATGGTCAGCATGCCTGGCCTTAGGAAGCCCGCCTGCCCTGGTTTTTCCTCCCCTCATTCCAGAGTTTGCATTCGGAGTTACCAATTAAGAGGGCAGCTGCCTCTCGGGATGAAGAATTCCGGCTCTTCAGGAATTTCAGCATCTGCTTCAACATTACCGGCAATTTTTCCTTGCATCGATTGATCTGAGGAACACATGGCCACAAACAAGGCAATGAACTCTGTAGCTTCCTCTTTTTTTCTTTCTACAGTTTCTAGTCCTCATGTCCTCAACAACAATGTCCTCCATAACATATTAAATTTTATTATACTGTATCGCATTGTATTGTATTTTAAACTATAAGATTGTTATACTATACTATATTTTATTATACTAAATAATATTATTATACTATATTGGATTTTGTTAGGCATATAATCTAACGGTTGGGTTGTTAATATATGAATCATGTAACAATGCTGTACCTGTTTCTTTAAATAATGGTGTAAATGTGATTGGTTGCTGTTTCCTCAAGTGGCCATAAGATGGAGCCAGAATCACTGTTAGATGCTGATCTGATCTGAGTGTTTGGAAGCTGGCTGTTAGAAGTGTCGTATAGTGATCAGCGTGAGCTATTGTAAGTTTTGCAACTGGGGAGCTTACCTAACAGACTTGACTGGACTGGACTAGACTGGACTATTATACAATGCAATACAATATAATATATATTACATTATATAGTATAGTATATCGTAAGTATTAGTATAATACAGTTTTATATTGTATTATATTATACACACACACAAACACACACACACACACACACACACATACACACACAAACACATTTATGTTATTAAAGACAGTTTTATCCAAGTAAAAACCATAAAGGAAAATAAAGAAAAATAGTAGATAGTGAAAAAAGAATAGAAAAAGAAAAGGGAAAGGAAGATGATAAGGAAATGGCTTCTGGTCTTATTAATGCATTTATGTTTTGCCCTCTTTACATCGTAATTTCCCTTTTCCACAAACTACCATTTCTGATCCTCAAACACACAAATCAGTAAGGTTTATAGTCCTCATGGTGGCATGGAACCTCTGGTGTTCCCAAGGGAGCAACAACCCAAGAAGAATCCCTCTAGCCATTTTAGTCTAGTGGTTGAAGCATCAGGCAAACAAATCAGGAGCCTGTGAGTTCTAGTCCCACCTTTCTCATGAAAGCCTCCTGGGTGACTTGGGGAGTTCTAGTCCTGCCCTTAGGCATGAAAGCTGGCTGGGGGACTTTGGTCCAGTCCCTCTCCCTCAGGGCAGCCCACCTCACAGGGTTGTTGGGAAGGAAATTAGAGGATGGGGAGGGGGAGGAGAAGCATTAGGGACGTCCACCATCTTGAATGATTTATCTAAGGAAGAAAGGCAGGAGAAAAAGAAAATATATTATACTCTAATCCGGAAGAAAAGGAACCAGCTAGGCTCTTACTTACCACCTCCGAGCAGATGCTGGAATACATGCTCTGGAGACTGGTGTAAATCTCGTAGTCAAACAAAGTCTCTGGAACCTCCTCCCACTTCATAAAGGAGATCAGGGTGTTCCTGGAGATCTGGGCCAAGGGAGGAAAGGAGGCGTCAGAGGAGCCGGTTCTGAGGTTGTCCATCTTCTGCAGAGAAAGCCCAGCCTCCTCCTTGCTCAGGGGTGGGAAAGGGGATGAGCCACCCCAGGAGGAAGCTATGGCAGGGCAAGGGGAGCCCTGAAGACCAGAGTTCCCCACAATTCAACCCTGATCATATTATATTGGTACCAGGGAAACCATCAAGAAGAAAACAACCCCCTAATCCAAGAATGACCCAACAGAAAACCTACACCCACATCAAAATGATCCAGCATTAAGCAGAGATCAAACCCTCCCCTCCAACCTACTGATGCTGTCACCTAGTTGGGTCCGGAATGGCCTGCTAGAAAACAACCAGGTTCAGAGAGCACCAAGGACCTCACAACTTCAGGTTTGCAGAATTTCTTTGCCTTTTCCAGAGGGTCCACATGATGCAACCACATTGCTCTGAGTGAAGATGGGGGTACAGCGTGGTCTCATGGAGAAGGGAGCATGAAGAGAGCAGGAACTTAGTTGACCCCGCCCTTCAACTCACCTCTCGGGTCCAACTATTAGCCAACTGGATTATGAGAGGAATCAGGTTGTGCAGGATGGATTTGGTCAGATTCCCCTCTGCCCTCTTGACCCCTTTTAAGACCAGGCCAAAAAGGGTGATGGAGGTGTTGCGCAACTCGGTGTCCTCCTACAAGGAAGAGAAATGTGTCAGTCCCTCCAATAGCATTTAGGAAGTGGGAGGTGTTGTGAGAACCTAGAAGAACAAACTGCAACACACACTTGAGAGACCGCCTCCTGCCAATTACCTCCTCGAGACCTATTAGATCTCATAGATTAGGCCTCCTCCGAGTGCCATCTGCCAGCCAGTGCCGGCTGGCCACTACGCGGAGGAGAGCCTTTTCTGTAGCAGCTCCGACCCTTTGGAACAATCTCCCCGTGGAGATTCGTACCCTCACCACCCTTCAGACCTTCCGCGCAGCCCTCAAGAGCTGGCTATCCCGTCAGGCCTGGGGGTAAAGATTATAATTCGCCCCCACCCGAATGCTGAATGAATGTTGTTTATTCTTTTAATTATGTGTTATGTTATATGTTATTGTATGTATCCCTCCCATATAAGTTGTTAGCCGCCCTGAGTCCCCTCAGGGAAAAGGGCGGCCTATAAATAAACTTATTCTAATTCTAATTCTAACAGTCAGCTGAGCAAAATCTGAGAGCAGAAATTTCAGGCGAGAAAACGTCTCACATTTGATTCTCCTTTGTTTCCTTAAAGAGAAAGGCAGGGAGGGATCCACTAAACCTACAATAAAAGCCTTCGTAACTCCCATCCTCTTCATCTGATCTGCCTCAGTTTCCCACTCACGAGACAAAGCAAGGGGAGTCTGGCAACTGTTTCTCTAGACAAGGCCATGCCAATGGTTGGCCATGGGTGTAAAAGGCTTGCAGACCAACCTCTATGGTGTGATCGAGGGGTTGTTTTCCCATCTTTGCAGCTTTCAGATGTGAGGACTCCAACTCCAGTATGCTGGCTGGAGAATTCTGGGAGTTGAAGTCCTCACCTCTCCAAGTTGCCAAGAGGGAGAAATACTGATGGAGACCAGAGTTTCCCAATCTGAGCAGCTTTCAGATGTGGGGACTTCAACCTTCTCAGGCCAGCAGAGTTGAAATCCACACACCTTAAAGTGTCTGAAATCAAGCAACACCAATCGGGATTTTTAACAAATATGGAGGGTGATTGATGGTGGTTTGGTGAAGCTGAAGAGAGTGGCAACCTTCATTCTCTTCCACCTCATCTGGCACTTCTCCAGCTCTCTGGAAGGGCTCAATGATCATCTGCAAGCTCACACACTCTTTTAGATGAGAACAACACAGTTGTTGCTGAACTATTTCTAAGACTTTTTGATAAAATTAGAATTCTTCAGATGGTACCCAGGCGATCTTTGTGGGAGAAAAAGAGAGAAGGGAGGGAGGGTGGGAGAGGAAGAGAGAGGGGGGGGATGGATTAGTTTGTTGTGATTTGGTTGACGTACATCAGCAAAATAATTCCCCAGGACCGGAATAAGGTTGACAGCTTTCCATCCATAGGTTTGAGCATTCAGATGCCGGAAAAGGAACTGAAGCGTCCAGAGTGATTCTTTTGCTACAGACTTGTCTGGGTGACAAGCACAGTTGACCACAGGGACTAGCACCGGCTCTAACATCGTATTCTGCAGGAAGGAGGGAAAAGAGGGAACGATTAAACATGGTCACTGGAGTTCTCTGAGTCTAGGAATGACAAACACAGAGAAGCCCACAGAACATAGAATAACAGGGTTGAAAAGGAACTTGGAGGTCATCTAGTCCAACCCCCTGCTCAAGCAGGAGACCCTACACTATTCTGGACAAATGGTTGTCCAGTCTCTTCTTGAAAGCCTCCAGTATTGGAGCACCCACAACTTCTGGAGGCAAGTCGTTCCACTGGTTAATTGTCCTTATTGTCAGGAAATTTCTCCTTAGTTCTAGGTTGCTTCTCTCCTTCATTGGTTTCCATCCATTGCTTCTTGTTCTGCTTTGGATGTCCTCCAAGAGGATCTGTCTCCAAATTGATCCTTCAGATCTTCCAGGGATGCCTCCATCTTTGTAGAAGAGAGGCCACTGTAGCTGAGGGCATCCTCTTTCTGGTGGTTGTCTTCTTCTCCTCCTTCTACCCTTCCTAACCTTGTAGAATTCCTAGAGAGTGAGGTCACACCTGCTGCTCCCTTGAAAGTCCCTCCCTTCCTGCCCCCCCATCTCTTACCTCAAAGGGTGCTGGAGAAGATACCCCAGACCACGAACAGCAAATATTTGGATGAGGGGATATGGCTCAGCCATCCATTTTTGGAGGACCCTGAGGATGTCCTTCATGATGAACAAGTGTCCAAGCTCCGGGTGAGAGAGAAGCTGGGGAAGAAGAGTGGAGTGATGGATTATTAACCAAGCAAAGGAAGAGAACTTTCCTCAGAGCCTCTATGAAGAGATGCCACATTCAGCCATTATGGGGAGAGGAAAAGAAAAGACAGTCCTCATATAGTGATGGCGGAAAGTCACCATGGCACTGATAAAAGGGACAACTCCATTTTTCAGACTCATGACCATTGATCACAGTCACCTGATCAAAAATTGGGTACTTGACGGTCCGTATTTATGACGGTCACAGCATTTCTTTTTTTTCTTTTTTTCTTTTTTTTAATTTTTAAACAAACAAAATAAACATATCACATAAAAACCACCCTCCAGTTACATACAGTATGTCAATTGGTCACAAAACTCCTGTGCCTCCTCACCATAGTCTTCACTTACAATTTATATAGAATCTCATATTATCAATCTAATATATATGTATACAATTATTATAATTATTTAACATTTATTTGACTATAGTTATTATTACTTCTTTATGTGAGATATTCTAAATTTAGAATAGATTTATATTATGACATTTCATTACATCATCCTAAAACCATCCAGTAATATTACATCTTTACATTGTATTCTATATAAAATTATTGATCTGTGGTTACAAAACTTTCATGCATCCTCTCCATAGTCCTCACTTACAATTTATATAGAATTTCATTATTAATCATTTATTTGACTATAACTATTATTCATTTTATGCGTAATATTCTAACTAAATTAGTTTTTATTATAGCACTTCATTACATCATCCTGTATCCTTCCAATAGTTGTGAAATCTTATATCTCTTGCCATTTGTAGTATTTGTGTTCTAATTGCTTTCTTGGTAGATCTTATATGGACTTCTCTTGGCAACTTGTTTTTCATTGCATATCTTGTAAAGACTTGAAACCCCTCGTCTGTTCCTTGCATCAACTTCACTTTGGTTATTACCGATGCTTCTGCCAAAATTTCTAACATTAGAGCTGCCCAATTTTTTTCCTTTTTTTCTTCTATATTTTGGAAATCTGATCTATCAATCTCCCATAACAATATTCCACTCTTGTCTTTTCCAACCTCAATCTCCTGTCAATATCACCAATTTTCTTATCTCTTTGTTCATCTTTTTCTTCAATTCTTCTGTTCTTTGTTCAATATTCTGCATTCTCTTTCTTTTCTTTTTCATGTTGCAACATTCCTCCAGATAGTATACACTGCCACTATATAGAATCCAAGGCTTTTTGATTAAGTTCCAAACAAGTTCACTGCAATTCTTCTCTCTTTCAAGGCTTTCTTTTTACTGATAGTACCCCGGAGGAGCACCTGTATAAACAATCCATGCTCATCTGCAGTGACGTGCGGTGAAGGATACCGTTGGTGAGGCAAGAGCGGTGAGTCCCTCCCCAGCCAGCAAGCACTCACCCCCACCCGACCTGCTTCCTGCTTGGCTGGCCGGCTGGCCGGCACAAAGACAAACCGCTCTTCTCATCCCAGCCAGCCAGCCACCCGACCTGCTCCCAAGAATGTCAGCGGGGACGGAGGAGGTGAGGGGCGAGGCGGCAGAGCGCGGCAGCGGCGAGAAGCAAAAATATTTAAAACTCTTTCCTTTCTCTCAGGAGACTGGGGAGGCTCTGCCTCCCTTGCCTCTAGTGACTGCACGTCCCTGCTCATCTGTCTATCATTTTCAATAAACAAGCTCAGAGACCTTGAAATGTAAATCAAATGTGCAAAGAAAAAAAAAGAAAAACAATGTTTCCAAGCCTCCAAGCCTCTAAGTGGCAGTGTAACTTCTTTTCTTCTACTTTTACTCCCCTCTTTATATTCCAAACTTCAGGAGAAAAAGAAAAGTTTTTAAAAAGAATATGCACTAGAGAATTGAAAAAAGAAAAAGAAAGAAAGTAGAAGAAGAAGAAAAAATCCAGTCCAGTTTAAAAAGTAAGAAGCGTTTGAAAAAAATTCCATCAATAAAAAGATTAAAGAACAGAGGGTGTGGGGCTAGCTGCCAGGACGAATGGCTGCTTGAATGGAGAGCTCCATGAAGAGCAGCTGGATCTGGCATCCGGAGGGGTTTCTGGAAAGACTTTTGTAAACCGAAGATTTCCTGTAGGGAAGACTGAAGAGAAGGTTGGTTTGGCACGACCATAGCAGTGGTGGGTTTCAAAAATTGTTCGAACCTACTCTGTGGGTGTGGCCTCCTTTGTGGGAGTGGCTTGCCGCCCATGTGACCAGATGGGAGTGGCTTGCTGCCCATGCGACCGAATATGAAGATGCCGACGACACTTGTCAGAACCACCTTAAATTACCTCACACACAGAACTGGCATGCATAAGAATGTGATGTAAACCTGTTTTTTAAAAGGCATCTTTGGTTTGGGTTAAAAGAACTTCAACACATGCAATAAGCGAGAAGCTGCAGGAGTCGCGAGTGGCTTAACAGATTCCTGATCTTGGAGGAAGGTATTTTTATTCCAAAACAGCTCAAGAGATTAAGATTAAGGAGTAGGGTGGTTGTTTTTTTAATCCCCCCCCTTTATTGTTTATTTATAATATATGAATCTGTTGATATATAGACTATATCACCCCTTAATACTCCTTAAAATTGATTATTGAGTAGAGGAAGAGGGAAAAGGAGAGGGAAAGTGAGGAGAGGGAAAGGAAGGAAGGAAGGAAGGAAGGAAGGAAGGAAGGAAGGAAGGAAGGAAGGAAGGAAGGACTGGAGAAAGTTACGAGGGAGAGAAGAAATCGTATCGTTGTGATGTCAGCTTCACATGCTAACGGTCGCAGTGTTTTGAGATTACGTGATCCATTTTGTGACCGCCTGATAAGCCAAGTCAATGGGGAAACCAGATTCACTTAACCGTGTGACTAACTTAACAACTGCAACAATTCACTTAACAACTGTGGCAAAGGAAGTGGTAAAATGGGACAAAACCTGCTTAGGGACTGAGCAACAGAAATTTGTGGCTCAGTTGTGGTCATAAGTCGCTCAGTTGTGGCTCAGTTGTGGTCATAAGTCGAGGACAACCTGTAGAAGAAAATCACTGAAATATCTGGTTTATCCTAAGTTTATGACGACGGCATTGGCTTGAGGGCTTCTGCGATCACTTAGTGACCAGTGGAGGTTCTATGACGGTCTTATGTCGAAGACTACAGAATGGCAATACAAAACTGTCTATAATGCAAAGAGGAAACGGAATTTGGGGTCATTGAATCTTTCTTCCTCCCTCCCTCCCTCCCTCCCTCCCTCCCTCCAATTCCATCGATTAACAGAGTAAGAAGAGACCTTGGAGGTCTTCCACTCCAACCCCTTGACCAAGCAGGAGACCATCTACTATGTCAGACAAATAGCTGTCCAGTCTCTTCTTCAAAGCCTCCAGTGATGGAGCCCCCACAACTTCAACTTCCTAATCATAAAGTCCCCCTGAATCCTGCACAACTTTCCTGGAGTTCCACAATGTTGTGGTGCATCCTCACCTCCGAGAAGAACACCATGCCAATTGTCTTCTCCCTTAAGTCGGGATGGTGCAGGTAGGTGTTGGCATGTCTGAACATCATCTTCATCTCCACTTTATTGTATGCAAAGAGTTTCCTAAAGATCAAATAGGGAGAAATCAGATAAGATCTGCTGGTGAGTGAGGAGAAAATCACCAAGCTAGAGAAATGATTATCTGAATTATGGATAAATGAATTACTCAATGAATTAGTCCATTTACAGAATTTCTCACCCTCCCTCTCTTTTTCTGTCTTTCTCTCCCTCCTCCTCCCTCTCCTTCCGTCCCTCCCTCTACATCTCATTCTCTCTCTCCTTTTGTCTCTCTCTGATACTCCCTCTCTTTCTCTGTCTTTTTCTTCTTCCCTCCTCTTCCTCTCTCCCTCTCCTTTCTTTGTCTCCCTCTCTCTCCCCCTCCGCCTCCCTCTCTTTCGCTCGCTCCCTTCCCTTCCTCTCTTCTATCTCCCCTTCCCTCTCTCTCTCTTTCCTCCCACTCAACCACCCTTTCTTTCTCTTTCTCTCTGTGCCTCTTCTTCTTCCTCTCCTTCCGCCCTCCCTTCCTCTCTCTTTCACTCTCTTTCTCCCTTCCTCTCTCCTTTTCCTCTATCTAACCCTCCCTCTTCCTCTCTTCCTCTCTCCCTCCCCCTTCCCTCCCTCTTCCACCTATCCCTCACTTTCTCTCTTCTGCCTCTTCTTCCTCTTCTCCCTCAGCCCTCCCCTCCCTCTCTCACCCACTGCCACTCAAGGCCAAGTTCTTTGGACTCTGAAGTTCTTACTGGACCAGGTGGAAAATGGCCTCAAACAGACTATCTGGGCTCAAGAGCATCTTCCAGCATCCCAGTGTCACCAAATCTTCGTATTCCTCTTCGTATCCGGCAGACAGGATGAGGTTTTTGATCGCCTGCACTGCCGTGCTAAATCAAAGGAAGGGAGAAGAGTCGGTGCCAATGCTTCAGCTGATGCCCCCTGCAAAGGCCATGCTTCCCCTGACCCCAACCGGCCTCCCGCAGCCCTTCAGGAGAGCTCCAGCTTTCACTTGGCGGCTTATGCAACAACCACAAAACACAATAGCAAATCAGCCTCCCTTTATTTCTTCCCCTTTCAGTGATATCCAGTTGGATCCAGATTGGTCCCAGGAGATTTCCTTACCTCAAGGGGTTGATCTGTTCTGAAAGGTCCATGACTCTGCTGGACCTCCCGGACCCACTCTTGCTGGCTCCCAGGAGGAAGTACAGCTGTGTGACCAGGGCGAGGAGCAGGTTGGAGAATTTGTTGGGGAGGAGCTCAGCAGCGTTCAGGAGGGACAGGAGGAAAGAGAGGGCGTTGGTGGCCTAGAAATGGAATGAAGGGAGAGTCACCTTGGGCTCCCCAGTTTACTTAGATTCATGCTCCAATTTTAGCCCCAGCAGTTTTCCCACTGCCTCCCTCTCCCCTTCCCTTAGGTGTTCCCCATCTCTAGATCCAAGGGAAAGAGAGCCACCAGTGGAGGGCTTACAGCAATGGGCATGAGGGACTTGCTGTTCCTCCTTGAGAGGGCATCGGTGCTGGGGTCTTGGTCTTCTAGCCTTTTCATGAGGGGCTTCATGATCTTGAGATTGACATAAGGGTCTTCAGCCAGCGCCTCCCAAATCTCCCTGGCATTTCTGCAGAGGGGGAGAAACCGATTGGGAGGGAATCAGATCCTTTCCCCATTTCGGAAGAGACGGCCTGTGATATTTTATTGGTATATTTTAGGAGATTTATATTGCCGCCTATTCGCACATGACGACGCAAGGTGGCTGACAAAGCCATAAAAACATCTGGAGCTTTCACCACTGCCACACTGGCTCACCAAATGTTATTTTTCACGAAAAAAATGGCTCCTTGGTTTTGCCCTTACCTTCTTCTGGGAGGTTTGGACAAATTTCTCAACAGCCCTAGGATCGCTCAGTGGCCTCCTATCCAGCCTTAGCCTTCTTAAAACCAGCAGAAGTGTCATCACTGAGCCAAAAAGGTCTCAGTCATTCTCATCTTTGTTTTCTACAAAATCTCCTACATCCCTTTTGCTCCAAACCCTGCAATGTCCTTCCTTCCTCTGTTTCCTCCTCGTTTCCAACTCCACTAGGAGGAGTTTCTTGGGGGGTTTCCTTTCATGAGGGGTTTCCTTTCATGAGGAGGTGGTGCAGGTGGTAGGCAGCCTCTGCGGATATCTGGCCAATTTCTGGTCTGGTGTCACCAAGAAATTGGCATCGGTGCTGGGGTCTTGGTCTTCTAGCCTTTTCATGAGGGGCTTCATGATCTTGAGATTGGCATAAGGGTCTTCAGCCAGCGCCTCCCAAATCTCCCTGGCATTTCTACGGAGGGGGAGAAACTGATTGGGAGGGAATCAGATCCTTTCCCCATTTCGGAAGAGACGGCCAGCCAGAGATATGACCCCCCCCCCCAAACAGAAGGAAGGATTGGAAAACCGAAGGCCAAATGAATGGCTCTCATACCAGAAAAAAATATATACACAGGTAGTTCTCGGCTTACAACCGTTTCTCCAGGAGCCATTCAAAGAAACGTCATTGAAAAAAGTGACTTATTCCCAGTTTTCACACTTTCCAGCATCCTTAGGATCATCTGACCAAAATTCAGACTCATGGACAATTGGTTCAGATTTATGACCCTCCCAAAGTCAAGTGATCACATTTTGTGACCTTCTAACAAGCACATTCAATAGTCAGATTCACTTAACGACCATGTTTCCCTCTTGACAACTGCAGTGATTCATTTAACGAATGTGACAAGAAAAGTCATAAAATATCTTTCAAAGTTCATTCCCATCTCGACCCTGATGTGACCTCCCACTAGAAGACTTCATCTGTGACACACCCATGGCCCATCAAAACATCCATCAAGACCCTTACCTGACACGACCTTTACTGACCTCCCCATCACAAGACCCATTATAAGATCCCTACCTGACACGACCCTCAATCTGAGGTGACCTCTCCATCACAATACCCTCACTTGATATGACCCTCACCTGGTACATCACAAGATCCTCACCTGACACAACCCTAAATCTGAGGTGATCTCCCCATCACAAGACCCTCACTTGATATGATCCACACCTGACAGGACCTCTCCATCACAAGACCCTCCCTTGATATGACCCTCACCTGGTCCATCAGAAGACCCATCAGAAGATCCTCACCTGACATGACCCTCAATCTGAGGTGATCTCCCCATCACAAGGCCCTCACTTGATATGACTCTCACCTGATATGACTTCCACATCACAAGACCCATCACAAGATCCCCACCTGACATAACCCTCAATCTGAGGTGACCTCCACATCACAAGACCCTCACTTGATATGACTCTCGCCTGGTCCATCCGAAGACCCATCACAAGATCCCCACCTGACATGACCCTCAATATGAGGTGATCTCCCCATCACAAGCCCCTCACTTGATATGACTCTCACCTGGTCCATCAGAAGACCCATCAGAAGACCCTCACTTGATATGACCCTCACCTGAGACAACCCACACCTGATGTGACCTTTCCATCACAAGACCTACTGACCACACCAAGCCCTTACAGGCAGAAGATCATCAGCACTAGCGTTCCTTAAACTCCATTGAAGATGTTACCTTGCCTGGTAACAAAACATTTGGAAACCAACGCAGAAGCTTAGAGAACCAACCTCCACCCTCTTCCGCCACCTGAGCTCATTTCATTTCATTTCATTTATTAAATTTCTATGCCGCCCAATCCCGAAGGACTCCGGGCGGTTTACAGAAATGAAATTTTTTAAAAAGAATTATTAAAAACAATTGGACACAACAAGGTTAAAAAGGGAAACACAACAAACACCCAATCAGGAGGGGGCTGGACCTCAATCATGGGGTCAACAGCCCCAAGCCTGCCGGAAAAGCCAGATTTTAATGGCTTTGCGAAAGACCATGAGAGTGGGCAGGGCCCAGATCTCAGGGGGCAGCTCATTCCACAGGGCTGGAGCGGCAACAGAAAAGGCACTACACCTAGGCGCCACATTGTCCCGCTGACAGCACCCGGAGAAGGCCCATCCTGTGCGATCTTATTGGTCTGAGGGAGGTATGTGGCGGAAGACAGTCTCGCAGATACCCGGGTCTTAGGACATATAGGGCTTTAAAGGCAACAGGGATTCACCACATTGCAAAGGATTGAGAGACTTGAGGAATCCAAGACAACAGGATGCCCACCTACTTGACGTTCTTCTTACCCATCACAGCCAACGGAGGATTCCAGCAATATGTCCACAACTTGGTTGACCCTCTTGGAGGCCAAGTGACATATGGCCTTGAGGGTGAGGTCTTTTGTTACTGGGTGGGGAATATTTGGGAGACGGTCATAAATCTCTTTCAAGACCATGGGTACCTACAGCAAAAGAGAGATTGGAGGATGAGATTCAGTGTTGGTCTCCATTGGGGATGCAGTAGGGATGATAACTCCCACTCATTGGGGAAAATAAATTGGCCCCCACAATGTCAAAGTTTGCCCTACATTTTTTAAAAAACTCCTGATTTGTACAGCTGCCTGTGATATTTTATTTATTGGTTTATTTTAGGAGATTTATATTGCTGCCTATTCGCACATGACGACTCAAGGCGGCTGACAAAGCCATAAAAACATCTGGAGCCTTCACCACTGCCACACTGGCTCACCAAATGTTATTTTTCATGAAAAAAATGGCTCCCTTGTTTTGCTCTTACCTTCTTCTGGGAGGTTTGGACAATTTTCTCAACAGCCCTAGGATCGCTCAGTGGCCTCCTATCCAGCCTTAGCCTTCTTAAAACCAGCACAAGTGTCATCACTGAGCCAAAAAGGTCTCAGCCATTCTCATCTTTGTTTTCTACAAAATCTCCTACATCCCTTTTGCTCCAAACCCTGCAATGTCCTTATTTCCTCAATTTCCTCCTCGTTTCCAAACTCCACCAGGATGGCGTTGAGGAGCAGCCCCGCAGAGTGTGAGATGTACGTGTCCACTTGTGTCAAAGCCCCCAGGGTTTCCAAGAGCAGCTGTGTTAGCTGCAATGGGCTGAGATGCTTCCCAAAAGCCTATCGGAGAGAAGGAAAGGAAACCATGCAGAGATGCCTTAGAGCTTTGACGCCCTTCTCTTGAGACTTTGACCCAGATTGGGGGACAGCACATCGTGTAGAGATGCAGCCTTATTCCATGTCCTCCATCAGGTGGGATTCGGATGGGGGTCAAAGAAGCCAACATGGCACCTGCCCTTTCTTCCTCCTAGGCATTGGGGGGAGGGGTACCCAAAGCCCAATCTTGGGAGAATTCCGTCCCCACTGTGAGATTGACACCTTTGAGACTCTCCGGGTGAGGAGGAGGAGGAAAAGGAAGCCAGGCCAAAGGCTGATCCAAAACATACCTTCGCCATTTTGGAGATGTTGTGGAAGATCCCAGAGCCCGAAACAAAGAAATCCTCCCCCTGCAAATGTACAATGTTCTTCTGTTTCTTGTCCATTTCTTTTGCTTGGGAGGGAGGGGAAGAAACCGCAAGGTCAGATTTTGGCCTTCGGAACCTGGCAACTTCCTTCGTCTGACGGCCAGTTTAGTCATAGCAAGAGAAGAGAAGATCTGGAGCTCAGGGTGGACCTGAGGGGTCCCTGGTGCTCTCTGACCTGGGGGGTTTCCTTGCAGGTGTTTCATTGCCCAACTAGGGAACGTCATCAGGGGGGATGACCATCAATACTTATGGAAGCACAGAGAAAAGATCCCTCCCTTCAAGTACTGATGACGTTACCTAGTTGGGTCATGAAATGTCAAGAAGAAAACCACCAAGCTCAGAGAGCACCAAGGACCCCGCTGTCCTTCTCCTCCTCTTCCTCCTCCTCTAACTCTTTTCCAGCTCTCTTCGCTACTTTCTCATTACCTCCTCTTCCCTTCCCTCTTGATTTCCTCCCCACTCCCTCCTCCTCCCTCCCCTTCCTCATCTTCCTCTCCCTCTCTTCCTCTCTCGTCCATCCCTTCTCATCTCCTCCTCCACTTGCTGCTCCTCTTCCTCCTCCTTCTCCTCCCTGTCTTCCTTTCTCCCTCTCCTCCCCCTCCTTGCTCCCTGCCCCTCTCTTCATCATTCCTTCTCTCTCCCCCCTCCTCTTCCTCCTCCCTAGCTGACTCACAACGTGAGAATCGCCTTCTTAAAAGAACCCCGGAATTACAGAATCTCAGAAACTTTGAATCACAGAATCTGAGAATTTTAGAATCTCAGAAACTTTGAATCACAGATCCTGAGAATTATAGAATCTCAGAATCTTTGAAACACAGAACCTGAGAATTTCAGAATCTCAGAATCTTTGAATCACAGAACCTGAGAATTTCAGAATCTCAGAATCTTTGAATCACAGAACCTGACAATTACAGAATCTCAGAATCTTTGATTCACAGAACATGAGAATTACAGAATCTCAGTATCACAGCATGACATAACCGCAGTGGCTGGAAGGAACCGTGGAGGTCTTCTCCTCCAATCCTCTGCTCAAGCAGGACTCCTTGTATCCTCCTTGTCACATCCCAAAGGTGCTTTTCCTAAAAGGCAGCTGCACTTTCTTGGGGGGTTTCCTTTCTTTGAAAACATTTTGCTTCTCATCACAAAGGGAGACTTACGTCAAAATTGACATTTTCCGAAACAAACTTGAAGAGGTGCTTGATGGTCTTGAGGGCCCTCCATCTCTCGTGGCTCTTGGGAGAATCGACCCAGGGATTTGTGTGCTGCCAGGGGAAACGAAGGAGAAGGAGGAAAGGAGGAATGGTCATTCCCAGTTGGAAGAGCCACAGACTCCACAAGGGGACAGAAGGGCCAAATCCAGCCTGAACATCTGGATGACCGGACGACCCACCCCAAGAAAGGATCTCTCTTTACCGTCAGGATCTCCTGCAGGGCATCCAAATTGGGAGTTCAGACAGCAATCCGGTCAGCATGTTGTTGCAGGCAGTGGCTATCTGATGATAGAAATCCTTAAAAAAAGGAGAAAATGTCAGAAGGAAGGAGGGGCGTCAAGGAAGGAAGGCTCCTGAAAGAGGCAGAAATCCAGGGGTGGGGAACTGATGGCCCTTTTACGACTGGGGCACTGCAGCTCCCAACCTTCCTGAGCCAGCCATGGAATTCTGGGAGTTGAAGTCCAGAGGTCTGCAGTAAATGGAGTGGCTGACCTTGTAGGGCCGTTTTCTCTTCCTTAACAGTTCTGGAAGATTCAAATATAGGCAGTCCTCATCTTACGATCACAATTGAGACCAAAATTTCCATTGCTAAGTGCGACATTAGTGAATTTTGCCCCCATTTTATGAACTTTCTTGCCACAGTGGTTAAGTGTATCTCTTTGGTTGTTAAGTTGGTCATACAGTTGTTAAGTGAATCCAGCTTCCCTATTTACTAGTCAGAAGGTCACAGTAGGGGGTCATTTGACCCTATAATACTCCGACCATCATGAATCTGATTCGGTTGCTAAGCATGTGAATACTGAGGGTTATCTGAGACTACCTAGGAATCAGTGGTGGGTTTCAAAAAAATTTCGAACCTACTCTGTGGGTGTGGCCTCCTTTGTGGGAGTGACTTGCCGGCCATGTGACCTGGTGGGAGTAGCTGGCTGGCCATGTGTTTTCTCTCTCTCTCTCTCTCTCTCTCTCTCTCTCTCTCCTTCCTTTTATCTCTCTGTCCCCTTTTCCTTTTTTTCTTTCATCTCTCACTTTTTATTCCTTTTTTATTTATTTCTTCCTTTTTTTCTCTTTCTCTCTCTGTCTCTCTCTCTCTCTGTGTGTGTGTGTATGTGTGTCGGTGTTGGGTTTTAAAAATTTTTGGAACCTCTTCTATAGGTGTGACCTGCTTTCCGGGTCCACTGGTGGAACCTCTTCTAAACGGTTCAGTGGATTTGACGAACCAGTTCTACCGAACTGGTGCAAACTGGTAGGAACCCACCTCTGTTAGGAATCATAGCTAGTGCCTGCAGACCATGGTTGCTCTGCCCCACCATGGCCCTTCTTTTGTTGGGGGGCAAAGGGAGGAGATGGGAATTGGTCTTGAGAAGATCCTTCAACCAGAAGATAAAAGAGAAGTGGAGGAAGAGAGAAAAGATGGGGAGGAAAACCCCCTGTAAATGTTTAGGGCTTCAAAATAGGGACTCCTGGGATCCAGAAACGTAGAACGAGAAGGGGAAGCAGACTTTCAAGACCAAAGAGGAAGGAACAAGCCAAGGGGTCCTTTGGCTCGAGGGATGGATCCAGGGCTGTTGAGGAGCTCAGGAATCCTGTTCACTGCATCCTTGTTTCCAGGTGGATCCCCTATTGCTTTGCTCCATCTGGACTGCTCACCTGAGATGAGATGATGGGGGTTGGCTATCTGTTTTCATTGTGGACACTTTGAGAGCTGGCAACGAAAGCACCTTCCGGATGCTTTGGTTGACCACTTCAGACCTCACCTCGGAGTTCAAGGAGGGCTTCATACGGCTGATGAAAGACAAGAAAAGAGGAGGGAGGTTTGAGGAGATCCTAGACTCAGGGGGCTAAAAGGGACCTTGGATGTCTTCTACTCCAACTCTTGCTTGATGGTCCTTAAACCATCCCAGTCAGATGCTTGTCCTCTCTTTTCCCGAAAACCTCGAGTGATGGAGAGCACACAACATCTGGAGGCAAACCCTTCCACTGATTGATTGTTCTCAGTGTAAAGAATTTTCTTTCTTTCTTTCTTTCTTTCTTTCTTTCTTTCTTTCTTTCTTTCTTTCTTTCTTTCTTTCTTTCTTTCTTTCTATCCATCCATCCATCCATCCATCCATCCATCCATCTATCTATCTATCTATCTATCTATCTATCTATCTATCTATCTATCTATCTACCCCTCCCTCCCTCTCCATCCATCCATCCATCCATCCATCCTTCCACCCACCCACCACAGCCCTGATGTGTCCTCCTATGGAAAGTTATCACTCAAGCCATGTGCTCCTGTCCACCAATAAACCATCTTTGATCTTTAGGAAACCATCTTTCCAAGCAGCCTCCATGTCTCCAGTGTCTTTTTCCCCCGTGGCACGACAACACCCGCCAGGCCAAAGAGCGCCGACAAATACGCATCGACAAGTACGTGTCGTCATTATTGTGCCCACATTACCGCGTTGATATCAGCGCGACGACGGCAGCGCAAAAAATTGAATGCTTTGAATTAACATTTGTTTTAGGGCAGTAAAATGTAAATTGCAGCTTTTGAATGCTATTTAAAGTTAACGTTTGTTTTAACCCCAGTAAACTACAAAATGAGCTTTTGAATGTTTTGAAACAGAAGGTTTGTTTTAACCACAGTAAAAATTAACGTTTGCTTTAAATGTAATAATTTCTTGAACACATTGTGGTCTTGGATTGGTGACATCAGGCCTCTTCCGTTTTCATTGTATTGTATAGTTGCTGAAAAGGATGGCAAAAGATGGGCTGCTTCTAGTGAGACTCCAGCTGTGCTACTGAGAATAATTTGGCGTGGTTTTTCGACACTGTTTTCTGCTCTTTCGCGTATAGTAGCTTTTATTTTCTCACTTTCGATTCAGGACACTGAAACCATCATAAATACGAATCTGTTGCCAAATACCAAAATTTTGATCTTGTGACCATGAGGATGCTGCAACGGTCGCTAAGTGTGAAAATGGTCGCTATGTCTGAAAAATGGTCATCAGTCATTTTTTTCAATGCCATTGTAACTTTTTCACTAAGCCCATTATATCACCTTTCTTGCCACAGTTCTTAAGTGAATAAATGCACCTGATAAATTAGTAACATAAGTGAATCTGGTTAACCCATTTGACTTTGTCAAAAGGTGATTATATGACCTCAGGACACTGAAACCATCATAAATACGAATGTGTTGCCAAACATCAAAATTTTGATCGCGAAACCATGAAGATGCTGCAACAGTTGCTAAGTGTGAAAATGGTCGCTAAATGTGAAAAATGGTCATCAGTCACTTTTTTCAATGCCATTGTAACTTTTTCACTAAGCCCATTATATCACCTTTCTTGCCACAGTTCTTAAGTGAATAAATGCAGCTGATAAGTTAGTAACATAAGTGAATCTCGTTTCCCCATTTGACTTTGTCAAAAGATGATTATATGACTTCAGGACACTGAAACCATAATAAATACGAATCTGTTGCCAAACACGAAATATTTTGACCGCGTGTCCATGAGGATGATGCAGCGGTCGCTAAGTGTGAAAATGGACGCTAAGTCTGAAAAATGGTCATCAGTCACTTTTTTCAATGCCATTGTAACTTTGGTCACTATATCACCTTTCTTGCCACAGTTCTTAAGTGAATAAATGCACCTGATAAATTAGTAACATAAGTGAACATGGTTTCCCCATTTGACTGTCAAAAGGTGATTTATATGACCACAGGCCACTGAAACCATCATGAATACGAATCTGTTGCCAAACATCAAAATTTTGATCCCGTGACCATAAGGTGCTGCAATGGTCGCTAAGTGTGAAAATGGTCGCTAAGTCTGAAAAATGGTCATCAGTCACTTTTTTCAATGCCATTGTAACTTCGGCCACTATATCACCTTTCTTGCCACAGTTCTTAAGTGAATAAATGCAGCTGACAAATTAGTAACATAAGTGAATCTCGTTTCCCCATTTGCCTTTCTCAAAAGGTGATTATATGACCTCAGGACACTGAAACCATCATAAATACGAATCTGTTGCCAAACATCAAAATTTTGATGGCGTGACCATGAGGTTGTTGCAACGGTCGCTAAGTGTGAAAATAGTCGCTAAGTGTGAAAAATGGTCATCAGACACTTTTTTCAATGCCATTGTAACTTTGGTCACTATATCACCTTTCTTGCCACAGTTCTTAAGTGAATAAAGGCAGCTGACAAGTTAGTAACATAAGTGAATCTGGTTTCCCAATTTGACTTTGTAAAAAGGTGATTATATGACCTCAGGACAATAAAACAATCATAAATACGAATCTGTTGCCAAACATCAAAATATTGATCGCGTGACCATGAGCATTCTGCAACGGTCGTTAAGTGTGAAAATGGTCGCTAAGTGTGAAAAATGGTCATCAGTCACTTTTTTCAATGCCATTGTAACTTTGGTCACTAAGCCCATTATATCACCTTTCTTGCCACAGTTCTTAAGTGAATAAATGCAGCTGATAAGTTAGTAACATAAGTGAATCTGCTTTTCCTATTAGACTTTGTCAAAAGGTGATTATATGACTTCAGGACACTGAAACCAACGTAAATACGAATCTGTTGCCAAACAACAAAATTTTGATCCCGTGACAATGTGGATGCTGCAACGGTCGTTAAGTGTGAAATTGGTCGCTAAGTGTGAAAAATGGTCATCAGTCACTTTTTTCAATGCCATTGTAACTTTTTCACTAAGCCCATTATATCACCTTTCTTGCCACAGTTCTTAAGTGAATAAATGCAGCTGATAAGTTAGTAACATAAGTGAATCTCGTTTCCCATTTGACTTTGTCAAAAGGTGATTATATGACTTCAGGACACTGAAACCATAATAAATACGAATCTGTTGCCAAACACAAAAATTTTGACCGCGTGTCCATGAGGATGCTGCAACGGTCGCTAAGTGTGAAAATGGTCGCTAAGTCTGAAAAATGGTCATCAGTCACTTTTTTCAATGCCATTGTAACTTTGGCCACTATATCACCTTTCTTGCCACAGTTCTTAAGTGAATAAATGCACCTGATAAATTAGTAACATAAGTGAACATGGTTTCCCCATTTGACTGTCAAAAGGTGATTTATATGACCACAGGCCACTGAAACCATCATGAATACGAATCTGTTGCCAAACATCAAAATTTTGATCCCGTGACCATGAGGTGCTGCAATGGTCGCTAAGTGTGAAAATGGTCGCTAAGTCTGAAAAATGGTCATCAGTCACTTTTTTCAATGCCATTGTAACTTCGGCCACTATATCACCTTTCTTGCCACAGTTCTTAAGTGAATAAATGCAGCTGACAAATTAGTAACATAAGTGAACCTGGTTTCCTCATTTGACTTTGTCATATGACCTCAGGACACTGAAACCATAATAAATACGAATCTGTTGCCAAACATCAAAATTTTGATCCCGTGACGATGAGGATGCTGCAACGGTCGCTAAGTGTGAAAATGGTCGCTATGTCTGAAAAATAGTCATCAGTCACTTTTTTCCATGCCATTGTAACTTTGGTCACTATATCACCTTTCTTGCCACAGTTCTTAAGTGAATAAATGCAGCTGATAAATTAGTAACATAAGTGAATCTGGTTTCCCCATTTGACTTTGTGAAAAGGTGATTATATGACCTCAGGACACTGAAACCATCATAAATACGAATCTGTTGCCAAACATCAAAATTTTGATCGCGTGACCATGAGAATGCTGCAACGGTCGCTGTGAAAATGGTCGCTAAGTGTGAAAAATGGTCATCAGTCACTTTTTTCAATGCCATTGTAACTTTGGTCACAAAGCCCATTATATCACCTTTCTTGCTACAGTTCTTAAGTGAATAAATGCAGTTAATAAATTAGTAACATAAGTGAATCTGGTTTCCCCCGTTGACTTTGTAAAAAGGTGATTATATGACCTCAGGACACAGAAACCATCAAAAATACGAATCTGTTGCCAAACATCAAAATTTTGACCGCGTGTCCATGAGGATGCTGCAACGGTCGCTAAGTGTGAAAATGGTCGCTAAGTGTGAAAAATGGTCATCAGTCACTTTTTTCAATGCCATTGTAACTTTGGTCACTATATCACTTTTCTTGCCACAGTTCTTAAGTGAATAAATGAAATTGATAAATTAGTAACATAAGGGAATCTGGTTTCCTCATTTGACTTTGTCAAAAGGTGGATTATATGACCTCAGGACACTGAAACCATCATAAATACGAATCTGTTGCCAAACATCAAAATTTTGATCGGGTGACCATGAGGATGCTGCAACGGTCACTAAGTGTGAAAAATGGTCATCAGTCACTTTTTTCAAAGCCATTGTAACTTTGGTCACTATATCACCTTTCTTCCCAGAGTTCGTAAGTGAATAAATGCAGCTGATAAATTAGTAACATAAGGGAATCTGGTTTCCCCCTTTGACTTTGTCAAAAGTTGATTATGTGACTTCAGGACACCAAAATCATCATAAATACGAATCTGTTGCCAAACATCAAAATATTGATCGCGTGACCATGAGGATGGTGCAAGGGGCGCTAAGTGTGAAAATGGTCGCTAAGTGTGAAAAATGGTCATCAGTCACTTTTTTCAATGCCATTGTAACTTTGGTCACTATATCACTTTTCTTGCCACAGTTCTTAAGTGAATAAATGCAGCTGATAAGTTAGTAACATAAGTGAATCTGGTTTCCCAATTTGACTTTGTAAAAAGGTGATAAAATGACCCCAGGATCCTGAAACAATCATAAATACGAATCTGTTGCCAAACATCAAAATTTTGATCGCGTGACCATGGGGACGCTGAAATGGTCTCTAAGTTTCAAAATGGTCGCTAAGTGTGAAAAATAGTCATCAGTCACTTTTTTCAATGCCATTGTAACTTTGGTCACAAAGCCCATTATATCACCTTTCTTGCCACAGTTCTTAAGTGAATAAATGCAGTTAATAAATTAGTAACATAAGTGAATCTGGTTTCCCCCGTTGACTTTGTAAAAAGGTGATTATATGACCTCAGGACACAGAAACCATCAAAAATACGAATCTGTTGCCAAACATCAAAATTTTGATCGCGTGACCATGAGGACGCTGAAATGGTCTCTAAGTTTCAAAATGGTCGCTATGTGTGAAAAATAGTCATCAGTCACTTTTTTCAATGTCATTGTAACTTTGGTCACTATATCACCTTTCTTGCCACAGTTTTTAAGTCAATAAATGCAGCTGATAAGTTAGTAACATAAGTGAATCTGGTTTCCCAATTTGACTTTGTAAAAAGGTGATAAAATGACCCCAGGATCCTGAAACAATCATAAATACGAATTTGTTGCCAAACATCAAAATTTTGATCGCGTGACCATGAGGACGCTGAAATGGTCTCTAAGTTTCAAAATGGTCGCTAAGTCTGAAAAATAGTCATCAGTCACTTTTTTCAATGCCATTGTAACTTTGGTCACAAAGCCCATTATATCACCTTTCTTGCCACAGTTCTTAAGTGAATAAATGCAGTTAATAAATTAGTAACATAAGTGAATCTGGTTTCCCCCGTTGACTTTGTAAAAAGGTGGATTATATGACCTCAGGACACTGAAACCATCATAAATACGAATCTGTTGCCAAACATCAAAATTTTGATCGCGTGACCATGAGAATGCTGCAACGGTCGCTAAGTGTGAAAATGGTCGCTAAGTGTGAAAAATGGTCATCAGTCACTTTTTTCAATGCCATTGTAACTTTGGTCACAAAGCCCATTATATCACCTTTCTTGCCACAGTTCTTAAGTGAATAAATGCAGCTGATAAATTAGTAACATAAGTGAATCTGGTTTCCCCATTTGAATTTGTCAATAGGTGATTATATGACTTCAGGACACTGAAACTTTCATAAATACTTTTAAAGATTGACGGAGGGACGACGCGCAGCCAGGATTTCAACTAACAGACTCTTTATTCAAGTGATGGCGATTCAAGGAACGGAAAACTCGCGCCAAGGTATTTATATTCTTGTTTAACCAATCACTGGCCGGGGACGCGACAGCAACTGCTGACGTCAGTCCCTCGGCCAATCAACAATAACAGTGCGTCGGCAACACCCTCTGGAGCTCTCAGCCAATCAGAGAGCTCAGAGGGTGTTACTGACAGTCAGAATAATTAACCAATATTTAACACCCCTTTCCCCCAGTTCTGCGCATGCCCGAAACGGAGCATGCGTAGTCCTTAAGATATGCTGGGCGGCGCCGGACCCGCCCAGATCTTCTCATTGCAGGAGAAGTCGTCGGCGGAGGAGGACCTCCTCGTGGTAGCTCCTCCCCGAAGGGAGTGTAGCTCCGGGGCACGCCCTTTCGGGAAGGCCCAGAAGGCGGGCACAACTGCAACGGTAGGTGTAGCCGTGGGGGCGCGTCACTTGTCGTGGGGGGAATTCTCTGTGCGTCCTCGGATCGAGTTGTTGGATTGGCGACCCCTTGGGCGGCGCTTGGGTAAGCAGGGCCTGGTGTGGCGAAGGCCCTCGGTTGCGGACTGTCGGATTGAGGACGCTGTTGTTGAAACAGGAGGGGGCCTGGTGTGGCAAAGGCCCATGGATGTGGTCTCTCGGATTGAGGGGTTTGTGCTTGGTGCAGGTTGAGGCCTGGAGTGGCGAAGGCTTCACATTGCAACCCCGGGGCTGCGGTGTTGTCGCTCAGGGGTTCGCGGCCACCAGCCTGCGACGGGAGACGCCTCCTCAATTGATCCAGGTGGCGTCTCCATTGGGTTCCATCAGCCAATTGGACCCTGAAAGAACATGGGCCAGTCAGGGCAACGATAGCACCCGGCACCCATTTTGGTTCCCCCGTAAACGACCGAGCCCACACTGGATCTCCTAGCTTAAAGGACCGGGGAGGGAGGACCCCCAGATTGCTCGGCTGATCCCCTGAATAGAGCGGGTGAAGCCTATCCAGGGAAGTCCGCAGGCGCCTGCCCATCAAGAGCTCCGCGGGGCTTTTGTTGGTAGTTGGGCAGGGGGTGGAATGTTGGCTTAGCAGGTAAGCCGCCACCCTCGCCTGCCAGTCGCCCCGGTCCATGCGGCTCAGTGCCTCCTTAGCTGAGCGGACCGCCCGTTCCGCCCGGCCATTGCTGGCCGGGTGGTACGGGGCTATGGGCGCATGCCGGATCCCCTGCTCGGCCAAGAACTCCTGGAAGGTGGTGGATGTGAACTGGGGCCCATTATCCGAGACCACCACGTCCGGCAACCCGTGGGTTGCGAACATCCTCCGCAGGGCCCTGACCGTACTCTCGGCTGTGGTGGAGCCCATGAGGACTAGCTCCACCCATCGAGAGTAGGCGTCCACCACTACCAGGAAGTTTTGGCCGTGGAAGGGACCGGCGAAATCGATGTGGAGGCGAGACCATGGGCCTCTCGGAGCCTCCCACTCACGAGCAGGCCCGGCTGGGGGGTTGGGCCTGGATAATTGACAGGTCGTGCAGCGGCCCACATGGGCCGCTATTTCTGTGTCCAGCAAGGGCCACCAGACATAGCTACGGGCCAATGCCTTCATTCGTGCTATGCCCGGGTGGTCCTTGTGGAGCAGATCCAGAACCAGTGGCCGGAGTGCGGTGGGGATCAGCACCCGATCCCCCCAGATGAGACAACCCCCGTGGAGGGAGATCTCAGCCTGGCGATTTTTAAAAGGCTGGAAGCCCTCTGCCACTTTGTCTGCTGGCCATCCCCTTAGAACCCAGGAAGAGACCTGGGACAAGATCGGATCGGCCTTTGTGTGGGCCGCCACGTCCGCGGCAGAGAGTGGGAACCCGGAGGCGGCAATGGAGAGGACTGAGAGAGAGGGAACGGGGGCGGTGTCCGTCTCCGGGAGTGGGCAACGGCTGAGGGCATCTGCATGCCCTAGCTGTTTGCCTGGACGGTACAGCAACGTGTAAGAATACGCTGCGAGGAACTCCGTCCAGCGAGTCATGCGGGGGGATAGAATGGAGGGGGTCGGCTTGTCCCCCGCCAAAAGCCCAAGGAGTGGCTTATGGTCGGTGACAAGGGTAAAGTGCCGACCATAGAGGTAATCGTGGAACCTCTTAATCCCGGACACTGCAGCCAGAGCCTCCTTGTCGATCTGGCTGTAATTGCGCTCCGCCGAGGAGAGTGTCCGAGAATAAAAGGCCACAGGGGCTTCTGAGCCATTAGGGAGGATATGGCTCAGGACAGCCCCTACTCCAAATGGGGAGGCGTCACACGCCAACGTCAGAGGCAACCCATCATGATATTGAATGAGGACTGCCGATGACGTCAGCGTCTCTTTGACAGCCGCGAACGCATGCGCTTCGCGGCTTCCCCAGTGCCAGGCCGCGGATCGGTCGAGCAACCGATGCAGCGGCTCGGCTAGTGACGCCTTGTGAGGAATAAAGGGGGCGTAAAAATTGAGCAGCCCTAGGAACGCCTGTAGCTCCGCCCTGGAGGTGGGAGCAGGGGCGTTCCTAATGGCGGCAATCTTAGAGGGTGTAGGGTGAATGCCTTGGGCATCTATTAAGAAGCCCAAGAATTCTACCCTAGGGACAGCAAATGAGCATTTGCTGCTTTTTAATTTTAATCCCGCGCCCCTGAAACGACAGAGGACCTTCCTTAATACTTCGATGAGTTCTGAGCGGCTTGTAGCAGCGATCAGAACGTCATCGAAATATGGCACTACCCCCGGAAGTCCATGGAGCAGGCGCTCCATGAGACTTTGGAAGATCCCCGGGGCCACGGATACGCCGAATTGTAGGCGGCGACAACGAAAAGCCCCACGATGAGTGACGATGGTCTGGGCAGCCGCCGCATCGTCATCCACCGGGAGCTGTTGATAGGCTTGCGCCATATCCAGTTTGGCAAATATGCAACCCTGCCCCAGGGAATGGAGCAGGTGTTGCACAACAGGGACTGGATAGGGGTTTGCCTGAAGGGCCAAGTTGATCGTCGACTTGTAGTCGGCGCAGATTCTCACCGAGCCATCCGGCTTGACCGGAAGAACTATGGGAGTCTCCCATGGAGCATGATCGACTGGCTCGATGACACCCTGCGCCAATAATTTGTCAAGTTCGGCGTCAACCTTGGCCCTTAAGGCAAAAGGCACCCTGCGGGCTTTCAGCCTAATAGGAGCAATCTGAGGATCTAAGCTAAGGGAGATGGGGGTTCCCTTATAACACCCCAGCTGTCCATCAAACACATCAGAGAACTCCTGCAGGACGTCCTCAATTGTCGCAGTTTTCACTTGGTGGACCCCCCCGATGGACAGTCCCAGTGTCTTAAACCAATCAAGGCCAAGAAGAGCCGGCAAATTGTGTTTTACAATTATGATTGGCAGCTCTCCCTTGAAATTGCCATATCTAACAGGGATAGGAAAGGATCCCAGAACAGGGATCAACTTCCCTTGGTAGTCCCTTAAGAGTACCCGGGATGGGGCTAACTTATTTTGGGAAACTGTAGGGCAGAGGTTTGAGAACATGTTCCAAGATAATAACGATCGGGAGGAGCCGGAGTCCACCTCCATCTGGCAAGGCTGACCTGCCAGGTGGACATTGGCCGTGATTTTGCGGTTGCCTGAGGAGGCCTGGTTGATGGAAGTCTCCACTTCCTGCGGCTCGGAAACAGTGTGGCAGTCATCTCCTCTGCGAGCTGGTCTCTGCTGGCGGCGCTGTTGCTGCTTGGTCCTCTCAGAAGTTTGGAAGAAGGCAGGGGCCGGCAAGGAGGCTCGGCACACTTGGGCGATGTGCCCCTGCCTCTGACAGCGGCGGCAGATTGCATTTTTGAATTGGCACGTTTGGCGGTCGTGGCGGCCTCCGCAGCTAGGGCAAGGCACCCTGGCGTTTTGCGGTGCGGCTGTGGATTGAGCTGGTGGCTTCCGCCGTGGTTGTGCGCGGACTTGATCGATGTTGTCTTGCTCCCGGTCCTCACAAGGGATTATATCATCATAGTCAATGTCATGCACTTGTGAGGCCGGTGCCGGGTTAGTTGACAGCTGTAGCCGCTCCAAATCGGCGGTCGATTGCTCCGAGAGCTCAGCTGCTCTGGCGATCTCGACTGCTTGGAGCAGCGTAATGTCATGGTGGCGGAACATGCGGCTTCTTAAGTGTACATCCCGCACACCGCACACAAACTGCTCGACTAGGTTTTCTTCTAGGTTCGAAAAATCGCACTGGGCCGCCACAGTGCGCAGGGCTTCCAAAAATTGACTGATCGTCTCCCCCGGCTTCTGTACCCGCCTCCTGAATGCGAAACTGCGGGCAATTTTGGATGGCGTTGGGGCATAGTGCCCCTTTAATTTGGCCATCAAGTTGTCCCAGCCCAATTTGTATGCGGGTCTGGGAGCAGCCATGGCTCTGGCTGAGGCAAACATTGAGGGTTCGCAGCATGATAAGAAAAAGCTGCACTTCTCCTCATCCGTTTGAGCCTGATTTTTGGTTGCGATTAAATATGTTTCAAAGCGCTCCATGAATCCTTCCCAGGATTCGCCGGCGGAGCCGAAAGGAGCGAAAGGCGGCAATGAATTCATACTGGCTAAACTGACTTGTGAGGAGCGGATGGACTGAAGTCGTGACAGGAAAAATTTTCCTCAGCGTTCGGTGCTGGCGCGGACAGCGACTTACAGCAGCTAGCTGGAATAAACTCTCTGTCTTTAAACCTAGGCTTGCGTGGAATCGCCGTATCCCATCCTCGTCGCCAGTTTTAAAGATTGACGGAGGGACGACGCGCAGCCAGGATTTCAACTAACAGACTCTTTATTCAAGTGATGGCGATTCAAGGAACGGAAAACTCGCGCCAAGGTATTTATATTCTTGTTTAACCAATCACTGGCCGGGGACGCGACAGCAACTGCTGACGTCAGTCCCTCGGCCAATCAACAATAACAGTGCGTCGGCAACACCCTCTGGAGCTCTCAGCCAATCAGAGAGCTCAGAGGGTGTTACTGACAGTCAGAATAATTAACCAATATTTAACAAATACGAATCTGTTGCCAAATATCAAAATTTTGATCGCGTGACCATGAGGATGCTGCAACGGTCGCTAAGTGTGAAAATGGTCGCTAAGTGTGAAAAATGGTCATCAGTCACTTTTTTCCATGCCATTGTAACTTTGGTCACTATATCACCTTTCTTGCCACAGTTCTTAAGTGAATAAATGCAGCTGATAAATTAGTAACATAAGTGAATCTGGTTTCCCCCGTTGACTTTGTAAAAAGGTGATTATATGACCTCAGGACACAGAAACCATCAAAAATACGAATCTGTTGCCAAACATCAAAATTTTGACCGCGTGTCCATGAGGATGCTGCAATGGTCGCTAAGTGTGAAAATGGTCGCTAAGTGTGAAAAATGGTCATCAGTCACTTTTTTCAATGCCATTGTAACTTTGGTCACTATATCACTTTTCTTGCCACAGTTCTTAAGTGAATAAATGAAATTGATAAATTAGTAACATAAGGGAATCTGGTTTCCTCATTTGACTTTGTCAAAAGGTGGATTATATGACCTCCAGGACACTGAAACCATCATAAATACGAATCTGTTGCCAAACATCAAAATTTTGATCGGGTGACCATGAGGATGCTGCAACGGTCACTAAGTGTGAAAAATGGTCATCAGTCACTTTTTTCAAAGCCATTGTAACTTTGGTCACTATATCACCTTTCTTCCAGAGTTCGTAAGTGAATAAATGCAGCTGATAAATTAGTAACATAAGGGAATCTGGTCTCCCCTTTGACTTTGTCAAAAGTTGATTATGTGACTTCAGGACACCAAAATCATCATAAATACGAATCTGTTGCCAAACAATCAAAATATTGATCCGCGTGACCATGAGGATGCTGCAAGGGCGCTAAGTGTGAAAATGGTCGCTAAGTGTGAAAAATGGTCATCAGTCACTTTTTTCAATGCCATTGTAACTTTGGTCACTATATCACTTTTCTTGCCACAGTTCTTAAGTGAAATAAATGCAGCTGATAAATTAGTAACATAAGTGAATCTGGTTTCCCCATTTGACTTTGTCAATAGGTGATTATATGACTTCAGGACACTGAAACTTTCATAAATACGAATCTGTTGCCAAATATCAAAATTTTGATCGCGTGACCATGAGGATGCTGCAACGGTCGCTAAGTGTGAAAATTGTCGCTAAGTGTGAAAAATGGTCATCAGTCACTTTTTTCAATGCCATTGTAACTTTGGTCACTAAGCCCATTATATCACCTTTCTTGCCACAGTTCTTAAGTGAATAAATGCAGCTGACAAATTAGTAACATAAGTGAATCTCGTTTCCCCATTTGCCTTTCTCAAAAGGTGATTATATGACCTCAGGACACTGAAACCATCATAAATACGAATCTGTTGCCAAACATCAAAATTTTGATGGCGTGACCATGAGGTTGTTGCAACGGTCGCTAAGTGTGAAAATAGTCGCTAAGTGTGAAAAATGGTCATCAGTCACTTTTTTCAATGCCATTGTAACTTTGGTCACTATATCACCTTTCTTGCCACAGTTCTTAAGTGAATAAAGGCAGCTGATAAGTTAGTAACATAAGTGAATCTGGTTTCCCAATTTGACTTTGTAAAAAGGTGATAAAATGACCCCAGGATCCTGAAACAATCATAAATACGAATCTGTTGCCAAACATCAAAATTTTGATCGCGTGACCATGGGGACGCTGAAATGGTCTCTAAGTTTCAAAATGGTCGCTAAGTGTGAAAAATAGTCATCAGTCACTTTTTTCAATGCCATTGTAACTTTGGTCACAAAGCCCATTATATCACCTTTCTTGCCACAGTTCTTAAGTGAATAAATGCAGTTAATAAATTAGTAACATAAGTGAATCTGGTTTCCCCATTTGACTTTGTAAAAAGGTGATTATATGACCTCAGGACAATAAAACAATCATAAATACGAATCTGTTGCCAAACATCAAAATATTGATCGCGTGACCATGAGCATTCTGCAACGGTCGTTAAGTGTGAAAATGGTCGCTAAGTGTGAAAAATGGTCATCAGTCACTTTTTTCAATGCCATTGTAACTTTGGTCACTATATCACTTTTCTTGCCACAGTTCTTAAGTGAATAAATGAAATTGATAAATTAGTAACATAAGGGAATATGGTTTCCTCATTTGACTTTGTCAAAAGGTGGATTATATGACCTCAGGACACTGAAACTTTCATAAATACGAATCTGTTGCCAAATATCAAAATTTTGATCGCGTGACCATGAGGATGCTGCAACGGTCGCTAAGTGTGAAAATTGTCGCTAAGTGTGAAAAATGGTCATCAGTCACTTTTTTCAATGCCATTGTAACTTTGGTCACTAAGCCCATTATATCACCTTTCTTGCCACAGTTCTTAAGTGAATAAATGCAGCTGATAAGTTAGTAACATAAGTGAATCTGGTTTCCCAATTTGACTTTGTAAAAAGGTGATAAAATGACCCCAGGATCCTGAAACAATCATAAATACGAATCTGTTGCCAAACATCAAAATTTTGATCGCGTGACCATGAGGACGCTGAAATGGTCTCTAAGTTTCAAAATGGTCGCTATGTGTGAAAAATAGTCATCAGTCACTTTTTTCAATGTCATTGTAACTTTGGTCACTATATCACCTTTCTTGCCACAGTTTTTAAGTCAATAAATGCAGCTGATAAGTTAGTAACATAAGTGAATCTGGTTTCCCAATTTGACTTTGTAAAAAGGTGATAAAATGACCCCAGGATCCTGAAACAATCATAAATACGAATTTGTTGCCAAACATCAAAATTTTGATCGCGTGACCATGAGGACGCTGAAATGGTCTCTAAGTTTCAAAATGGTCGCTAAGTCTGAAAAATAGTCATCAGTCACTTTTTTCAATGCCATTGTAACTTTGGTCACAAAGCCCATTATATCACCTTTCTTGCCACAGTTCTTAAGTGAATAAATGCAGTTAATAAATTAGTAACATAAGTGAATCTGGTTTCCCCCGTTGACTTTGTAAAAAGGTGGATTATATGACCTCAGGACACTGAAACCATCATAAATACGAATCTGTTGCCAAACATCAAAATTTTGATCGCGTGACCATGAGAATGCTGCAACGGTCGCTAAGTGTGAAAATGGTCGCTAAGTGTGAAAAATGGTCATCAGTCACTTTTTTCAATGCCATTGTAACTTTGGTCACAAAGCCCATTATATCACCTTTCTTGCCACAGTTCTTAAGTGAATAAATGCAGCTGATAAATTAGTAACATAAGTGAATCTGGTTTCCCCATTTGAATTTGTCAATAGGTGATTATATGACTTCAGGACACTGAAACTTTCATAAATACGAATCTGTTGCCAAATATCAAAATTTTGATCGCGTGACCATGAGGATGCTGCAACGGTCGCTAAGTGTGAAAATGGTCGCTAAGTGTGAAAAATGGTCATCAGTCACTTTTTTCAATGCCATTGTAACTTTGGTCACTAAGCCCATTATATCACCTTTCTTGCCACAGTTCTTAAGTGAATAAATGCAGCTGATAAGTTAGTAACATAAGTGAATCTGGTTTCCCAATTTGACTTTGTAAAAAGGTGATAAAATGACCCCAGGATCCTGAAACAATCATAAATACGAATCTGTTGCCAAACATCAAAATTTTGATCGCGTGTCCATGAGGACGCTGAAATGGTCTCTAAGTTTCAAAATGGTCGCTATGTGTGAAAAATAGTCATCAGTCACTTTTTTCAATGTCATTGTAACTTTGGTCACTATATCACCTTTCTTGCCACAGTTCTTAAGTGAATAAATGCAGCTGATAAGTTAGTAACATAAGTGAATCTGGTTTCCCCATTTGAATTTGTCAATAGGTGATTATATGACTTCAGGACACTGAAACTTTCATAAATACGAATCTGTTGCCAAATATCAAAATTTTGATCGCGTGACCATGAGGATGCTGCAACGGTCGCTAAGTGTGAAAATGGTCGCTAAGTGTGAAAAATGGTCATCAGTCACTTTTTTCAATGCCATTGTAACTTTGGTCACTATATCACTTTTCTTGCCACAGTTCTTAAGTGAATAAATGAAATTGATAAATTAGTAACATAAGAGAATCTGGTTTCCTCATTTGACTTTGTCAAAAGGTGGATTATATGACCTCAGGACACTGAAACTTTCATAAATACGAATCTGTTGCCAAATATCAAAATTTTGATCGCGTAACCATGAGGATGCTGCAACGGTCGCTAAGTGTGAAAATTGTCGCTAAGTGTGAAAAATGGTCATCAGTCACTTTTTTCAATGCCATTGTAACTATGGTCACTAAGCCCATTATATCACCTTTCTTGCCACAGTTCTTAAGTGAATAAATGCAGCTGATAAGTTAGTAACATAAGTGAATCTGGTTTCCCAATTTGACTTTGTAAAAAGGTGATAAAATGACCCCAGGATCCTGAAACAATCATAAATACGAATCTGTTGCCAAACATCAAAATTTTGATCGCGTGACCATGAGGACGCTGAAATGGTCTCTAAGTTTCAAAATGGTCGCTAAGTGTGAAAAATAGTCATCAGTCACTTTTTTCAATGCCATTGTAACTTTGGTCACAAAGCCCATTATATCACCTTTCTTGCCACAGTTCTTAAGTGAATAAATGCAGTTAATAAATTAGTAACATAAGTGAATCTGGTTTCCCCCGTTGACTTTGTAAAAAGGTGATTATATGACCTCAGGACACAGAAACCATCAAAAATACGAATCTGTTGCCAAACATCAAAATTTTGATCACGTGACCATGAGGATGCTGCAACGGTCGCTAAGTGTGAAAATGGTCGCTAAGTGTGAAATTTGGTCATCAGTCACTTTTTTCAATGCCATTGTAACTTTGGTCACTATATCACTTTTCTTGCCACAGTTCTTAAGTGAATAAATGAAATTGATAAATTAGTAACATAAGGGAATCTGGTTTCCTCATTTGACTTTGTCAAAAGGTGGATTATATGACCTCAGGACACTGAAACTTTCATAAATACGAATCTGTTGCCAAATATCAAAATTTTGATCGCGTGACCATGAGGATGCTGCAACGGTCGCTAAGTGTGAAAATTGTCGCTAAGTGTGAAAACTGGTCATCAGTCACTTTTTTCAATGCCATTGTAACTTTGGTCACTAAGCCCATTATATCACCTTTCTTGCCACAGTTCTTAAGTGAATAAATGCAGCTGATAAGTTAGTAACATAAGTGAATCTGGTTTCCCAATTTGACTTTGTAAAAAGGTGATAAAATGACCCCAGGATCCTGAAACAATCATAAATACGAATCTGTTGCCAAACATCAAAATTTTGATCGCGTGACCATGAGGACGCTGAAATGGTCTCTAAGTTTCAAAATGGTCGCTATGTGTGAAAAATAGTCATCAGTCACTTTTTTCAATGTCATTGTAACTTTGGTCACTATATCACCTTTCTTGCCACAGTTCTTAAGTGAATAAAGGCAGCTGACAAGTTAGTAACATAAGTGAATCTGGTTTCCCCATTTGACTTTGTAAAAAGGTGATCAAATATCCCCAGGACCCTGAAACCATCATAAATACGAATCTGTTGCCAAACATCAAAATTTTGATCGCGTGACCATGAGGATGCTGCAACGGTCGCTAAGTGTGAAAATGGTCGCTAAGTGTGTAAAATGGTCATCAGTCACTTTTTTCAATGCCATTGTAACTTTTTCACTAAGCCCATTATATCACCTTTCTTGCCACAGTTCTTAAGTGAATAAATGCAGCTGATAAGTTAGTAACGTAAGTGAATCTGGTTTCCCCATTTGACTTTGTAAAAAGGTGATTATATGACTTCAGGACACTGAAACCAACATAAATAGGAATCCAAGGTCCCTTCCAACTTTGTTCTTCTAATTCTAACACATGACCCAGATTTGAAGTCCTGTTAGACTCTTCTTCCTCAGGGATCAGAGGATCATATTTTGGTCGCTTGGCAACCAGCCTGCATTGATGGCAGTTTGCAGTGTCTCCTGACCATGGTTTAAGTCAGGGATGGGTAACTAGGGCTTCACTACGACCTGTGAACTTCAACTCCCAGAATCCCTGAAGGCCGGAGAATTCTGGGAGTTGAATCCACCGCTCTTAAAGTTATACAATTCCGCCCTCTGCATTTCTGGACATTGGCTGTGTAGTTTCTTCTAGAAAGTCTCAATGCCTTTTTTCTTCTTTCTTCCCCTAATTTTCCATTTCTATTTGTCATTCTACTTTATATATTAAATATCTGTCTATCTGTCTGTCTCTCTCTCTCTTTTACTCTCTCTCACTATCCATCCATATCTATCTATCTATCTATCTATCTATCTATCTATCTATCTATCTATCTATCTATCTATCTATCTATCTATCATCATAGGCAGGGGGTTGGACTAAAAGACCTCCAAGGTCCCTTCCAACTCTACTATTGTATTGTACTGTATTGTATCTATTTTTCTGTCTGTCTTTCTCTCCTAGTATATAAAAATAAACACTAATAATAAAAACAATGGGGAAGCAAGTTTCATGAAACAATCGTGCGACTAATTTAACGGCAGTGATTCAGCTAACAACGGTGGAAAGAGAAGACATACAATGGGGCAGATTCACTTAACAGCCATCCCACTTCACAACAGAATCATTTGGAGCCCAATTGATTGGAATTCAATTCAGTTCAAATTCTCTTTCAAACTTAAATGCGCTCAGAAGCACCTGCCCCTCCTCTCCCCACTTACGATGACCTTGATGACCAATTCCTGTTTCTCAGGTAGATGGAGGTCTTGCCTTCTGCTTAGGGCAGCCGCTTTGGTGACCATGATGATGGACCTCATGAAGGCCTTCGTCCTTGGAAACCCAAGTGGGAAGAGGGTGAGGTGAGAAGACACCAGGAGGAAGAGAGTGCATCTATTTATTCCAATCTTTATGTAGCCTACCATCTTTCCTTGAACTCTGGGGGGCTCCCAATCAAAATATCTCTTGGACATTCTAGGTTCTACTCCCACCTTAGGCATGAGAGGCAGCTGAGAGACTTTGGGCCAATCACCAAGAGATGGAGAGTTCTAGTCCCGCCTTAGGCAGGAGAGGCAGCTGAGAGACTTTGGGCCAATCACCAAGAGATGGAGAGTTCTAGTCCCGCCTTAGGCAGGAGAGGCAGCTGAGAGACTTTGGGCGAATCACCAAGAGATGGAGAGTTCTAGTCCCGCCTTAGGCAGGAGAGGCAGCTGAGAGACTTTGGGCGAATCACCAAGAGATGGAGGGTTCTAGTCCCGCCTTAGGCAGGAGAGCCAGCTGAGAGACTATGGGCCAATCACCAAGAGATGGAGAGTTCTAGTTCCGCCTTAGGCAGGAGAGCCAGCTGAGAGACTTTGGACCAATCACCAACAGATGGAGAGTTCTAGTCCCACCTTAGGCATGAGAGGCAGCTGATGGACTTTGGGCCAATCACCAAGAGATGGAGAGTTCTAGTGCCACTATAGCCATGAAAGTCAGTTGACTTTCAAACTGTCAGAGCCAATCTCTGTAGTCCCACCTTCAGCATGAGAGCCATCTGGGTGAGTCCACATCTGGCCCAGTTCTTCTCTCTCAATCCAACACACGTCACAGGGTGGTTGTTGTTGTGTGAAAAGGAAGAAAGAGGGTAATGCACCACCTTGAGTGTAATGAATGTGATATGACCATAGATAAAGAAACCCCTAGCATTTCATCATGTCCAGGGCAATTGGAACAGGAAGTAGATCTGAATGGGAGGCATAACTTGGGGCTGGATTCTCCGCAGCAACCTCTAAGAACTGCAGTCAGGTTGTCTTTGTTCACCAAAAGGAGATATTTGTAGCTCAGGCTTGAACTGTGGAGCCCTTGGTGCTCCCTGAGCTTGATTGGTTTTTACAGACGTTTCTTATATTTTTTCACCATCAACTGAAATCCAGAGAAGCAGGGATTAACCCCAGACAAACAAGGCAGCAGTAAACAACACATGAAGGAACTAGCAAAAGGAAAGCAACAGACCTGCCAGCACTGATACGAGGGTAGAAACCAGCCTACCTTGTTCATGGTGGAGTACTGGATGAGAATTTCAGACACGATGGACTGGATGAAAACACCCAGGTCTTCAGGGGAGGCTCCCTGGGCTGCTTGAGCATAGCAGAGGATTGATGTCCTCATTCGTCTGTCAGGCAGATATTGTGCGTTCTGCCAGGACAAAGAATTCAAACTCTTTTTCCAAGCACCAGAAGACAAGACAAGAAGCCATGGATGGAAAGAGATGGAGATTCTTAGTCATCCAGGTCATGGTCCCTTCTAGAACTGATGAAATGACCTAGTTGGGTCACAAAAGGTCTACATTTCTTGCAACCAAGCTCAGAGAGCACCAAGGACCCCACAGTCTTCCTCCTCCTCCTCCTCCTCCTCCTCCTCCTCCTCCTCCTCCTCCTCCTCCTCCTCCTCCTCCTCTTCCTCCTCATCCAAAAACTCCATAGTTCTCCTTCTCTCCTCCCCCTCCTTCTCCCACTTGTCCCTCTCCTCCTCCTCTCCTATTCCCTTCTCCTCCCTTCCCCTCCCCTCTTCAAAATCTGTTCACTTCTAAAACTGATGAAATGACCTAGTTGGGTCGCGAAAGGTCTACATTTCTTATAACCAAGCTCAGAGAGCACCAAGGACCCCACAAAGTTGGAGGTCTCAGCCCCCACAGGTAGCCCACTCCCACTCACCTCTCTGTCTGTCTCGTCTGCAACTGTGATTGCCAGAAGCTTCTTGAGGTGATCTTTCACAAGGTCCTTCTGCTTGGTATTCCTCAATTTGAAGCCATAATATTTGTACAGGTTTATCTGAAGGTTGGAAAAAGAGTTTGTGAGTCTGAGAGAGCTCCACCCATCATCCAGGAAAAGGAAGAACAGGACAAAGGATGATCAGAAAAGGAGCAAGTTTGGTCAAGCACAGGGCCATTTCCAACTAAGCATGGCTTACCCGCCATGGCCCACTCAGTAGGGAACAAGAGTTGCACTAATAGCAGTGTTCCAATATCTCAGGGGTGGCCCCAAAGAAGAGGGAGTCAACCTCTTCTCCAAGGGATCAGAAGTCAGGACGAGAAGCAATGGATGGAAACTTATCAAAGAGAGAACCAACCTAGAACTAAGTAGAAACTTCTTAGTGGAAGATCTTAGTAGAAGATCTCCGAGGTCCCTTCCAACTCTCTTATTACGTTATTCTGTGACTAATCAAGGAGAACTAAGGAGGAACTTCCTAACAATGAGGACAATTAACCACTGCAACAGTTTGCCTCCAGAAGTTGTGGGTGCTTCATCACTAGAGATTTTTAAGAAGAGATTGGACAACCATTTGCCTGAAATGGAAAAGGGTTTTCTGCCTGAGCAAGGGGTTGGATTAAAAGATCTCCGAGGCCTCCTTCCAAGTCTGTAATTCTAATATTCATTTGTCTGTCTAACATCGAAGAAATGTGGAAATAAGCATCAAATAAAAGATGCCAAAGGAGAGAGAAAATGATACGACAAACATTAAAATGATTTTTAACATTGGCTGGAGGAGCCGATTCTATGACGAGACGACACGCGATCTCAAAGCTCTGAGATTGTACTTGACACTTTTATTGCTGGGGGGTTCCAACTGACCTAAATCATCCCGAAGAGATGGTGAACAGGGAGATTACATCTTGCTGATCTCAGGGAAATCGCAAATCTCTGAGAAAAGCAAGGGAAAAGTCTTCGGTTGGCAATAAAAATTCCAGTCTATCAAGGCTGACAAAGTCAGGGCAATATGGAGGAGAAATGTTAAGCTGGTGAGAAACTTTTATTGTTTTTTAAAAAACGGACTGCCTATAAAATTTTAAAACTAACTTAAATCAAAGAATAGAAGAACTTAGCGGCAATTTTGATTTTTGAATTGGTTCTGGACAGTGGTTATCTTACTTTCTAAATGTTATTTACATGGATTGATTCTAAGTAAACCTTTTCAAATGGATGGATTACTCTAACATTTCTTCTGACTCTCTGTCAGCTACAAATTGGCTGTTTACATCTTGACTCTTTTATTGCTTGGCTGTTCTGGCTTAAGATCTGATAAGAGTGTACAGCTGTCCCTTTGTAGTTTGTTTTTACTTGCGAGTGTTTAAATCTTGCTGAGCTTCTAAGAAAAAATACAACTGCGTATAAACATAGTGTCTCTTCAAGCATCTCTTCAAGCGATACTTTTAGCTTTCAAGAGGGTGTTTGATACAGAGGAAAGAATTGAGAGAAAATTGGACTATTTGGTGCATTTGGCAACAAAATGTGATGAAAAAACTGAGGATGTTCATCAAATACAAAATAAGAAGATGGAAATTCAAAAAAATGAAATGCAAGAGTTTGAGTCTGTTGATATTCGTGGCAATTGGTTTATTTCTGAGGGAGGAAAGAATGGAATATTCAAAGAGGAATTAAATGGAGAGAAAACTTATTTCAAAGGACAGGACATAGAAGGAGAAGAAAGCATTAAAGAACTTATGGGCTATGAAATACTATTTGCAAAATATTTGATAACACTGCTGAGAATTAAAGATAAGCTGGCAAAGGAAACAGAAGGAGGGCGTCAACATTATATGAGAGATACTACAAACAAGAAGGTCAAAGAGGACTTTGTACAGACTTGTTTAAAAAAAGTTTGGAGAATTGGATCCACAAATGGCAGTAGATATAAGATTGTTTTGTTATTGGAGAGATACAGGTTGATAGAAGGAAGAGTATAATTCAAAATTAGCTAAACTTAGTTTAATCCAGTGATAATAGGTACAGTTAAATAAAAATTGATAATGATAGTAATGTATACAATGTTGAGCTATGATAAGTAATAATTGGATATGAGAAGGGAAGGTTAGAAATATTTTTGGACTATATATAAAGATTATTAATAACAATAATAAAAAACAAAATTAGACACAGACAAGTTTTAACTAATAGGGGGAAAATGTTATGATATAGGATATAGTTAAAAAAAGAAAGGATAATAATAATAAATTATGTACATGAAGGATTAGAAAATTTTGATATTAAATATTATGGATGTTTAGCTAAAACAGGATATGAGGATTTAATGTTAATGGAGGATTTTACAAATAAGTAAATGAAATGCCAGCATGTGGTTGTATTAAATCTTGGTATATTTTAGGATGAAGGACATTTAGATAACTATAGTCAAATAAAAGTGGAGGCATGATGATGGTAACATAATAAATATTTGAGTTAAGATATTTGAATTAATATGAATTATATTTGATGACGGTGGAAGAGATGCACAAAAGCTTTTTGTAACCAGCTGATACACTTTCTACAGTATGTAAAGAAGGAGGAGTTGTATGTTTGTTTTGAAAATAAAACACATTTACAAAAAAAATGATTTTTAACATTATTGGAAAGAATGAAATTGTTAAATTAACCCGTGGCTAGTCGGCCATGACTTGTAGGCAGTGGTGAGTTGGCCACAGCAAGTTGTCCTCTTCTGACCTTTGTCTAAGACAACTGCCATGCTTAAAGGGGAAAAGCTCAGCATATTTACCTTGTCTTTAGACTAGAAGTGGGAATTGCTTTGTTGCATTGAAGGTTTCTTGCTGATGGGCTGCAATATACTCATTTTCCCCCTGGGGACTTTGTGGTCTACAGGAATCTGCTTGGACAACAATAACAACAACAACAACAACAACCACAACAACAACAACAACAACAAGGACAACAAAAAAGAAGTTGTGAGGAAGTGAAGGAGCAGAGGAAGGAAGAGGTTTTTCTGTGTTTCCAAGGGGAGGGTTGGTCTCCCTTCTGCCTCAGGGTGCATTGGATCATTGATTCAACTTTTCTAGCTGGGACAGACACGAAGCACCTAAGAAGGACCATCCGGATTGCATCAGCTGGAGCCAAGAGAGCTTTTGAGAGGAACAGAAGGAAAAGCTCTGCCACAAATGGTGAGATGAAGTGCCTGGATTTTCTTCCTCTGTCTGGAATGGCCAGGAAACAACCTGTCTCCAGAGGCTGGTAGTCCTTGATTTATTGTTGGGATCTGTCTGCCACAGTAGCCGAATCAGAGGGGGTGGGAGGAGGCAGTGTGGGAGGCAGAAGCAACATTGAAGCAACCTAGGAGCTCCGAGGGGGAAGAGGGAATGGAGCTGGAAGAGAGAGAGAGAGAGAGAGAGTGACAGGTGTGGAGCCTGGCCATCTCTCTGGCTGGCCGTCTCTTCCGAAATGGGGAAAGGATCTGATTCCCTCCCAATCGGTTTCTCCCCCTCCGCAGAAATGCCAGGGAGATTTGGGAGGTGCTGGCTGAAGACCCTTATGCCAATCTCAAGATCATGAAGCCCCTCATGAAAAGGCTGGAAGACCAAGACCCCAGCACCGATGCCTTCTCAAGGAGGAACAGCAAGTCCCTCATGCCCATTGCTGTAAGCCCTCCACTGGTGGCTCTCTTTCCCTTGGATATAGAGGTGGGGAACACCTAGGGGAAGGGGAGAGGGAGGCAGTGGGAAAACTGCTGGGGCTAAAATTGGAGCGTCATTTGGCATAAGCCCCTCCTCCTTTTTAGGTGGAGGCAGATGTTTCTCTTCCTGGGCTCAATGAGAATGAATCTGTCAAACAAAACTCCTCATTGGCAACAGGAAGGGCATCTGGCCAGTAAACCCTCAGCTCCGTTCAGTTGGCCAGACTCTACCCTGCAAGGGATTCTGGGGAAGAGGAAGAAGGTGGTGAATCTAAGTAAACTGGGGAGCCCAAGGTGACTCTCCCTTCATTCCATTTCTAGGCCGCCTTTCCTCCTGTCCCTCCCGAACGCTGCTGAGCTCCTCCCCAACAAATTCTCCAACCGGCTCCTCGCCCTGGTCACGCAGCTGTACTTCCTCCTGGGAGCCAGCAAGAGTGGACTGTGTTTGTCATTCCTAGACTCAGAGAACTCCAGTGACCATGTTTAATCGTTCCCTCGTTTCCCTCCTTCCTGCAGAATACGATGTTAGAGCCGGTGCTAGTCCCTGTGGTCAACTGTGCTTGTCACCCAGACAAGTCTGTAGCAAAAGAATCACTCTGGACGCTTCAGTTCCTTTTCCGGCATCTGAATGCTCAAACCTATGGATGGAAAGCTGTCAATCTTATTCCGGTCCTGGGGAATTATTTTGCTGATGTACGTCAACCAAATCACAACAAACTAATCCACCACCCCCTCTCCCTCTTCCTCTCCTACCCTACCCCCCTTCTCTCTTTTTCTCCCACAAAGATCGCCTGGGTACCATCTGAAGAATTCTAATTTTATCAAAAAGTCTTAGAAATAGTTCACAACAACTGTGTTCTCATCTAAAAGAGTGTGTGAGCTTGCAGATGATCATTGAGGCCTTCCAGAGAGCTGGAGAAGTGCCAGATGAGGTGTAAGAGAATGAAGGTTGCCACTCTCTTCAGCTTCACCAAACCACCATCAATCACCCTCCATATTTATTAAAAATCCAGATTGGTGTTGCTTGATCTCAGACACTTTAAGGTGTGTGGATTTCAACTCTGCTGGCCTGAGAAGGTTGAAGTCCCCACATCTGAAAGCTGCTCAGATTGGGAAACTCTGGTCTCCATCAGTATTTCTCCCTCTTGGCAACTTGAAGAGGTGAGGACTCCAACTCCCAGAATTCTCCAACTTGAGGGTTAGGTCTTTTGTTGCTGGGTGGGTAATATTTAGGAGACGGTCATAAATCTCTTTCAAGATCATGGGTACCTATGGCAAAAGAGAGATTGGAGGATGAGATTCAGTGTTGGTCTCCATTGGAGATGCAGTAGGGATGATAACTTCCACTCATTGGGGAAAATAAATTGGCCCCCACAATGTCAAAGTTTACCCTACATTTTAAAAAAATTCCTGATTTGTCCAGCTGCCTGTGATATTTTATTTATTGGTTTATTTTAGGAGATTTATATTGCTGCCTATTCGCACATGACGACTCAAGGCGGCTGACAAAGCCATAAAAACATCTGGAGCCTTCACCACTGGCACACTGGCTCATCAAATGTTATTTTTCATGAAAAAAAATGGCTCCTTTCTTTTGCCCTTACTTTCTTCTGGGAGGTTTGGACAACTTTCTCAACAGCCCTAGGATCGCTCAGTGGCCTCCTATCCAGCCTTAGCCTTCTTAAAACCAGCAGAAGTGTCATCACTGAGCCAAAAAGGTCTCAGCCATTCTCATCTTTTTTTTCTACAAAATCTCCTTCATCCGTTTTGCTCCAAACACTGCAATGTCCTTACTTCCTTCGTTTCCTCCTCGTTTCCAAACTCTAATAGGATGGCGTTGAGGAGCAGCCCCGCAGAGTGTGAGATGTAAGTGTCCACTTGGTTCAAAGCCCCCAGGGTTTCCAAGAGCAG
This sequence comes from Thamnophis sirtalis, assembly GCF_051295495.1. NCBI lineage: Eukaryota > Metazoa > Chordata > Lepidosauria > Squamata > Natricidae > Thamnophis > Thamnophis sirtalis. Next base: position 54,447,467 of record NW_028261385.1, read on the forward strand.
CTGCGTTAGCTGCAATGGGCTGAGATGCTTCCCAAAAGCCTATCGGAGAGAAGGAAAGGAGACCATGCAGAGATGCCTTAGAGCTTTGACGCCCTTCTCTTGAGACTTTGACCCAGATTGGGGGACAGCACATCGTGTAGAGATGCAGCCTTATTCCATGTCCTCCATCAGGTAGGATTCGGATGGGGTCAAAGAAGCCAACATGGCAGCTGCCCTTTCTTCCTCCTACGCATTGGGGGGAGGGGTACCCAAAGCCCAATCTTGGGAGAATGCCGTCGCCACTGTGAGATTGACTCCTTTGAGGCTCTCCGGGTCAGGAGGAGGAGGAAAAGGAAGCCAGGCCAAAGGCTGATCCAAAACATACCTTCGCCATTTTGGAGATGTTGTGGAAGATCCCAGAGCCCGAAACAAAGAAATCCTCCCTCTGCCAATGTACAATGTTGTCCTGTTTGTTCTAGAGATGCAGCCTTATTCCATGTCCTCCATCAGGTGGGATTCAGATGGGAGTCAAAGAAGCCAACATGGCTGTTGTAACATAAGTGTAGGCATGCATAGCTATGCTGGAACACGTATACAACATCAGTAATCATTCACCATAAGGTGACTAACACAAACTGTTAACTCTCAGCACTAAGTAGGGCAGAGGTCACAACCTGTTAACTCTCAGCATTAACTAGGGGTCAAAAGTTTGCATGCTGATTCTGCAGTATTAACTAGGGGTCAGAAGTTTGCATGCTAGTAAAAGATTTTTTTGCTGACTATGGGCATTCTCTAGGTTCAGAGGTCTACATGGTAGTAAATGAGTTACCATATACCATAGACTTGTACAACCATGATTGGTCCACAGAGACCATGTGACTCAACCCTTTCCTTGTGTATGCTCAATAAAAGAGGCCTCCGGACTCTGTTCCGGGTCATCTCATCCCGAGAAAGACCTGCCTCCGAGTCTTCCTTCATCATTGGCCTCATGGACGACCCGCGGAGAAATCGCATCTGGTGACCCCGACGTGATCCGTGTTGCCCACCTCATCTCACCCCCATGCTGGGAGAAGCCTCGCACCCAGGGAGGGCCGTCAGCAAACGGAGCACCCTCTCATTTCGTGAGTATGGGGTCGGGTTTCTCGAAGGAACAGGTAGCGCACCTTCATGAACTTCGGGATATCTGTAAATCTTCTAGTGTAATTATTCAAGCGACGGGGAAGTCGCTTCCCATTCCCCCTCGAAAGCATTTAATTGACTTATTGACTTATGTCAAAAATCACTGTCCAATATACCCGGAAAAAGGGTCTTTAAAGCTCTCCTTATGGATAAAATTGGGCACCTACGTCCATGAGGAACCCCGAGCCCCTCCGGGCGTTTTAACAACATGGCGTTTGCTTATCAAATGCCTCCAAATTCATGAGGAGGGTCTGGTCATGATCACAGAGGCTGCGAAGCCTTTGCCGCCCCCCGCGGCCCCGCCGCCATACGAGGGCCCTGAAATTCATTTTGTGCCAACCACCCCAGAAAATCCCTCTCCCCCTCCGCCATCGCTAGGTTGCCCTATGCCTTGGCGGAGCGCTTTTGCCGCTGCTTTGGAAATGGCACAACAAGAAGGGGAAATGGATCTGGCTCAGCATTGCCTCCCTGTTGAGTACACACCTAACCAGGCTAATCCACAGGGGCCCCAGGCCCCGGTTTACAAATCCATTTCTTTTAAAACTGTTAAGACACTTAAAAACGCCGTTTCTCTGTATGGCGTGCAATCCCCATACACCAGGGGTTTAGTTAGAAGTCTGTTGACTGCCCCCCCATGGTGCTAGCAGATTGGCAATTGCTATTTGGCATGATACTCACTCCTTCTCAATACGCTATATGGAATTCTGAATACTACAGGGAGGTTAACAATATTGTAGCAAGGGGCGCTCTCCCGCAAAATGTGACCGCGGGGCATCTTAGGGCGGACGCCGGTTTTGATACCGGTCCCTTACAAGCTACCACCCCTCATGAAGCTCTGGACTTGGTGGGGCAAGCTGCGGCGGCCGCCTTCGAAAAGGTGGACGACGTAGGCAGCCCCACAAAGTCTTTCTCAAAAATAATGCAGGGTCCAAACGAACCATACCCGGAGTTCATTGACAGGTTGCAAAAAGCATTGATCCGACAGATTGACAACGTAGAGGCCCGAGCTGAGTTGATCTTGAAATTGGCCATGGAAAACGCTAACTGTGACTGTCAGGGAGTCCTCCGACCCATTGCTGCCAACCCTGCTTCCACCCTGGCAGACTTTATCAAAGCATGCCGCATGGTTGGAACCCAGGCATACCAAATGAAGGCTCTTGCGGCAGCATTGCAAACAACAAGCAGGAATGGAAACTGCTTCAATTGTGGGAAGCCCGGCCACTTCCGTAGTCAGTGTCGAGCGCCACGTCAACAACAAAACCCCACGGCCAGGGGGGCGGGCGCTCGCCGTGACAAAGGAACTAAACCCAGAACGATCTGCCCCCGATGCAAAAAGGGTTACCATTGGGCGAATCAATGCAGATCCAATCCAATACCAAGCGCAGACCAGGGAAACTAGATGTGGGGCCTTCAGCTAGCCCCACTACAAAGGCTGAACCCACTCCACAGTGATTACCCCTAAAGGCCTCAGAAATGATCTCTGTCAGTCTGCCAGGTCATAATTATTTCCTGCTGCTACGCTCTGATTCTCCGCTGCCTTTGCTACTGCTTTTGGTTTTCCCCGATAGGGACTTTGTTACCCAGGGCATTTTGGCTTCCCCTTTTCTAACTGATCCGAAGGATCTTACCTCCATCGGGCTTATCTTTACTATTAACACTCCTTTGACTATTTCGGCGGGCCAATTGGTTGCTCATGCTATCCCTATCACCCCGGCTATGCAATACTCTAACCCGAAGCTTTTTGCTATTGAACAGACCGTAAAAGCAGCTAAGCCATATGCTACCTTCTTGCTTAATGGCCGACCTTTTACTGGCCTGCTTGACACGGGAGCGGATGTTACGGTCATTCGCTTGGAGGAATGGCCTGTGGACTGGGACACTGAACCTTCCCCCCAGTGAAAGGAGTGGGGGGATCCCAGCTCGCCCGCACCAGCCGCCATTGGCTCACCGTATCCTCTGCTAACACCTCCTCTGTAATCTATCTTAAACCTGTTGTTCTGCCTCTCCATGTCAACCTGTGGGGACGAGACCTGATGTCTCGGTTGACTACCACACTCACTATTGAATGACTCTGCCTCCTCCTCTATGCCTTACCCTTACCTCTTCAACAGCAGTCTGGGTAGATCAATGGCCGATGCCCTTGGAAAAATCGCACGCCTTAAAAATCCTCGTTCAGGAACAATTACAGGCAGGGCACTTGGAACCTTCTATTAGTCTGTATAACACTCCAGTATTTGTGCTAAAGAAAAAATCCGGCAGATGGCGCTTGTTACAAGACATGCGAGCTATTAATAAGGTCATACAGCCTATGGGCCCCCTGCAGTGTGGGCTACCCAACCCCAATCTGATACCCCAAAGTTACGATCTCATGGTCATTGATCTTAAGGACTGCTTTTTCTCTATCCCTCTACATCCTAAAGATAGGCAACTCTTTGCATTTACTCTTCTTGAGCCAAATAATTCCATGCCTAATGCTCGTTACCAGTGGACTGTCCTTCCCCAGGGAATGCTTAACAGCCCCACGATGTGCCAGCATTACGTGCATCAAATCCTGTTGCCCTTTCGGGAATTGCACCCCCAATTGTTGGTGTACCACTATATGGATGACATCCTGGTAGCGGCCCCCGGCCCAAAGGGCTCAGGCGAGGCCATTTTCCCAGAGCTCGCCAGCATTCTCAAACGGGGGGGATTGACAGTTGCCCCTGAAAAAATTCAAACCACTTCACTGTTCTCATACCTGGGTCACCGCCTGTCACTGGCCAGGTTGGTTCCCACATTACCCAGGATTGCTCTCCCCAGGGTTACCACCCTGGTGCAATTACAACAATATCTGGGAACAATCAATTGGGCACGCCCCTATATGGGGCTTACCACAAGCCAGTTGACCCCTTTATTTGCTGCGCTCAGTGGGGGGAAGCACCCCGCTGACAAAATTGAGCAGGAAGAAGACCAACTTGCATCCTTACAGCTGGTCCAGGAAGCAATTAGCAAAAATTGGGTGGATTGCTGCATGGACAACAGCTTGAATTGGTTGTTTTAAATACCCCATTGCTGCCCACAGGAGCGCTCATCTAAAAAATATACACTAAGGCACTAATAGTGGAATGGCTGCATCTAGCTCACACTCCAAGAAACACTATAGTGCCTAAAATTGATCAGATTGCTCAACTGCTAATAATGGGCTGTCTCCGCTCTAAATTGATGATTGGAAAAGAGCCAACTGTAATATATGTTCCTTTCCCACTTCACGCATGGGAGCAATACTTGACCACTTCAGAATCTTTGCAATGGGCAACCAATGAATGGTGTGGGACTGTCTCATGTCACCCCTCGAGTGATTTTCGCTTAAAACTCTTAATACAACTTCCAATCTCTTTCTCGCGACCTTGATTGTCCGCTCCTTTGCCTTCCGCCCCCACTGTCTTTGCGGATGGGGGAAAGACTCATGGAGCTTGCGCCTGGCTGCAAAATGGCATTTGGGTTACCAAGATAACTGGTCCCCAAACCAGTGCACAGCGCTCAGAACTCTCAGCCGCTATTCTTGCCTTTCAACACTTTTCCTCTTTGCCTTTTAACCTCATACTGGATAGCCTTTACATTACTCAGATCGTAAAAACTATCCATGAAGCCTATATTTCCCCTTCCACTGACCCTGCTCTATTAAGTCTTTTCTTAGCACTGCAACAGCTTATAGCTACTCGGCACCACTCTTTTTTCGTGGCGCATATTCGCAGCCATCAGCCATTCCCTGGGCCCCTTACGATGGGCAACGAACGGGCTGATGCTGCAGCCTCCGCTCTTTCTCTGTCAGCAGAGGTTTTTACCCTTTCACAATCCACTCCATGGGAGAGCCATGCATACTTTCATCAGAATAAAAAGGCACTAATGAAACAATTCGGACTCTCAGCAACTGAAGCTGCTGCAATTCTTCAACAATGCCCCACATGCAGCAAACAAGGTCATAGCCTCCCCCTGGGGGTAAGCCCCAGAGGGACGGAGGCATGCAAGTTATGGCAAATGGATGTCACCCGGTTTGAACCATTCAAACCCTGGTGCTACTTGCATGTTACCATTGACACCTATTCAGGCTTTATCATGGCTTCTCCCCAGAGAGGGGAAACTGTTAAACATGTCATTAATCACTGCCTTCGTACCTTCTCGGTGCTTGGTTGCCCTGAGGAATTAAAAACCGACAATGGGCCGGCTTACACAAGCTCGGCCTTTGCTGCCTTTCTTAAGAAATGGGGCACCATCCACAAATTCAGCATACCCTATAATAGTCAAGGGCAGGCAGTGATTGAACGGGCTAATCAGACCTTAAAAAATGCCCTGAACCATCATCTCGCTGGCGAAGGCTCTTTAAATCCTCCAAATTTACCGGCCATCCAAAATTTTCTCAATGTATGCCTTCACACCATTAATTTCCTAAATGTGACGGGAGTCCCTCCCACGACGGCGGCGGAACGACATTTCACTACGCCAACAATGGACCCAATGAGACCTCTTGTTTACTTCCGTCAGCCCCCTGAACCTGACTGGAAAGGACCCGCAAAGCTCCTTGCTTGGGGAAGAGGCTACGCAGCAGTACAACATGTTAACACCACCATATGGGTTCCGGGTTGAGGGGTCCGCCCATACCACCCACCTGCTGTCGAACGCATCTCCACCGTACCAACTGCCATCCCGCTGGATTCGCTGCTGCAAAAAACCAACAGCCTCACCCCCCAAATCCGGCGTCATTCTGCAATGTGCCCAGACTCTTACGCTGGTGATCCTCGTGTTTGCTGTCTTCCTCCTCCTGCTCCTGTTAAGTCACCATAACGCCGACGTCTTCACTCCACACCGTGTGTCCCGCAGAAACACCCCCCCCTACAAGCAACTTCAACTGCAGCCAATGCATCATTAGAGTATCCAAAGGGTCGGCAACCACCAGCACGCTAATCTATTCTAATATCCCTCCCGAGGGATGTACTCAGGATCTCCCTAAGTGCATTTTTAACAAGACTGAATACAGTGTCTGTAAACAGGGCAATGCAGTGACATGCCACAGCCCGGAAATACTTACCAAATACAACATTACCATATGGGCCGGTCTCGGCATTGTTGCTGGGAACGCGGGGGCAGTCTATCTTGCATACCTTAACCACACCATTCACTCAAAAGCAGAACAATGGACTATTGACATTGATGTCTGTCTGGCCATGGACAAAATAGCCTTTCGCTCTTGTGGCTCCCACGCCTGGCGAGAAACCTACAAACATGACCATAAATATCTTTGCACCCGTAACATGCCAACCCTCCCTGAATACTTTCTTCACCTCTGCGCATCATGGGGAGACCCGGAGAAGACCGTTTGGCGCGGAGTTTGTGATCACACTGGTGGCGGCTATCGAGGGTGCTACAACCCTTTGAACACAGCAAAACGGACTATTGAATCCTTCTGTTGGATGCCTAATAGCAACAGGGTCTCTTTCACCCTCTCAAAAGACCATCCAAAAATTGAAGCCTATGGCCTGGGGATTGATGGAACGGGCAGTGATCCACTTACCTATATTACAATCACAATTGCCAGTCTTAAAGAATCCAGAAGCATACAATGGTCCGTTTATGACACCATTGAAAAACTTGAAACCAACGCAAAACCAATTGTCTCTGAAAAAGCTCGCAACCTGTTCCTACAATTTGTCACCGAAATTGCCCAAACTCTAGGGATAACAAATTGTTTTGTATGTGGGGGCACAAACATGGGCGAACAATGGCCCTGGGAGGCCCTAGAGGCTGACCCAGTATTACTGAATAATCTCTCCCGGGCTGGGAATCTCACAATACGACCCCAAGCTTCTGATACCACCTGGACATTGACTACCAACATTGTAGGTACCCACTGTTACTTCCGCAATGGTTTCTTTGCAGTAGGCACCCTCCTCTGCAAAGGCCAGTGGGCCAACTCCTCATGGACCTCGGCTGCCAACATCTCCCAGCCTGAGCAGTTGAACACCACGATTTTTTCCTACTTTTTCTCCTCAACATGAAACTGGACTGCCCCAGTGGGGATGTATTGGGTGTGTGGAAATCTTGCTTATGAGTATCTCCCTCACAATTGGGGAGGGTCCTGCATTTTAGCATGGATTAAACCCTCCTTTTTCTTGCTACCCCTCACTGCTAGACAAAACCTGGGAATCTCCGTGTATGATGATTGGAGACGGAAAAGGGCCCTAGACCGGGGGGAGGGTTTTGGAGGGGTGCAGGTTGGCAACTGGAAAGATAACGAATGGCCCCCTGAATGCATTATTGCTTATTATGACCCCGCAACATGGGCAGAAGATGGGTCGAGGGGTTGCCGAACCCCAATTTATATGCTTAATAGGATTATACGATTACAAGCTGTCTTAGATTTAGCCGGAAGTCGTATTGATAGGGCACTCACTGCTATAGCTACAGCACAAGATAAGTTACGTACTGCGGTTTATCAAAATCGCCTAGCTTTAGACTGGCTAAGGAAGGGGGAGTATGTGGGAAATTTAATCTTACAAATTGTTGTCTTCAAATTGATGAAACTGGCAAGGTAGTGGCCGATCTCACTGCGGACTTGCGGAAATTGGTACACGTACCCGTGCAAAAGTGGACAGGATTAATGGATGATGCAGGTTTCCTGGAGAAGTGCCAGATAAGGTGTAAGAGAAAGAAGGTTGCCACTCTCTTCAGCTTCACCAAACCACCATCAATCACCCTCCATATTTATTAAAAATCCAGATTGGTGTTGCTTGATCTCAAACACTTTAAGGTGTGTGAATTTCAACTCTGCTGGCCTGAGAAGGTTAAAGTCCCCACATCTGAAAGCTGCTCAGATTGGGAAACACTGGTCTCCATCAGTATTTCTCCCTCTTGGCAACTTGGAGAGGTGAGGACTTCAACTCCCAGAATTCTCCACCTTGATGGTGAGGTCTTTTGTTGCTGGGTGGGTAATATTCGGGAGATGCTGGTAGATCTCCTTCAAGATCATGGGTAGCTATGGCAAAAGAGAGATTGGAGGATGAGATTCAGTGTTGGTCTCCATTGGAGATGCAGTAGGGATGATAACTTCCACTCATTGGGGAAAATAAATTGGCCCCCACAATGTCAAAGTTTGCCCTACGTTTTTTAAAAAAAACTCCTGATTTGTCCAGCTGCCTGTGGTATTTTATTTATTGGTATATTTTAGGAGATTTATATTGCCGCCTATTCGCACATGACGACTCAAGGCAGCTGACAAAGCCATAAAAACATCTGGAGCCTTCACCACTGCCACACTGGCTCACCAAATATTATTTTTCATGAAAAAAATGGCTCCTTTGTTTTGCCCTTACCTTCTTCTGGGAGGTTTGGACAATTTTCTCAACAGCCCTAGGATCGCTCAGTGGCCTCCTATCCAGCCTTAGCCTTCTTAAAACCAGAAGAAGTGTCATCACTGAGCCAAAAAGGTCTCAGCCATTCTCATCTTTGTTTTCTACAAAATCTCCTACATCCCTTTTGCTCCAAACCCTGCAATGTCCTTACTTCCTTCGCTTCCTCCTCGTTTCCAAACTCCAATAGAATGGCGTTGAGGAGCAGCCCCGCAGAGTGTGAGATGTACGTGTCCACTTGTGTCAAAGCCCCCAGGGTTTCCAATAGCAGCTGCGTTAGCTGCAATGGGCTGAGATGCTTCCCAAAAGCCTATCGGAGAGAAGGAAAGGAGACCATGCAGAGATGCCTTAGAGCTTTGACGCCCTTCTCTTGAGACTTTGACCCAGATTGGGGGACAGCACATCGTGTAGAGATGCAGCCTTATTCCATGTCCTCCATCAGGTGGGATTCGGATGGGGTCAAAGAAGCCAACATGGCAGCTGCCCTTTCTTCCTCCTAGGCATTGGGGGGAGGGGTACCCAAAGCCCAATCTTGGGAGAATGCCGTCCCCACTGTGAGATTGACACCTTTGAGACTCTCCGGGTGAGGAGGAGGAGGAAAAGGAAGCCAGGCCAAAGGCTGATCCAAAACATACCTTCGCCATTTTGGAGATGTTGTGGAAGATCCCAGAGCCCGAAACAAAGAATTCCTCCCTCTGCCAATGTACAATGTTGTCCTGTTTGTTCTAGAGATGCAGCCTTATTCCATGTCCTCCATCAGGTGGGATTCAGATGGGAGTCAAAGAAGCCAACATGGCTGTTGTAACGTAAGTGTAGGCATGCATAGCTATGCTGGAACACATATACAACAGCAGTAATCATTCACCATAAGGTCAGTAACACAAACTGTTAAGTCTCGGCACTAAGTAGGGCAGAGGTCACAACCTGTTAACTCTCAGCATTAACTAGGGGTCAAAAGTTTGCATGCTGACTCTGCAGTATTAACTAGGGGTCAGAAGATTCAATGCTAGTAAAAGATTTATTTGCTGACTATGGGCATTCTCTAGGTTCAGAGGTCTACATGGTAGTAAATGAGTTACCATATACCATAGACTTGTACAACCATGATTGGTCCACATAGACCATGTGACTCCACGCTTTCCTTGTGTATGCTCAATAAAAGAGGCCTCCGGACTCTGTTCCGGGTCGTCTCATCCCGAGAAAGACCTGCCTCCGAGTCTTCCTTCATCATTGGCCTCATGGGCAACCTGCGGAGAAATCGCACATGGCAGCTGCCCTTTCTTCCTCCTAGGCATTGGGGAGAGGGGTACCCAAAGCCCAACCTTGGGAGAATGCCGTCCCCACTGTGAGATTGACTCCTTTGAGGCTCTCCGGGTCAGGAGGAGGAGGAAAAGGAAGCCAGGCCAAAGGCTGATCCAAAACATACCTTCGCCATTTTGGAGATGTTGTTGTGGAAGATCCCAGAGCCCGAAACAAAGAAATCCTCCCTCTGCCAATGTACAATGTTGTCCTGTTTGTTCTTCTGTTTCCTGTCCATTTCTTTTGCTTGGGAGGGAGGGGAAGAAACCACAAGGTCAGATTTTGGCCTACGGAACCTGGGAACTTCCTTCGTCTGACGGCCAGTTTAGTCATAGCAAGAGAAGAGAAGATCTGGAGATCAGGGTCGACCTGAGGGGTCCCTGGTGCTCTCTAACCTGGGGGGTTTCCTTGTGTTTCATTACCCAACTACGAAACGTCATCAGGGGGGATGACTATCAATACTTATGGAAGCACAGAGAAAAGATCCCTCCCTTCAAGTACTGATGACGTTACCTAGTTGGGTCATGAAATGTCAAGAAGAAAACCACCAAGCTCAGAGAGCACCAAGGACCCCGCTGTCCTTCTCCTCCTCTTCCTCCTCCTCTAACTCTTTTCCAGCTCTCTTCGCTACTTTCTCATTACCTCCTCTTCCCTTCCCTCTTGATTTCCTCCCCCACTCCCTCCTCCTCCTCCCCTTCCTCATCTTCCTCTCCCTCTCTTCCTCTCTCGTCCATCCCTTCTCATCTCCTCCTCCACTTGCTGCTCCTCTTCCTCCTCCTTCTCCTCCCTGTCTTCCTTTCTCCCTCTCCTCCCCCTCCTTGCTCTTTGCCACTCTCTTCATCGTTCCTTCTCTCTCCCCCCTCCTCTTCCTCCTCCCTAGCTGACTCACAACGTGAGAATCGCCTTCTTAAAAGAACTCCGGAATTACAGAATCTCAGAAACTTTGAATCACAGAATCTGAGAATTTTAGAATCTCAGAAACTTTGAATCACAGATCCTGAGAATTATAGAATCTCAGAATCTTTGAAACACAGAACCTGAGAGTTTCAGAATCTCAGAATCTTTGAATCACAGAACCTGAGAATTACAGAATCTCAGAATCTTTGAATCACAGAACCTGAGAATTACAGAATCTCAGAATCTTTGAATCACAGAACCTGACAATTACAGAATCTCAGAATCTTTGATTCACAGAACATGAGAATTACGGAATCTCAGTATCACAGCATGACGTAACCGCAGTGGCTGGAAGGAACCGTGGAGGTCTTCTCCTCCAATCCTCTGCTCAAGCAGGACTCCTTGTATCCTCCTTGTCACATCCCAAAGGTGCTTTACTTAAAAGGCAGCTGGACTTTCTTGGGGGGTTTCCTTTCTTTGAAAACATTTTGCTTCTCATCCCAATGGGAGACTTACGTCAAAATTGACATTTTCCGAAACAAACTTGAAGAGGTGCTTGATGGTCTTGAGGGCCCTCCATCTCTCGTGGCTCTTGGGAGAATCGACCCAGGGATTTGTGTGCTGCCAGGGGAAACGAAGGAGAAGGAGGAAAGGAGAATGGTCATTCCCATTTGGAAGAGCCACAGACTCCACAGGGGGACAGAAGGGCCAAATCCAGCCTGAACATCTGGCTGACCGGGCGACCCACCCCAAGAAAGGATCTCTCTTTACCGTCAGGATCTCCTGCAGGGCATCCAAATTGGAAGCTTCAGACAGCAATCCAGTCAGCATGTTGTTGCAGGCAGTGGCTATTTGATGATAGAAATCCTAAAAAAAAGGAGAAAATGTCAGAAGGAAGGAGGGGCGTCAAGGAAGGAAGGCTCCTGAAAGAGGCAGAAATCCAGGGGTGGGGAACTGATGGCCCTTTTACGACTGGGGCATTGCAGCTCCCAACCTTCCTGAGCCACCCATGGAATTCTGGGAGTTGAATACCAGAGGTCTGCAGTAAATGGAGTGGCTGACCTTGCAGGGCCATTTTTTTCTTCCTTAACAGTTCTGGGAGATTCAAATGCAGGCAGTCCTCATCTTATGACCACAATTGAGAGCAAAATTTCCATTGCTAAGTGAGACATTAGTGAATTTTGCCCCCATTTTATGAACTTTCTTGCCACAGTGGTTAAGTGTATCACTTTGGTTGTTAAGTTGGTCACACAGTTGTTAAGTGAATCCAGCTTCCCTATTTACTAGTCAGAAGGTCACAGTAGGGGGGTCATGTGACCCTATAATACTCCGACCATCATACATCTGATTCGGTTGCTAAGCATGTAAATTCTGAGGGTTATCTGAGACTACCTAGGAATCAGTGGTGGGTTTCAAAAAAATTTCGAACCTACTCTGTGGGTGTGGCCTCCTTTGTGGGAGTGGCTTGCTGGCCATGTGACCTGGTGGGAGTAGCTTGCTGGCCATGTGTTTCTCTCTCTCTCTCTCTCTCTCTCTCTCTCACTCTCTCTCTCTCTCTCTCTCTCTTTCTCTCTCTCCTTCCTTTTGTCTCTCTGTCCCCTTTTCCTTTTTTTCTTTCATCTCTCTCACTTTTTCTTTCTTTTTTTCTTTATTTATTTCTTCCTTTCTTTCTCTTTCTCTCTCTCTCTCTCTGTGTGTGTGTATATGTGTGTCAGTGTTGGGTTTCAAAAATTTTTGGATCCTCTTCTGTAGGTGTGGCCTGCTTTCCGGGTCCACTGGTGGAACCTCTTCTAAACGGTTCAGTGGATTTGACGAACCAGTTCTACCGAACTGGTGCAAACTGGTAGGAACCCACCTCTGCTAGGAATCATAGCTAGTGCCTGCAGACCATGGTTGATCTGCCCCACCATGGCCCTTCTTTTGTTGGGGGGCAAAGGGAGGAGATGGGAATTGGTCTTGAGAAGATCCTTCAACCAGAAGATAAAAGAGAAGTGGAGGAAGAGAGAAATGATGGGGAGGAAAAACCCCTGTAAATGTTTAGGGCTTCAAAATAGGGACTCCTGGGATCCAGAAACGTAGAACGAGAAGGGGAAGCAGACTTTCAAGACCAAAGAGGAAGGGACAAGCCAAGGGGACCTTTGGCTCGAGGGATGGATCCAGGGCTGTTGAGGAGATCAGGAATCCTGTTCACTGCATCCTTGTTTCCAGGTGGATCCCCTATTGCTTTGCTCCATCTGAACTGCTCACCTGAGAGTGAGATGATGGGGGTTGGCTATCTGTTTTCATTGTGGACACTTTGAGAGCTGGCAACGAAATCACCTTCCGGATGCTTTGGTTGACCACTTCAGATCTCACCTCAGAGTTCAAGGAGGGCTTCATACGGCTGATGAAAGACAAGAAAAGAGGAGGGAGGTGTGAGGAGATCCTAGACTCAGGGGGCTAAAAGAGACCTTGGATGTCTTCTACTTCAACTCTTGCTTGATGGTCCTTAAACCATCCCAGTCAGATGGTTGTCCTCTCTTTTTCCAAAAACCTCGAGTAATGGAGAACACACAACATCTGGAGGGAAACCCTTCCACTGATTGATTGTTCTCAGTGTAAAGAATTTTCTTTCTTTCTTTCTTTCTTTCTTTCTTTCTTTCTTTCTTTCTTTCTTTCTTTCTTTCTTTCTTTCTATCTATCCATCCATCCATCCATCCATCTATCCATCCATCCATCCCTCTCCATCCATCCATCCATCCATCCTTCCACCCACCCACCCACCCACCACAGCCCTGATGTGTCCTCCTATGGAAAGTTATCACCCCGCCCTCTCCCAGAAAAATGAAATATCCTAGGAAATATTGAAAAGTCAGAATATTTCCCTGGATGTGAAAAGGAAGAGAGAATAGCTCCCTGCAGCTTCCTGCCCCCACCCCCTTTATCAATGGGCCATTAAGATGACCAAGCTACTCCCTTTACATAATAAAGAATCCTCCCCTTCAGCTCCAGGTGATGGGATTAAGGCATGATGATACTGGCCCTTTACCCAATTCACCCAATGGCATCTGAGAACTCAACCAAATCTGGATTCAAAACGCAGCCTAGAGAGGTGCCCCTGCATGGCCCCATGGGAGTCTGACAACCAATCAGAATACATGTGTTACACAGGAACAGGAAACAGAGGTGGGACTGAACAGGTTATAAAAAGCCTAGCAAGCCCCTCCCTCAGCCCTTCTCTTCTTCTCCACCAACATTGAAGAATGTGATCACCTTTTCTGTTCAGGACTCAAGCCATGTGCTCCTGTTCACCAATAAACCATCTTTCCAAGCAGCCTCCATGTCTCCAGTGTCTTTTTCCCCACTTGGAGCCGAACCCAGAAGGACATTTCTTCCAACAATTGGCACCCTAGATGGGACTCTAAGCTAGCCTAACCAATGGATATAGCCTAGGTAAGTCTCCCATGCTGGCACAGACCCCATTGAATCTGTGGGTGGGCTTTATCTTGGCCTTAGCCATTTGGATCTAGATAGATAGATAAATAGATAGATAGATAGATAGATAGATAGATAGATAGATAGATAGATAGATAGATAGATAGATGTTTATTTATAGGCCGCCCTTTTCCCTGGGGGGACTCAGGGCGGCTCACAATCCAAGGGGGAGGGGGAGACAAACTTTTTAACATATAAGACAATACATAATTAAAAAACACAACATTCATACCATTCGGGCGGGTTACAGTCTTAGCCCCAGGCCTGACGGGATAGTCAGATTCTGAGGGCTGTGCGGAAGGTCTGGAGGGTGGTGAGGGTACGAATCTCCACGGGGAGATCGTTCCATAGGTTCGGAGCTACCACCGAGAAGGCTCTCCTCCGCGTAATTGCCAGTCGGCATTGACCGGCAGATGGAACTCGGAGGAGGCCTAATCGATGAGATCTAATAGGTCGCGTGGAGGTAATTGGCAGTAGGCGGTCTCTAAGTACCCAGATCCACTACCATGTGGGCTTTATGGGTGACAAGTAGCACCTTGAAGCACACCCGGAGATCGACAGGTAGCCAGTGCAGCTCGCGGAGGATAGGTGTTATGTGGGTGAAGCGAGGTGCACCCACAATCGCTCGCGCGGCCGCATTCTGGACTAGCTGAAGTCGCCGGATACTCTTCAAGGGCAGCCCCATGTAGAGCACATTGCAGTCCTCCAGCCTAGAGGTCACAAGGGCACGAGTGACTGTTGTGAGAGCCTCCCGGTTCAGGTAGGGGCGCAACTGGTGCACCAGGCGAACCTGGGCAAATGCCCCCCTGGTCACAGCTGACAAATGGTGTTCGAAAGTCAGCTGTGGGTCCAGGAGGACTCCCAAGTTGCGGACCCTGTCTGAGGGGTATAATGTTTGACCCCCCAGCCTGAGAGGTGGAATACTTGCCGGATTGGTGGGAGGGAAACACAACAGCCACTCAGTCTTATCTGGGTTGAGCACGAGTTTGTTAGCGCTCATCCAGTCCCTAACAGCTTCAAGTCCCCGATTCATCACATCCACTGCTTCATTGAGTTGGCACGGGGCGGACAGATACAACTGAGTATCGTCCGCATACTGGTGGTATTTTATCCCGGGCCGCCGAATGATCTCGCCCAGCAGTTTCATGTAGATGTTGAAAAGTAGGGGGGACAAGACCGAACCCTGCAGCACCCCATATGTTAGGGGCCTAGCGGTCGATCTCTGCCCTCCAACTAACACCGACTGCAACCTGTCTGAGAGGTAAGAGGAGAACCACTGCAAAACAGTGCCTCCCACCCCCACCTCCCGCAGTCGTCGCAGAAGGATAACATGGTCGATGGTATTGAAAGCCGCCGAGAGGTCAAGGAGAACCAGGAGGGAGGCGAAGCCTCCATCCCTGGCTCTCCAGAGGTCATCGGTCAATGCGACCAAAGCGGTTTCTGTGCTGTAGCCAGGCCTGAAGCCGGACTGGAATGGGTCAAGATAGCTAGCTTCCTCCAAGGACCGCTGGAGCTGAAAGGCCACCACCTTCTCAACAACCTTCTCCACAAAGGGGAAGTTGGAGACTGGACGATAATTGTTAAGAACGGCTGGATCCAAGGATGGTTTCTTCAGGAGGGGTCTCACCACCGCCGCTTTAAGTGCGGGGGGAAAGACCCCCTCCCGAAGGGAGGCGGTAACAACTGCCTGGATCCAGCCCCATGTCACCTCCCTGCTGTTAGCAACCAGCCAGGAGGGGCACGGGTCCAGTACACATGTGGAGGCACTCACAGCTCTCATGGCTTTGTCGACGTCCACAGAGGCAACATCCTGAAACTCAACCCAGGGGTGGTCTACCAGATTATCCCCTTGTGCCTCGGCTGGATCTGCAGAATCGGAGTCCAACTCCAACCGAAACCGACCAACTTCGTCCACTAAGAACTGGACTTAGTCCTCAGCCCTACCCTGCAGGGGATCCCCCGTGTCCCTCCTGTTTAGAAGGGAACGGGTTATCCTAAACAGGGCGGCTGGGCGCGACTCAGCGGAGGTGATCAAGGTGGCAATATAAGCTCTTTTTGCCGTCCTAATTGCCCTGATGTATTCCTTGATGCACGATGTTAGAAGTGCTCAGCTCGATTCGGATTTGTTGGACCTCCATAGGTGCTCTAGGCGTCTCTTCCGGCGCTTCCTCTCCCGGAGTTCCTCGGTAAACCAAGGAGGCCTCCTGGATCCACTGCCTCGGAGCGGCCGTAGTGGCACAATCCGGTCAAGAGACTCCGACGCTGCCGAGTTCCAGGCAGCAACCAGAGTCTCCACCGGACTGTGGGCGAGAGTATCAGGAATAACCCCAAGCTCCGTCTGGAACCTCAAGGGGTCCATAAGTCGCCTGGGGCGGAACCACCTGGTCGGTTCCTCCTCCCTACAGTGGAGGTTTAGTCTCCGAAAGTCAAGCCTCAGTAGGCAGTGGTCTGACCACGACAGGGGTATGATCTCACTACCCCTCAGACCAAGATCACAAGTCCACTGCTCCGAGAGAAATACGAGGTCGAGCGTGTGACCCGCTGAGTGGGTTGGGCCCCGAATTACCTGGGTCAAGCCCATGGCTGTCATCTAGGTTTTAAAGGTGTTTTGACTTTGAGCTCAAAGGCTGCCTGGAAAGAGGGCGAGTACTTCTAAATTTTAATTCCAATTGGGAATTCATAACCAATTTTAATCTTTTTCCAAGAAGGTGTGTGTCCCACTCACATGTTTTTAAAAAAGTAGGGATTGTGGAAAGTTATCACCCAGCCCTCTCCCAGAAAAATGAAATATCCTAGGAAATATTGAAAAGGCAGAATATTTCCCTGGATGTGAAAAGGAAGAGAGAATAGCTCCCTGCAGCTTCCTGCTCCCACCCCTTTATCAATGGGCCATTAAGATGGCCAAGCCAGTCCCTTTGCATAATAAAGAGTTCTTCCCTTCAGCTCCAGGGGGTTGGGATTAAGGCATGATAATATTGACCCAACTCACCACATGGCATTTGAGAACTCAACCAAACCTGTATTCAAAACACAGCCTAGAGAGTTGCCACTGCATGGGCCCATGGAAGTCTGACAACCAATCAGAATGCAAGCTCAAGATTAAAGGCCAGAGATGGCATAAAACCAGAGAGTCAGCTTCTCTTCTCCACCAACATTGAAGCACGTGATCACCTTTTCTGTTCAGGACTCAAGCCATGTGGTCCTGTCCACCATTAAAACCACCTTTCCAAGCAGCCTCCATGTCTCCAATGTCTTATTCCTCACTTGGAGCCGAAACCAGAAGGACATTTCTTCCAGCACATCAATGAAATGGAGTTTGAACTCCTGCTCTCCTGGATCTATTTATCTATCTATCCCTCCCTCCCTCTCTCTCTCCATCCATCGAACCATCAATCCACCCACCCACCAGAACCCTGACGTGTTCCTCAATGAAATGGAGTTTGACCCACCCCCCATGCTCTAGAGCACGGGGACTTTCCACGGAAATCCCATCACTTGGTGCAACTCCAAGTTCCTCCTCAGCTGGGGGAAAGATGAGGGTGGTGCAGGTACGTACCTCATGCAGGTGATGGTGACGATGGCTTGATGGAGAATTGTGACAGACAAGGGTCTCACGGGCTCATCTTCAATGACTTCCTGAAAGGAGAAGAAAAGACATGTAAGAAAGCTCCTGAGATGTAGCCACCATCCAGCTGGCACTATTCCCATCTCTACGCCTTTCCTAGTTGACATGGGAAGTCCTCAACTTACAACTGGTCACTTAGCCACCATTTAAAGTTATGACGGATCTCTCCAGGATCCCTCTTAGAACTAAGGGGAAATTTACATTTCCAAATCGACATTTGTCTGAAGTGGTATAGGGTTTCCTGGCTGGACTAGAGGACCTCCAAGGTCTCTTCCAACTTTGTTCTTCTAATTCTAACACCCAAGGAGTACTTATGACCCAGATTTGAACTTCTGAGAGACTCTTCTTCCTCAGGGATCATAGGATCATATTTTGGTCGCTTGGGAACCAGCCTACATTGATGGCAGTTTGCAGTGTCTCCTGACCATGGTTTAAGTCAGGGATGGGTAACTAGGGCTTCACTACGACCTGTGAACTTCAACTCTCAGAATCCCTAAAGGCCAGAGAATTCTGGGAATTAAATCCACCGCTCTTAATGTTATACAATTCCACCATCTGCCATTCTGGACATTCGCTGTGTATTTTCTTCTAGAAAATTTCAATGCCTTTTTTTTCTTCCTCTAATTTCCCATTTCTATTTTTCATTCTACTTTATATATTAAACATTTGTCTATCTGTCTCTCTCTCTCTCTCTTTCTCTCTCTCTCACTATCCATCCATATCAGTCACTTTTTTCAATGCCATTGTAACTTTGGTCACTATATCACCTTTCTTGCCACAGTTATTAAGTGAATAAATGCAGCTGATAAGTTAGTAACATAAGTGAATCTGGTTTCCCCATTTGCCTTTGTCAAAAGGTGATTATATGACCCCAGGACACTGAAACCATCATAAAAACGGATCAGTTGCCAAACATCAAAATTTTGATCGTGTGACCATGAGGATGCTGCAACGGTGGCTGTGTGAAAATGGTCGCTAAGTGTGACAAAATGTCATCAGTCACTTTTTTCAATGCCATTGTAATTTTGGTCACTATATCACCTTTCTTGCCACAGTTCTTAAGTGAATAAATGCAGCTGATAAGTTAGTAACGTAAGTGAATCTGGTTTCCCCATTTGACTTTGTCAAGAGGTGATATGACTTCAGGACACTAAAACCATCATAAATACGAATCTGTTGCCAAACATTAAAATTTTGATGGCGTGACCATGAGGATGCTGCAACGGTCACTAAGTGTGAAAGTGGTCGCTAAGTGTCAAAATGGTCGCTAAGTGTGAAAAATTGTCATCATTCACTTTTTTGAATGCCATTGTAACTTTGGTCACGATATCACCTTTCTTGCCATAGTTCTTAAGTGAATAAATGCAGCTGATAAGTTAGTAACATAAGTGAATCTGGTTTCCCCATTTGACTTTGTAAAAAGGTGATTAAACCATCATAAATACGAATCTTTTGCCAAACATCAAAATTGTGATCGCGTGACCATGAGGATGCTGCAACGGTCACTAAGTGTGAAAATGGTCGCTAAGTGTGAAAAATGGTCATCAGTCACTTTTTTCAACACCATTGTAACTTTGGTCACAATATCACCTTTCTTGCCATAGTTCTTAAGTGAATAAATGCAGCTGAAAAGTTAGTAACGTAAGTGAATCTGGTTTCCCCATTTGACTTTGTCAAAAGGTGATTATATGACCCCAGGACACTGAAACCATCACAAATACGAATCTGTTGCCAAACATCAAAATTTTGATCGCGTGACCATGAGGATGCTGCAACGGTCGCTAAGTGTGAAAATGGTCGCTAAGTGTGAAAAATGGTCATCAATCACTTTTTTCAACGCCATTGTAACTTTGGTCACTATATCCTCTTTCTTGCCACAGTTCTTAAGTGAATAAATGCAGCTGATAAGTTAGTTACATAAGTGAATCTGGTTTCCCCATTTGTCTTTTTCAAAAGGTGATTATACGACTTCAGGACACTAAAACAATCATAAATACGAATCTGCTGCCAAAAATCAAAATTTTGATCGCGTCACCATGAGGATGCTGCAACGGTCGCTAAGTGTGAAAATGGTCGCTAAGTATGAAAAATGGTCATCAGTCACTTTTTTCAACGCCATTGTAACTTTGGTCACTATATCACCTTTCTTGCCAGAGTTCTTAAGTGAATAAATGCAGCTGATAAGTTAGTAACGTAAGTGAATCTGGTTTCCCCATTTGACTTTGTCAAAAGGTGATTATATGACCCCAGGACACTGAAACCATCACAAATACGAATCTGTTGCCAAACATCAAAATTTTGATCGCGTGACCATGAGGATGCTGCAACGGTCGCTAAGTGTGAAAATGGTCGCTAGGTGTGAAAAATGGTCATCTGTCACTTTTTTCAATGCCATTGTAACTTTGGTCACTATATCACCTTTCTTGCCAGAGTTCTTAAGTGAATAAATGCAGCTGAAAAATAAGTAACATAAGTGAATCTGGTTTCCCCATTTGACTTTGTCAAGAGGTGATATGACTTCAGGACACTAAAACCATCATAAATACGAATCTGTTGCCAAACATTAAAATTTTGATGGCGTGACCATGAGGATGCTGCAACGGTCGCTAAGTGTGAAAGTGGTCGCTAAGTGTGAAAAATGGTCATCAATCACTTTTTTCAACGCCATTGTAACTTTGGTCACTATATCCTCTTTCTTGCCACAGTTCTTAAGTGAATAAATGCAGCTGATAAATTAGTAACATAAGTGAATCTGGTTTCCCTATTTGACTTTGTCAAAAGGTGATTAAACCATCATAAATACGAATCTGTTGCCAAACATCAAAATTGTGATCGCGTGACCATGAGGTTGCTGCAACGGTCACTAAATGTGAAAATGGTCGCTAAGTGTCAAAATGGTCGCTAAGTGTGAAAAATTGTCATCATTCACTTTTTTGAATGCCATTTTAACTTTGGTCACGATATCACCTTTCTTGCCATAGTTCTTAAGTGAATAAATGCAGCTGATAAGTTAGTAACATAAGTGAATCTGGTTTCCCCATTTGACTTTGTAAAAAGGTGATTAAACCATCACAAATACGAATCTGTTGCCAAATATCAAAATTGTGATCGCGTGACCATGAGGTTGCTGCAACGGTCACTAAGTGTGAAAATGGTCGCTAAGTGTGAAAAATGGTCATCAGTCACTTTTTTCAACACCATTGTAACTTTGGTCACTATATCACCTTTCTTGCCACAGTTCTTAAGTGAATAAATGCAGCTGATAAGTTAGTTACATAAGTGAATCTGGTTTCCCCTTTTGCCTTTGTCAAAAGGTAATTATATGACTTCAGGACACTAAAACAATCATAAATACGAATCTGCTGCCAAACATTAAAATTTTGATCGCGTCACCATGAGGATGCTGCAACGGTCGCTAAGTGTGAAAATGGTCGCTAAGTATGAAAAATGGTCATCAGTCACTTTTTTCAACGCCATTGTAACTTTGGTCACTATATCACCTTTCTTGCGACAGTTCTTAAGTGAATAAATGCAGCTGAAAAATAAGTAACATAAGTGAATCTGGTTTCCCCATTTGACTTTGTCAAAAGGTGAAATGACTTCAGGACACTAAAACCATCATAAATACGAATCTGTTGCCAAACAGTAAAATTTTGATGGCGTGACCATGAGGATGCTGCAACGGTCGCTAAGTGTGAAAATGGTGGCTACGTGTGAAAAATGGTCATCAATCACTTTTTTCAACGCCATTGTAACTTTGGTCACTATATCACCTTTCTTGCCACAGTTCTTATGTGAATAAATGCAGCTGAAAAGTTAGTAACATAAGTGAATCTGGTTTCCCCATTTGACTTTGTCAAAAGGTGATTATATGACTTCAGGACACAAAAACAATCATAAATACGAATCTGCTGCCAAACATCAAAATTTTGATCGCGTCACTATGAGGATGCTGCAATGGTCGCTAAGTGTGAAAATGGTCGCTAAGTATGAAAAATGGTCATCAGTCACTTTTTTCAACGCCAAATTTTGATCGCGTCACTATGAGGATGCTGCAACGGTCGCTAAGTGTGAAAATGGTCGCTAAGTATGAAAAATGGTCATCAGTCACTTTTTTCAACGCCATTGTAACTTTGGTCACTATATCACCTTTCTTGCCAGAGTTCTTAAGTGAATAAATGCAGCTGATAAGTTAGTAACGTAAGTGAATCTGGTTTCACCATTTGACTTTGTCAAAAGGTGATTATATGACCTCAGGACACTGAAACCATCACAAATACGAATCTGTTGCCAAACATCAAAATTTTGATGGCGTGACCATGAGGATGCTGCAACGGTCGCTAAGTGTGAAAATGGTCGCTGAGTATGAAAAATGGTCATCAGTCACTTTTTTCAACGCCATTGTAACTTTGGTCACTATATCCTCTTTCTTGCCACAGTTCTTAAGTGAATAAATGCAGCTGATAAATTAGTAACATAAGTGAATCTGGTTTCCCTATTTGACTTTGTCAAAAGGTGATTAAACCATCATAAATACGAATCTGTTGCCAAACATCAAAATTGTGATCGCGTGACCATGAGGTTGCTGCAACGGTCACTAAATGTGAAAATGGTCGCTAAGTGTGAAAATGGTCGCTAAGTGTGAAAAATGGTCATCAGTCACTTTTTTCAACACCATTGTAACTTTGGTCACGATATCACCTTTCTTGCCATAGTTCTTAAGTGAATAAATGCAGCTGATAAATTAGTAACATAAGTGAATCTGGTTTCCCCATTTGACTTTGTCAAAAGGTGATTATATGACCTCAGGACACTAAAACAATCATAAATACGAATCTGTTGCCAAACATCAAAATTTTGATCGCGTCACCATGCGAATGCTGCAACGGTCGCTAAGTGTGAAAATGATCGCTAAGTGTGATAAACGGTCATCAGTCACTTTTTTCAATGCTATTGTAACTTTGGTCACGATATCACCTTTCTTGCCACAGTTCTTATGTGAATAAATGTAGCTGATAAATTAGTAACATAAGTGAATCTGGTTTCCCTATTTGACTTTGTCAAAAGGTGATTATATGACCTCAGGAGAGAGAAACAATCATAAATCCGAATCTTTTGCCAAACATCAAAATTTTGATCGCGAGACCATGACCATTTTGCAATGGTCGGTAAGTGTGAAAATGGTCGCTAAATGTGAACAATGGTGATCTCTCACTTTTTTCAATGCCATTGTACCTTTGGTCACTATATCACCTTTCTTGCCTCACTTCTTAAGTGAATAAATGCAGCTGATAAATTAGTTACATAAGTGAATCTGGTTTCCCCATTTGACTTTGTCAAAAGTTGATTAAACCATCATAAATACGAATAGCAATAGCAGTAGCAATAGCAGTAGACTTATATACCGCTTCATAGGCCTTTCAGGCCTCTCTAAGCGGTTTACAGAGAGTCAGCATATTGCCCCCAACAATCTGGGTCCTTATTTTACCCACCTCGGAAGGATGGAAGGCTGAGTCAACCCTGAGCCGGTGAGATTTGAACCGCTGACC
The DNA here is from genome assembly GCF_051295495.1 of Thamnophis sirtalis. Taxonomy (NCBI): domain Eukaryota; kingdom Metazoa; phylum Chordata; class Lepidosauria; order Squamata; family Natricidae; genus Thamnophis; species Thamnophis sirtalis. The sequence goes on from NW_028261385.1 coordinate 54,470,851, forward strand.
TGCTGATCTAGCAGTAGCCTGCAGTGCTGCATTTAACCACTGCGCCACCTTGGCTCTTGCCAAACATCAAAATGTTGCCAAACATCAAAATTGTGATCGCGTGACCATGAGGATGCTGCAACGGTCACTAAGTGTGAAAAATGATCATCAGTCACTTTTTTCAATGCCATTGTAACTTTGGTCACTAAACCCATTATATCACCTTTCCTGCCACAGTTCTTAAGTGAATAAATGCAGCTGATAAGTTAGTAACGTAAGTGAATCTGGTATCCCCATTTGAATTTGTCAAAAGGTGATTATATGACCCCAGGTCCCTGAAGCCATCATAAATACGAATCTGTTGCCAAACATCAAAATTTTGATCGCGTGACCATAAGGATGCTGCAATGGTCGCTAAGTGTGAAAATGGTCACTAAGTGTGAAAATGGTCGCTAAATGTGAAAAATGGTCATCAGTCACTTTTTTCAATGCCATTGTAACTTTGGTCACTAAGCCCATTATATCACCTTTCTTGCCACAGTTATTAAGTGAATAATTGCAGCTGATAAATTAGTAACATAAGTGAATCTCGTTTCCACATTTGACTTTGTCAAAAGGTGATTATATGACCTCAGGAAACTGAAACCATCATAAATACGAATCTGTTGCCAAACATCAAAATTTTGATCGCGTGACCTTGAGAATGCTGCAACGGTCCCTATGTGTGAAAATGGTCGCTAAGTGTGAAAAATGGTGATCAGTCACTTTTTTCAATGCCATTGTAACTTTGGTCACTATACCACCTTTCTTGCCACAGTTCTTAAGTGAATCTTAAGTGAAGATGTTATATCTTAAGTGAATCTTAAATCTTAAGTGAAGATGTTATACGGTAGAACCTCTGGTCACGAACGCTTCTGACCAATATATTCACATTCTCTCCCCCCCGCTGGTGATTTCCCCTTCTGCACCATTTTTTTTGTAAGCGCCAAATTTCCAAAATTAGGTTTGATTCATGACCAAATCGGTTTGCGACCAATGTTATGGTACGAATTATGGTTGTGACCAGAGGTTCTACTATATTCATGCCTTTACATACTCTATATCACCTCAAAATATTGCACAGCCTTCATAAGTTTCTAATGCATACAAAATTAAATACAACATCAAAACCATAAAAAAGTAAAATTAATCTGGCTGGAAAATCCTATGCCTGTCTTGCTATTATTACTGACACACTTGCTGCAGTATTTGATCGCTAAAAGAAAAAAAAATTGTTAAAGTGTGTATTATGTTCACTCCCATGTCTTGTCTGCTGCATTGATTTTGAATTCATTAATAGAGCTTATTTTACATCAAATCCCTCTCATATTATTCTCCTATGTTCAATAAACCCTAAGAGACAGCATACTATACATGAAATTCCTGTAACTGTATATTTAGTAAATTGTGCAGCTGAGTTTATCCAATTAACTCAGTTTTTGGACTTGAGTAATCACATACAATAAAGGAAATAAAACTGTTTAGAATGAAGTGTAGTTGGCTATTTGTGATTAAGGGTGTCATGCAGAAACAATTATAGTTTTGATCAGGGAAATACCCTAAAAAAAACCTTTTGTTCTTTCAGGGTTTTTTTAAAATGATTTTTCCATGGCACATCATAGTGTTACACATATTGTTTTGAATAAAAAAACAGCAGCTGCACATTTTTAAAAACCTACATTATTTTAAAATGCATTAAAAAATAAAAGAAAAAACCCAGCAGACTTACCAGCAGGAAGAAACTCCAAGTCAATCCAAAATGATATAGATGTTAATACAAAGAACTGAGCAAATTGAAACTTTCCCACCATTTTGGGCAGTCCTCCAACCTCCATGCCCCTCCCCTCTGGAAAATCCAGGAAGTAACACTGGTGACCTCTCTAGCCATTTCCTGCAGCTCTATGGTACTAGATCATTTTTTTCTTATAAAATGAAGTAAATCCGACCGGCGCGGGGGGGGGGGTTGTTGCTTTAACATTTTAATATCTTCAATGAAAGTAATGAGACAGAGAGAGAGGGGGGGATTAGACAGGGTGTCTTTTGTCTTGCCTGGTTAGGATTTCTTAAGCAAATCCACTGGGCTTTCAACATGAAGCCAGAAAATCGGGACTTTTTTAAAAGGCGGAGGGACGCGGGAAAAATTGTTAAAACGCGTGCTTATCACGCTGAAATCGGTACGTCTGGTCACCCTATGCATACCTATCACTCTCTCCCAAAGTATCTCTTTAGCTTATTTAGAATTTCATGATAGGCAAACTCTTTTCCCAAGAAACAGTATAATTCTTGGAAAGTATGAGACAGTTGGAATACCAATTTTTCATTACCAATGCAATAATTACAATAATTTTTACAGATGTTCCTGTGAATCATTTTGGCAACCATATTATGCCCTTGTTTATAATCAATTTATCTGAACAGGCTGAATATATGAACTGTTTCTTCTGCTTTTTTCTACAATCTGCACTTTATATCATTTGATGTTCTCTCAGTTCTGACCTTGATTGCACTAGTTCTTGAGCAGCAAAAATCAAGCCTTCAGTTTCTTTTTTTAATGTTCCAGTTGTCCCTGCTATTTTCCCTTCAATACTTCATAGCAATTGTAATTCTTTTTCTTGACTGCATTCTCTTTGCATCTTTATTATATTATTGCAAATATTGTAATATTCATGTTTCTGTTTCCTGTACATTCAGTAAGTTTCAAACTGTAACTTGCATCAATACTTATTTTTGACAATCATTTCTATCATTAGCTAATGCACGCTTTTCTTCTTCAACAATAGTTTGATTTGAATTATAATTATTATTGTTACTGTTATATTCATCTCAAAAGGGTCCCCAGAATACAAGAAGATGGAACAATTCTGGGGAGGGAGGGGAATCACCTGATCTAGAAACCCAGCACTAAAGAAAAGGGACAAGGTTGGAGAAAGCAATAGTTCTAATCAGAGAGGAAATAAAACTGCTGGATTCTGCTTATCTTCTTTCCATATATCTTAGAGAACACTAAGAGAATGGAAAGGTGGAATGATGGAGTAAAAATCATTCTGAAATAAGTCGTGGAATTTCCCCACAGTTTCAGGCAAGTAATACTATCTAAGTTCCTAGGGTGTTTGCCTTGCCTGCACTATTTAAGCTTGTGTCTCAACTATTTTACTGTTGTCAGCTACTGGAATGAGTTTTTCCAAATCCTTCAATGTCTTTTTGTACTTTCCTGTTCTTTTCTGGCTCTCTTTTGTACAGTTCTTTATCAATTCTGCAATCTAGAAAACTGTACCTGTTAATTAATTCTATCATTTCATTGTTTTAAATTCTTTGGCTTTTTCATTTGATATCCTTTTTTTATGTTCAGGGACACATAAAAACTGAAGCCCTGTCTTACTTCTAGAATTCTTAGATTTTCTTCAGTTTCTGCAACCAAGCTAGCATTGTCTTTGTATCTTGGGTTCTTTCCACTGATTTTGATGCCATCCTTTGTTTGTTCCAGACCTATGAGCCATATGATGTATTCAGTGTTTAAACTGAAAAGATATAGTGATAGCATACAGTCCTGATTAATTTTTTTCCTGATAGTGACCATTCACTGTTACCAAATTCTTTTCTCATTCTCATTTTCTCAGTTGCTTTGCAGAGATTTATTACCAGAAGAATCAGGTGCTGAGATACGCTCATTCCTTAAGAAATACTTTCAAAATTTTGAATGGTCAATATATTGAGGTCTTTGGAACAGTATGCATGTATATTTATGCATGCATAAATACACACACACACACACACAAACACACACACACAAACACAGAGTTTGTATATATATTCTCTCTCCACGTAATATTATATTGTTTTGTATTTTCAAGTTCTTTCTGAAGCCTGCTTGTTCCATTGACACATTTCTGTCTATACAAAGCTCTAATTTCTTTGCAGAATGTTCAGCAATATCCTGATGATGTGTGGACTTGGACAATTGTCCTGGAATCACAAAATTCTTTTAAATTTCCAAGGTGAAGGATTGGGATAGAGACCAATCTTTTCCAGTCTTTTGGTTAGGCTGTTGGGTTTGTTTGTAGGCTGATGATCTTTGTGATTTCCATGCCAGTTGCCTTTAAGAATAATATATGGATTGCTAGTTGTTTTATAACTCTTCTAAGTTCCTCCTGAAACATTACTGATTCTCTTAAATGCCATCTGAACACATCTTCTTGTACATATTTCCTGTCGATTCCTTTCCTTTTTTCACATTATGTTCCATCATTAATTCATTGTTCCTTATGATATTCACATGAGATTGGAAAGTTTAGTTTAGTTTAGTTTAGTTTAGTTTAGTTGTCTTGTATGCCGCCCACTCCCGAAGGACTCTGGGCGGCTCACAATAGACAAGGGAAGGAGAGATAAATAGACAAAGAGAACACTTTAAAAACGCAACATTCACAATTTCCGTGGGGCTGGATGTTTCACAAGCCCCCTGGCCTGCTGGAGCAGCCAGGACTTGGTGGCTTTGCGGAAGGCCGAGAGGGTAGTAAGGGTCTGGATCTCCACAGGGAGATCATTCCAGAGAGAAGGCTCTCCCCCGGGGAGTCAACAGCCAACATTGGCTGGCAGATGGAATCCGGAGCAGACCTAACCTGTGAGATCTAATCGGTCTGTGGGAGATAATCGGCAGGAGGCGGTCTCTCAGGTACCCAGGTCCGATGCCATGTACGGCTTTATAGGTAATGACCAGCACCTTGAAGCGGGTCCGGAGACTAATGGGTAGCCAGTGCAGCTCGCGGAGGATAGGTGTAATGTGGGTGTACCTAGGTGCACCCACAATCGCTCGCGCGGCTGCATTCTGGACTAACTGAAGTCTTCAAACACTCTTTAAGGGCAGCCCCATGTAGAGTGTGTTACAGTAATCCAGTCTTGAGGTCACAAGGGCGTGAGTGACTGTCTGAAGGGCCTCCTGATCCAGGTAGGGTTGCAATTGGTGCACCAGGCGAACCTGGGCAAAGGTCCCCCTGGTCACAGCTGACAAATGGTGTTCTAAAGTCAACTGGGGATCCAGGAGGACTCCAAAATTGCAGACCCTCTCTGAGGGGTGTATAATTTCACCCCCCAGCCTGAGAGATGGAATAGTTGGCCAATCTTTGGGAGGGAACATCAGAAGCCACTCGGTCTTGTCTGGATTGAGTGCCAACTCGTTTGCTCCCATCCAGATCCTAACAGCCTCCAGGCACTGGCACATCACTTCTACTGCTTTGCTGAGTTGGCAGGCGGCGGACAGATACAGCTGCGTATCGTCCGCGTATTGATGGTACTTAATCCCGTGCCGGCGTATGATCTCACCCAGCGGCTTCATGTAGATGTTAAATAGGAGGGGGGACAGGACTGAGCCCTGCGGCCCCCCATAGTTGAGGGGCCTTGGGGTCGACCTCTGCCCTCCGACCAACACCGACTGCGACCTGTCCGAGAGGTAGGAGGAGAACCACCGAAGAACGGTGCCTCCCACTCCCACCTCTTGCAAGAAATCAGTTTCTGATTTCTCTCTGATCTTTTAAAATAATTTCCTTATTTTGTCCTGTTTATTTGTACTCTGAGTTCAGATAGATCTATTTAATATATTCTTTCTTCTTTTGAACAATATGTGTCATATTATCTAATTTTTCCTAAATCTCTTCTAGCTTTTATCAGCCTTCTTTCCCTAGTTGTTTCTTTGGACTTATTTGACACTCAGCATGTTCTTCGTTTCCTTCTGCTTCTTATTACTATATGTCCTTTCTATCTTTGTTTTTTACAATCATTTATCTTCTTTCTTCTCTGTTCCAGGTCTATGATTGTGTTTTCAACCTCAATCTTATTATACTCTTTTGGGAAGGATTTCAGATTGCTGGGTTTGTATCTTTTCTACTCTTTTTCAGATGGATGTGTATTTCTATGATTAGTAGGTGAAGGTCTGATCTGCTGTCAGCACCTGGCAGTGCTTTGCAATTCAACGTAAAGCTTTTCCATCTGTTTCTACATAAGATGTAATCTATTTGAATATAATGTTTCTCATTTGGATCCAGCTATGGAACTGAGTTTTGTTCTGAAGCATTAGCAGAGCACAGTCTATTTCCTATGCTGTAGTCTATCAATCATTGCCCTGCTTCACTGTGAGTTCCTAATCCTAATTTTCCATTTCCAATACAGACTCATGTTCAACATTTCCATTAATGTCACCAACAATTGTTATAACATACTTCTTTGGTTTTTTATTTATTGCTTGTTGTAACCCATCACAGAATATCTCAACTACTTCTTTAGCTTTTATTCACTTGCTGTTAGAATTCTTGTCTGTAGCATTTCTGCTTTAATAATATCCTGCTTTCCTTGGTTCCTACTGCAGATATTCCATGTTTCCACTCTGTTTCAATGAACTCAAAATGTTTATTTTGGTTCTGGATATTTCAGCAACTGAATTTGCTGAAGGTTTCAATCCAATTACGTCATAATGCCGATACATATTTGATAAAGCTCTTGCTGTTTTCCAGTAGCCATATAGTCACTTCCAAATATAGTGGTCTCGTTCTTCAACAACACATTTTTTTTCTTGAATTTTTTTCAATGAATTTTCTTGACAGATGTGAAGAAGTTGATTGCCAGTCCTTTGTTCTTTCTGGTGCCTCAATTAAGAGAATTTCAGGAACTTTTACCTGTGACAATCTGGCAATAGGTTCATACAAAGTATGCCCTGTTGGTGCTATGACTGGATTTTAAGGTAGTCTCTGCTCATCATGTCACAATGCCATTTTTGGATTACTGTGGCATTATGTAGAATTGATTTCTGACCCAACAGTTCACCACATCCTGCTGACAATGCTGCTCAGAGTTTGTGACTGCTTTTTCACCCTTGTTTATATCACTTTTATCTACAGCCAACCCTCATATAGCTGCAGTCCATCTCACTATCAACCACCTGAGGATACAATCCATTTCTTCAAATTGAAGTATGTATTTGGTATTAGTTTGCTTCAGTTTGACTAATTCTTTATAGTCTTTGACTTGTAAGAATTGGCATTAACTTGGCATTGAACATGTATTGAAACATCTGCAGTTAAATATACCAGTGCATTGTTTGTATCATGAAACATAATAAATATTAATATATAAACATATATTAAATATCTGTCTATCTGTCTGTCCCTCTCTCTTTTTCTCTCTCTCACTATCCATCCATCCATCCATCCATCCATATCTATCTATCTATCTGTCTGTCTGTCTGTCTGTCTGTCTGTCTGTCTGTCTGTCTATATCTATCTATCTATCTATCTATCTATCTATCTATCTATCTATCTATCTATCTATCTATCATCTATATCTATCTATCTATCTATCTATCTATCTATCTATCTATCTATCTATCTATCTATCTATCTATCTATCTATCTATCTATCTATCTATCTATCTATCTATCTATCATCATAGGCAGGGGGTTGGACTAAAAGACCTCCAAGGTCCCTTCCATTTCTACTATTGTATTGTATTGTATTGTATCTATTTTTCTGTCTGTCTGTCTCTCTCAGGATATAAAATTAAACACTAATAATAAAAACAGTGGGGAAGCCAGTTTCATGAAACAACCGTGCGACTAATTTAACGGCAGTGATTCAGCTAACAACGGTGGAAAGAGAAGTCATACAATGGGGCAGAATTCACTTAACAACCATCCCACTTCGCAACAGAATCATTTGGGGGCCAATTGATTGGAATTCAATTCAGTTCAAATTCTCTTTCAAATTTAAATGCGCTCAGAAGCACCTGCCCCGCCTCTCCCCACTTATGATGACCTTGATGACCAATTCCTGTTTCTCAGGTAGATGGAGATCTTGCCTCCTGCTGAGGGCAGCCGCTTTGGTGACCATGATGATGGACCTCATGAAGGCCTTCGTCCTTGGAAACCCAAGTGGGAAGAGGGTGAGGTGAGAAGACACCAGGAGGAAGAAGAGTGCATCTATTTATTTCAATCTTTATGTAGCCTACCATCTTTCCTTGAACTCTGGGGGGCTCCCAATCAAAATACCCCTTGGACATTCTAGGTTCTACTCCCATCTTAGGCATGAGAGGCAGCTGAGAGACTTTGGGCCAATCACCAAGAGATGGAGGGTTCTAGTCCCGCCTTAGGCAGGAGAGCCAGCTGAGAGACTATGGGCCAATCACCAAGAGATGGAGAGTTCTAGTGCCACTATAGCCATGAAAGTCAGTTGACTTTCAAACTGTCTGAGCCAATCACCAGGAGACTGTGAGTTCTAGTCCCGCCTTCAGCATGAGAGCCAGCTGGGTGAGTCCACATCTGGCCCAGTTCTTCTCTCCCAATCCAACACACATCACAGGGTGGTTGTTGTTGTGTGAAAAGGAAGAAAGAGGGTAATGCGTCGCCTTGAGTGTAATGAATGTGATATGACCATACATAAAGAAACCACTAGCATTTCATCATGTCCAGGGCAATTGGAACAGGAAGTAGATCTGAATGGGAGGCATAACTGGGGGCTCGAGATCACATGTTGAACCCAGATTCTCCGCAGCAACCTCTAAGAACTGCAGTCAGGTTGTCTTTGTTCACCAAAAGGGGATATTTGTAGCTCAGGCTTGAACTGTGGAGCCCTTGGTGCTCCCTGAGCTTGATTGGTTTTTACAGACATTTCTTATATTTTTTCACCATCAACTGAAATCCAGAGAAGCAGGGGTTAACCCCAGACAAACAAGGCAGCAGTAAACAACACATCAAGGAACTAGCAAAAGGAAAGCAACAGTCCTGCCAGCACTGATACGAGGGTAGAAACCAGCCTACCTTGTTCATGGTGGAGTACTGGATGAGAATTTCGTACACGATGGACTGGATGAAAACACCCAGGTCTTCAGGGGAATCTCCCTGGGCTGCTTGTCCATAGCAGAGGATTGAAGTTGTCCTAATTCTTCTGTCAGACAGACATTGTGCGTTCTGCAAGGACAAAGATGAGGGGTTCAAACTCTTTTCCCAAGCACCAGAAGACAAGACAAGAAGCCATGGATGGAAACAGATGGAGATTCTTAGTCATCCAGGTCATGGTCCCTTCTAGAACTGATGAAATGACCTAGTTGGGTCACAAAAGGTCTACATTTCTTGCAACCAAACTCAGAGAGCACCAAGGACCCCACAGTCTTCTTCTTCTTCCTCCTCCTCCTCCTCCTCCTCCTCCTCATCCAAAAACTCCATAGTTCTCCTTCTCTCCTCCCTCCTCCTCCTCCCACTCCTCTCTCTCCTCCTCCTCTCCTATTCCCTTCTCCTCCCTTCCCCTCCGCTCTTCAAAACCTGTTCACTTCTAAAACTGATGAAATGACCTAGTTGGGTCGCGAAAGGTCTACATTTCTTATAACCAAGCTCAGAGAGCACCAAGGACCCCACAAAGTTGGAGGTCTCAGCCCCCACAGGTAGCCCACTCCCACTCACCTCTCTGTCTGTCTCGTCTGCAACTGAGATTGCCAGAAGCTTCTTGAGGTGATCTTTCACAAGGTCCTTCTGCTTCGTATTCCTCAATTTTTAGCCATAATATTTGTACAGGTTTATTTGAAGGTTGGAAAAAGAGTTTGTGAGTCTGAGGGAGCTCCACTCATCATCCAGAAAAAGGAAGCACAGGACAAAGGATGATCAGAAAAGGAGCAAGTTTGGTCAAGCACAGGGCCATTTCCAACTAAGCATGGTTTACTCGCCGTGGCCCACTCATCAGGGAACAAGAGTTACACTAATAGCAGTGTTCCAATATCTCAGGGGTGGCCCCAAAGAAGAGGGAGTCAACCTATTCTCCAAGGGATCAGAAGTCAGGACGAGAAGCAATGGATGGAAACTTATCAAAGAGAGAACCAACCTAGAACTAAGTAGAAACTTCTTAGTGGAAGATCTTAGTAGAAGATCTCCGAAGTCCCTTCCAACTCTCTTATTATGTTATTATGTGACTAATCAAGGAGAACTAAGGAGGAACTTCCTAACAATGAGAACAATTAACCACTGCAATAGTTGTCCAGAAGTTGTGGGTGCTTCTTCACTAGAGATTTTTAAGAAGAGATTGGACAACCATTTGCCTGAAATGGAAAAGGGTTTTCTGCTTGAGCAAGGGGTTGGATTAGAAGATCTCCGAGGCCTCCTTCCAAGTCTGTAATTCTAATATTCATTTGTCTGTCTAACATCAAAGAAATGTGGAAATAAGCATCAAATAAAAGATGCCAAAGGAGAGAGAAAATGAAACGACAAACGTTAAAATGATTTTTAACATTGGCTGGAAGAGCCGATTCCGTGACGAGACGATGCGCAATCTCAAAGCTCTGAGATTGTACTTGACACTTTTATTGCTGGGGGGGTTCCAACTGACCTAAATCATCCTGAAGAGATGGTGAACAGGGAGATTACATCTTGCTGATCTCGTGGAAATCGCAAATCTCTGAGAAAAGCAAGGGAAAAGTCTTCGGTTGGCAATAAAAATTCCAGTCTATCAAGGCTGACAAAGTCAGGGCAATATGGAGGAGAAGTGTTAAGCTGGTGAGAAACTTTTATTGTTTTTTAAAAAACGGACTGCCTATAAAATTTTAAAACTAACTTAAATCAAAGAATAGAAGAACTTAGCGGCAATTTTGATTTTTAAATTGGTTCTGGACAGTGGTTATCTTACTTTCTAAATGTTATTTACATGGATTGATTCTAAGTAAACCTTTTCAAATGGATGGATTACTCTAACATTTCTTCTGACTCTCTGTCAGCTACAAATTGGCTGTTTACATCTCGACACTTTTATTGCTTGGCTGTTCTGGCTTAAGATCTGATAAGAGTGTACAGCTGTCCCTTTGTAGTTTGTTTTTACTTGCGAGTGTTTAAATCTTGCTGATCTTCTAATAAAAAATACAACTGTGTATAAACATAGTGTCTCTTCAAGCATCTCTTCAAGCGATAGTTTTAGCTTTCAGGAGGGTGTTTGATACAGAGGAAAGAATTGAGAGAAAATTGGACTATTTGGTGCATTTGGCAACAAAATGTGATGAAAAAACTGAGGATGTTCATCAAATACAAAATAAGAAGATGGAAATTCAAAAACTTGAAATGCAAGAGTTTGAGCCTGTTGATATTCGTGGCAATTGGTTTATTTCTGAGGGAGGAAAGAATGGAATATTCAAAGAGGAATTAAATGGAGAGAAAACTTATTTCAAAGGACAGGACATAGAAGGAGAAGAAAGCATTAAAGAACTTATGGGCTATGAAATACTATTTGCAAAATATTTGATAACACTGCTGAGAATTAAAGATAAGCTGGCAAAGGAAACAGAAGGAAGGCGTCAACATTATATGAAAGATACTACAAACAAGAAGGTCAAAGAGGACTTCATACAGACTTGTTTAAAAAAAGTTTGGAGAATTGGATCCATAAATGGCAGTAGATATAAGATTGTTTTGTTATTGGAGAGATACAGGTTGATAGAAGGAAGAGTATAATTCAAAATTAGCTAAACTTAGTTAAATCCAGTGATAATAGGTACAGTTAAATAAAAATTGATAATGATAGTTATGTATACAATGTTGAGCTATGATAAGTAATAATTGGATATGAGAAGGGAAGGTTAGAAATATTTTTGGACTATATATAAAGATTATTAATAACAATAATAAAAAACAAAATTAAACACAGACAAGTTTTAACTAATAGAGGGAATATGTTATGATATAGGATATAGTTAAATAAAGAAAGGATAATGATCATAAATTATATACATGGAGGATTAGAAAATTTTGATATTAAATATTATGGATGTTTAGCTAAAACAGGATATGAGGATTTAATGTTAATGGAGGATTTTACAAATAAGTAAATGAAATGCCAGCATTTAACACAGCATTGTATTAAATCTTGGTATATTTTAGGATGAAGGACATTTAAATAACTATAGTCAAATAAAAGTGGAGGCATGATGATGGTAACATAATAAATATTTGAGTTAAGATATTTGAATTAATATGAATTATATTTGATGACGGTGGAAGAGATGCACAAAAGCTTTTTGTAACCAGCTGATACACTTTCTACAGTATGTAAAGAAGGAGGAGTTGTATGTTTGTTTTGAAAATAAAAAATTTTTACAAAAAAAATGATTTTTAACATTATTGGAAAGAATGAAATTGTTAAATTAACCCGTGGCTAGTCGGCCATGACTTGTAGGCAGTGGTGAGTTGGCCACAGCAAGTTGTCCTCTTCTGACCTTTGTCTAAGACAACTACCATGCTTAAAGGGGAAAAGCTCAGCATATTTACCTTGTCTTTAGACTAGAAGTGGGAATCGCTTTGTTGCATTGAAGGTTTCTTGCTGATGGGCTGCAATCCACTCATTTCCCCCCTGGGGACTTTGTGGTCTACAGGAATCTGCTTGGACAACAATAACAACCACCACCACCACCACCACAACAACAACAAGGACAACAAAAAAGAAGTTGTGAGGAAGTGAAGGAGCAGAGGAAGGAAGAGGTTTTTCTGTGTTTCCAAGGGGAGGGTTGGTCTCCCTTCCTCAGGGGGCATTGGATCAGGGGGCATTGGATCATTGATTCAACTTTTCTAGCTGGGACAAACACGAAGCACCTAAGAAGGACCATCCGGATTGCATCAGCTGGAGCCAAGAGAGCTTTTGAGAGGAACAGAAGGAAAAGCTCTGCCACAAATGGTGAGATGAAGTGCCTGGATTTTCTTCCTCTGTCTGGAATGGCCAGGAAACAACCTGTCTCCAGAGGCTGGTAGTCCTTGATTTATTGTTGGGATCTGTCTGCCACAGTAGCCGAATCAGAGGGGGGGGAGGAGGCAGCGTGGGAGTCAGTGTCAGCATTGAAGCAACCTAGGAGTTCCGAGGGGGAAGAGGGAATGGAGCTGGCAGAGAGAGAGAGTGACAGGTGTGGACTCTGGGCCGTCCTTCAGTCCCCAGATGGAGACTCAACTGCCCCCAGGTCTGGAGGTGGCTGATGAGGAAGAGGAGGAATAGCTGGGCACAGTGCCTGATGCATGGAAGGCGAGAATGCAGAGGAGAGCAGTGGAAATCTATGGGACGGAAGAGGCACCGCTGCTAGCAAAGCCCCACCCTAGCTCTGGGGGATAAGGGGGGGGTGCGGAGATGAATAGGTGTGGCAGACATGTATGCATTTAAGTCAAAAGAAAGCAAATTCAAGCAGCAACATCAAGGTCATCTCCAGGGGGACCTACAGTGTCCGTAGGGAGGGACTTCTACAAACTGCAAAATTGCTTAGTTGGGAAATGTAACTGATGACCCACCTTGTGGGAGGGGGAAGCAGGGTCAGAGCTAAAGAGAGGTCAGATTTGGTTCCACTTGGATGGGGCAGATATGAAGCTCCTAATAAACAACTGGATTTCTTTCGAAGGTTTGGATGAGGCCCATGATTTACTTAGGGCAGTGGTTCTCAACCTGTGGGTCGGGACCCTTTGACCCTTTCACAGGGGTCGCCTAAGACCATTGGAAAACACATATTTTCAATGGTCTTAGGAACCGAGACACCAATTTTATGGTTGGGGGTCACCACAACATGAAGAACTGTGTTAAAGGGTCGTGGCATTGGGAAGGTAGAGAACCACTGAATTAGGACATCGGTCGGAACCCTGACATAGGGAACATTGTCAGTACTACAAGGGAGTACAAGGTTTTCAGAGTGGAGGAGAAGAAGGGGAGGAAGGGGAGGAGGAAGGAGTGAGGGGGAGGAAAGAAGAGGGAGGGGATGATGATGAGGACTATGGGGTCCTTGATGCTCTCTGAGCTTGGTTGTTTTCTTGCAGACATTTCATGGCCCAACTATAGAACATCATCAGTGCTAGAAGGGAGTGAAGTTTGCTCTCTGTTTATACACAATAGCTTGCCCTGAAAAAGCAGGGAGCAAACATCACAGTACTGATGATGTAGTTGGGTCATGAAAAGTGTGAAACGAAAGAACCAAGTCCAGGGAGAACCAAGGGCCCCATCTTCTTCTTCCTAGCATATTCCCAGAGGTGCAGGGTCCGGTTTTGGGATCATTGAGGGCCACTTTGCTCCGTCACCTGCATTGCCTGGGAGAAGGCCTGCAACTTCCATATCTTTGTTGATGACCTCTTGCCATCCCTGTTTTGGATGCCCACAAGGTCACCAGTCATTGACTTCTAGTTGGTAGGCAGCCTTGGCCATGGTGGAAGGTGCTGCTCTCGGGATGTGTCCTTATCAGCGGAGTCGGACTTCTCTCATCTTCTCTGTAATTGGTGCCACACCAAAATGTGGTCAAATGGTGTCATGTGTGATGTGGTCAGGAAGGGAAGTGCCCTATATTCAATGGAGCCTTCACATTTCCATGGTATGGAGAGAGCTTTTGCTCCCTCCTGTTGCTGCCCAGCATTCAGGGCCCTACAGTGCAACAGGAGGATGGTTCTCTTGTAGGTCTTAGATTCAAGATGTGTTGACATCCATCTGTCACATAACACATCAGTGAGGTCTCGCCAACTCATCCAGGCTGCACTCATCCTTGCTCGCGCCTTGTCATTTATGTCCCCTTTTGTTGTGGGGCACCAGTGAAACTGGCAGCAGTTGGACAGTGAGGAGGTTGTGGAAAAACATGGGCCAGTCCTGGGGACTGAGGGAAGTTCACTGAAGCATTGGAGGTAGAGAAGGAGCTAGACAGCAGTGAGGCAGAGGAACAGCTGGAACCTGTTCCCAGTGTGTGCGTGCGCAGAGATGCCAGAAGACAAGAACTACTAAGAAAACAGGGTGAACTTGGGAGTAAAGCCACATCTTGGAGGTGATTGGCAAATATTTTCATGTGTAATTTTCTATAAAATTCATCTTGGTTGTCATTAAATACCATAGAAGACAAATTATTAGAACTATGTAATGAGGCATTACAAAATGGTAGGGTCCCAAAATCATGGGGGGAAGCTTACATCACCCTAATACCAAAGGAAGAGGCGGACAGTAGCAAGGTCCAAAATTGTAGACCCATATCCCTGTTAAATGCAGATTACAAAATTTTTGTATCAATATTGGCGGAAAGACTAAAAATAATATTAAATCAAAGTATCCATTCGGATCAAAACGGCTTTCTCCCAAAAAGACATATTAGAAACAATACAAGAATAATAATTGATACCCTGGAATTCTATCAAACAAGATCCGAGAAACAACTCGCATTAAACTTTGTCGACGCTCAGAAAGCCTTTGATAACCTAGATTGGAACTTTCTAACCACTCAACTAAAAATGATGAAATTTGGCGACAAATTTATTAAGATTATAGAATCCATATATTCACGGCAATCTGCAAATATTATAGTCAATGGGGAACTAACGGAGAGGATACAAATTGGAAAGGGTGTTAGACAAGGGTGCCCGCTCTCCCCACTACTATTTATTATGTCACTAGAGGTCCTTTTAAATCGGATAAGATCAAATCAGGAAATTAGGGGCTTGACCATAAAAAAAGAACAATATAAAGTACAGGCCTTCGCGGATGACATGGTCTTTATCGTGGAAGACCCCTTACTTTCAGGACCGAATTTGATGAAGGACATTGAGAACTTTGGGTGTGTGGCCGGTTTAAAAATAAACAAGGAAAAAACAAAAATGATTATAAAAAATTTCCCCAAAAACCAGATTGGAGAACTAGAGAAAACAATGGAATTAAAGGTAACTAAAAAAATTAAGTATTTAGGGATCTGGCTGTCTGCGAAATGCTCTTCCATAAAAGAAGACAACTATGATAAGTTGTTACAGAATACCCAAAAGGACTTAAAAACCTGGTCAAAACTACAACTATCACTGATGGGAAGAGTCGCAGTAATTAAAATGAATGTTCTGCCAAAAATCCTCTACTTATTTCAAATGGCACCGGTTAAGCTAGGGGAAAAATTTTATAATGATTTGGACAAAATGATTCGAAACTTTATATGGAATGGTAAAAAGCCCAGAATAAAATATATGCACCTGCAGGATAAAAGAACTCAAGGGGGAATGGGATTACCGGAATGGAAAACATACCATCAAGCAGCAACAACTATGTGGATAAAAGAATGGGTAATGTTAGCTAATAAAAGAATCTTAACAATAGAGGGCCACGACCTCCAATACGGGTGGCACAACTACTTATGGTGCGAGGGAAATAAAATTCACAATTATTTTAGTAGTCACCATTTAAGGGGGGTATTGATTAAGGACTGGCTCGAAATTAGAAGGAGATACTACACGCAACTACCTAAATGGATATCTCCGACGGAAGCCCTGATATACCCGAATTTGATAAACTTGGATAAAATTGTTACCTACCAACAGTTGCTAGACGACCAAAACAAACTAAACCCCAGGGAAAATTTGGCTGATAAGGGAATAAACATCGATTGGTGGCCATATCTTCAAATTCAAAACAAACACAAATTCGATCTAGCACAACCTGGCTTCCAGAACAAGAACCAGGAATTAGATAAAATTTTAATTGGACCAGATGAGAAATTAATTTCAAAAATATACAACTGCTTACTGATTCGAAAAACGGAAGCAGAAAGAGTAAAAGAAGTCATGGTAACCTGGGCCCAAAACATCGGCCACACAATAGACCTAGACGACTGGGAAAGAGTCTGGGAATGGAACCTAAAATTGACAAAGTCGACGGCCTATAAAGAAAATATATATAAAATGTTCTACCGCTGGCATCTTCCACCGACAAGACTGGCGAAAATGTCTTCAAAAGTTTCGGCCATATGCTGGAAATGTAAAACAGTGCTGGGCACGTACTACCATATGTGGTGGACGTGTCCGGTAGCCAAAACATATTGGAAGCAAATACTAAGATGGCTGAACGGAATCCTGTCAATTAAACTATGCCTTAAGCCGGAAACTTTCTTATTAGGAATAATAGATCAAAAAATTTGCAAATCTGACCAATACTTCCTAGTCCATATTCTGACAGCGTCAAGGATTGTTTACGCACAGTGCTGGAAGAGTGAAAATGCCCCCACCAACACTATGGTGATGAATAAAATTTTAGAACTAGCAGAAATGAACAGACTGACGATGCGAATTAATGACAAAGAAGACACAGACTTTTATATAGTCTGGGAGAAGCTGTACAAATGGCTTGATGAGTCAGTGAATACCTGGACATAAAAAGAGATAGCCGACTAACCTAATACGATTAAACCAATAACTCAAATGAACAATATACAACAACTGAGAGATAAACGAAAGGAGAAATGTATCAGGGGCGAGAACCCACCGTCGAGCAATTTTGTTACGCTACAATGTTGGGAAAACTTTAAAAAGCTGATAGGAAATCCGCTATAATTACCTGCATGAAATTAGCGATTAAACTTCATTTTAGATGAGGCGAGAGGACTTATAATCCTTGCCTCTTCAAGCAAGGAAAGGGAAAGAGAACCAGGTTGTCCTCAGCAGAGGAAAATATGCAAATGTAACAAAGGTTAGAAGGGAGGGAAGGAGGACAGTAAGGAGGTCAGGATGGAGAGGAGAAAGGAGAGGAATAGGAAAGGCAGAAGAAGGGGGGAAGGATAAAGAGGAGGAAGAGAAAGAAGAGAAGGGAAAGAAGGTGGGAAGAAAGAAGGAGAGAAGAAAGAGAAGAAACTGGGGGAGGAAGGAGGGAGGGAAGAGAAGAGGGTAGTAAAGAGGGAAAGAGGGAGGGAAAGAAAGAGAGAAGGAGAGTTGAAAGGAAGGAAGGAAGGAGGGAGGAAAGGAGGGAGATTAAGAGAAAAGGAAGGAGGAGGGAAAGAGGCAGGGAAGGAGGAAAGGTATGTGAGAAGGAGGGGGGGACCGAGGGAGGGAAAGGAGGGGGAAGGAAAGGAGGAAAGGAGAAAAGAAAGGAGGGAAGGCAGGGGAGAAGGAAGTAAGGGGGGAGGGAAGAAAAGGGTATGGAAAAGAAGAAATGAGGGAAGAAAAGAGGGAGGGAAGGAATAAGATACCTAACCTTTGATGTTTATAATGATTTGATAGTATGGGAATATCTCGAAATGTAGTTGTATTGTTTTTTACAAGTTATGGATGTTGTATTTTCTTTTTACCAATAAAATCTTTTTTTTAAAAAAAAATCATCTTGGTTGTCATTAAGAGCATAAATTGCTACTAAAAGTATTTTCTTATTATTGCCCATAATTTCCACCATCAAAATTCTTCCATCATCATCTGTGTAGATTTGTTCTGCTGGGATTGTATCTTTGATATACAAAACCACTCCTCTTTTCTTACATCTTGGCAACGCAGTAAATATTTTCCCTAATTTTGGCTGCACCAGTATTTATTGCTTTTTAATATGTACTTCTTGTAGGCAGATTTTGTCCAATTTTAATTTCTCTATGGAATGTTTTCCTTCTTTTAATAGCCAAATTAAGTCCATTTATATTAATTGTAATCAATTTTTTTCTCTTCCATATTTATACTTTATAAGAAGGATTTACTGCTCTAGTAGATCTCGGTTCTTGTTGTTCTCTATGGTCAATGCTGCCTACCGTACCTTCTTCTTTCTGTACTCCTCTTGGAGTACAATTAGTGGTTTTTCTTTTCCTGTCTCCTCATCTTTCCCTCTCAAATGTTCTGCATAGAATAGTTCTGCTTTCACAGTTGAATCTATTCTATATCTTTGTCCTTGCCATACAAACATGAGACCTTCTGATATCAGCCATCTATAATTAACAACTTTTTAAAGTAAAATTTTAGTAACAAATTGGTATTCTATTCTCTTTCACTCTTCTTGGTACTTGTTTCAAAACCGCAATCTCCTTATTTTTTATTCCAGTCTTTTGTCTCTTGCCTTCTCTAATATTTGTGTCTTAATTGCTTTCTTAGTAAATCTTATATGAACTTCTCTTGGGAGATTGTTTCTCACTGCATATCTTATATAGACTCAAAACAACTTGTCTATACCATCCATCATCTTCTCTTTGGTTATCTTCAAGATGTCTGCCAGAATTTCTATCATTATTTCTGCCAGATTTTCTCCCTTTTCTTCTAAATCTGAAATAAAATCTGAAATCTGAGATAAAATTCTGATCCATTGATCTCCCATCCCAGTATTCCACTGTTATCTTTTTCAACCACACTGAATCTGGTATCAATATTTCCAATTTTCTTATCTCTTTGCTCATCTTTTTCTTCAGTTTTTTGAAGTCTGTCCTCATATTTCATCATCATTTGGTGAATATTCTCAATTTTCCCATCTCCATTCCCTGCTTTTTGTTTGATGTTTTCTCTTCTTTGTTCTATATTTTCTATTCTCTTTTCAATGTTAAAAAAATATTCATGTTCTTCTTTGTCTTAATTAAGTTCAGTGAAATAAAATAACAAAATCCAGCAGGAAAAGGGGAAAATATATGTCTATATATGCATCCCCAAAAATAGACAAGAAAAACAGAAAAGAAGCACACACCTTCTTTAAGAAAAAAGGGGGGGAAGCCAAACTTCTTCTGCAGAAGGCCTCAGACCAGCTGACAGTGGTTAAATGAGAAGGAGAGTAGGGGAGTAAAAAGACAGAGGAAAAAAAAAGGGAGAGAGAAACACTGCCACTGTAAAATCCAAGGCTCTTATATTAAGTTCCAAACAAAATTAGCAATTGTCTTTTCAAGTTCACTACAGTCTTCTTTCTTTGAATTCCAAATTTTCTTTCATGCCCAAACTCCATACACTGATAGTATCCAAGAAGAGTACCTGTATAAACAATCCCCCATGCTCATCCCACTATCATTTCATAAACAGGCTTAAAGTTCTTGAAATATAACATCAGGTCTTAACTTTTTTTAACTTTTCTCTAAACACTCATACAAGAAAAAGAAAACAATGTTTCCAGGCCTCTAGATGGCAGTGTTATTTATTCTCTTCCACTTCCCTTATTTTCCTTATACTCAAAAAAGAAAAACAGATTCAAAAAGGAAATACATTTAGAGCCTTGGAAAGAGAAAAAAAGTAGGGAGGAAAAAGTCTTAGACAGCAAAAATTATTATGCAAATATTTAGGAAAGAAAAGACAAAAAAACCCTGTCCAGTTTAAAAAGTAAAAGACATTTGTAAAAACCCAGCCAAATTCCAACAATAAAAAGGAAGGAAAAAAATCACTCAACTTGACTCTGACTTAATCTCGGCGCTTAGCCTCTTCAGTCTTCAATTTTAAATTAACTTTTAGTCTTTTAGAGTGTTCTCCCGAATAATAATGATGAAAAGTCCTCTCACCAGATCAACAAACTTTCTCTTTTTTCTGTACTGGAGCTGTCCCTGAGTTCAGCACCTTTGATGGCTGCCTCACAGCTTCTGGAAAAAAGGCTCCTCCTGGATCAACCAGGGACTTTGAAATGTCCCTGGGATCAGTAGGATATGCCTTTCCCTGTCACCATCTCTACAGGACGGTTTAGGTCAGAGATATCTTTGGAGCTGCAAGATCACCCGTCGTATCGCCGCAACATCATCCCCCTCTCCCATTCTATTTCCATTTCCATTTTATTCTTATTCTATTCTATTATTTCTATTTCTGTCTCTATTATTTCTATTTCTATTTCTATCTCTATTATTACTATTTCTATCTCTATTTCTATTTCTGTTCTGTTCTATTCTATATTTTTTCTATTCTATTGTATTCTATTTTCTTCTATTCTATTCTATTTTTCTATTCTATTTTTCTATTCTATTTCTATGCTATGCTATGCTATGCTAATTCTATTCTATTCTATTCTATTCTATTCTATTCCTTTTCTGTTTCTATTCTTATTCTTATTCTATTTCTATTTCCGTTCATTCTGTTCCATTCCATTCTATTCTTTGTTTCTTGTCCTGCCTTCAGATGCTTTGAAGAATAGCATGACTTCCTCTTCTTTGTGGCAACCCCTGAGATATTGGACCACTATTATCATGTCTCCCCTAGTTCTTCATTAGACTAGAAATACCCAGTTCTTGCAACCGTTCTTCATATGTTTTAGCCTCCAGTCCCCTAATCCTCTTGGTTGCTCTTCCCTGAACTCTTTCTAGAGTCTCCACATCTTTTCTACATCGTGGCAACCAAAACTAGAACTGTGGTGGCTTTTTTGGCTGCTGCATCACATGCTACCTCATATTTAAGTGGCTGTCCAATAATGTCCCTAGATACTTTGAATGTCCTAATTGAACATAATTAACAAAATAACAGAATATCTGCTGTTACCACCATCCACATCTTAATTTGAAATTGAGCATCTCAAAAGCCACATTCGGTGTTAAGGTTGTGGTTAAATAGAAACCAATCAACATTTTCCAAACTCATTGGTAGCCTCACATTGCAATGAAGAACATGCATTCAATTTTGCAGCTACTAAGATTGTTGGCCGAGCATGTACAAAAACAGCCAGGGAAATGTTTGAAGCCTAGAAAACGGGCCCCTTGTCAGTCAACAGCCAATCAGGTACCTATGAGTTACTAATCTCTCTGCCAGGTCCTGTTTCCATGATGTTCCTTTGTGGTCTTTCACAACATAGGAATTATCTTCACGCTTCCTCCCTTTTCCCAAAGACCAGCTGAAAGGGAGATGCCCAGAGAGTCCTTGGTTGCCCCCTCCCCTCTTTGGAAGAGCTTTATAGCTCCTGTTGCCTTAAGAAAGTTCCAAACATCCTTAAAAATCCATCTCCTCCTGGGCACCCATTTTTTGGAACTATTACCATCTGGCAGACGGTACAGGACAATAAAAATAAGGGCAAGTAGACTGAAAAAGAGCTTCCATCCCAGAGCAGTAACTATCTTAAATTCTACTGTAGAGGGCAACACAAATGCAATATTAGGAGTTTCCAATTTCATTGTATAGAATGTACAGTTGTATACAATTGCATAGTGTTATTTTTCATATATAATATACACTGCAGAAGGCACACCTTTGTGGTATGGGGTGCCGAGACAATAAAGTAAAGGATTAAACTATTTAACTATGACAGTTTGGTCACGGAGGTGTTCCGGATGGCATTGGAGAGGAAATGGGTAATAATGTGATCTGGCTTCATCCGATGGCCGCACTGCCAGACGAGTACTTTCATGGACTCAGCTGCAGCCTGAGCCACGGAGGCTTCACAATCCTCTTGCAGATCCTGGAGACCTGGAAGGAATCCAGAAAAGAAATGATTTCCAGGATCCACCTTGAGAACCAACTCTGATCAGCGACAGAGCTTCTGGAGAGAAAGTCTCCGCTTCAAGTGAGGGAACTTTGAAACTCACCCAGGAAAACTTCTTCGATTTGTTTGGAAGTCACCACATTCTGTTTCATGTATTCTGCACAGCAGCCTAGACATATGCAAAGAAAAGGTTGGTGGAGTTGGCAGAAATGGCTAAATCAACTGATTCAAGAAAGAAAATGCAGAATTCTTTTGTTTATATTTGGAAGAGTTGCTTTGGGACTTTATGGGATGGTCCCAGGAATTGGGTCTATCTAGAGATCAGATGGAAAGAATTTCATATGACTCATATTTATGATGGTTGCAGAGTTTTTTTGGGGGGGGGGTTGTCACCTGATCACTTTTTGCAACCTTCGGGCGAGCAAACTCCGGAAGGAAGCCCAATTCACTTAACAACCACGTGACTCACTTAACAACCACAATGATACCCTTAAGAAACGGGGCCGTGTGTGTGTGTGTGTGTGAGAGAGAGAGAGAGAGAGAGAGAGAATGGTCAGCATGTCTGGCCTTAGGAAGCCCGCCTGCCCTGGTTTTTCCTCCCCTCATTCCAGAGTTTGCATTCGGAGTTACCAATTAAGAGGGCAGCTGCCTCTCGGGATGAAGAATTCCGGCTCTTCAGGAATTTCAGCATCTGCTTCAACATTACCGGCAATTTTTCCTTGCATCGATTGATCTGAGGAACACATGGCCACAAACAAGGCAATGAACTCTGTAGCTTCCTCTTTTTTTCTTTCTATAGTTTCTAGTCCTCATGTCCTCAACAACAATGTCTTCCATAACATATTAAATTTTATTATACTGTATCGTATTGTATTGTATTTTAAACTATAAGATTGTTATACTATACTATATTTTATTATACTAAATAATATTATTATACTATATTGGATTTTGTTAGGCATATAATCTAACGGTTGGGTTGTTAATATATGAATCATGTAACAATGCTGTACCTGTTTCTTTAAATAATGGTGTAAATGTGATTGGTTGCTGTTTCCTCAAGCGGCCATAAGATGGAGCCAGAATCACTGTTAGATGCTGATCTGATCTGAGTGTTTGGAAGCTGGCTGTTAGAAGTGTCGTATAGTGATCAGCGTGAGCTATTGTAAGTTTTGCAACTGGGGAGCTTACCTAACAGACTTGACTGGACTGGACTAGACTGGACTATTATACAATGCAATACAATATAATATATATTACATTATATAGTATAGTATATCGTAAGTATTAGTATAATACAGTTTTATATTGTATTATATTATACACACACACAAACACACACACACACACACACACATACACACACAAACACATTTATGTTATTAAAGACAGTTTTATCCAAGTAAAAACCATAAAGGAAAATAAAGAAAAATAGTAGATAGTGAAAAAAGAATAGAAAAAGAAAAGGGAAAGGAAGATGATAAGGAAATGGCTTCTGGTCTTATTAATGCATTTATGTTTTGCCCTCTTTACATCGTAATTTCCCTTTTCCACAAACTACCATTTCTGATCCTCAAACACACAAATCAGTAAGGTTTATAGTCCTCATGGTGGCATGGAACCTCTGGTGTTCCCAAGGGAGAAACAGCCCAAGAAGAATCCCTCTAGCCAGTTTAGTCTAGTGGTTGAGGCATCAGGCAAACAAATCAGGAGCCTGTGAGTTCTAGTCCCACCTTTCTCATGAAAGCCTCCTGGATGACTTGGGGAGTTCTAGTCCTGCCCTTAGGCATGAAAGCTGGCTGGGTGACTTTGGTCCAGTCCCTCTCCCTCAGGGCAGCCCACCTCCCAGGGTTGTTGGGAAGGAAATTAGAGGATGGGGAGAGGGAGGAGAAGCATTAGGGACGTCCACCATCTTGAATGATTTATCTAAAGAAGAAAGGCAGGAGAAAAAGAAAATATATTATACTCTAATCCGGAAGAAAAGGAACCAGCTAGGCTCCTACTTACCACCTCCGAGCAGATGCTGGAATACATGCTCTGGAGACTGGTGTAAATCTCGTAGTCAAACAAAGTCTCTGGAACCTCCTCCCACTTCATAAAGGAGATGCAGGAGATCAGGGTGTTCCTGGAGATCTGGGCCAAGGGAGGAAAGGAGGCATCAGAGGAGCCGGTTCTGAGGTTGTCCATCTTCTGCAGAGAAAGCCCAGCCTCCTCCTTGCTCAGGGGTGGGAAAGGGGATGAGCCACCCCAGGAGGAAGCTATGGCAGGGCAAGGGGGCCCCCGAAGACCAGAGTTCCCCACAATTCAACCCTGATCATATTATATTGGTACCAGGGAAACCATCAAGAAGAAAACAACCCCCTAATCCAAGAATGACCCAACAGAAAACCTACACCCACATCAAAATGATCCAGCATTAAGCAGAGATCAAACCCTCCCCTCCAACCTACTGATGCTGTCACCTAGTTGGGTCCGGAACGGCCTGCTAGAAAACAACCAGGTTCAGAGAGCACCAAGGACCTCACAACTTCAGGTTTGCAGAATTTCTTTGCCTTTTCCAGAGGGTCCACATGATGCAACCACATTGCTCTGAGTGAAGATGGGGGTACAGCGTGGTCTCATGGAGAAGGGAGCATGAAGAGAGCAGGAACTTAGTTGACCCCGCCCTTCAACTCACCTCTCGGGTCCAACTATTAGCCAACTGGATTATGAGAGGAATCAGGTTGTGCAGGATGGATTTGGTCAGATTCCCCTCTGCCCTCTTGACCCCTTTTAAGACCAGGCCAAAAAGGGTGATGGAGGTGTTGCGCAACTCGGTGTCCTCCTACAAGGAAGAGAAATGTGTCAGTCCCTCCAATAGCATTTAGGAAGTGGGAGGTGTTGTGAGAACCTAGAAGAACAAACTGCAGCACACACTTGAGAGACCGCCTCCTGCCAATTACCTCCTCGAGACCTATTAGATCTCATAGATTAGGCCTCCTCCGAGTGCCATCTGCCAGCCAGTGCCGGCTGGCCACTACGCGGAGGAGAGCCTTTTCTGTAGCAGCTCTGACCCTTTGGAACGATCTCCCTGTGGAGATTCGTACCCTCACCACCCTTCAGACCTTCCGCGCAGCCCTCAAGAGCTGGCTATCCCGTCAGGCCTGGGGGTAAAGATTATAATTCGCCCCCACCCGAATGCTGAATGAATGTTGTTTATTCTTTTAATTATGTGTTATGTTATATGTTATTGTATGTATCCCTCCCATATAAGTTGTTAGCCGCCCTGAGTCCCCTCAGGGAAAAGGGCGGCCTATAAATAAACTTATTCTAATTCTAATTCTAACAGTCAGCTGAGCAAAATCTGAGAGCAGAAATTTCAGGCGAGAAAACGTCTCACATTTGATTCTCCTTTGTTTCCTTAAAGAGAAAGGCAGGGAGGGATCCACTAAACCTACAATAAAAGCCTTCGTAACTCCCATCCTCTTCATCTGATCTGCCTCAGTTTCCCACTCACGAGACAAAGCAAGGGGAGTCTGGCAACTGTTTCTCTAGACAAGGCCATGCCAATGGTTGGCCATGGGTGTAAAAGGCTTGCAGGCCAACCTCTATGGTGTGATCGAGGGGTTGTTTTCCCATCTTTGCAGCTTTCAGATGTGAGGACTCCAACTCCAGTATGCTGGCTGGAGAATTCTGGGAATTGAAGTCCTCACCTCTCCAAGTTGCCAAGAGGGAGAAATACTGATGGAGACCAGAGTTTCCCAATCTGAGCAGCTTTCAGATGTGGGGACTTCAACCTTCTCAGGCCAGCAGAGATGAAATCCACACACCTTAAAGTGTCTGAGATCAAGCAACACCAATCGGGATTTTTAATAAATATGGAGGGTGATTGATGGTGGTTTGGTGAAGCTGAAGAGAGTGGCAACCTTCATTCTCTTCCACCTCATCTGGCACTTCTCCAGCTCTCTGGAAGGGCTCAATGATCATCTGCAAGCTCACACACTCTTTTAGATGAGAACAACACAGTTGTTGCTGAACTATTTCTAAGACTTTTTGATAAAATTAGAATTCTTCAGATGGTACCCAGGCGATCTTTGTGGAAGAAAAAGAGAGAAGGGAGGGAGGGTGGGAGAGGAAGAGAGAGAGGGGGTGGTGGATTAGTTTGTTGTGATTTGGTTGACGTACATCAGCAAAATAATTCCCCAGGACCGGAATAAGGTTGACAGCTTTCCATCCATAGGTTTGAGCATTCAGATGCCGGAAAAGGAACTGAAGCGTCCGGAGTGATTCTTTTGCTACAGACTTGTCTGGGTGACAAGCACAGTTGACCACAGGGACTAGCACCGGCTCTAACATCGTATTCTGCAGGAAGGAGGGAAAAGAGGGAACGATTAAACATGGTCACTGGAGTTCTCTGAGTCTAGGAATGACAAACACAGAGAAGCCCACAGAACATAGAATAACAGGGTTGAAAAGGAACTTGGAGGTCATCTAGTCCAACCCCCTGCTCAAGCAGGAGACCCTACACTATTCTGGACAAATGGTTGTCCAGTCTCTTCTTGAAAGCCTCCAGTATTGGAGCACCCACAACTTCTGGAGGCAAGTCGTTCCACTGGTTAATTGTCCTTATTGTCAGGAAATTTCTCCTTAGTTCTAGGTTGCTTCTCTCCTTCATTGGTTTCCATCCATTGCTTCTTGTTCTGCTTTGGATGTCCTCCAAGAGGATCTGTCTCCAAATTGATCCTTCAGATCTTCCAGGGATGCCTCCATCTTTGTAGAAGAGAGGCCACTGTAGCTGAGGGCATCCTCTTTCTGGTGGTTGACTTCTTCTCCTCCTTCTACCCTTCCTAACCTTGTAGAATTCCTAGAGAGTGAGGTCACACCTGCTGCTCCCTTGAAAGTCCCTCCCTTCCTACCCCCCATCTCTTACCTCAAAGGGGTGCTGGAGAAGATACCCCAGACCACGAACAGCAAATATTTGGATGAGGGGATATGGCTCAGCCATCCATTTTTGGAGGACCCTGAGGATGTCCTTCATGATGAACAAGTGTCCAAGCTCCGGGTGAGAGAGAAGCTGGGGAAGAAGAGTGGAGTGATGGATTATTAACCAAGCAAAGGAAGAGAACTTTCCTCAGAGCCTCTATGAAGAGATGCCACATTCAGCCATTATGGGGAGAGGAAAAGAAAAGACAGTCCTCATATAGTGATGGCGGAAAGTCACCATGGCACTGATAAAAGGGACAACTCCATTTTTCAGACTCATGACCATTGATCACAGTCACCTGATCAAAAATTGGGTACTTGACGGTCCGTATTTATGACGGTCACAGTGTTTCTTTTTTTTTCTTTTTTTCTTTTTTTTAATTTTTAAACAAACAAAATAAACATATAACATAAAACCACCCTCCAGTCACATACAGTATGTCAATTGGTCACAAAACTCCTGTGCCTCCTCACCATAGTCTTCACTTACAATTTATATAGAATCTCATATTATCAATCTAATATATATGTATACAATTATTATAATTATTTAACATTTATTTGGCTATAGTTATTATTACTTCTTTATGTGAGATATTCTAAATTTAGAATAGATTTATATTATGACATTTCATTACATCATCCTAAAACCATCCAGTAATATTACATCTTTACATTGTATTCTATATAAAATTATTGATCTGTGGTTACAAAACTTTCATGCATCCTCTCCATAGTCCTCACTTACAATTTA
Organism: Thamnophis sirtalis; assembly: GCF_051295495.1. Classification (NCBI taxonomy): domain Eukaryota; kingdom Metazoa; phylum Chordata; class Lepidosauria; order Squamata; family Natricidae; genus Thamnophis; species Thamnophis sirtalis. The sequence goes on from NW_028261385.1 coordinate 54,498,683, forward strand.
TATAGAATTTCATTATTAATCATTTATTTGACTATAACTATTATTCATTTTATGCGTAATATTCTAACTAAATTAGTTTTTATTATAGCACTTCATTACATCATCCTGTATCCTTCCAATAGTTGTGAAATCTTATATCTCTTGCCATTTGTAGTATTTGTGTTCTAATTGCTTTCTTGGTAGATCTTATATGGACTTCTCTTGGCAACTTGTTTTTCATTGCATATCTTGTAAAGACTTGAAACCCCTCGTCTGTTCCTTGCATCAACTTCACTTTGGTTATTACCGATGCTTCTGCCAAAATTTCTAACATTAGAGCTGCCCAATTTTTTTCCTTTTTTTCTTCTATATTTTGGAAATCTGATCTATCAATCTCCCATAACAATATTCCACTCTTGTCTTTTCCAACCTCAATCTCCTGTCAATATCACCAATTTTCTTATCTCTTTGTTCATCTTTTTCTTCAATTCTTCTGTTCTTTGTTCAATATTCTGCATTCTCTTTCTTTTCTTTTTCATGTTGCAACATTCCTCCAGATAGTATACACTGCCACTATATAGAATCCAAGGCTTTTTGATTAAGTTCCAAACAAGTTCACTGCAATTCTTCTATCTTTCAAGGCTTTCTTTTTACTGATAGTACCCCGGAGGAGCACCTGTATAAACAATCCATGCTCATCTGCAGTGACGTGCGGTGAAGGATACCGTTGGTGAGGCAAGAGCGGTGAGTCCCTCCCCAGCCAGCCAGCACTCACCCCCACCCGACCTGTTTCCTGCTTGGCCGGCCGGCTGGCCGGCACAAAGACAAACCGCTCTTCTCATCCCAGCCAGCCAGCCACCCGACCTGCTCCCAAGAATGTCAGCGGGGACGGAGGAGGTGAGGGGCGAGGCGGCAGAGCGCGGTAGCGTCGAGAAGCAAAAATATTTAAAACTCTTTCCTTTCTCTCAGGAGACTGGGGAGGCTCTGCCTCCCTTGCCTCTAGTGACTGCACGTCCCTGCTCATCTGTCTATCATTTTCAATAAACAAGCTCAGAGACCTTGAAATGTAAATCAAATGTGCAAAGAAAAAAAAAGAAAAACAATGTTTCCAAGCCTCCAAGCCTCTAAGTGGCAGTGTAACTTCTTTTCTTCTACTTTTACTCCCCTCTTTATATTCCAAACTTCAGGAGAAAAAGAAAAGTTTTTAAAAAGAATATGCACTAGAGAATTGAAAAAAGAAAAAGAAAGAAAGTAGTAGAAGAAGAAAAAATCCAGTCCAGTTTAAAAAGTAAGAAGCGTTTGAAAAAAATTCCATCAATAAAAAGATTAAAAAACAGAGGGTGTGGGGCTAGCTGCCAGGACGAATGGCTGCTTGAATGGAGAGCTCCATGAAGAGCAGCTGGATCTGGCATCCGGAGGGGTTTCTGGAAAGACTTTTGTAAACCAAAGATTTCCTGTAGGGAAGACTGAAGAGAAGGTTGGTTTGGCACGACCATAGCAGTGGTGGGTTTCAAAAATTGTTCGAACCTACTCTGTGGGTGTGGCCTCCTTTGTGGGAGTGGCTTGCCGCCCATGTGACCAGATGGGAGTGGCTTGCTGCCCATGCGACCGAATATGAAGATGCCGACGACACTTGTCAGAACCACCTTAAATTACCTCACACACAGAACTGGCATGCATAAGAATGTGATGTAAACCTGTTTTTTAAAAGGCATCTTTGGTTTGGGTTAAAAGAACTTCAACACATGCAATAAGCGAGAAGCTGCAGGAGTCGCGAGTGGCTTAACAGATTCCTGATCTTGGAGGAAGGTATTTTTATTCCAAAACAGCTCAAGAGATTAAGATTAAGGAGTAGGGTGGTTGTTTTTTTAAACCCCCCCCTTTATTGTTTTCTTATAATATATGAATCTGTTGATATATAGACTATATCACCCCTTAATACTCCTTAAAATTGATTATTGAGTAGAGGAAGAGGGAAAAGGAGAGGGAAAGTGAGGAGAGGGAGAGGAAGGAAGGAAGGAAGGAAGGAAGGAAGGAAGGAAGGAAGGAAGGAAGGAAGGACTGGAGAAAGTTACGAGGGAGAGAAGAAATCGTATCTTTGTGATGTCAGCTTCACATGCTAACGGTCGCAGTGTTTTGAGGTTACGTGATCCGTTTTGTGACCGCCTGATAAGCCAAGTCAATGGGGAAACCAGATTCACTTAACCGTGTGACTAACTTAACAACGGCAGCAATTCACTTAACAACTGTGGCAAAGGAAGTGGTAAAATGGGACAAAACCTGCTTAGGGACCGAGCAACAGAAATTTGTGGCTCAGTTGTGGTCATAAGTCGCTCAGTTGTGGCTCAGTTGTGGTCATAAGTCAAGGACAACCTGTAGAAGAAAATCACTGAAATATCTGGTTTATCCTAAGTTTATGACTATGGCATTGGCTTGAGGGTTTCTGCGATCACTTAGTGACCAGTGGAGGTTCTATGACGGTCTTATGTCGAAGACTACAGAATGGCAATACAAAACTGTCTATAATGCAAAGAGGAAACGGAATTTGGGGTCATTGAATCTTCCTTCCTCCCTCCCTCCTTCTCTCCAATTCCATCGATTAACAGAGTAAGAGGAGACCTTGGAAGTCTTCTAGTCCAACCCCTTGACCAAGCAGGAGACCATCTACTATGTCAGACAAACAGCTGTCCAGTCTCTTCTTCAAAGCCTCCAGTGATGGAGCCCCCACAACTTCAACTTCCTAATCATAAAGTCCCCCTGAATCCTGCACAACTTTCCTGGAGTTCCACAATGTTGTGGTGCATCCTCACCTCCGAGAAGAACACCATGCCAATTGTCTTCTCCCTTAAGTCGGGATGGTGCAGGTAGGTGTTGGCATGTCTGAACATCATCTTCATCTCCACTTTATTGTATGCAAAGAGTTTCCTAAAGATCAAATAGGGAGAAATCAGATAAGATCTGCTGGTGAGTGAGGAGAAAATCACCAAGCTAGAGAAATGATTATCTGAATTATGGATAAATGAATTACTCAATGAATTAGTCCATTTACAGAATTTCTCACCCTCCCTCTCTTTTTCTGTCTTTCTCTCCCTCCTCCTCCCTCTCCTTCCGTCCCTCCCTCTACATCTCATTCTCTCTCTCCTTTTGTCTCCCTCTGACACTCCCTCTCTTTCTTGGTCTTTTTCTTCTTCCCTCCTCTTCCTCTCTCCCTCTCCTTTCTTTGTCTCCCTCTCTCTCCCCCTCCGCCTCCCTCTCTTTCGCTCTCTCCCTTCCCTTCCTCTCCTCTATCTCCCCTTCCCTCTCTCTATATTTCCTCCCACTCAACCACCCTTTCTTTCTCTTTCTCTCTGTGCCTCTTCTTCGTCCTCTCCTTCTGACCACCCTTCCTCTCTCTTTCACTCTCTTTCTCCCTTCCTCTCTCCTTTTCCTCTATCTAACCCTCCCTCTTCCTCTCTTTCTCTCTCCCTCCCCCTTCCCTCCCTCTTCCCCCTCTCCCTCACTTTCTCTCTCTCTGCCTCTTCTTCCTCTTCTCCCTCAGCCCTCCCCTCCCTCTCTCACCCACTGCCACTCAAGGCCAAGTTCTTTGGACTCTGAAGTTCTTACCGGACCAGGTGGAAAATGGCCTCAAACAGACTATCTGGGCTCAAGAGCATCTTCCAGCATCCCAGCGTCGTCAAATCTTCATACTCCTCATTGTATCCGGCAGACAGGATGAGGTTTTTGATCGCCTCCACTGCCGTGCTAAATCAAAGGAAGGGAGAAGAGTCGGTGCCAATGCTTCAGCTGATGCCCCCTGCAAAGGCCATGCTTCCCCTGACCCCAACCGGCCTCCCGCTGCCCTCAGGAGAGCTCCAGCTTTCACTTGGCGGCTTGTGCAACAACCACAAAACACAATAGCAAATCAGCCTCCCTTTATTTCTTCCCCTTTCAGTTATATCCAGTTGGATCCAGATTGGTCCCAGGAGATTTCCTTACTTCAAGAGGTTGATCTGTTCTGAACGGTCCATGACTCTGCTGGACCTCCCGGATCCACTCTTGCTGGCTCCCAGGAGGAAGTACAGCTGCGTGACCAGGGCGAGGAGCAGGTTGGAGAATTTGTTGGGGAGGAGCTCAGCAGCGTTCGGGAGGGACAGGAGGAAAGAGAGGGCATTGGTGGCCTAGAAATGGAATGAAGGGAGAGTCACCTTGGGCTCCCCAGTTTACTTAGATTCATCACCTTCTTCCTCTTCCCCAGAATCCCTTGCAGGGTGGACTCTGGCCAACTGAACGGAGCTGAGGGTTTACTGGCCAGATGCCCTTTCTGTTGCCAATGAGGAGTTTTGTTTGACAGATACATTCTCATTGAGCCCAGGAAGAGAAACATCTGCCTCCACCTAAAAAGGAGGAGGGGCTTATGCCAAATGACGCTCCAATTTTAGCCCCAGCAGTTTTCCCACTGCCTCCCTCTCCCCTTCCCTTAGGTGTTCCCCACCTCTAGATCCAAGGGAAAGAGAGCCACCAGTGGAGGGCTTACAGCAATGGGCATGAAGGACTTGCTATTCCTCCTTGAGAGGGCATCGGTGCTGGGGTCTTGGTCTTCCAGCCTTTTCATGAGGGGCTTCATGATCTTCAGATTGGCATAAGGGTCTTCAGCCAGCGCCTCCCAAATCTCCCTGGCATTTCTGCGGAGGGGGAGAAACCGATTGGGAGGGAATCAGATCCTTTCCCCATTTCGGAAGAGACGGCCAGCCAGAGAGATGACCCCCCACCCCCAAACAGAAGGAAGGATTGGAAAACCGAAGTCCAAATGAATGGCTCTCATGCCAGAAAAATATATATACACAGGTAGTTCTCGACTTACAACCATTTCTCCAGGAGCCATTCAAAGAAACAACGTCATTGAAAAAAGTGACTTATTCCCAGTTTTCACACTTTCCAGCATCCTTAGGATCATCTGACCAAAATTCAGACTCCTGGACAACTGGTTCAAATTTATGACCATCCCAAAGTCAAGTGATCACATTTTGTGACCTTCTAATAAGCACATTGAATAGTCAGATTCACTTAACGACCATGTTTCCCTCTTGACAACTGCAGTGATTCATTTAACGAATGTGACAAGAAAAGTCATAAAATATCTTTCAAAGTTCATTCCCATCTCGACCCTCATCTGATGTGACCTCCCACAAGAAGACTTCATCTGTGACACACCCATGGCCCATCAAAACATCCATCAAGACCCTTACCTGACACGACCTTTACTGACCTCCCCATCACAAGACCCATTACAAGATCCCCACCTGACACGACCCTCAATCTGAGGTGACCTCCCCATCACAAGACCCTCACTTGATATGATCCACACCTGACATGACCTCTCCATCACAAGACCTTCCCTTGATATGACCCTCACCTGGTCCATCAGAAGACCCATCAGAAGATCCTCACCTGACATGACCCTCAATCTGAGGTGATCTCCCCATCACAAGGCCCTCACTTGATATGACTCTCACCTGACATGACTTCCACATCACAAGACCCATCACAAGATCCCCACCTGACATAACCCTCAATCTCCACATCACAAGACCCTCACTTGATATGACTCTCACCTGGTCCATCAGAAGACCCATCACAAGATCCTCACTTGATATGGTCCACACCTGACATGACCTCCACATCACAAGACCCATCACAAGATCCCCACCTGCATAACCCTCAATTTGTGGTGACCTCCCCATCACAAGACCCTCACTTGATATGACTCTCGCCTGGTCCATCAGAAGACCCATTACAAGTTCCTCACCTGACATAACCCTCAATATGAGGTGATCTCCCCATCACAAGACCCTCACTTGATATGACTCTCACCTGGTCCATCAGAAGACCCATCAGAAGACCCTCACTTGATATGACCCTGACCTGAGACAACCCACACCTGATGTGACCTTTCCATCACAAGACCTACTGACCACACCAAGCCCTTACAGGCAGAAGATCATCAGCACTAGCGTTCCTTAAACTCCATTGAAGATGTTACCTTGCCTGGTAACAAAACATTTGGAAACCAACGCAGAAGCTTAGAGAACCAACTTCCACCCTCTTCCGCCACCTGAGCTCATTTCATTTCATTTCATTTATTAAATTTCTATGCCGCCCAATCCCGAAGGACTCCGGGCGGCTTACAGAAATGAAAAAAATTAAAAAGAATTATTAAAAACAATTGGGCACAACAAGGTTAAAAAGGGAAACTCAACAAACACCCAATCAGGAGGGGGCTGGACCTCAATCATGGGGTCAACAGCCCCAAGCCTGCCGGAAAAGCCAGGTTTTAATGGCTTTGCGAAAGGCCATGAGAGTGGGCAGGGCCCAGATCTCAGGGAGCAGCTCATGCCATAGGGCCGGAGCGGCAACAGAAAAGGCCCTACTCCTAGGCGCCACCAGCTGGCATTGTCCCGCTGACGGCACCCAGAGAAGGTTCACTTGTGCGATCTTATTGGTCTGAGGGAGGTATGTGGCAGAAGACAGTCTCGCAGATACCCGGGTCGTAGGACATATAGGGCTTCAAAGGCAACAGGGATTCACCCCATTGTAAAGGATTGAGAGACTCTGAGGAATCCAAGACAACAGGATGCCCATCTCCTTGAAGTTCTTCTTACCCATCACAGCCAACGGAGGATTCCAGCAATATGTCCACAACTTGGTTGACCCTCTTGGAGGCCAAGTGACATACGGCCTTGAGGGCGAGGGCTTTGGTTGCTGGGTGGGTAATATTCGGGAGACGCTGGTAGATCTCCTTCAAGATCATGGGTAGCTATGGCAAAAGAGAGATTGGAGGATGAGATTCAGTGTTGGTCTCCATTGGAGATGCAGTAGGGATGATAACTTCCACTCATTGGGGAAAATAAATTGGCCCCCACAATGTCAAAGTTTGCCCTACGTTTTTTTAAAAAAAACTCCTGATTTGTCCAGCTGCCTGTGATATTTTATTTATTGGTATATTTTAGGAGATTTATATTGCCGCCTATTCGCACATGACGACTCAAGGCGGCTGACAAAGCCATAAAAACATCTGGCGCCTTCACCACTGCCACATTGGCTCACCAAATGTTATTTTTCATGAAAAAAATGGCTCCTTTGTTTTGCCCTTACCTTCTTCTGGGAGGTTTGGACAACTTTCTCAACAGCCCTAGGATCGCTCAGTGGCCTCCTATCCAGCCTTAGCCTTCTTAAAACCAGAAGAAGTGTCATCACTGAGCCAAAAAGGTCTCAGCCATTCTCATCTTTGTTTTCTACAAAATCTCCTACATCCCTTTTTGCTCCAAACCCTGCAATGTCCTTACTTCCTTCATTTCCTCCTCATCACCAAACTCCAATAGGATGGCGTTGAGGAGCAGCCCCGCAGAGTGTGAGATGTCCACGTGTGTCAAAGCCCCCAGGGTTTCCAAGAGCAGCTGCGTTAGCTGCAATGGGCTGAGATGCTTCCCAAAAGCCTATCGGAGAGAAGGAAAGGAGACCATGCAGAGATGCCTTAGAGCTTTGATGCCCTTCTCTTGAGACTTTGACCCAGATTGGGGGACAGCACATCGTGTAGAGATGCAGCCTTATTCCATGTCCTCCATCAGGTGGGATTCGGATGGAGTCAAAGAAGCCAACATGGCAGCTACCCTTTCTTCCTCCTAGGCATTGGGGGGAGGGGTACCCAAAGCCCAATCTTGGGAGAATGCCATCCCCACTGTGAGATTGACTCCTTTGAGGCTCTCCGGGTCAGGAGGAGGAGGAAAAGGAAGCCAGGCCAAAGGCTGATCCAAAACATACCTTCGCCATTTTGGAGATGTTGTTGTGGAAGATCCCAGAGCCCGAAACAAAGAATTCCTCCCTCTGCAAATGTACAATGTTCTTCTGTTTCTTGTCCATTTCTTTTGCTTGGGAGGGAGGGGAAGAAACCGCAAGGTCAGATTTTGGCCTTCGGAACCTGGGAACTTCCTTCATCTGATGGCCATTTTAATCATAGCAAGAGAAGAGAAGATCTGGAGCTCAGGGTCGACCTGAGGGGTCCCTGGTGCTCTCTGACCTGGGGGGTTTCCTTGCAGGTGTTTCATTGCCCAACTAGGGAACGTCATCAGGGGGGATGACCATCAATACTTATGGAAGCACAGAGAAAAGATCCCTCCCTTCAAGTACTGATGACGTTACCTAGTTGGGTCATGAAATGTCAAGAAGAAAACCACCAAGCTCAGAGAGCACCAAGGACCCCGCTGTCCTTCTCCTCCTCTTCCTCCTCCTCTAACTCTTTTCCCTCTCTCTTCGCTACTTTCTCATTACCTCCTCTTCCCTTCCCTCTTGATTTCCTCCCCCACTCCCTCCTCCTCCTCCCCTTCCTCATCTTCCTCTCCCTCTCTTCCTCTCTCTTCCCTCCCTTCTCATCTCCTCCTCCACTTGCTGCTCCTCTTCCTCCTCCTTCTCCTCCCTGTCTTCCTTTCTCCCTCTCCTCCCCCTCCTTGCTCCCTGCCCCTCTCTTCATCGTTCCTTCTCTCTCCCCCCTCCTCTTCCTCCTCCCTAGCTGACTCACAACGTGAGAATCGCCTTCTTAAAAGGACCCCTGGCCCTGAAAAATGCCAATATCAACTGCCAATTCCAGGCATCTCTGCCAAGCCCAATGACCCAACGTTTCTTGGCTAAGCCACAGACTGTGCCACCCAACGCTCTCCTGGGCAGGGAGCATCCCTGGTCTTCTTGCAGCAAGTCAACCGTTGGAGTCCAAAGTTCTCACCCATTTTGCTCATGAGGAGGTGGTGCAGGTGGTAGGCAACCTCTGCGGATATCCGGCCAATTTCTGGTCTGCTGTCGCCAATGTGCAGGGCCAGCAAAGCCACCAGTTGTCCCAGCAAAGAAAAGTCACCTGTGGTCTAAAGAAAGGAAGGGGAAAGGAGGGGAAAGAGGAGAGAGAAGGGGAGGGGGCTCATGAAGCTTTCAGCTGGCTGAAATCAGGGAATAAGAACCACAGAACCACAGAATCTTAGAGACACAGAATGATAGAATCATAGAATTATCAAATATTTGAATATAAGAATCTTTGAATCACAGAACCTGAGAATTACAGAATCTCAGAATCTTTGAATCACAGAACCTGAGAATTTTAGAATCTCAGAATCTTTGAATCACAGAACCTGAGAATTTCAGAATTTCAGAATCTTTGAATCACAGAACCTGAGAATTACAGAATCTCAGTATCACAGCATGACAGAACCGCAGTGGCTGGAAGGAACCGTGGAGGTCTTCTCCTCCAATCCTCTGCTCAAGCAGGACTCCTTGTATCCTCCTGGTCACATCCCAAAGGTGCTTTTCCCAAAAGGCAGCTGGACTTTCTTGGGGGGTTTCCTTTCTTTGAAAACATTTTGCTTCTCATCCCAAAGGGAGACTTACATCGAAATTGACATTTTCTAAAACGAACTTGAAGAGGTGCTTGATGGTCTTGAGGGCCCTCCATCTCTCGTGGCTCTTGGGAGAATCGATCCAGGGATTTGTGTGCTGCCAGGGGAAACGAAGGAGAGGGAGGAAAGGAGGAATGGGTCATTCCCAGTTGGAAGAGCCACAGACTCCACAGGGGGACAGAAGGGCCAAATCCAGCCTGAACATCTGGCTGACCGGGCGACCCACCCCAAGAAAGATCTCTCTTTACCATCAGGATCTCCTGCAGGGCATCCAAATTGGGAGCTTCAGACAGCAATCCGGTCAGCATGTTGTTGCAGGCAGTGGCTATTTGATGATAGAAATCCTATAAAAAAGGAGAAAATGTCAGAAGGAAGGAGGGGCGTTAAGGAAGGAACGGCTCCTGAAAGAGGCAGAAATCCAGAGGTGATGTCCCCTTTATGACTGGGGCACTGCAGCTCCCAACCTTCCTGAGCCAGCCATGGAATTCTGGGAGTTGAAGTCCAGAGGTCTGCAGTAAATGGAGTGGCTGACCTTGCAGGGCCGTTTTTTCTTCCTTAACAGTTCTGGGAGATTCAAATACAAGCAGTCCTCATCTTACGACCACAATTGAGACCAAAATTTCCATTGCTAAGTGAGACATTAGTGAATTTTGCCCCCATTTTATGAACTTTCTTGCCACAGGGGTTAAATGTATCACTTTGGTTGTTAAGTTGGTCACACAGTTGTTAAGTGAATCCAACTTCCCTATTTACTAGTCAGAAGGTCACAGTAGGGGTGTCATGTGACCCTATAATACTCCGACTATCATAAATCTGATTCGGTTGCTAAGCATGTGAATTCTGAGGGTTATCTGAGACTACCTAGGAATCAGTGGTGGGTTTCAAAAAATTTTCGAACCTACTCTGTGGGTGTGGCCGCCTTTGTGGGAGTGGCTTGCTGGCCATGTGACCTGGTGGAAGTAGCTTGCTGACCAGGTGTTTTCTCTCTCTCTCTCTCTCTCTCTCTCTCTTTCTCTCTCTCCTTCCTTTTGTCTCTCTGTCCCCTTTTCCTTTTTTCTTTCATCTCTCTCACTTTTTCTTTCTTTTTTTTCTTTATTTATTTCTTCCTTTCTTTCTCTTTCTGTGTGTGTGTGTGTGTGTGTGTGTGTGTGTGTGTGTGTGTGTCAGTGTTGGGTTTCAAAATTTTTTGGAACCTCTTCTGTAGGTGTGGCCTGCTTTCTGGGTCCACTGGTGGAACCTCTTCTAAACGTTTCAGTGGATTTGACGAACCAGTTCTACCGAACTGGTGCAAACTGGTAGGAACCCACCTCTGCTAGGAATCATAGCTAGTGCCTGCAGACCATGGTTGCTCTGCCCCACCATGGCCCTTCTTTTGTTGTGGGGCAAAGGGAGGAGATGGGAATTGATCTTGAGAAGATCCTTCAACCAGAAGATAAAAGAGAAGTGGAGGAAGAGAGAAATGATGGGGAGGAAAAACCCCTGGAAATGTTTAGGGCTTCAAAATAGGGACTCCTGGGATCCAGAAACGTAGAACGAGAAGGGGAAGCAGACTTTCAAGACCAAAGAGGAAGGGACAAGCCAAGGGGACCTTTGGCTCGAGGGATGGATCCAGGGCTGTTGAGGAGATCAGGAATCCTGTTCACTGCATCCTTGTTTCCAGGTGGATCCCCTATTGCTTTGCTCCATCTGGACTGCTCACCTGAGAGTGAGATGATGGGGGTTGGCTATCTGTTTTCATTGTGGCTACTTTGAGAGCTGGCAATGAAAACACCTTCCGGATGCTTTGGTTGACCACTTCAGACCTCACCTCAGAGTTCAAGGAGGGCTTCATACGGCTGATTAAAGACAAGAAAAGAGGAGGGAGGTGTGAGGAGATCCTAGACTCAGGGTGCTAAAAGGGACCTTGGATGTCTTCTACTCCAACTCTTGCTTAATGGTCCTTAAACCATCCCAGTCAGATGCTTGTCCTCTCTTTTTCTGAAAACCTCGAGTGATGGAGAGCACACAACATCTGGAAGCAAACCCTTCCACTGATTGATTGTTCTCAGTGTAAAGAATCTTCTATCTATCTATCTATCTATCTATCTATCTATCTATCTATCTATCTATCTATCTATCTATCCATCCATCCATCCATCCATCCATCCATCCATCCATCCATCCCTCTCCATCCATCCATCCATCCATCCATCCTTCCACCCACCCACCCACCACAGCCCTGATGTGTCCTCCTATGGAAAGTTATCACCCCGCCCTCTCCCAGAAAAATGAAATATCCTAGGAAATATTGAAAAGTCAGAATATTTCCCTGGATGTGAAAAGGAAGAGAGAATAGCTCCCTGCAGCTTCCTGCCCCCACCCCCTTTATCAATGGGCCATTAAGATGACCAAGCTACTCCCTTTACATAATAAAGAATCCTCCCCTTCAGCTCCAAGTGATGGGATTAAGGCATGATGATACTGGCCCTTTACCCAATTCACCCAATGGCATCTGAGAACTCAACCAAATCTGGATTCAAAACACAGCCTAGAGAGGTGCCCCTGCATGGCCCCATGGGAGTCTGACAACCAATCAGAATACATTTGTTACACAGGAACAGGAAACAGAGGTGGGACTGAACAGGTTATAAAAAGCCTAGCAAGCCCCTCCCTCAGCCCTTCTCTTCTTCTCCACCAACATTGAAGCACGTGATCACCTTTTCTGTTGAGGACTCAAGCCATGTGCTCCTGTCCACCATTAAAACCATCTTTCCAAGCAGCCTCCATGTCTCCAATGTCTTATTCCTCACTTGGAGCCGAAACCAGAAGGACATTTCTTCCAGCAAATCAATGAAATGGAGTTTGAACTCCTGCTCTCCTGGATCTATCTATCTATCTATCCTTCCCTCCCCCTCCCTCCCTCTCTCTCTCCATCCATCGAACCATCAATCCACCCACCCACCAGAACCCTGATGTGTTCCTCAATGAAATGGAGTTTGACCCACCCCCCATGCTCTAGAGCACGGGGACTTTCCACGGAAATCCCATCACTTGGTGCAACTCCAAGTTCCTCCTCAGCTGGGGGAAAGATGAGGGTGGTGCAGGTACATACCTCATGCAGGTGATGGTGACGATGGCTTGATGGAGAATTGTGACAGACAAGGGTATCAGGGGCTCATCTTCAATGACTTCCTGAAAGGAGAAGGAAAGACGTGTAAGAAAGCTCCTGAGATGTGGCCACCATCCAGCTGGCACTATTCCCATCTCTACGCCTTTCCTGGTTGACATGGGAAGTCCTCAACTTACAACTGGTCACTTAGCCACCATTTAAAATTATGACGGATCTCTGCAGGATCCCTCTTAGAACTAAGGGGAAATTTTCATTTCCAAATAGCCATTTGTCTGAAGTGGTATAGGGTTTCCTGGCTGGACTAGAGGACCTCCAAGGTCTCTTCCAACTTTGTTCTTCTAATTCTAACACCCAAGGACTACTTATGACCCAGATTTGAAGTTCTGAGAGGCTCTTCTTCCTCAGGGATCATAGGATCATATTTTGGTCGCTTGGGAACCAGCCTGCATTGATGGCAGTTTGCAGTGTCTCCTGACCATGGTTTAAGTCAGGGATGTGTAACTAGGGCTTCACTACGACCTGTGAACTTCAACTCTCAGGACCCCTAAAGGCCAGAGAATTCTGGGAATTAAATCCACCGCTCTTAATGTTATACACTTCCACCCTCTGCTATTCTGGACATTGGCTGTGTAGTTTCTTCTAGAAAGTTTCAATGCATTTTTTTTCTTCCCCTAATTTCCCATTTCTATTTTTCATTCTACTTTATATATTAAATATTTGTCTATCTGTCTGTCTCTCTCTCTTTCTCTCTCGCTCACCATCCATATCTATCTATCTATCTATCTATCTATCTATCTATCTATCTATCTATCTATCTATCTATCTATCTATCTATCTATCTGTTGTGACCCAGCAGGAGCCGTTGGAGCTGCCACCAGACTCTGACAGCGAGGGGCCCGATAAGTCGGCTCTGGAGGATGTGGAGGACCCTGGACAGGGTTCCAACTCCAAGCAGGGCATAGAGAAGCTGATTGGCCACCAGGCGCCTGAGCCTTGGACCAGTGAGGAGGAAACAAGGGAGAGTGAGCCTGAGGTCAGCAGTGAGTTGTTCCTGGATGCTTGGCACTGAAGAGCTACTAGGCGCCAGGAACAGTTGCGCAGTTACAGGAGGTAATTGCACTCCTCTCCAGACTATAGGCTCCTCTCCAGACTATAAAAAGGACTGCTTGTACACACGACCCTCTTGCAGAAGTTAACGCATTGATTAAAAGTTGGAGAACTTTTGTAACTAGATTGGCAGGCTGGATTGCTGCCGAGGCTTGTCTGAGTCTGAGTCCTTATCTGTTGTTATGCTTGGCTTTCAGCCACCGAGGTTTTGGTGTCTTGCTAATAAAGTACATTCCATTTAAATTTGTCTTGGCATTCGTTACTGGATGGAGGAGGGGGTCAGAACTCTATCTATCTATCTATCTATCTATCTATCTATCTATCTATCTATCTATCTATCTATCTATCATCATCATCATCATCATCATCATCATCATCATCATCATCATCATCTATTTTTCTGTCAGTCAGTCAGTCAGTCAGTCAGTCTGTCTGTCTGTCTGTCTGTCTATGGATATAAAAATAAATACTAATAATAAAAACAAAGGAGTTGCCAAATTCACTTAACAACCGTGTGACTAATTTAACGGCAGTGATTCAGCTAACAACGGTGGAAAGAGAAGTCATACAATGGGGCAGAATTCACTTAACAGCTGTCCCACTTAGCAACAGAATCGTTTGGGGCCCAATTGATTAGAACTAAATTCAGTTCAAATTCTCTTTCAAACTTAAATGCGCCAGGAGCACCTGCCCCCCGTCCCCACTTACGATGATCTTGGTGACCAATTCCTGTTTCTGGGGCAGATGGAGGTCTTGCCTCCTGCTGAGGGCAGCCGCTTTGGTGACCATGATGATGGACCTCATGAAGGCTTTCTTCAGGCCTTCGTCCTGGAAAACCCAAATGGGAAGAGGGTGAGGTGAGAAGACACCAGAGGGAAGAGGGTGCATCTATTTATTTCAACCTTTACATAGCTGACAGTTTTTTCTTGAACTCCGGGGGGCTCCCAATCAAAATACCCCCTGGACATTCTGGATTCTAGTCCCGCCTTAGGCATGAGAGGCAGCTGAGAGACTTAGGGCCAATCACCAAGAGATGGAGAGTTCTAGTCCCGCCTTAGGCCTGAGAGGCAGCTGAAAGATTTAGGGCCAATCACCAAGAGATGGAGAGTTCTAGTCCCGCCTTAGGCATGAGAGGCAGCTGAAAGACTTTGGGATAATCACCAAGAGATGGAGAGTTCTAGTCCCACTATAGCCATGAAAGTCAACTGTCTGAGCCAGATCTGAATGGGAGGCATAACTGGGAGCTGGAGGTCACTTGTTTTAAACTAGATTCTCCCCAGCAACCTCTAAGAACTGCAGTCAGGTTGTCCTTGTTCACCAAAAGGGGATATTTGTAGCTCAGGGTTGAACTGTGGAGCCCTTGGTGCTCCCTGAGCTTGGTTGGTTTTTACAGACGTTTCTTATATTTTTTCACCATCAACTGCAATCCAGAGAAATTCCAGTGGAAACCAGCCTACCTTGTTCATAGTGGAGTACTGGACAAGCATTTCGGACACGATGGGTTGGATGAAATCACCCAGGTCTTCAGGGGAGGCTCCCTGGGCTGCTTGTCCATAGCAGAGGATTAATGTTGTCCTAATCCTTCTGTCAGACACATATTGTGGGTCCTGCCAGGACAAAAACGAGGGGGTCAAACTCTCTTCCAAAGCACCAGAAGACAAGACAAGAAGCCATGGATGGAAACAGATGGAGATTCTTAGTCATCCAGGTCATGGTTGTCCCAAAGGGGCTTTTTCCAAAGGCAATTGGACTTCTTTTTTTCCTTGAAGAGGTTTCGCTTCTCATCCAAGAGGCTTCTTCAGTTCTGACTTTGGTCAAAACAGAAGAAGCTTCCTGCATGAGAAGCGAAATGTCTTCAAGGACAAACAAAGTCCAAGCCCTTTGAAAAAGCACCTTTGAGTCTACTTGAGACGTTTGTTGGACAATTCATGATCTTCTCTAGACTTATAAAATGGTCCTCCAGGAGATGGAGGTGGAGAATTTCCAGCCCCACCTACAATCTCAGCGCTGGTCTCAGGTCTTTGAGATCTATGACTAGCCTGAAGAGACCAGATCGCCTGGAGCATCCATCCTTCTAAACATCTAGGACTTTCCTTCCCAGAATCCCCCAGCCTTCTTCTCTACTGAGTTTTGGACCTTGGAACCCCATCCCTTGTCTTACCTCATGGGAGTCTTCCAAGAGAGATGGTCTCTTGGGCTGTGCGATGTTACCGACCTCCCTGAGAACCAAGAGAATTTCGGGAAGATGATGGTGTGCAGCTAGGTGGATGCTCTCCGAGATTCCCTAGGCAAAGCAATGCTTGTGAATTAGGATATTTGCATTTTCTTTTTTTAATCATCCTCTTCCTCCTCCTCCTCCTCCTCCTCCTCCTCCTCCTCCTCCTCCTCCTCCTCCTCCTCCTCCTCCTCCTCCTCCTCTTTGCAAGCCCCAGGCCCTTCTACCACTGATGAAATTACCTAACTGGGTAATAAAATGTCTGCAAGAAAGCAATCAAGCACACAGAGCACCAAGGACCCCACAGACTTCTTCCTCCTACTCCAAAAACCCCACAGTTCTCCTCCTCCTCCCCTCCTTCCTTTTCTTCCTCTCCTCCCCTCCTCCTTCCTCCGCCCACTCCTTCTCCTCTCCTATTCTCTTCTCCTCCCTTCACCTCCCCTCTTCAAATCCTGTTCCCTTCTAGAACTGATGAAATGAGTTGGGTCGCAAAAGGTTTACATTTCTTGTAACCAAGCTCAGAGAGCACCAAGGACCCCACAAAGTTGCAGGTCTCAGCCCCCACAGGAAGCCCACTCCCACTCACCTCTCTGTCTGTCTCGTCTTCAAGTGAGATTGCCAGAAGCTTCTTGAGGTGATCTTTTACAAGGTCCTTCTGCTTGGTATTCCTCAATTTGAAGCCATAATATTTGTACAGGTTTATCTGAAGGTTGGAAAAAGAGTTTGTGAGTCTGAGGGAGCTCCACCCATCATCCAGGAAAAGGAAGAACAGGACAAAGGATGATCAGAAAAGGAGCAAGTGTGGTCAAGCACAGGGCCATTTCCAACTAAGCATGGCTTACCCGCCATGGCCCACTCAGTAGGGAACAAGAGTTGCACTAATAGCAGTGTTCCAATATCTCAGGGTGGCTGCAAAGAAGTGGGAGTCAACCTATTCTCCAAGGGACCAGAAGTCAGGACGAGAAGCAACGGATGGAAACTTATCAAAGAGAGAACCAACCTAGAACTAAGTAGAAACTTCTTAGTGGAAGATCTTAGTAGAAGATCTCCGAGGTCCCTTCCAACTCCCTTATTATGTAATTCTGTGACTAATCAAGGAGAACTAAGGAGGAACTTCCTAACAATGAAGACAATTAATGACTGGAACAGTTTGCCTCCAGAAGTTGTGGGTGCTTCTTCACTAGAGATTTTTAAGAAGAGATTGGACAACATTTGCCTTAAAGGGTATAGGGTTTCCTCCTTGAGCAGAAAGTTGGACTAGAAGACCTCCGAGGTCCCTTCCAACTCTCTTATTATGTTAGTCTGTGACTAATCAAGGAGAGAACCAACCTAGAACTAAGGAGGAACTTTCTAACAGTGAGAACAATTAACCAGTAGAACAGTTTGCCTCCAGAGGTTGTAGGTGCTGCATCACTTGAGGCTTTTAAGTTGAGATTGGACAACCATTTGCCTGAAATGGTAAAGGGTTTTCTGCTTGAGCAAGGGGTTGGACTAGAAGATCTCCAAGGCCCCCTTCCAAGTCTGTAATTCTAATATTCATTTGTCTGTCTAATATCGAAGCATCAAAGAAAGGATGCATAAGCATCAAAGAAAGGATGCCAAAGGAGAGACAAAATGAAACGACAAACGTTAAAATGACTTTTAACATTATTGGAAAACATTTGAATTGTTGAATTAACCCACAGCCAGTTGGCCGTGACTAGTGGGCAGTGTAGAGTTGGCTACAGGAATTTGTCCTCTTTTTTTAAACAATTTTTATTTGTTTCTGAACAAGGACAAACAAACACAAAAATAAAAATAAAAAAGCCATCTTCCATTACAAATTGTAGAAAGTGTGTCAGTTGGTTACGGTACTTCCATGCATCTCTTCCATAGTCATCACCTGCTTTTCATATCAAATCACATATTTTAAATTCACCTATATTCATGTATATTGCAATTATTATATCTCAACATTAATTTGACTATAATTGTTTTTACGTCCTTTTGTATATAATATTCAAAATCTAGAATAGGATTATATGATAATATTCCATTAAATCATCCTAAAATCATCCAATCGCAATACATCTTTATAACATATTCTAGATAAAGCTTTTAAACCTCCTCTCATAATCTCCATATATTGTTTATATAAAATATCATATTATCAAACTAATATATCTATAAAGATAATAAATGAACCTGTTTGAAGTTTATTAAAATAGCCTTGAACCCTACAGTGGCAGTATCTGAAAAATTGAAAGAATGGCCCAGCAGAAAAAAAGAAACTGTAATATTGCAAATGATTATGTTTGAAATTCAAAATCTATTAGTTGTGACAGAGAGAATTGAAGAGATTGGAGAATATGGAATACAAAACAGAAAAATCTGATGGAGAAACTGAGGATGTTTAGCAAATGAAGAAAGTGAAGGACAGAATTTGAAAGATGGAAGGACAAAATGAGCAAAGAGATAAGAAAACTGTGGATACTGACAACAAAGTGAGCGGGGTTGGCAATGGCAAGAGCGGAATATGGAAAGGGGAGATGGATGGATTGGAACTCTACCCTAGATTTCAAAGCACAGAAGAGGAAAAGAGATAAAAATTGATGGAGATAAGCAAGTTGTCCTCTTCTGACCTTTGTCTAAGACAACTGGCGCCCTAAAAGGGGAAAAGCTCAGCATATTTACCTTCTCTTTAGACAAGAAGTAGGAAGTGCTTTGTTGCCTTGAAAGCTTCTGGCTGATGGGCTGCCATCCACTCATTTTCCCCCTGGTGACTTTGTGGTCTGCAGGAATCTGCTTTGACAACAACGACAACAAGGACAACAAAAAAGAAGTTGTGAGGAAGTGAAGGAGCAGAGGAAGGAAGAGGTTTTTCTGTGTTTCCAAGGGGAGGGTTGGTCTCCCTTCTGCCTCAGGGTGCATCGGATCATTGATTCGACTTTTCTAGCTGGGACAGACACGAAGCCCCTAAGAAGGACCATCCGGATTGCATCAGCTGGAGCCAAGAGAGCTTTTGAGAGGAACAGAAGGAAAAGCTCTGCCACAAATGGTGAGATGAAGTGTCTGGATTTTTTTCCTCCGATTGGAATGGCCAGGAAGCAACCAGTCTCCAGAGGTTGGTAGTCCTTGATTTATCAACATCTACAACCTGTGAAATTGCTTCGTCGACTGATGACCCACCTTGGGGGAGGGGGAAACAGGGTCAGAGCTAGCACGCAAAAAAGTGAGGTCAGAGTTGGCTCCATTTGGATGGGATGGATATGAAGCTCCTAATAAATAACTGGATTTCTTTTGAAGGTTGGGTTGAGGCTCATGATTAATTCGGGCATCCCTCACATAGGGAACATTGTCAGTAGTACAAGGGAGTACAAGGTTTTCAGAGTGGAGGAGAAGAAGGGTTTTCTTGCAGATATTTCATGGCCCAACTAGAAAACATAATCAGAACTAGAGGGGAGTGAAGTTTGCTCTCTGTTTATACACAGTAGCTTGCCCCAAATAAGCAGGGAGCAAACATCACACTCACCAGCACTGATGATGTAGTTGCGTCATGAAATCTGTGTAACTAAAGAACCAACCAAATGTGCGCATGTGCGGGTTTGGAATGGCGACCGGGCTTTTTCGCTCCATACTAACTTGGCGAAAAAGCACCGGGAAGCCCCCAAACGGACCGCAAAATATTATTGGGAACAGTGCCTGAGAGAGCCCAAGACCTCCGGATCCCATAGGACCTGTTGAAATTCGGAGGCTCGCATTTCCATCAGAACGGCAGGCTCGCATTTCCATCAGAAGGCAGAAGGCAGGCTCGCATTTTCATCAGAAGGCAGCCCGGGCTACCCAGCTGTACGAGGACGACGGCGACGGCGGCGCGCGGCGGTGAGAGCGGCGCGCGGGCGTTCGGAGCCTGTCGGAGCCCCCCCTCACCATCTCTGGCCCCTTTGGTAGCCTTTGAAATTTGGAGGCTCGTATTTCCATCAGAACGGCAGCCCGGGCTACCCAGCTGTACGAGGACGGTGGCGACGGCGGCGCGCGGTGGTGAGAGCGGCGCGCGGGCGTTCGGAGCCTGCTCGGAGCCTCCCCTTACCATCTCTGCCCTTTTTGGTAGCCCCTGGTGCTGTTGGTGAGCCCCCTGGCCAATTACCTACTGGCCCCTGGTCCTAGCATCCATCCCAGAGCAGCGGAACAGCAGCTGCTGAGGTTGGAAGAGAAGCGTGGAGAAAACCATGGAGGAAATGGCGGCGCCAAACAGCTGACTCACAGTACAACTTTTTACATCTTCTTTCCGGCTAGCTTGCTGACTAGGCTGGAGCTGAGTGGCCGTGATTGAGATTGTGAGTCTTGGTGACTAGTGAACTGAGAGGGGTGAATTTTAATTTATTTTACTTCAAAGAAGGGGGCTGTCGGAAGTTGTTGGGGGCTGCACTGAATTTACAGACTGAATGGACGTGCTTACTATTGCCCTAGACGCCCCCCCCCCCCTCGGATCTAACTCTGCTCACTGTACTACCTGTCGCCATTTTACTATTTATCATCTGCTGCTTTGCTGTCTATTGTCGCTGTAGCCCCCTCCGGACTTTGCTCCCTGTCCATTTAACCAGTAGGAGGAGTAGGACTGTGGCCAACTGGCGGGGAGCAATAGAGGATGGCGACTACAGGGATAAGGACTGAGCCCCAAGAATACCAGCATTCCTCCTTCCATTTCCAAGAGCGGTGCAAGTTGGCCTCGAACCCTGGTCTCCAATATTGGGGCCCGCATATATCTTTGGGAAAGAGACCCTCGAATATACAGCCCGCTAATCTCCACCAGCGGGACAAGACTATACGGGTGTCGTCTATGAACTTTGGAGCCTTATATTTAATTTTGTTTGCCTGCAGCCACCTGACATATTACGTACTCTTGATTTGGTGGCGAAGGACATTTTCCCAGGACATAAGAAGGGAGAGGAGCAGACCACCGCTTCCTCCATTGTTCCCATATTATTATTATTATTATATATCATAATTGCGCAATTTTTAAATAGAATGTTGAGTGTATGGGTGCTGGCTGGAATTGAATGAATGGCCCACTTTTAGCAATTGTTACCCTTGTATTTGTGTTTTAAATTATACGTGGGAACTGTTAGAGTGGATAAATGAGTATGTTTGGCTCGGAGGACCTGCTGGGGAAGGCGGGAGGAACCGGGGGGGTTGGGGGGGCTATGGACATGGGAGTGGGTCGGAGCATAGCGGTCGTGACTGGGAGAGGCAGATACGGCGGGGACCTCAGGGCTGGCCATTACCGGGGAAGGAGGGTTCGCTACATTACAGAGATCCCTCCTTCCGGCCCTGGGAGTCCCACTCCAAGACCAGATGGCGCGGGTAGTCAGGACCCTGGTCTCAGGCTGTTGTCGCTAAATGCCAGGTCTGTTGTTCACAAAGCTCCCCTCGTCCGGGACTTAATTGTTGACGAGAGGGCAGACCTGGCATGTATTACTGAAACCTGGCTGGGCACAGAAGGAGGAGTCCCCCTTGTAGAAATGTGCCCAGAGGGATTTCAGGTGCTTCATCAGCCGAGAGCCCAGGGAAGGGGTGGCGGTGTGGCTATTGTAATCCGGGAGTCTCTGGTACCTCGTAGGGTCCCTGCTCCGGAGCTTGTCGGGTGTGAGTCTCTGCTGATAAAGTTGGACCTCAAGGGTCAAGTGGGTTTGCTGCTAACGTACCTGCCTCCCAACTGCGTTGCAGCATCCCTCCCCTCGCTCCTCGAGTCAGTAGCCGAGCTGGCAGTTGAGTTCCCCAGGCTTATAGTTCTGGGGGATTTCAACTTGCCATCGCTCGGTGAACGCTCTGATGGGGCGCAGGAGTTCATGGCTTCCATGACGGCCATGGGCTTGACCCAAGTAATTCGGGGCCCAACCCATGCAGCGGGTCACATGCTCGACCTCGTATTCCTCTCGGAGCAGTGGATGTGTGATCTTGGTCTGAGGGGTAATGAGATCATACCCCTGTCGTGGTCAGACCATTGCCTACTGAGGCTTGACTTCCGGAGGCCAAACCCCCACCATAGGGAGGAGGAACCGACCAAGTGGTTCCGCCCCAGGCGACTTATGGATCCTCTGAGGTTCCAGACGGAGCTTGGGGTTATTCCTGATACCCTCGCCCACAGTTCGGCGGAGACTCTGGCCGCCGCCTGGTACTCGGCGGCGTCGGAGTCTCTCGACCGGATTGCGCCACTACGGCCCCTCCGGGTCAGTGGATCCCGGAGAGTTCCCTGGTTCACCGAGGAACTCCGGGAGAAGAAGCGCCGGAGGAGATGCCTAGAGCACCAGTGGAGGTCCGATAGGTCCGAGGTAAGCCGAGCACTCTTAACCACCTGCACCAAGGACTATGTCCGAGCATTAAGAACCGCGAAAAGATCATATATTTCTTCCTTGGTTGCGTCCGCCGAGTCTCGCCCAG
The DNA here is from genome assembly GCF_051295495.1 of Thamnophis sirtalis. Classification (NCBI taxonomy): domain Eukaryota; kingdom Metazoa; phylum Chordata; class Lepidosauria; order Squamata; family Natricidae; genus Thamnophis; species Thamnophis sirtalis. Next base: position 54,520,926 of record NW_028261385.1, read on the forward strand.
CCGCCCTGTTCAGGATAACCCGCTCCCTCCTTAATAGGAGGGAGGCGGGAAACCCCTTGCAGGGTAGGGCTGAGGATTATGCTCAATTCTTGGCGGACAAAGTAGCTCGGCTTCGATCGGACCTGGACTCCACCGCAGTAGATCCAGCTGAGACGCAGGAGGATCAATTGTTACATCAGCTCTGGGTTGAGTTCCAGGAAGTTGCCTCTGGGGATGTGGACAAGGCCATTCGAGCTGTAAGTGCCTCCACTTGTATTCTGGACCCGTGTCCCTCCTGGCTGGTGGCTAACAGCAGGGAGGTGACACATGGCTGGATCCAGGCGGTTGTCACCGCCTCCCTTCGGGAGGGGCACTTCCCCGCCGTACTTAAAACGGCGGTGGTGAGACCCCTCCTGAAGAAGCCATCGTTAGATCCAGCCATTTTAAATAACTTTCGTCCTGTCTCCAACCTTCCCTTTATTGGGAAGGTTGTTGAGAAGGTGGTGGCCTTTCAGCTCCAACGAGCCTTGGAGGAAGCTAGTTATCTTGACCCCTTCCAGTCCGGCTTCAGGCCTGGTTACAGCACAGAAACCGCTTTGGTCGCATTGACCGATGATCTCTGGAGGGCCAGAGATGGAGGCTATGCGTCCATCCTGGTTCTCCTGGACCTCTCAGCGGCTTTCGATACCATCGACCATGGTATCCTTCTGCGACGTCTCCGGGAGGTGGGAGTGGGAGGCACTGTTTTGCGGTGGTTCTCCTCCTACCTCTCGGACAGGTCGCAGTCGGTGTTGGTTGGGGGGCAGAGATCGTCCCTGAGGCCCCTAACATGTGGGGTACCCCAGGGTTCGGTCCTGTCACCCCTACTATTTAACATATACATGAAACCGCTGGGCGAGATCATTCGGAGGCACGGGATAAAATACCATCAATATGCGGACGATACACAATTGTATTTGTCCGCCCCGTGCCAACTCAATGAAGCGGTGGACGTGATGAACCAGGGTCTGGAGGCCGTTAAGAACTGGATGAGTGCTAACAAACTGGTACTCAACCCGGATAAGACCGAGTGGCTGTTGTGTTTCCCCCCCAATAATTTGGCTGATATACCAACGCTTAGGCTGGGGGGTCAAATTTTATACCCCTCAGATAGGGTCCGCAACTTAGGAGTCCTCCTGGATCCACAGCTGACTTTTGATCACCAGCTGTCGGCTGTGACCAGGGGGGCATTTGCCCAGGTTCGCCTGGTCCGCCAGTTGCGGCCCTACTTAGATAGGGGGGCGCTCACGACAGTCACTCGAGCCCTTGTGATCTCTAGACTGGAATACTGCAATGGGCTCTACATGGGGTTGCCCCTGAGGTGCATCCGGCGACTACAGCTAGTCCAAAATGCAGCCGCGCGAGTGATAGTGGGTGCACCACGGTTCGCCCACGTTACACCTATCCTCCGCGAGCTGCACTGGCTACCTGTTGGTCTCCGGGTGCGCTTCAGGATATTGATGACCATCTTTAAAGCACTCCATGGTAGTGGATCTGGGTACTTGAGAGACCGCCTTCTGCCGATTACCTCCCTAAATCGACCAATTAGATCGCACAGACTGGGCCTCCTCCGAATCCCATCTGCCAGTCAATGTCGACTGGCGACCACGCGGAGGAGGGCCTTTTCTGTTGCTGCCCCGACCCTGTGGAATGAGCTCCCCATGGAGATCCGCACCCTCACCACTATCCAGACCTTCCGCGCAGCCCTCAAGATCTGGCTCTCCCAGCAGGCCTGGGGATAGGTTCCTAATTACCCGCCCGAGTGTTTGATTGTTGAATGAAAGTTGGGTTTTTTACTATTTTTCTGTTGTTCACATATTGTTTGTTTTGACCTTGCACTTCCCCTTCCTTGTGGTTGTAAGCCGCCCTGAGTCCCCTCAGGGAAAAGGGCGGCATATAAATCTCAATAAATACCTAAATACCTAAATACCAAGTCCAGGGAGCACCAAGGGCCCCATCTTCTTCTTCCTAGCGTATTCCCACAGGTGCAGGGTCCAGTTTTGGATCATTGAGGGCCACTTAGCTCCGTCACCTGCATCACCTGGGAGAAGGCCTGCAGCTTCCGTATTTTTGTTGATGGCCTCTTGCCATCCTTATTTTGGATGCCCACAAGGTCACCAGTCACTGACTTCTAGTTGGTTGGCAGCCTTGGCCACAGTGGAAGGTGCTGCTCTCGGGACGTGTCCTTATCAGCAGAGTCAGACTTCTCTCATCTTCTCTGTAATTGGTGCCACACCAAAATGTGGTCAAATGCTGTCATGTGTGATGTGGTCAGAAAGGGAGGTGCCCGATATCCAAGGGATCATTTGCATTTCCATGGCATGGAGAGAGACTTTGCTCCCTCCTGTTGCTGCCCAGCATTCAGGGCCATACAGTGCAACAGGAGGATGGTTCTCTTGTAGATCTTAGATTCAAGACGGGTTGGCATCTGTGTGTCCAGTAACACATCAGTGAGTTCTTGCCAATGCATCCAGACTGCACTCATCCTTGCTTGCACCTTGCCATTAATGTTCCCTTTTGTTGTGGCACTCCAGTGGAGCTGGCAATAGGGTGGGACAATGAGAAGGTTGGAGAAGAATATGGGTCAGTCCTGGGGACTGAGGGAAGCTCAGACAAGGGCTTAGGGATTCAGTTGGTTGGCTGTTTCAAGAGTGGGAAGTTCTGTTTGTGACTATAAGAGACTCCGTGCCAAGTGTTGCCTTGCCCTGTGTTTGGAAACTGATTTTCTGGCAGCTCTCCAAGCGAGATAAGGTTCGTGTAGATAAATATTCCTCTGAAAGACTGTTTGCCAAGCCTGGCTGACTCTCAATGAAAGGAATTCACAGTTGTGACCAAGACTCTACTTCTTGCTTTTTAAGGAAACCTGGGTCAGAAGACCTTTGCCTTGGAGGTGGGATCCCAGATATGCAAAAATCTCCACCTTCTTTGGGTTTTCTCCATGGATTGGGAGCGTTCCAGGGCTGGTGACAGACTCTAAGGATCGCATTGTCCTGATGTTCAGGAGAAGTCTGAAATGGTTGAGGCGATCATTCCATGGTCCTTCCATGCTCCTCCCACCAAGGGCCCCATCGTACAGCCACTTCTCCAGAACCACCTTTGTCTACTTTGGGGGTCAGTTATCTCCATCGTGGCAGCAGTGGCTTCCGCAATCTCTCCACAAAGGACTTCCGGGACCCCAGTGACCCCTGCTTACCTGGAGAGGATGAAGATGTTCCAAGATGGTATCCAAAATTTCTGCCTCCTCCATCGAGTCCAATATTTCTTTCTTCTGTCTGCATTTGAACCACCGCTTTCTTGCCCATAAATATTGGAAATGTTCATCCGAGAGTTCTGGGAAGGAGACACAGGATGAGATCGAGGGGCAATTGGGCAGGAGGAGCCTTCTTGAAGGGAAGAGGTTCAGGTTTAGGTTTAGGTTTATTAGATTTATATGCCGCCCTTCTCCCAAGGACTCAGGGCGGCGTACAACATTAAAAGAAACACATAATACCAAAGTTAAAACAATTTTAAATAGAATATCCCAAACCCAATTAAAATTGACAATGACATTTTTTTAAAAAAAAATTGAATTAAAATTAACAGTGATCAATAATTTATCTTGTTTTGTTCAGGAGAGGTTGGCTTGCTGGAAAAGCCAACTTTTTAGGGCGCGTCAGAAGAACTGGAGGTCGGGGATTATACGAAGCTCCGGGGGCAGCTCATTCCAGAGGAAAGGCGCTCCACAGAGAAGACTCTCCTCCTGGAGGTCACTAGCCGACACTCTGGCTGATGGCACCCTGAGGAGGCCAACTCTGTGGGATCGCAATGGACGGTGGGAGGCTACCGGTGGCAGTAGGTGGTCTCTAGGTATCCTGAGCCTAAGCCATGGAGCGCTTTAAAGGTCATAATTAGTACCTTGAATCGCACCTGTAAGACAAGCGGCAACCAGTGCAGTCTGCCTAAAAGGGGTGTAATATGGGAGCACCTAGGTGCCCCCATGATACTCCGCGGAGCCGCATTCTGGACCAGTTGAAGCTTCCGGGTGCTCTTCAAGGGCAGCCCCATGTAGAGAGCGTTATAGTAGTCCAAGCGAGAAAGGACGAGGGCACGAGTGACTGTGCACAAAGCATCCCGATCCAGGAAGGGGCGCAACTCTCAAGAGCTGAGAGGGTCTCCGCCATTTCTTCCCTGCCTGATGAAGGACAGTGGCAGGATTTGGGTTTCGCTCATGTAGAGGAAAGAAGGGCGGTGTGTGTGTGTGTGTGTGTGTGTGTGTGTGTGTGTGTGTGTGTGTGTGAGAGAGAGAGAGAGAGAGAGAGAGAGAGAGAGAGAGAGAGAGAGAGAGAGAGAGAGAGACATGAGAGGAGTCTTCCAGTATTTGAGCGGCTGGAACAAAGAGGACGGGGTCCACATATTTTCCAAAGCACCTGAAGGCAGAAAAAGGAGCAATGGATGGAAACTAATCAAGGGAGAGAAGAAACTTGGAATTAAGGAGAAACTTCCTAACAGTGAGGACAGCCAACCAGTAGAACAGCCTGCCACCAGAAGTTGTGGGTGCTTCATCACTGGAGGCTTTTGAGAAGAGACTGGACAGTCACTTGTCTGTTATGGTGTAGGGACTCCCGCTTGAGCAGGAGGTTGGACTTGAAGACCTTCAAGGTCCCTTCTGGCTCTGTTCTGATAGATGGATGGATGGATGGATGGATTGATTGATTGATTGGTTGGTTGATAGGGTGGGATGGGCTGATGTGATAGGAGAAGGTTGGTTCCAGAAGTAGCCCAGCCCTGTAGCATAGATACCTGGATATAAAGATAGGATGGCATCTTGGGAGCGTTTTCTCCCCTGGTCAAGGCTGCTGCTCCGACCCTTTTCCCACTCAGGCCCTCTTGGGAGGGAAGGAGGCTCCTTCTGGCCATGCTTGACCTCCATCTGAGCACCCTTCGGAGGGGTCTTCACAGTTCCTTTCTTGGCCAAATCAGGCAGCCCCAGTGATGGAAGCTGCACTTTCTTCCTGGGCTCCTTTGGAGCTGGAGAAGATTTCATCAGCAGAGGCAGGACCTGTGTGGCTCGCTGAGCAGCTGAAGAAGTGGATGGGTGGGAGCCCGAGAATTGGGCTCTCTGGTCCGACCGCTGCGGGTCATTATTAGTGATCTGAGGACGGGCCTTCTGGCTGTCCTTCTTCAGGCAGGGCAACTTGTTCAGCCTGTGAGACATCCTGCCGTAAAGAATGATTGCTAGACCTGGAAACAGATCCTATCAACAAAAGAGAAAGTTTGTAACTCCAAAGTGTTCATTGGTGGTTCTGTCTGTCTATCTGTCTGTCTGTCTGTCTGTATCTATCTATCTATCTATCTATCTATCTATCTATCTATCTATCTATCTATCAATCATCTATCTATCTATCTATCTATCTATCTATCTATCTATCTATCTATCTATCTATCTATCTATCTATCTATCTCCTATCTACCTATCTACATGTTCTTCCCTGGTCAACTCAGAAAGCTCCGACTGCCCAAGGAGCTTCTGATTCTACAGAGGAATTCTTGTCCTTTTTACCTCTACAACTGTCTGTTTTGGCACCGCAACCAAACTAAAACTCCTCTAGAGAGAGAAGACGGAGAGTGAGCGACAGGCAGCAGAGAGAAAGCAGAGCTGCTTAACTCAAGGCTCCAAAGCTCTCCTCTCCTCCCTTGGGCCTTTCCCAGTCTGCCCTCAGGGGCCATGACATCACTGCATCCTTTATGTCTCATGGGGACAGCTGAGGCCATGACTCCAGGGGCCTCCCACTCCCCCAGGTGACAGGGGTGGGATATGGAGGGTCCCCTTGATCACATTGGTCATATCATGTGGAGCAAAGCCAGGAGTCTCCTATGGAATGACCCAATGGGAGGGAGGGAGGGAGGCTCTCCACCTGCTGGATCTCCAAAAACCCCAACCAAGATTATGGCTGATCCACTTTATTCTTACATGGTACATGATATATGATGCAGGATACAGGATTCATGATATATGATATATGACATTATGTGATGTGATGTTACATTATCTTATATGATATTTTGTCGTCTGGCTTATAACAGTTTGTTTCATGACAGTTCAAGTCTACAACGGCACTGAACAAAGTGACTTATGACTGTTTTTCACACTTATGACCGTTACGGCATCTCCACAGTCATATGATCAAAATTCAGATGCTTGGTAACTGACTCACATTTATGACGGTCGCGCTGTCCCAGGAGGGACGTGATCCCATTTTGTGACCTTCTCACCAGCAAAGTCGATGGGGAAGCTGGATTCATTTCACAACCACGTGACTAACTTACAGAACAGAACAGAATAAAGCTGGAAGGGACCTTGGAGGTCCTCTAGTCCAGCCCCTGATCAAGCAGGAGAAGCTACACTATTTCCTGATAAGGGGCTCTCTAGTTTCTTCTTGAAAGCCTCCAGTGATGGAGCTCCCACGATTCCTGAAGGCAGCTATTCCAGGGGTTAATTTTCCTCACTGTCCGGAAGTTTCTCCTTAATTCCACTCTAGGGATTCACTTAACAAAGGTGGCAAGAAAGGTTGTAAAATGGGGCAACACTCACTTAACAATCGTCTCGCTTAGCAACAAAAGTTTTGGACCCGACTGGGGTCGCAGGTCAAAGATTCCCTGTATTTTAGTTTCCTTGCAGACCTTCCAGAATCTCTTCTTTGTGAGATGGACAACTAGTTAACTTAGATGAAGAAAGAAATAAAATTGTTGTGAAGTTTTTTGTCATTCAATGCAGCTTCTGGTTCCAGAGCGGAGTTTGCTTCAGTGGCTTTAGACACCAGCAGCTTTTCCATTTCGGAGTTTCTTGACCTCTTCCGCTTTGAACGACCTTCGTGGCTTCAGATCTCCCTGGAATCAGTTTTGCACCTAACAATTCCTTCTTTCTTATGGGGTTACAGGGCATATCAAGGCATCTGCGGTTTCTCCAGAGATTTGAGCTGCCCTTCACTTGCTGGACGTTTCCTGGATTGGACAAAAACAGTTTCATTACTGAAAAAGACTTTATGCACGAAATAAAAGATAATAAGTCAAACAACAATATGAGATGATGTTACATTCAGAGTCCCAATGTCTGTTAAAGAAATACCTTATTAAAAATGGATATCTTCAATGCTCTCGCTGAACACAGTTATCTGCTGTTATCATGAGTCACAGCTATTGTCTTAATCAGAATAAACTTTGAACTGAACGGAATTCTCCAATTATTTCAAAACAACTGACTTGAAAGGGACTTTGTAGGTCTTCTAGTCCAACCCTTAGCTCAGGCAGGTGACCTTATATCACTTCAGACAAATGGTTGTCCAACCTCTTCTTTAAAACTTCCAGAGTTGGAGCAACCACAAGTTATGAAGACTGGTTGTCCCACTGCTTGATTGTTCTGACTCTCTGGGTATTTCTCCTTAATTGCAGCTTGCTTCTCTCCTTCATTAGTTTCCATCCATTTAAGAAGAGACTAGACAGTCACTTCTCTGAAATGGTACAGCTCCGTGATGGTAAACCTATGGCCCACGTGCCAGAGGTGTCATGCAGAGCCCAAGCTGTCTCCTCAGTTCAGCTCCGGCACCGCTCGCCGCCCGTTGGCCAACTGGTGTTCAGGTCCCTGCCGCACATGTGCAGGAGATGGGGTGCATGGGGGGGGGCACGTATGCAAGCACAGGAAGCGTGCCTCTTGCTGTGGGATCGCATGGACATTGCATTTAGAGGGTTTGGGTGCACATGTGCGCATTCATGCCAATTCACACGCACATTGGGCACTCAGTCCGGAAAAGGTTAGCCATCACTGGTATAGGTCCTCCTGCTTGACCAGGGGGCTGGACTAGAAGACCCCCAAGGTCCTCTTCTCTTCTCTTCCATTTCCATTTCCATCTCCATCTCCATCTCCATCTCCATCTCCATCTCCATCTCCATCTCCATCTCCATCTCCATCTCCATCTCCATCTCCATTCTTATTCTTATTCTTATTCTTATTCTTATTCTTATTCTTATTCTTATTCTTATTCTTATTCTTATTCTTATTCTTATTCTTATTCTTATTCTTATTCTTATTCTTATTCTTATTCTTATTCTTATTCTTATTCTTATTCTTATTATTCTATTCTTATTCTATTCTTTCTATTCTATTCCATTTCTATTTCTATGCTATGTTATGTTATTTCTTTTTCTATTCTCTTCTATTCTATTTGAATTCTATTCTATGCTATTCTATTTCTATTCTATTCTAATTTCTATGTCTATGTCTGTAGGGATTAGGATCCCGAGGCTGAAGATGAAAGAATGTAATCCACCCACGGATAGCTAAACCAACAAAAGTTTATTGAACAAAGCATTCCATAGATAGCAGAATCAACAGCAAAATTATTAATCATGGAACATCATTCTTATAGTGTTTGCAGCTTCTTTAGTTCTACCTACTTTGCGTGTTATATCATTATTGGCTAACAAGTCTCCAAGGCACAACAATTGGTTAGGCCTTACATCATTGGTGTTCGTGAGAATGTGCATGTTGTTGCAGCTGAATGAATCAAGTGTTATCATTCAAATGAATAAAATGTTGCAAGTTATACTTTGTTTCATCATCCCGTGTCCTTCATGCCTGGGAACACGCTGCAAGCAAAGAATAGCTGACAAGCAAATATTTTCTGCAGATTGCCGCACTTTGTACTTACACGTGTAACCTCAGTTCTAAGGACCATCCAGATGATTCACTGTAAAAACCCTACATATGTCTATTCCATTCTATTCCTATTCCTATTCCATGGTATGCTATGCTATGCTGTTCTTTGTTTCTTTTTCCTGCCTTCAGACACTTTGGAGAATAGCTTGACTCCCTTTTCTTTGGGACAGCCCCTGAGATATTGGAAGACTGCTTTCATGTCACCACTGGTCCGTCTTTTCATTAAACTAACATCTTAAAAATCATATTCTGTGTTAAGGTTGTGGGTAAATAGAAAGCCAATCAACATTACCCAAACACACCACTCAACCAATGGGAAGGCACCACATAAGTATGAAGCATAGAATAATCTGAAGCATATATTCTGGTAGAGAGAAGTTCCCTGAAGATGGGCTCCAGCAGGCGTCCTCAGAAGACTGGACTTTCTGGTTTTTTCTTTGAAGACATTTGGCTTCTCATTCAAGAAGTTTCTTCAGTTCTCTTGGAGGTGAAGCGAAACATTTTCAAAGAAAAACCAAGAGAGTCCTGTTGCCTCTTGAAAAAGCACCTTTGGGAAGAAGGCGGGGCTTAGCAGTGAGAAGACGGAGTTTCAGGCCATTCCTGAAATTCCCCTATTCCGGAAGAATTGGACGGGTCGTTTTCGATCCTAGCTGTCCTGGAGGGACAGTGAAGGCTTGGGGAGATCCAGTGACCTCAGAGACGTTTGCAGGTCTCGGGGGCGGGGGGGGGGGGGGGCTCAGAACTTAACCCCTTTTGCCAACCCTTTCTGGATTAGCTGTATGCTAACCGAAACTGCAGGTAGCCCCTAAGAATGGTAGAAGTGATTCCAACTGGTAAACTGATTTTATTACTCAAAGAGAGATGGTCCGCATTAAAATCTAAGCTAATTGAAACCAAAGAACAGAAGAATCTAGCGGCGAATTGGTTTTTTTAATGGATTTATGGCTGGTGGTTACCCTATTTCTTTAATGTTTTGAATGCTGTTTACGTGGATAAAGGAAAGTTTACTTTACTTCAACACTCCCGCAGGCTCTCTCTTTAAGTGGGCTGTAAACCAATTTACTTTAATTTGGCTTCTTATAACTTGACACTTTTACTGCTTGGCTGTGTTGGTCTAAGATCAGATAAGACTGCATAGCTCTCAGCGTGTCTTTACTTGCGAATATTTTCTGCATCACATCATGGCGTCTGTACTTGCTTCAAGTGATTCATTTCAAGTGATTTTTTCCGCTTTTCAAAAGTTGTTTGATACGTATGAAAAATTTTCAGAAAAATCTGAAAAAAAACTGGACTATCTCTTGTCTTTAACATCAAAATATGAAAGAAAGAGTGAGAGCGTTGAATGTTTGAGTGCTCCTGAAATTCAAATGAAGAATGTCAGAAAGGAAGTCTCTCAATTGCTGACACGTCGGGCGTCTGGTCTATTTCGGAGGCAGAAAGGGAAAGAGATACAACGCGTGAAAGAGGGGCGGCTATACAAAAAATTTATCTTAAAAGACAGATTGCAGGAGGAATGAGAAGCATAAAAGAATCAATACTTTATGAAACATTATTTGCAGAATTTTTGATACCACCCTTGAAAATCAAAAACAAATTGAGTGGAACAAGCCAAGGACAACGTTATTACACCAAAGGCACCCTAAGCAAAAAGGTGCGAAGATACTTCTGTTTGGACTTGCTTATAAAAACGTTTGGGGAATTTGTTTTAAGAATGGTGATAGGGCTAAGGAAGTTTTGCTATTGGAGAGACATAGGCTGATAGATTGAAGAATACAATTGAAAATTAGCTAAATCTAATTACTCTTATTTGTAATAGATATAGCTGAATAATAATTGATATTGATAGTAATGTATATAATGTGGAGTTGATATGATAAATAATAATTGGATATGAGAAAGGAAGGTTGGAAATATTTGTGGACTATATACAAAGGTTATTAATCACAATAATTATCACTATTAAAAAATAAAATAAAATATATACAGTTAGATGTTAATTAATATGGGGAAAATGTTATGATATATGATATAACTACATAAAGAAGGGAGAATGATAATAAACTATACTGCATGGAAGATGGACTTTTTGGTACTAAATATTATGGATGTTCAGCTAAAATAAGATACGAGGATTTGATGTTAATCGAGGATTCTACAAGCAAGTAAATGAAATGTCAGCAGGTGTTATGGATTAATTCTTTGGCATAGTTAAGGTTGAAGGATGTTTAAATAACTGTAGTCAACTAAAAGTGGAAGTATGATGATGTTAATATGGTAAACATTTGAGTTAAGATATTTGAATTAATATGAATTAATGGAAGAGATGCACCAAAACATGTTGTAACCAGCTGAAATACTTTTTTATATATAATATATACCTGTGTTCTTTTTTTGTTTTGTTTTTGTTTTTTGTTTTTGTTTTTGTTTTTTCTTCCCTACCTTTTCTTTGTTCTTTTTGTCTTCCCCCCCCCCTCTTTTTTGATTTTTTCTTTTCCCACTGGTGTGGGCATGTATTGTTTAAGATTATTATCTTTATTAATATTTTTAAATAATAATTACAGTCAAATGAAAATGGATATATGATGATGGTGATATGTATGAATATTTGAGTTAAAATGTTCGAGTTGACATGAATTATGTTTGTTGACTGTGGAGGATTATTAGTTTATTTGTGACCGACTGACACACTTTCTATAGCATGTAAAGAAAGATTTTGTACTTGTTTTAAATTAAAAACTAAAAATTTTTCTTAATTAAAAAAAAAAGCACCTTTGGGACAACCAGGACCTGAATGACGGAGAAGCTTCATAGACATTATCCTGGGACTCATATATTTGCCTTCATCCAATCAACGTTAATTTTTTTTATATATATAATTTTTTTATTTTTTATTTTCAAAACAGACACAACACAAAGAATCCTCCTTCTTTACGTCCTCTAGAATGTAGCATTTGCCCCTGGAGGCTGAAGATGAGTGAAAGGAAACCAATCCACGGATAGCAGAATCAACAGCAGTTTATTGAGAATCAACAGCAACTTCATTGAGCATCAGACAGGATTTTTATAGTTTCTTAGTTTCTCAGTTCTTACCTACTTTACGTGTTATTCCATTATTGGTTAACAATTCTCCATGGTACAGTAATTGGTTAGTAATTACATCATTGGTGTTCATGAGAAGATGCATGTTTTCACACACAATGAAAGACTCAAATATTATACATTCAAAGCAGCAAATGTTACAGGTTATACATTGTTTCATCCTGTGTCCTTGTACATGCTTGGGAACACTGCAAGCAAAGAATTGCTGACGCTTGCAATTACGTGTAACCGCAGTTCCAAAAACCATCCAGATGAACATTGTAATAACCCTACAGTAGAAAGTGTATCAGTTGGTTACAAAAGACTTTCGTGCATCTCTTCCACAGTCATCAACCATAATTCATATTAAGTATTTTAACTCAGATATATTTACACATGTTACATCATCATACCTCCATTTTCATTTGACTATAGTTGTTTAAACGTCCTTCATCATAAAATATATCAAGATTTAAAACATAACCACATACTGGGCTTTCATTTCATTTGCTATTTCTAATATCTTCCAATAACACTGAATCCTTATGGCTTATTCTGGCTAAACATCCATAATATTTAATAACAAAAATTTCTAATCCTCCTTTCCAAATCATTGTTTACAATTTACAACCACTTTCCTTATGTTGTACCCATGTATATATGTATATACGTTGTTATCATTATCCCTCCTTTATTTGACTGTGTCCTTTATCATAACATTTGCCCCCTAATAAACAAAACTTAACTAAATTTAACTTAGTTCTTTTTTATTGACCTTAATCTTTCTTTCATAGGTACCATTCAATATTCATATCCAATTATTACTTATAGCAAAACGTATGTCTTGTGTGGCCCAGCAGGAGCCGTTGAAGCTGCCACCAGACTCCGACAGCGAGGGGCCCTATGAGTTGGCTCTGGAGGATGTGGAAGAGCCTGGACAGGGTTCCGACTCTGAGTACGGCGCAGAGAGGCTGGTTGGCCACAGGAGGCGCCTGAGCCTTGGACCAGTGGGGAGTAGACAAGGGAGAGTGAGCCGGATCCCAGTAGTGAGTTGTTCCTGGATGCCTGGCACCGAAGAGCTAATAGGTGTCAGGGACAGTTGCGCAAGTACAGGAGGTAAGTCTGGGTGACTTTTGTGAATCACCAGAAGACCCTGAGTTCTAATCCAGCCTTAGGAATTAAAGTGGAATTTGGACCGATCATTGTGGGATTGGGAGTTCTAGTCCCACCTATGTAAGAAAGTTCATTGGGTAATTTTAGGTCAATCACCAGGATACCACAAATTCTAGTTCCGCCTTAAGTATGAAAGCTAACCTGGCAACTTTGGCTAAACTCTGAGAGACAATGAGTTCTAGTCTCGCCTTAGGAATTAAAGTGGGTTTCGCGACTTTTGAGCTGATCTCCAGTACTTTGTGGGTTCTGCCTTATGTAAGAAAGTCTGCTAGGTGACTTTGGGCCAATCACCAGGAGCTGGTGAGTTCTAGTCCCGCCTTTGGCATGAAAATCAGCTGGATGATAGGGGGCCAATTACCAGGAGATGGAGAGTTCTAGTCCTGCCTTTGGCATGAAAATCAGCTGGGTGATTTGGGGCCAATCATCAGGAGACGGAGAGTTCTAGTCCCGCCTTAGGCATGGAAGCCGGCTGGGTGATTTTGGGCCAATCACCAGGAGACAGAGAGTTCTAGTCCCGCCTTAGGCATGAAAGAAGCTGGGTGACTGGCCAGTCTATCTCCCTCAGTCCAACCCACCTCACATGGTTGTTGTTGAAGAGAAAACAGGAGAAAGAAGAGTTAGGCATCTTTGCCACCTTGAATATGTAATATAGATGCTCCTTGACTTTGGATCACCACTGAGCCCAAGATTTCCATCCTTAAGTGAGTCATTCGTTAAGTGAGTTCTGGCCACAGTTGTTACGTGAATCCCTCAAGTTGTTAAGTGAATCTGGCTTCCCCATTGTACTTTGCTCGTCGCAAAAGGGGATCCCCATGACCCAGCGACTGTCGTAAAGAGGAGTCCGTTGCCCAGCATCCGAATTTTGATCACGTGACCACGGGGATGCCGCAAAGGTCGTAACTGTGGGATGCGTTCCTAAACTATTCAGTGCCATTGTAACTTTGAACGGTCGCTAAATGAACTGTGGTAAGTCGAGGACTGCTTGCAAAGGTGGGATAACTAATCAAATAAATGAAGAATGTTCCATGGACCATTTCTAGATCTGATGCCAAAAATCTAGTTCAGTGTTTTTTTTTCAACTTCAGCCCTTTTAGGAGGGGTGGACTTCAACTCCTAGAATTCCCCAGCCAGCTAGCTAGGCCAAGGTAGAAAAAACACTGACAGATTAACAGCCAGGTTAAAATGATGCACGATTCCACACGGGGAGAAGCCTTAACTCCTTCGTATCTCAGTTTGCCTGGTTGTAAAAGTTAATGTTTTATGGGCAGAGATGCGGCGGAGCTGTGTGTGACCCTTGCAGAGTTGACCTTTGCAATGCTGATTCCCGAAGCAAAGATCAAATGCACACCAGGACTAAAACACGAGACTATTATCGGGCGATGTTTGCAGGTAAGCTTGGAGTTCCTATGTGGAAAGACAAAACACAGGGTCATTCTCAACTTATGACCCTCATGGAGGCTATGGTTGCAAGTTGTGAAGGCCCTAGAGAAGCTTGGCTTTTTGCGGCGGTCGGTAAGTGAACACAGTCGGTAAGTGAAGCAATGGTTTACAACGGGCCAGTTTTGCAGGGAAATGAAAATAAATGCTGGTTTTGGGTATGTGCATCAAAAATATAGAATCAGGTGGAAGAAGGCGGGGCTTAGCAGTGAGAAGACGGAGTTTCAGGCTATTCCTGAAATTCCTCTATTCCGAAGGATTTTTGGACGGGTTCTTTGAACTCTAGCTGTCCCGGAGATGACAGTGAAGGTGAGGAGAGACCCAGGACCTCAGAGACACCCGCAAAGTCTCTGCGGGGGGGGGGGTATTTACTCCTCGTGCCAATTCCTTTCTGGATTAGCTGCGTGCTAACTGAAACTGCAGGTTGCCCCTAAGAATGGCAGAAGTGATGTCATCTGGTAAGCTGATTTTATTATTCAAGAGAAACTGTCCGCGCTAAAAGCCTAAACTAATTGAAACCATAAAATAGAAGAATCTAGCGGCGAATTGGTCTTTTTTTAATGGATTTATGGCTGGTGGCTACTTTATTTCTTAAATGCTTCAAGGAATGCTTCGGCAACCCCCCTCACTGACTCTTTTTAAGTGGATCGTAAAGTCAACTTTCTACTAATTATCCTGTCACGATCTGACATCTTTACTACCTGGCTGTGTTTACGATCAGATAAGATTGCACAGTTTTCAGCGTGTTTATATTTGGAATTTCTAACTGCGACACATCATGGCGTCTGAAGCCTCATTTCAGATTCTTTCTTCCGCATGTCAAGAGCTTTTTGACTCTTTTCAGAAATTGGAAAGAAAATTGGATCATATGATTTTAAAATATGAAGGAAAAACTGAGATTGTTGAATGTTTGAATGTTCCTGAAATACAAATGGAAAATGTGAGAAATGGCGTCTGGTCTATCTCAGAGGAAGAAAGGAGGGGGGGGAGCCATAAGGAAGATTCATTTAAAGAGACAGAGTGCAGGAGAAATGGAAACTCCACCCTGGAGAATTAAAGTCAATCTGAAAAATTTTACAAGCCCGGGACAACATTATTATTTCATCACTGACATTCAGAGCCAAAAGGTGCGAAGATATTTTTGTCTGGACTTGCTTATAAAAACATTTGGTAAATTTATTCAACGAATGGCAACTGGATTAAGAATATTTTGCTGTTGGAGGGACACAGGCTGACAGATGCAAGAATATAATTTAAAATTAGCTAAATCTGATTATTTTAATTTGTAATAGATATAGCTGAATAATAATTGATATTGATGGTAATGTATATAATGTGGAATTGGCTGATAGATTGAAGAAATCTAGCTAATCTAATTGCTCTCTTTGTAACAGATATAGCTGAATAATAATTGATATTGATAGTAATGTATGTAATGTGGAGTCGATATGATAAATAACAATTGGATATGAGAAAACATTTTTGGATTATACATAAAGAGTATTAATTACAATAACTACCACTATTATAAAAACTAAATAAAATACATACAATCAAATGTTAATCAACACTGGGAAAATGTTATGATATATGATATAACTATATATTATGGATGTTCAGCTAAAATAGGATATGAGGATTTGATGTAAATAGAGGACTTTATAAGTAGTAAATGAAATGTCAGCATGTGTTATGGATTAATTTTTTGGTATAGCTAAGGATGAAGGATGTTTAAATAAATATAGGCAATTAAAACTGGAGGTATAATGATGTTAATATGGTAAACATTTGAGTTAAGATATTTGAATTAATATGAATTAATGGAAGAGAAGCACCAAAGCATGTTGTAACCAGCTGATATACTTCTTTTTTTTTAAAATAGATACCTGTGTTTTGTTCTTTTTCCCTGCCTGTCATGTTTGTTTGGGTTTTTTTTGTCCTATTTTTTTTTTTTTGCCTTTTCTTTTTGATTTTTTCTTTTCCCACTGGTGTGGGCAGGTATTGTTCAAGATTATTACTTGTATTAATACTTTTAAATAATAATTACAGTCAAATGAAAATGGATATATAATAATGCTTAAGTTAATATGAGTTATGTTTGTTGACCGTGGAGGATCTGTAATCGATTGATACATTTTCTACAGATGTAAAGAAAGATGCTGTACTAGTTTCAATTAAAATTAAAAAAACATTTATTTAAAAAAAATAGAATCAGGTGACCACGGAACGTTGCAAATGGTCGTAAACCGAAATATGTGGTAAATACTTTTGAGGGGGTCCGTTGTAACTTTGAATGGTCACTCAGCGAGTCAAGCTGTAGGAAGCTGTACAACACTGATGATGTACTTGGGTCATGAAAAGTGTGAAACTAAAGAACCAAGTCCAGGGAGAACCAAGGGCCCCATCTTCTTCTTCCTAGCATATTCCCAGAGGTGCAGGGTCCGGTTTTGGGATCATTGAGGGCCACTTTGCTCCGTCACCTGCATCGCCTAGGAGAAGGCCTGCAACTTCCATATCTTTGTTGATGACCTCTTGCCATCCCTGTTTTGGATGCCCACAAGGTCACCAGTCATTGACTTCTAGTTGGTAGGCAGCCTTGGCCATGGTGGAAGATGCTGCTCTCGGGATGTGTCCTTATCAGCAGAGTCGGACTTCTCTCATCTTCTCTGTAATTGGTGCCACACCAAAATGTGGTCAAATGGTGTCATGTGTGATGTGGTCAGGAAGGGAAGTGCCCTATATTCAATGGAGCCTTCACATTTCCATGGTATGGAGAGAGCTTTTGCTCCCTCCTGTTGCTGCCCAGCATTCAGGGGCCCTACAGTGCAACAGGAGGATGGTTCTCTTGTAGGTCTTAGATTCAAGATGGGTTGGCATCCATCTGTCACATAACACATCAGTGAGGTCTCGCCAACTCATCCAGGCTGCACTCATCCTTGCTCGCGCCTTGTCATTTATGTCCCCTTTTGTTGTGGGGCACCAGTGAAACTGGCAGCAGTCGGACAGTGAGGAGGTTGTGGAAAAACATGGGCCAGTCCTGGGGACTGAGGGAAGTTCACTGAAGCATTGGAGGTAGAGAAGGAGCTAGACAGCAGTGAGGCAGAGGAACAGCTGGAACCTGTTCCCAGTGTGTGCGTGCGCAGAGATGCCAGAAGACAAGAACTACTAAGAAAACAGGGTGAACTTGGGAGTAAAGCCACATCTTGGAGGTGATTGGCAAATATTTTCATGTGTAATTTTCTATAAAATTCATCTTGGTTGTCATTAAGAGCATAAATTGCTACTAAAAGTATTTTCTTATTATTGCCCATAATTTCCACCATCAAAATTCTTCCATCATCATCTGTGTAGATTTGTTCTGCTGGGATTGTATCTTTGATATACAAAACCACTCCTCTTTTCTTACATCTTGGCAACGCAGTAAATATTTTCCCTCATTTTGGCTGCACCAGTATTTGTTCATGTTGCTTTTTAATATGTACTTCTTGTAGGCAGATTTTGTCCAATTTTAATTTCTCTATGGAATGTTTTCCTTCTTTTAATAGCCAAATTAAGTCCATTTATATTAATTGTAATCAATTTTTTCTCTTCCATATTTATACTTTATAAGAAGGATTTACTGCTCTAGTAGATCTCGGTTCTTGTTGTTCTCTAAGGTCAATGCTGCCTACCGCACCTTCTTCTTTCTGTACTCCTCTTGGAGTACAATTAGTGGTTTTTCTTTTTCTGTCTCCTCATCTTTCCCTCTCAAATGTTCTGCATAGAATAGTTCTGCTATCACAGTTGAATCTATTCTATATCTTCGTCCTTGCCATACAAACATGAGACCTTCTGATATCAGCCATCTATAATTAACAACTTTTTAAAGTAAAATTTTAGTCACAAATTGGGGGAGGGGGCCAAGGATAGTTGATGCGCCAAATATAGCCTCTCAACTATCAAACGACAACCCGGCCTTCACGTGGTGCCCCCTGTTCCCACCAATCGGGCTCTGTCGACCCTTGGGACTGGCGTCCCCTTGGGTATATCCAGCCGAAACAGCTTCCATGGATCGCCATAAATTTCCATGGAAGTCGCCTATACCCACGTTGGGTGAAGAGGCGTCGAGTGAGTGAGTGAGTGAGTGAGTCACAAATTGGTATTCTATTCTCTTTCACTCTTCTTGGTACTTGTTTCAAAACCGCAATCTCCTTATTTTTTATTCCAGTCTTTTGTCTCTTGCCTTCTCTAATATTTGTCTTAATTGCTTTCTTAGTAAACCTTATATGAACTTCTCTTGGGAGATTGTTTCTCACTGCATATCTTATATAGACTCAAAACAACTTGTCTATACCATCCATCATCTTCTCTTGGGTTATCTCCAAGATGTCTGCCAGAATTTCTATCATTATTTCTGCCAGATTTTCTCCCTTTTCTTCTAAATCTGAAATAAAATCTGAAATCTGAGATAAAATTCTGATCCATTGATCTCCCATCCCAGTATTCCACTGTTATCTTTTTCAACCACACTGAATCTGGTATCAATATTTCCAATTTTCTTATCTCTTTGCTCATCTTTTTCTTCAGTTTTTTGAAGTCTGTCCTCATATTTCATCATCATTTGGTGAATATTCTCAATTTTCCCATCTCCATTCCCTGCTTTTTGTTTGATGTTTTCTCTTCTTTGTTCTATATTTTCTATTCTCTTTTCAATGTTATCTGTTCTCTTTTCTATCTTCTCTGGTCTTACTTGTATTTTTTGTATTCCTTGCATAATCATCTGCAGTATCACTTCCTTGTCTTTTTCCTGTTGCAACATTGTGTGTATTGATCTTTGTCCTCCGGATGATGAAGAAGAGGAAGTTGGTATTGCAGAGCCAGTGGCCGTTATCTTTTAACTCATTTCAAAACAGTTGATATACTATATGGTAGTTGAAAAATACAAAGTCTTCAGGTTCTTCTATACCTTAATCTACTTATATAGAGGACAGTTATAATCCCAAGTGACCCTAATAAGAAGAGAGAGAAAAAAGGAAGTGTTAAGGTTGTGGTTAAATAGAAACCAATCAACATTTCCCAAACTCATTGGTAGCCTCACATTGCAATGAAGAACATGCATTCAATTTTGCAGCTACTAAGATTGTTGGCCGAGCATGTACAAAAACAGCCAGGGAAATGTTTGAAGCCCAGAAAACGGGCCCCTTGTCAGTCAACAGCCAATCAGGTACCTATGAGTTACTAATCTCTCTGCCAGGTCCTGTTTCCATGATGTTCCTTTGTGGTCTTTCACAACATAGGAATTATCTTCACGCTTCCTCCCTTTTCCCAAAGACCAGCTGAAAGGGAGATGCCCAGAGAGTCCTTGGTTGCCCCCTCCCCTCTTTGGAAGAGCTTTATAGCTCCTGTTGCCTTAAGAAAGTTCCAAACATCCTTAAAAATCCATCTCCTCCTGGGCACCCATTTTTTGGAACTATTACCATCTGGCAGACGGTACAGGACAATAAAAATAAGGGCAAGTAGACTGAAAAAGAGCTTCCATCCCAGAGCAGTAACTATCTTAAATTCTACTGTAGAGGGCAACACAAATGCAATATTAGGAGTTTCCAATTTCATTGTATAGAATGTACAGTTGTATACAATTGCATAGTGTTATTTTTCATATATAATATACACTGCAGAAGGCACACCTTTGTGGTATGGGGTGCCAAGACAATAAAGTAAAGGATTAAACTATTTAACTATGACAGTTTGGTCACGGAGGTGTTCCGGATGGCATTGGAGAGGAAATGGGTAATAATGTGATCTGGCTTCATCCGATGGCCGCACTGCCAGACGAGTACTTTCATGGACTCAGCTGCAGCCTGAGCCACGGAGGCTTCACAATCCTCTTGCAGATCCTGGAGACCTGGAAGGAATCCAGAAAAGAAATGATTTCCAGGATCCAACTTGAGAACCAACTCTGATCAGCGACAGAGCTTCTGGAGAGAAAGTCTCCGCTTCAAGTGAGGGAACTTTGAAACTCACCCAGGAAAACTTCTTCGATTTGTTTGGAAGTCACCACATTCTGTTTCATGTATTCTGCACAGCAGCCTAGACATATGCAAAGAAAAGGTTGGTGGAGTTGGCAGAAATGGCTAAATCAACTGATTCAAGAAAGAAAATGCAGAATTCTTTTGTTTATATTTGGAAGAGTTGCTTTGGGACTTTATGGGATGGTCCCAGGAATTGGGTCTATCTAGAGATCAGATGGAAAGAATTTCATATGACTCATATTTATGATGGTTGCAGAGTTTTTTTTGGGGGGGGTTGTCACCTGATCACTTTTTGCAACCTTCGGGCGAGCAAACTCTGGAAGGAAGCCCAATTCACTTAACAACCACGTGACTCACTTAACAACCACAGTGATACCCTTAAGAAACGGGGCCGTGTGTGTGTGTGTGTGTGAGAGAGAGAGAGAGAATGGTCAGCATGTCTGGCCTTAGGAAGCCCGCCTGCCCTGGTTTTTCCTCCCCTCATTCCAGAGTTTGCATTCGGAGTTACCAATTAAGAGGGCAGCTGCCTCTCGGGATGAAGAATTCCGGCTCTTCAGGAATTTCAGCATCTGCTTCAACATTACCGGCAATTTTTCCTTGCATCAATTGATCTGAGGAACACATGGCCACAAACAAGGCAATGAACTCTGTAGCTTCCTCTTTTTTTCTTTCTACAGTTTCTAGTCCTCATGTCCTCAACAACAATGTCTTCCATAACATATTAAATTTTATTATACTGTATCGTATTGTATTGTATTTTAAACTATAAGATTGTTATACTATACTATATTTTATTATACTAAATAATATTATTATACTATATTGGATTTTGTTAGGCATATAATCTAACGGTTGGGTTGTTAATATATGAATCATGTAACAATGCTGTACCTGTTTCTTTAAATAATGGTGTAAATGTGATTGGTTGCTGTTTCCTCAAGCGGCCATAAGATGGAGCCAGAATCACTGTTAGATGCTGATCTGATCTGAGTGTTTGGAAGCTGGCTGTTAGAAGTGTCGTATAGTGATCAGCGTGAGCTATTGTAAGTTTTGCAACTGGGGAGCTTACCTAACAGACTTGACTGGACTGGACTAGACTGGACTATTATACAATGCAATACAATATAATATATATTACATTATATAGTATAGTATATCGTAAGTATTAGTATAATACAGTTTTATATTGTATTATATTATACACACACACAAACACACACACACACAGACACATACACACACAAACACATTTATGTTATTAAAGACAGTTTTATCCAAGTAAAAACCATAAAGGAAAATAAAGAAAAATAGTAGATAGTGAAAAAAAAATAGAAAAAGAAAAGGGAAAGAAAGATGATAAGGAAATGGCTTCTGATCTTATTAATGCATTTATGTTTTGCCCTCTTTACATCGTAATTTCCCTTTTCCACAAACTACCATTTCTGATCCTCAAACGCACAAATCAGTAAGGTTTATAGTCCTCATGGTGGCATGGAACCTCTGGTGTTCCCAAGGGAGCAACAACCCAAGAAGAATCCCTCTAGCCAGTTTAGTCTAGTGGTTGAGGCATCAGGCAAACAAATCAGGAGCCTGTGAGTTCTAGTCCCACCTTTCTCATGAAAGCCTCCTGGATGACTTGGGGAGTTCTAGTCCTGCCCTTAGGCATGAAAGCTGGCTGGGTGACTTTGGTCCAGTCCCTCTCCCTCAGGGCAGCCCACCTCCCAGGGTTGTTGGGAAGGAAATTAGAGGATGGGGAGGGGGAGGAGAAGCATTAGGGACGTCCACCATCTTGAATGATTTATCTAAAGAAGAAAGGCAGGAGAAAAAGAAAATATATTATACTCTAATCCAGAAGAAAAGGAACCAGCTAGGCTCCTACTTACCACCTCCGAGCAGATGCTGGAATACATGCTCTGGAGACTGGTGTAAATCTCGTAGTCAAACAAAGTCTCTGGAACCTCCTCCCACTTCATAAAGGAGATGCAGGAGATCAGGGTGTTCCTGGAGATCTGGGCCAAGGGAGGAAAGGAGGCGTCAGAGGAGCCGGTTCTGAGGTTGTCCATCTTCTGCAGAGAAAGCCCAGCCTCCTCCTTGCTCAGGGGTGGGAAAGGGGATGAGCCACCCCAGGAGGAAGCTATGGCAGGGCAAGGGGGCCCCCGAGACCAGAGTTCCCCACAATTCAACCCTGATCATATTATATTGGTACCAGGGAAACCATCAAGAAGAAAACAACCCCCTAATCCAAGAATGACCCAACAGAAAACCTACACCCACATCAAAATGATCCAGCATTAAGCAGAGATCAAACCCTCCCCTCCAACCTACTGATGCTGTCACCTAGTTGGGTCCGGAACGGCCTGCTAGAAAACAACCAGGTTCAGAGAGCACCAAGGACCTCACAACTTCAGGTTTGCAGAATTTCTTTGCCTTTTCCAGAGGGTCCACATGATGCAACCACATTGCTCTGAGTGAAGATGGGGGTACAGCGTGGTCTCATGGAGAAGGGAGCATGAAGAGAGCAGGAACTTAGTTGACCCCGCCCTTCAACTCACCTCTCGGGTCCAACTATTAGCCAACTGGATTATGAGAGGAATCAGGTTGTGCAGGATGGATTTGGTCAGATTCCCCTCTGCCCTCTTGACCCCTTTTAAGACCAGGCCAAAAAGGGTGATGGAGGTGTTGCGCAACTCGGTGTCCTCCTACAAGGAAGAGAAATGTGTCAGTCCCTCCAATAGCATTTAGGAAGTGGGAGGTGTTGTGAGAACCTAGAAGAACAAACTGCAACACACACTTGAGAGACTGCCTCCTGCCAATTACCTCCTCGAGACCTATTAGATCTCATAGATTAGGCCTCCTCCGAGTGCCATCTGCCAGCCAGTGCCGGCTGGCCACTACGCGGAGGAGAGCCTTTTCTGTAGCAGCTCTGACCCTTTGGAACGATCTCCCTGTGGAGATTCGTACCCTCACCACCCTTCAGACCTTCCGCGCAGCCCTCAAGAGCTGGCTATCCCGTCAGGCCTGGGGGTAAAGATTATAATTCGCCCCCACCCGAATGCTGAATGAATGTTGTTTATTCTTTTAATTATGTGTTATGTTATATGTTATTGTATGTATCCCTCCCATATAAGTTGTTAGCCGCCCTGAGTCCCCTCAGGGAAAAGGGCGGCCTATAAGTAAACTTATTCTAATTCTAATTCTAACAGTCAGCTGAGCAAAATCTGAGAGCAGAAATTTCAGGCGAGAAAACGTCTCACATTTGATTCTCCTTTGTTTCCTTAAAGAGAAAGGCAGGGAGGGATCCACTAAACCTACAATAAAAGCCTTCGTAACTCCCATCCTCTTCATCTGATCTGCCTCAGTTTCCCACTCACGAGACAAAGCAAGGGGAGTCTGGCAACTGTTTCTCTAGACAAGGCCATGCCAATGGTTGGCCATGGGTGTAAAAGGCTTGCAGACCAACTTCTATGGTGTGATCGAGGGGTTGTTTTCCCATCTTTGCAGCTTTCAGATGTGAGGACTCCAACTCCAGTATGCTGGCTGGAGAATTCTGGGAGTTGAAGTCCTCACCTCTCCAAGTTGCCAAGAGGGAGAAATACTGATGGAGACCAGAGTTTCCCAATCTGAGCAGCTTTCAGATGTGGGGACTTCAACCTTCTCAGGCCAGCAGAGTTGAAATCCACACACCTTAAAGTGTCTGAGATCAAGCAACACCAATCGGGATTTTTAATAAATATGGAGGGTGATTGATGGTGGTTTGGTGAAGCTGAAGAGAGTGGCAACCTTCATTCTCTTCCACCTCATCTGGCACTTCTCCAGCTCTCTGGAAGGGCTCAATGATCATCTGCAAGCTCACACACTCTTTTAGATGAGAACAACACAGTTGTTGCTGAACTATTTCTAAGACTTTTTGATAAAATTAGAATTCTTCAGATGGTACCCAGGCGATCTTTGTGGAAGAAAAAGAGAGAAGGGAGGGAGGGTGGGAGAGGAAGAGAGAGAGGGGGTGGTGGATTAGTTTGTTGTGATTTGGTTGACGTACATCAGCAAAATAATTCCCCAGGACCGGAATAAGGTTGACAGCTTTCCATCCATAGGTTTGAGCATTCAGATGCCGGAAAAGGAACTGAAGCGTCCGGAGTGATTCTTTTGCTACAGACTTGTCTGGGTGACAAGCACAGTTGACCACAGGGACTAGCACCGGCTCTAACATCGTATTCTGCAGGAAGGAGGGAAAAGAGGGAACGATTAAACATGGTCACTGGAGTTCTCTGAGTCTAGGAATGACAAACACAGAGAAGCCCACAGAACATAGAATAACAGGGTTGAAAAGGAACTTGGAGGTCATCTAGTCCAACCCCCTGCTCAAGCAGGAGACCCTACACTATTCTGGACAAATGGTTGTCCAGTCTCTTCTTGAAAGCCTCCAGTATTGGAGCACCCACAACTTCTGGAGGCAAGTCGTTCCACTGGTTAATTGTCCTTATTGTCAGGAAATTTCTCCTTAGTTCTAGGTTGCTTCTCTCCTTCATTGGTTTCCATCCATTGCTTCTTGTTCTGCTTTGGATGTCCTCCAAGAGGATCTGTCTCCAAATTGATCCTTCAGATCTTCCAGGGATGCCTCCATCTTTGTAGAAGAGAGGCCACTGTAGCTGAGGGCATCCTCTTTCTGGTGGTTGTCTTCTTCTCCTCCTTCTACCCTTCCTAACCTTGTAGAATTCCTAGAGAGTGAGGTCACACCTGCTGCTCCCTTGAAAGTCCCTCCCTTCCTACCCCCCATCTCTTACCTCAAAGGGGTGCTGGAGAAGATACCCCAGACCACGAACAGCAAATATTTGGATGAGGGGATATGGCTCAGCCATCCATTTTTGGAGGACCCTGAGGATGTCCTTCATGATGAACAAGTGTCCAAGCTCCGGGTGAGAGAGAAGCTGGGGAAGAAGAGTGGAGTGATGGATTATTAACCAAGCAAAGGAAGAGAACTTTCCTCAGAGCCTCTATGAAGAGATGCCACATTCAGCCATTATGGGGAGAGGAAAAGAAAAGACAGTCCTCATATAGTGATGGCGGAAAATCACCATGGCACTGATAAAAGGGACAACTCCATTTTTCAGACTCATGACCATTGATCACAGTCACCTGATCAAAAATTGGGTACTTGACGGTCCGTATTTATGACGGTCGCAGTGTTTCTTTTTTTTTCTTTTTTTCTTTTTTTTAATTTTTAAACAAACAAAATAAACATATAACATAAAACCACCCTCCAGTCACATACAGTATGTCAATTGGTCACAAAACTCCTGTGCCTCCTCACCATAGTCTTCACTTACAATTTATATAGAATCTCATATTATCAATCTAATATATATGTATACAATTATTATAATTATTTAACATTTATTTGGCTATAGTTATTATTACTTCTTTATGTGAGATATTCTAAATTTAGAATAGATTTATATTATGACATTTCATTACATCATCCTAAAACCATCCAGTAATATTACATCTTTACATTGTATTCTATATAAAATTATTGATCTGTGGTTACAAAACTTTCATGCATCCTCTCCATAGTCCTCACTTACAATTTATATAGAATTTCATTATTAATCATTTATTTGACTATAACTATTATTCATTTTATGCGTAATATTCTAACTAAATTAGTTTTTATTATAGCACTTCATTACATCATCCTGTATCCTTCCAATAGTTGTGAAATCTTATATCTCTTGCCATTTGTAGTATTTGTGTTCTAATTGCTTTCTTGGTAGATCTTATATGGACTTCTCTTGGCAACTTGTTTTTCATTGCATATCTTGTAAAGACTTGAAACCCCTCGTCTGTTCCTTGCATCAACTTCACTTTGGTTATTACCGATGCTTCTGCCAAAATTTCTAACATTAGAGCTGCCCAATTTTTTTCCTTTTTTTCTTCTATATTTTGGAAATCTGATCTATCAATCTCCCATAACAATATTCCACTCTTGTCTTTTCCAACCTCAATCTCCTGTCAATATCACCAATTTTCTTATCTCTTTGTTCATCTTTTTCTTCAATTCTTCTGTTCTTTGTTCAATATTCTGCATTCTCTTTCTTTTCTTTTTCGTGTTGCAACATTCCTCCAGATAGTATACACTGCCACTATATAGAATCCAAGGCTTTTTGATTAAGTTCCAAACAAGTTCACTGCAATTCTTCTCTCTTTCAAGGCTTTCTTTTTACTGATAGTACCCCGGAGGAGCACCTGTATAAACAATCCATGCTCATCTGCAGTGACATGCGGTGAAGGATACCGTTGGTGAGGCAAGAGCGGTGAGTCCCTCCCCAGCCAGCCAGCACTCACCCCCACCCGACCTGCTTCCTGCTTGGCCGGCCGGCTGGCCGGCACAAAGACAAACCGCTCTTCTCATCCCAGCCAGCCAGCCACCCGACCTGCTCCCAAGAATGTCAGCGGGGACGGAGGAGGTGAGGGGCGAGGCGGCAGAGCGCGGCAGCGGCGAGAAGCAAAAATATTTAAAACTCTTTCCTTTCTCTCAGGAGACTGGGGAGGCTCTGCCTCCCTTGCCTCTAGTGACTGCACGTCCCTGCTCATCTGTCTATCATTTTCAATAAACAAGCTCAGAGACCTTGAAATGTAAATCAAATGTGCAAAGAAAAAAAAAGAAAAACAATGTTTCCAAGCCTCCAAGCCTCTAAGTGGCAGTGTAACTTCTTTTCTTCTACTTTTACTCCCCTCTTTATATTCCAAACTTCAGGAGAAAAAGAAAAGTTTTTAAAAAGAATATGCACTAGAGAATTGAAAAAAGAAAAAGAAAGAAAGTAGAAGAAGAAGAAAAAATCCAGTCCAGTTTAAAAAGTAAGAAGCGTTTGAAAAAAATTCCATCAATAAAAAGATTAAAGAACAGAGGATGTGGGGCTAGCTGCCAGGACGAATGGCTGCTTGAATGGAGAGCTCCATGAAGAGCAGCTGGATCTGGCATCCGGAGGGGTTTCTGGAAAGACTTTTGTAAACCGAAGATTTCCTGTAGGGAAGACTGAAGAGAAGGTTGGTTTGGCACGACCATAGCAGTGGTGGGTTTCAAAAATTGTTCGAACCTACTCTGTGGGTGTGGCCTCCTTTGTGGGAGTGGCTTGCCGCCCATGTGACCAGATGGGAGTGGCTTGCTGCCCATGCGACCGAATATGAAGATGCCGACGACACTTGTCAGAACCACCTTAAATTACCTCACACACAGAACTGGCATGCATAAGAATGTGATGTAAACCTGTTTTTTAAAAGGCATCTTTGGTTTGGGTTAAAAGAACTTCAACACATGCAATAAGCGAGAAGCTGCAGGAGTCGCGAGTGGCTTAACAGATTCCTGATCTTGGAGGAAGGTATTTTTATTCCAAAACAGCTCAAGAGATTAAGATTAAGGAGTAGGGTGGTTGTTTTTTTAATCCCCCCCCTTTATTGTTTTCTTATAATATATGAATCTGTTGATATATAGACTATATCAGTGTTTTTCAACCACTGTGCCGTGGCACACTAGTGTGCCATGACATAGTGTAAGGTGTGCCGTGGGAGAATTACTTTATATATAGTCAATATAGGCACAGAGTTAAATTTTTTTAACATTTTCTAGTGGTGGTGTGCCTCGTGATTTTTTTCATGAAAAAAGTGTCCCTTTGCACAAAAAAGGTTGAAAAACACTGGACTATATCACCCCTTAATACTCCTTAAAATTGATTATTGAGTAGAGGAAGAGGGAAAAGGAGAGGGAAAGTGAGGAGAGGGAGAGGAAGGAAGGAAGGAAGGAAGGAAGGAAGGAAGGAAGGAAGGAAGGAAGGACTGGAGAAAGTTACGAGGGAGAGAAGAAATCGTATCGTTGTGATGTCAGCTTCACAT